>NC_140418.1:90140000-90740000 GCF_965140295.1 Lepidochelys olivacea | reverse complement strand
TTCTGATTCAGGTCTGCCTTTGGCCACTTGGCCACTTTGGCCACTTGTTTATTTTCTTGTAACCATTTAGTGAGGTTCATAGGGACAACATACACCCTGGGTATAGGGCAGCTCCTTTGTTCTAGCTCGGGTCTGTTCGAGCTTGATCCAAAGCCCACTGAAGTCAACAGTCTTTCCATTGACTTCAGCAGGTCTTGAATTAGGCCCTTAGTATAGATGTTGAGATTGGCTGTCACTGAAGACATTGATAATTCCATTTAATTAATTTTTCTTCCAAAAGTAGGGATTCTGCTCATGGGTCAAAAGCGCCACAAAGTGTCACAGTTCAGCACAGCTACTTGCCTTTACTTAGAAGAAACATGGCAATGAAATGGAAAAGGTGAACTAGGTTAGGACTAAAGTAATAATATAACAATACCACGCTCTTGTCTAGCACCTTTTATCTGCAGACCTCCTAGTGCTGTAAATAGTGACTATTGAATATATAGTCCCCATTGCCCCCATTTCACAGATGGGAAAACTGAGGCACAGAAAAATGACGTTACTTGTCAAGGGCAACTCAGTGAAAAATAAGCAAGTTGGGAATGGAACCCAGGGGTAATTTTCATAGATGCAGAGTAACATCAGCTCCTATTGACCCTGTTTGGAGCTTGGGGTGCTCACTACTTCTAAAAATTAGGCTCCAGCTCTCCTGAATTCCCTGTTCGTAACCTGTAGACATTGCCTTTCAAGAGGCACTGGTAGGGATGAGGTTGTGAATCAAAGTCCTGCATAGAAGTTAATAATTTTACCTTTCCATAAAAATACTAGAAGAGGTGATTGGTTGATATCCATATTGAGTATGTATCTATGCTCAGTGTGTAACACATAGTTTGAGCAATACTAAAGATGTATGCCTAATGGTGTATTAAATCTATTTTTACCATTAAGATCCAAAACTTTTTCCCTCTGTCCCCTCCTTTCTTGTCTGCTTTTCCATTGGTCCCCTATTTACCTCTCCTGAAATTCGTGTCACTGTCCCTGTTTTTGAGGCATTTGTCCCATGTCCTGCATCCAAGTATAGGTAAAGTCAGAAATGTGTTTAGCGTTTGCATTGTTGCAGTCATAAATGCTGAGGATATCCTGACATGATGAGAGAACATAAACAACATATGTAACTTAATAGTTTTCCTTTGTGTGATTAAAACCCTCCTCCTGATTTAAAAAAAAATTAATATTAAATCTTCTTACCTCTCTGCTGCTGCTGCCTTTCGCCCTTTTTCCTCATTTGGAAATTTTTTAATGACTAGAAGATTTTCTGGCTTTGTTCCTGCTGCTATTTTGCTGGGCCTGTGTGGTGCAAACAGACCCTTGCGCTGGCTTGGATTTGTTTCAGTGGTTGATGATGATTCAGGCAGTACAATGTTGTAACCCTTTGGGCAGAATAACAGTCATAGATTGAGATAATTTTGCAAGCCGCTTTTGCACTGGTATGTTGCCAGTGTAGGTTTTTGGGATCTGTTTTGTTTCAATTTAAAAAGAGAATATAAAAGTCATGGGACGGGTGGAGGGGTGTGAGGTGCAGTTAGAGGTTAGTTTTTTCCTTATTGTAAATAAAACTGTATTGTTTGGTTTGTTGGAAACTTTATGAATCATTTACCCCATCCCTAAAATCTCAAAGCAACTCTGAGTGGACGTTTGTATGGATAATGATAAAGTTCCCTGGCACATTAGAAAACATTAAAAATAAGGGATATAAACCCCTATGCTTCAGGGAATAACCCAACTGCCTTTGATTAGGAAGACGCTTCCCCTTTGGACAGGCTATTCTATAATCATCCATTATAGGGTTTCTTGACCCTTCCTCTGAAGTCTCTGGTACTGGCCACTGTCAGAGACAGGATACTGAGTTAGATGGATTGCTGGGCTGATCTGGTATGACAATTCCTACATTCCTGTAGTCTGTGACACTGCCTCATTATGTCTAGGTAGTTGCAGTTCCTTCTGTGTATGAAACCCAGTGCTGCAAACCTTCAGTAAAAGGACTGTACATCCTGCAGCAAATAGGACAAAAGGCCAAATTAGGTATAATGGTAGCCTTAGTTCAGAATTTATTTATTGTTTGGTGAGGCAATGGCAAAATGTTAGTTATGAGTTTTTTCCAACTCTCTCTGTGAGAGATCAGATGATCCCTTCTGCATTTTCCCTGGTGTTATATTCATATACACACTTCCTGATCACATAAAAATGATAAACAAAAGAAATAGTATTTTTCGATTCATGTCATTCAAGTACTGTAGTGCATTCTCTTTATCATGAAAGTGCAACTTACAAATGTAGTTTGTTTTTTGTGTGTGACATAACTGCACTCAAAAACAGAACAATGTAAAACTTTAGAGCCTACACCTCCACTCAGTCCTACTTCTTGTTCAGCCAATCGCTAAGAGAAACAAGTTTGTTTACATTTACGGGACTTAACACTACCCACTTTTTAATTACAGTGTCACCTGAAAGTGAGAACAGGCATTCACGTGGGACTGTTGTAGCTGGGGATCGCAAGATATTTACGTGCCACATGCGCTAAAGATTCATATGCCTCTTCATGCTTGGGCTATCATTCCAGAGGACATGTTGATAATGCTCATTTTAAAAAAATGCATTAATTAAATTTGTTATGAACTCCTTGGGGGAGAATTGTATGTTGTCTGCTCTGTTTTCCTCACATTCTGCCTTATATTTCATGTTATAGAAGTGTCAGATGATGACCCAGCACATGTTGTTCGTTTTAAGAACACTCACTGCAAATTTGACAAAATGCAAAGAAACTCTCAATGTGAGATTTCTAAAGATAGCTACAGCACTCCACCAGGGTTAAAGAATCTGAAGTGCCTTCCAAAATCTGAGAGGGATGAGGTGTGGAGCGTGCTTTCAGAGTCTTAAAAGAGCAACATTCTGGTACGGAAACTACAGAACTCAAACTACCAAAAAAGAAAATCAACTTTCTGCTGGTGGCATCTGACTCAGATGATAAAAATGAACATGCGTTGGTCCTCATTGTTTTGGATCATTATCAAGCAGAACCCGTCATCAGCATGGATGCGTGTCCTCTGGAATGGTGGTTGAAACATCAAGGGACATATGAATATTTAGCGCATCTGGCATGTAAATATCTTGCGACATGGGCTACAACAGTGCCATGCAAACGCCTGTTCTCACTTTCAGGTGACATTTTAAACAAGAGGCAGTCAGCATTATCTTCTGCAAATGTAAACAAACTTGTTTGAGTGATTGGCTGAACAAGAAGTAGGACTGATTGGACTTGTAGGCTTTAAAGTTTTACATTGTTTTGTTTTTGAATGCAGGTTTTTTGATACATAATTCTACATTTGTAAGTTGCACTTTCATGATAAAGAGATTGCACTACAGTACTTGTATTAGGTGAATTGAAAAACACTATTTGTTTTGTTTTTTACAGTGCAAATATTTAGTAAAAAAAAAAGTGAGCACTATACACTGTGTATTCTGTGTTATAATTGAAATCAATGTATTTGAAAATGTAGAAATCATCCATAAATATTTAAATAAATGGTATTCTGTTATTGTTTAACAGTGTGATTAATAGTGATTAATTTTTTTAATCGCTTGACAGCCCGAATACTAATACATATGAAAATGATACTCTTAAAATAAAAATAATGTATTTACCTGGTACTAATCCTTTAGATTATTAAAATTTAAAATAAAAAAATCTAAATTACTTTAAATTAATTATACTGTTTTTTCTATCCAAGCTGAGCAAAATGCAAGAAGTAAGATGACTTGATAATTTCAGTGGGCTCACAGTGGGTTTTATTTGTACCCATGTTGGGAGATAGTTGTATTCGGTGTCTTTTCACCATTGTCAGAACTGGCACTCCTAGCCTCACTGTTGAGATTTTCAACAAAAGCTTGAATAGGCCATGAAACATTAAATGCTTTGGCTGTTCATGGAGACACACATCTATCTGTAGAGTTTTGATATAATATCCAATTATGATTGCTACCTTTGCCTTAACTGGCAATGAAAGAAGGGAATCTGAAGTAGCTGGTACTTGTTTAGGGTTAAACTATTGGCTGATTATATATGGACCAGAAAACAATGCATAGTCCTATGAACATCCACACAGATGCATACTCCAGAACACAGACACAAAGTGATATAGGAGAAACTTTGAGCTTCTGTTACTCATGCTGAATCTGGACTGTGGAGTAATAGACATCTTGTTTGTCCAATGTTGTCGGCCCAGCTATTCTTACCAACACTAAACTCAGCATCATCAATACATGTAAAAATCTAATTTGTATACATAAAATGTGAGTGTGCGTATATACATATCTCTTACACACATTACTGCATGCTCTCTCTCGATGGATAGACACATTCTATACAATTGCAGTACTGTTCAATCCAGAGTAACTCCACTGGCTTCAGTTTATCCCAGTGCTCTATAGCAGAGGTTCTCCCAACTAATTTGTTAGTGGCCTCAGAGTGAGTTGGTGGCTGCTCTGACAGTTTTTCCTAAAATACTCAGTGGCATTTGTAGACTTGGGCCCCTTCTTCTGTACGTGTTGAAAAGGAGCAAACCCCTTCCTGTAAGTGGCAGCAAGGAAGGATTCCCCTGCACTCAGGCTCACCCCACATCACCCATGATGCTCTTGATGCTAATGAGAAGGGGTGATCTCAGCAGGTTGCATGCAACCCACAGAAACTTAGGTGAGAGCCCATTGGTGGGGCATGGCCTCCCTGCAGTGAGGCTGCTCTGGGACTAAAGCCTGAGTCCTGCTGCCCTAGGGCAGGATCCCTGTGCCCAGCCAGGTGGGAGTGAGGAGCTACCCACGGGAGTGCCCCAGTAAACCAATGCCACAGCCTCCTGCACTGACAAGAACTGTCTCCGGTGGCACACACACCAGCCCCACATGTCTCTAGAGGCGCTTCCAGAGCCCCTGAAGAGACTGTGCTGTGTAGGGTGCCCAACACTGCTGGGGTGCAAACACCAAGGCTACTCATCTTGCTGCCCTTGGTAACAGCTATTCAGGAGCAACAGCTGGGCGCTGCAGGGACGATTGCTGCTTTGCCCCCCAATCTCTGCCCATGCTGTGGAGGGTGTCATGGCCACAAAAAATCTGCTGGTGGCTGCATTTGAAGAACACTGCTTTATAACCTGTTACATGCTATGGCTTCAACTCTGCAGACGCTTATTCACTGACATGTAAGCATTTGCAGGATTGGGCCCATCCAGTGTTGAGAATGTATTTAAATATAAAACAGTTGTATAGGATCAGCATAATGTTGAGCACCTGAGATGCATTTTGAGCCTACACTTATTTTGACTGGGGAAATTTTATGAGTGAATTTAAAAATGAACAAAGTTCAAGAAACATCATTGCTTCAGAGCTAATTTTATACCTATAACATTGACAGTTGAAGAGTTGCAATAACTCACTGTTATTGACTGCTATACTAAACTGATAGCAGCCTGTCGTAGCTTGAGGGGGTAATTTTTCTTATGGGACAAGCAACAGGATTTCTCAGATATGATCTAATTCTTGAGTGATGGTACATGAACAGTAGTTGTTTTGTTGTTTTTATCAGATTTGTTGGATTCTTTTCCATAACTATTTTTCTTTTGGTTGGCATTATGTTTGACATAGGGCCAGATTATCTCATAGCATGAATTGGCACAACTCCACTGACGTCAACAGAGCAGCAACAATTTATATCACCATGGAGTTGAACTTACAGATTCTTATTTAGCCAACATACAGGTAAATGTTTGGCAATTACCATAAACTTTGATGGGAGCAGACTTAGGCCAATATTGAGTGCTTTTGAAAATTCCACTCTTATTAATTGTATGTGTTTTTCATGGTTTGTAGAAAGACCAGGAAAAATTTTTAACCTCCCCCACACATTGGACAGAAAATCCAAGTTTCCCTTTGGATTTACACATAAATTGATTATTTATTGCTCTCTATTTCTGAGTGTAGAACACGTTACCAGGATGTGTGGTAAAGATATGATTGATTTTATAAATCTACCACAATTTCTTTCCCTTGTATGGGATATTTCTATAATACTCTATGTTAGCAACAATGAGACTCTTTTTACTGTAAATCACGCATATGAACTTATGAGTTAAAAATTCAAACAGAAACTCTCAGATCCTTTGTAACACAGGGCAATACTTTAAGCTTCTCTAGTGGAATTTTTCCCAAGCAAGTACAGCATGTTGTTTTACGATGATGCATTGGGAGCAGTTTGATCCAGTTCTGAATCAGGTTTCCAGATTTCACTTCTCCTGAGAGCAGCATTCCAGGATTTTCTGTTTTTTCCATTTGAAAAGAAATGTATTTTTCTTACCAATTTTCATTCTCCTTTCCTCCCCCCACAAAATGTAAAACTAAGATGCCTCTGAGGTTCAGATCAAATCCCATCAAATGTCAGAAATCTGGCATTCTGGCCTTTATGATCACACCAAAAAAGAAGCTGTTTCAAACTCTACTCTTAATGAACTGTATTTATTTAAAGGTCTGATCCAAAGTTCACTGAGGTCAATGGAAAGACTCCCATTGATTTCAGTGAGCTTTGGATCAGGCCCTAAAATCTTGACCATTCTGAAATGTAACAACTTATTGCCCCATTAGTCTTTTCATGAAGGAAAGAGGTGGGGGTTTTTTAAGTGACAAGAATAAATCTGAAAGATTAATGGAGGACGGAAGTATTCACAGGTTGAGGGATTGATTCTGCCATCAGCAATACAGGTGTGGGTCTGTGTATCTTGTAAAATCAGATAGTTGCAAGGCTAGGGTACTGATTTTACAAGATATGTGATGATTTACACCTATGTACCTTGAGGACAGGGTCAGCCAAGTGATGCACACCTGTGTACCTGAGAAGGAAGTCAGTCCCCCGTTGATTGAAACTATGTATATCTCACTTTGCCAGCATTAAACTAGTGCTAATATAAAGAATGTGCAAAGGAGGGAGAGACATTTGACAAGAAGAACCCATAAAGGGGACATGTCTGGAGAGAATAAATAATTAAAGGTATCCATTGCCAAAGGACTGAAACAGAGATCAGACCATCTTTCCTAAATCACATGGAATTACAGGTTCTGGAACAATCAGATATACAGTGGAAATTCTTCACTCAAGGCAAAATCAAGAGAATCATTTTCTGTTAGGCTGCATTACAAGAGTTCTGTATATGATGGAGATTATAATAGTGCATTCACATAGATGCCATTGTAGTGTTTTATCCCACAAGACCTGACTGTGTAGCTGTCTTATTTACAAAGTCCTGAAATCAGGTAAATGCCAAAGTAAATATTCAAACAGGAAGTCTGAAATGCTGTGGGGTCCTTTTTTGTTTAATACATACCAAGTTTTCAAGGTTTTTTGTAAGTATTGATGGCAGATCTTTGTGGGGCCTGGAATTCACTGTGCGTCTAAAATGAGTGATGGATGTATCTGATAATGTTGAAGGCATGGGCTCCATGATGTATAGATAAGTGATGTCCATTTATATAACTGCCCAGAAGTAGGACTGGCTGGAAAATGCTCCCATTTCACAGAACATTTTAAAGTTTTGGAATTTCATTTTCTCTATCTCCTTTTTGTATTGAAGCTGTTCCAGATTGTATTAATAATTAAATATTTATTAGGTCATTGGCGAGACTGGCTCTCTTTAGTCTGGCAGTTAGGATGCACACCTGGGATGTGGGAAACCTATGTTCAAGTCCCTACTTTGCCTGACTCAGAGCAGGAACTTGAAACCTTGGTCTCCTACCTCCCAAGTGAGTGCCCTAGCTACAGGGTTATTGGCTATTCAGGGCTGGATTTCTCTCTCTCAGGTTTTGGTTTCCATGAAAAAATGTTTAGTTGAAGAACTGTTGACCAGCTCTACCTATCTCTCTCTCTTACTCACTCACTCACACACACACTTACTTACTTGCTTACTTATAAGAAAGAATCCAGCTTAGGGGCATGGGCCTGGAATCCCAAATTTTGCCATTTCCCCCCATTTCACAATGGAGAAATGGGTTTGACACACTACAGGTTGGGTTGAGGTGTGGCTCCACTATGCCATTTGCACTGAGTCCTTTTAACTAATCCATGAATTCTGTAGATTTGTCCCATGACTGAAGCTGACCCTTGAGTATCTAGGGAAACAAAGAAAAAAGAATTTCAAGGACTTGCTCCTTTTCCATATAAGGGGACAAGCAGGTGTTTATTATGGGGATTCTGTAGCAAAATGCATCCTTGAGTCCTACATTGATTTCAAAGGTGGGGAGGATGCAGGAGGAGGGGGAAACCTTCTGAATCCAAAAGACAGCTTACACAATAAATTACAGTGTCCTGGATCCAACACCCAATTCTGTAGTTAGAGCTTACTCCATCTCCCCTCCTGGCAGTAGAGAGGTTGGACCCAGCAGAGCCAAACCAGAAAAGTGTGGAGTGGAGATACAGATACCAGGTATCTTATCATTTTTTCACTTACTCGGTGAGGCGCGGGGGCGAGCCCCGAGGAGCTCTCGCTTCTGGCTCCAAGCACCCAGCGTGTGCCGGGCATGACCCGCTCCAAGGATAGTGTCAGGTGGGGAGTTTGACTGGGGTGGTACACCTGTCAAACCGTAACACAGGTGTCCTGAGGCAAGCTCAGGGAGGATAGAAACCTCCCATGGAGCAGAAGGGCAAAAGCTCACTTGATCTTGATTTTCAGTATGAATACAGACTGTGAAAGTGGGGCCTCACGATCCTTCTGACTTTTTGGGTTTAAAGCAGGAGGTGTCAGAAAAGTTACCACAGGGATTACTGGCTTGTGGTGGCCAAGCGTTCATAGCGACATCGCTTTTTGATCCTTCGATGTTGGCTCTTCCTATCATTGTGAAGCAGAATTCACCAAGTGTTGGATTGTTCACCCACTAATAGGGAACGTGAGCTGGGATTGGACCATCGTGAGAGAGGTTAGTTTTACCCTACTGATGATGTGTTGTTGCAATAGTACAGGCCGTCCCACTTTGTATGTTGCAGACCTCTGCTCCTTTGGGGGACAATCTGCCTCCAGCATGCAGGCAAGATTATGAACAGGGCAGGCTGGGTAAGAGGTGGGGAACTATCACTGGTCATTCTGCCCTATTGGGATGGAGTGTACCAGCCCTGGGGGCTATCACAGCCTTGAGGCTGCGCATTAAAAATATCAAAAGTGCTTTTCCTGGTCTGTGCTGTTAGTCAACTTCTAGACTTTTTTTTTCTTGCTTGGACCTTTGGAAATTGACCAGTTTCACTTTAGTCAAAAGTGCCATGTGATTTTTGTGGTCAAGACTGATCTCCTTCGGCAAACAGCATGTGCAAGAGCATGGTAACTCCTTACATCATTGGCCTAGTTCTCCACTATCTTCATGAATTCATTTACACTCACGTTGCTGACTCAGAGGGGTTTGAGATACCTGCACTGAACTACCAACACATTTCCTGCAGCATTTTGGTTTTCTTTGGAGGTCTTCATCAATGCACTCATCTAGTCTGACCCCCTATCACCTTGTGTGACCATACCAAATCCCCGCCTGTGGTGTTATGATTGCGAGAACACCTGTGACACATTTTCTTTCCAGTGGAGAAATAGCTCTTTTGGATCCAGACCATGAAATAAAATAATCATATTTCCCTTATTTCTGTAGCTATGACCTGAAATTGCTTGATGCTCCCAATCAAGACAGCACTTAGAATTTAATAAAGAGTAATTTGGCTGAATAATAATTAATAACAATAATCTCATGTTAGGACTGTTAACAAAAGAGGAACCTGTTGGTCTGTTTACTTGCTTCAGGAAGCACTAGGCCTTCTGCCTGCTTTTTTAAAGACATGGAATGTTTTATCTTTGTTCAAACTTGTTAAGTCCTGGATGAGTTTAAAGCCCACTTAAACTTTTTTCTTGTTGTTCCTCCTTGCCTCTTGAGGTTGAGAGAGACCTTTTTGGTTTGGATATAAGATATGTATATGGTGCACACGATTAATAGATATAACTATATTGTTTATATGATGAGATTTGTTATATTTCCAGTTTTTGTTTATTTAACCCCTTCAGTACTGTATCTTAAGCTCACCCATTGTGCCATCTTTAGAAAGGATAGCTGTGTACTGAGCATCCGCAGGGGTGTATAATGCCCAATTGTAGTCTAGGCACAGGGTATTTCCGGAGGATTAATGATCAGTTCAGAGGTTTGATGGCTTATGGTGAAACCTTCATAAAATGTCTCTTGTTTCCATTCAAGTCTGTACTGTCACTGGCTGGCTGTCAGTAATGGGACATGTTCTTCTGAGGATGAATGAAGAAAGACTGCACTATTCTCAATGCTTAAGAAAAATCTATACCTGTGTCCCCTTACTCAGGCAATTCTCCCATTGGAAAAGGGTGTTTGTCCAAGTGCAGAGCATAGGGTTGGTCTCTGTATGTCTAAACTACAGTAAAACACCTGTGGCTGGCCCAGGTCAGCTGACTCAGGTTGCAGTGCTATAAAATTGCAATGTAGATGTTTGA
This sequence comes from Lepidochelys olivacea, assembly GCF_965140295.1. Lineage (NCBI taxonomy): Eukaryota > Metazoa > Chordata > Testudines > Cheloniidae > Lepidochelys > Lepidochelys olivacea. Next base: position 90,729,441 of record NC_140418.1, on the reverse strand, counting down.
AGTCAGGGGACCCCACAGGGGGAGGGTCTCAAAGCCGAGGCTCCAGCGGAAGCCTGAACGTCTACACTGCAATTGTATAGCCCGAGTCAGCTGCCCAGCCCTGAGTGTATTATTGCAGTATAGACATACCCTACTAAAGTGTACTTTACAGTAGCCTCCAGGTGACCTTTTTTTTTTTAAACAAAAAAACGACTTTAAGCAAAACAGAAATTTCTGTGGGAAATGCCCACTTTCAATAATTTTTTCCTCTGGTTCTTCAAAAAGAAAAAAAAATCAGCTGAAATGTTTTGGTTTTTGTCTGCAATCTTTTTGGTTTTGGAGTTGGACAAAAATCCGAAAAGTTTTGAAGGAAAAAATTCAGTGATCATTGACATCCTTTGTGGGGATAAAAAACATTTCCTGACCAGCTGTACTTATAACACATACTCACTCAACTATTAATATTAATCTCTCTCTGTCTAGATCTCACTCCCTGGGAATTTTCACAGAGGGCCAGATTTTTAATTAGGCATTCATATGTGCACAGAAGTTTGCGCCAGCAAGTGCGTTTCACCCCATTCGTATGTAAACGTGCCTCTTTGAACATGCATTTTTGTGGGTAGGTTTATTCCACACATGTTAGAAAGTTTGGCCCATGCTGTAGTTTCCTTTTGAGTACTGGAGCCATAATCTCCTAAGGGAGATGTGCTGCAACAATTGCTCTGATCTGACTGCGAGTACAGTGATTGCAGTTAGAGATAGCTGGCAGTGTCTTTTTAAATTAAAGGTCTGATGGAGAACAAAAAACACTGTGCGAATTGCCATAAAAACTATTACTGCTGAGAAATTATATGCTTTGGCACAAATAGTATGTGCCCACTTACAATCTTCCCTCTAATAGTTTACATCCATGTGTGGAATGAATTTTGTTATGTGCACCAATATGGAGGTGATGTGTGATGGGGGTGGGGCCGAGGGGTTCAGAGTGTGGGAGGGGGCTCTGGGCTGGGGCAGGGGTTGGAGTGTGTGTGTGTGGGGGTGAAGGCTCTGGCTGGGGGTTCGGGCTCTGGGGTGGGGCCAGGGATGAGGGAGAGGCACCTCTCCCCACTGTGTACCTGCACGGCCATGCAGCTTAGAGGGAACTTAGCACCTACATCCATGCTTTCAGGTGTGTGTTCTGCCGCCTCATTGTTTAATTGTTTGTGTTTGCAAATGATGGGGTAGTTTGATTTTTTTTTCTTTCTCTCTCATGTGATTTTCTTTCTGCTGTACTCATTGTTTCTAGGGATTTTAAGCCTCATGTACCAGGCAGCAAGAATTCTTGCTTTAGTGTATAATGTTCTCTCAGACTTGTGACCATACATAATACATGGAGTAGTAGTGATTGCAGTACATTTTTCTGGGAGCTGCAGCCTACCTCTTACTGGACATATACTTATTGCATGTCCTGGGGAATTCAAGTGATTCTAATTTTCAAGTTATTTAAATAGTTTTGATGGACTACTTTTATATTAGTTATATATAACACAACTACAAGTCATTTATAAAAATAGTTATTAAATATATATAATTTATATATAAATGTATTTAAATATTGTATTGATTTAAAGATAGGATTAGCTCTTTAAAGGGGTTGCAAATTAAAACCAGTTAAGTGAGGAATTTGTATCCAGTATAGCTTTGGAACACTTCAGAATCCTAAGTTTATGGCTTTCAAAGCATTTGCCTACTTTCAAATGTTTCTAATAAGATAGTGTGGTGATTTACACCTCTTGGGATATTGAACTCTGATCCAAGAATGCTGCTTGGCTCTTAAATAAAAAAAGCACTGATGGGCCTGATTAAAAAAAAGCCTATCTCTGATTTACTTGTGACACATGCATTATGCAAAAGCATTTGGTATTTAACACTTTCTCTGCGTACTGTACATGTATTTGCAATTCGTTGGGTGTTAATTTCTTCAGAGGGAGCAAGAGGGGAGGAGACAGGAGGAAAAAGCTGCAAATTACCTCATTTACACTGGTCTCAACAGGGAGCACTGCATCAGAGAGAGAAAATTAGGCCATGTTTCTGCAATGGGCTTATTGTTTGTGGACTCCTAAGCTTGTGTGTCCACTGTTGACTTCAGTAGTAGTTTGTATTAACGCAGAAGTTCACTTTTTTTTGCAGGATAAGTTGCCTTTAATTGTAAGATCCGGGACAGGGTCTGTCTCTGACCTGTGTTTGTATAGCACCCAGTACAATGAGGCCTACATTGCGATTGGAGCTGCGTGCTGCTACTCTAACACGAATAATGATAACAGTAACGATCTGTGGTTTGACACAGATGATTCACGGTTATGGGAGAAAAAATTGGAAACGTTTCTTATAAAATAGGATGTGTTCGCTCTTGCGTGCTCAAGGGTGTGTATCAGCCTAGAGGCAAAGAAATTAAGCAATGCTAAGGGAAGGAGAGAAAAAGAAAAAGTATTGCTCACGTTGTGGCTCATAAAATGTACTTGTTGGAATGGTTGCCAGCAAGAAGAAACTATATGTCTTGGCTTGGAAACCTGTGACACATTTCTCAAGTTTGTTTTTGTGGGGGGGTGGAAGGCTTTCTGTATAAAATATGAGAATATGTAAATGAAGAGTTCTGGAGCTGATTTTTGTGGGTTTGCTCACGTGCCATCCCTATGGACCAGACTGCTTCCTTTATAGCCTGTGCCCTTGCTGCCTTTCATTAGAGGTTATCCAATTACATGTGTGAACCTAGTTACATATTATATCAATCCGTTCAGTTGGTTAGAAGAAAGAAGGGAGGGGGAGGAGGAGCCCAGGTCTGTCTTGGCTAGTATGGTTCAAGTTTTAATCAGTATGGTATTTCCTCTTCCTGAAGGCCAGAGAGAACACCTGTGTTTTTCTTTAAGTATCACAAGAGACAGTAGACGGAATCTATCGTTTTGAGAGACGGATGGTTCCCCAGTTCAGAGGGGAAATGAATTAGAGCCCATCTGCATACATTGTCTTCAAAGAGCACACACAACACTTTGACTAACAATTTACAAAAATTAGAGAGTGAGAGTGAAACCCTCTGACAGAGCTAATAAGATGTCTGGTAAATTTCTTTTATGAAGCATCTAGCCTGTACAGGAGGCCTGAGGGTTTCTATTAAAGGTCAGGGAGGTTTTGTGTAACACAATTTTAAAGCATTTTTGAACCATCAAGGCAGATTTCTTGTGTCAGAGATATGCTCTTTACTTCAAAGGACATTTTCATTCTTAAATTCGTTCTGTTTTGTGTAAATCCACCTTAGAACCTGAGAAAAATGTATATTTTTTTCCTTTCTGATTTCCTCCCCCATCCCCCACACACTCTTTTTACACTTGGCAAATGTTCTCTTCCTTGCAACACCACCCCAGAAATTTGAACAAAGCTGTAATTAACATGGCTGTTTTGCAGCTTCACAGATAAGTGTAGCAATGGATCTTGCCAAAATCTCTTCAGCATCTTTGATGTCAGCACATCTCTGGTTTGATCAGTGTTAGTGCAGGGAGAACACACACACTGTGGGCCAAGTACTCAGGGAAAAACAAGTCCATGAAAACCATTGGAATTGCACTGGTATAACAGAGAGGAGAATTTGATGCCATGTGTTCACAAGCTACAAAACTGGTGACTGTTTTAGTTTCTTGTCCATGATTTAGTAATTCTTTTAAGGTATTTAAAACAAGAGCTGTGGGGAGAAAGGTAATTTTGTGGAGGATTTTGATATTTTGAAATTCTCTGCAAAAGGGAATAGAGCCCACCTTCTGGAGCAGTCCACCAGGTATGCCGTCCTGGAGCTGTGAACCCTGGAAGAAATACCTGGGAGCCCAGTCTGCCAAAGAGTGGAACATGGGAGCCATAGTTGCCGGAGCTTCCCAGCTCTCATCATCGCTTGCTGTAAACTGAAAGGGCTCAGAGCCTTTGGAGCCGGAGCTCCTAGTGTTTCCAGACTCTTGGTTCCTTGTCAGCCAACATGGCAGGCTGAAGGGGAGATGGGAGTCTGCAAGCCCTGCTTCCCAGTGGCCTACTAGACAAGCTGCAGAGAGACCTGGGAGCCTCAGAACTTGGGAGCAGGAACTTCCAGGCTCTCGAATCCTTGTCAGGCAGGCTGCTGAAGAGTCAGGAAGCCTGGGATGCCTAGGAGCTGGGAGAGCTGGCAGGAAACCGAGCAACTCTACTGAAATGAACAGTCCTCACAAAATGTTTTATTCTGGTGAACTGGCATTCTCCAATGCAAAAATATTCCATTGGAGAATTTCCAGCCAGCTCCATTTACAAATCAAAGCTTTTCCCTAACATCTAACAACTTGAAGGTAGACTGGGTTTGAGGCCCAGACCCCGGTCTTGACTTTTTCTATGCCTGAACCAGAACTTTGCCTTTTAGAATCATCTTTAAGTTAAAAAAAAAAAGGAGAAGAAATGGAAATTCCCCAGAGTTTTTTTTATTACTTTATCTCCATTTATTGTTTGTATATCTGTTTTTAGTTCTTCATTGCTAAATATCCAAGTGGCAGATAAATATTTTTCAGTCTGCCAGAGGAATTGATTGTGTTCTTCCATTAGTCTGAATAACTGAGCCATGCTGACAGATAAGTTAATTCCAGTCTCTCTGTTTCTATGACACCAACTAGAACAACAGTGAATAGGACTGTCTGGAAACCATGGGTGGAATCCTGGCCCCCTTGAAGTCAATGGGAGTTTTGCCATTGACATCATTGGGGCCAGGATTTATCTCAACTTGCCATAACTGGTGATTTAGGCCCTGATCCTCTCACTGGCTCTCTAGTAGCGTGGGGCCTTGGACCTACCCAGAACCTCCGATTCAGTCCTTTAAAAATATTTTCATCTAATCTTACAGAAAACATAGCTTTTCTGAGCTCCTCAGGTGAGAAGCACAGTGAATATTATTATCCATCATTATAGTATTAAATATATAGAGCACCTGCAGACTTTTCAGTGGAGAATGCAGAAAGGCAGGGCCACAGTATGTCTTCTAAGCCTACAGAAAACTCGTAGCTGAGAACTCCGTATGTTAGTTGCAGTCTTTGCATAAACAGGGTGCACAACAATTATACTGCTAGCTGAATACGTAAACACATACTTAATAATATTTCCCAGTGCAGATCTGACCAGAAGGGCTGTTCAGTTCAAACACATTCTCCTAGGTTTTGCTGGGTGCCATATCCATCAGGCCTGTTGTGCTTACGCACAGGGCAGAGATGGGTAGAAAGGTATCCAGCATTGCATGAACATGCTTACATAGAGAAGTGTTGAGGATTTTATTGGATAGTAAATCTCTCTAGGGTGGTTGGTTTCCTTTTCCAGAGTCAAAATTATGGCTCTCGTTACTGATGCCTTTAGTGTTTGTTGTCTCTGCCTTCATTTTTTCCACTTACTTGCCTGAAAAATCAAGCCCCTTAAAGAGATGTTGCTCCATTTTTATATGCAGATCCTCAGCATTCTATAATCTTCTCACCATGGAATTTTCCATTTGGGCCAGGATCTGGCCAATGAATGGGTGGAGACTCACCCCCACACCCACACAAAATTATATGGGTGAAACATTCCCCCGTCCCTCCCCATTTCCTTTCCTGGGATTTGTCTTGTTTGTTTTTTTTTAAAGGAAGTAACAAAAGCCTTACATGATGATTGTGCATACAAACATGAGAGGGCTTCCCTGGTCCTTCCTCCAGCTCTTGTCTTCTAAGGGCTACTTAGCTTGTTACATTCCTGAGTTGGAGTTCATGAGACCAGAACACTGACTCTCCCCACAGGGACATAGTCAGCTATCTGACCTGTTTTTTCCCCGAAAAGGGCAAGTTCCGTGGGTGAAATCCTGGCTCCACTGAAGTCAATGGAAATTTTCCCATTGACGTCAATGTGGTCAAGATTTTCCCCTGTGTTTTCTGTGTTGGAGAAGTTGCTGCCTATTGTACATTCTAAGCAGAGAAGCATCTTACCAGGTAGGCAATTAGCCTGAAAGCTTAACTTGCCAAAAGCTTTCAACATAGCCTACAATAGCCTTTCTGAACCATTTTAGAGTGTCTTGTCTTCTCTCCTGCTCCCTTCTCAACTTCCTCCTTTCCTTCCCCTGTCAATGTTCCCCCAGTTGGAGTGCCCATCAAATAAAGGCCCCTTCATGGAGCTGATCCATCACTGTTTTTTTACTCTTTGCTCCTTTCTATAATCCTTGCTCTTTCAAGCGGACAGTTTCCCGTCAGATGGTTTGCCAACAACAGTTCTGAGCCTAATATCTTATGCCAGGCTCATCTTGTTCTCCTTGCTGAACAAATGAGGCTTATGTACCCTCCAAAGAGTGCTTCTTACCTCTTACAAGGCTATAGTTTACCGCAATTAAACGGCAGCCTGAGAGTGATAATTAATATTATTATTATTGCTACAATATAAAAATGTGATGGCTTTTAGAACACCTGAATAACAAGGGAAGAGCAAATCCAAAATGCAGCTTTCTGATTACTGTCTTTAAAAATAATCTATTTTAATCACCTGTTTGCCCTGGCAAAAATGTTTGTTTTAGATAATGAAATCAGTGGAAAGTATACCAATAGGTTTGCCTAAAATGTAATCAGCCATCTGTTCCATTCTTCTCCTCTCTTTCAGTCCTCCCATTTTCCCAGATATGTTACATTGCACCCTATATATGAAATTATAATTTGAAAAATATGGATTTCAAGAAGATTTTAGCTTTTTTATGAAATTTTTCTGTTGTGTTTTTGTTCTTATTGTCTTGGGATCTAATCCTGCAACAACTTACACGTGTGAATAACTTTGCTCATATGAGTAACTCCACTCTGCTGAGTTACCCATAAGCATGTTCCCAGAATCTGGCTCTGTGTGTGGGTGATGTGTATATATAACATCATGTGTGCATGTCTTTTAGTCAATGTGCACACGTTTCCTGCGATATTTTAAATAAATTGTTTAGAATGTAAAGTTTTGTTTTGGTACTTTTCATGTATCTCTCTAGTAAAGCCACGTTCTCTTAGTTTCCAGGTCCCAGCCTTGCTGTGAGAGGAAGAAGTACAAAATAATAACAAAAGAAGCTCTTTAAACAATGATCTGAAATAACTTTTCTGAGAATCAGGATATTGTGATCTCAGCATTCATGGGGTACTGTGGCCATGTAATCTTTTATACCATATGTTCATTATATTTTCTGTCTCTCTCTCTGTAAACACATACATACACATGTTCTGACACAGTGTGTAATGCATATTGGTGGAGATTTGCAAAACCATCTAGGGAATTTGGATATCCAGTTTCTATTAATTAATTAATGGGGCTTGGACATCCAAATCACTAAGTCAGATTTTCACATCTCAGCCGTAAAATATAACAACTTAATCATGTAAAGCCATTTTGGTTCCTTCAAATCTACTAGCCTTTTTTTCATTCCATTTGACTGGCATCTCAATCAATGAAATAGCAGCCAAACTTATCACTCCATTATGAGCTATATCTTCCCCTCTCTCACGAGTGTGGTCTCTGTATCAGGTCCTGACAGTGACAGAATTTCTTCCAGTCATTTTCCCTTTGGCTTTCAGGGTTACTTCACTGGAAAAGATAGCTGTTTGTTGTATTGCAGGGCCTTATTTTCTCAGCTTGCTAGATATATTGTGTATAAATATAAATTCAGTGTAACCAGCATCCATAGGCATCTTCTTACCCACTTTGTTTCATTATTATGGCATGCTGTGACATTCTGTACCTCGGGAGAACACCCAGCACCCCCATGTTCATCCTTATAATATGACTGTGTGGTATCTAATGCAAAGTTTGTCATGTCAGGTGTCTTCGGAAGGCTCATGATGCACTGAGCATTGTTGTTATAGTAATGTTATAGGTTGTAATTTCATGTATATAGTTATGATACTGAGAATGTGTCCTCGGCTTAAAGCAAGCCCAAGCAAAAACTCTCCAAGAGTGGAGGGGAGTTCACACCTCATCAGGGCATGTTTGGGACAGACCCAGCCCAGCCTCACAGGAACAAAGGACACTGGCCTAGGTAGCAACAAAAGGATCTGTTGGACTCTCAAGTGAGTCACCCCCCTTCCCTTGATCAGTGAGGGACTACAGTGAGGTAATGCTCACCTGATCCTTAAGGGGGAGTGGGGTGCAAAGCCAAGAGGGAAGAAAGAGCATGATAAAAGGGAGAGATGTTTGCCATGCTCTTCCCCTCTCTTCCACCTACATCTACAGACACCACCACCACCAAGCGACTGAAGCGCTGATCAAAGGCGAGAGCCTGGCTGGAGGGCAACCAGCCAGTCTATTGAGAGAAGCATCTAAGTTTATAAGGGCACTGAAAGTGTTAAGATCAGCTTAGAATGCGTTTTGCTTTTATTTCATTTGACAAAATTTGACTTGTTGTGTCTTGACTTATAATCACTTAAAATCTATCTTTGTAGTTTATAAATTTGTTTGTTTATTCTACCCGAAGCAGTGTGTTTGGTTGGAAGCATGTCAGAGACTCCCCTTGGGATAACAAGCCTGGTATATATCAATTTCTTTGTTAAATTGACAAACTTATATCAGCTTTCAGCGTCCAGCGGGCATAAGTGGACACTGCAAGATGGAGGTTCCTAGTGTTGTGTCTGGGACTGGAGATATTGGCTAGTGTCATTCGGTTGCACAATCCAAGGAGCAGCTTCCATGCCAGAGGCTGTGCGTGAACAGCCCAGGAGTGAGGGTTTTCACAGCAGAGCAGGGTAAGGCTGGCTCCCAGAGTCAAGGATTGGAGTGACCTAGCAGATCACTGGTCCAGATAAAACCAGAAGAGAACGTCAATAGATTAAACAAAAAGAAAGTCATAAATTAAGTGCCAATAAAAGTGGAGATAGAGGTGGTTAGGGACTATTTAGAAAAGCTGGAGGTGCACAAGTCCATGGGGCCAGACGAGTTGCATCCGAGAGTGCTGAAGGAATTGGCGGCTGTGATTGCAGAGCCATTGGCCATTATCTTTGAAAACTCATGGCGAACCGGGGAAGTCCCGGATGACTGGAAAAAGGCTAATGTAGTGCCCATCTTTAAAAAAGGGAAGGAGGAGGATCCTGGGAACTACAGGCCAGTCAGCCTCACCTCAGTCCCTGGAAAAATCATGGAGCAGGTCCTCAAAGAATCAATTCTGAAGCACTTGCATGAGAGGAAAGTGATCAGGAACAGCCAGCATGGATTCACCAAGGGAAGGTCATGCCTGACTAATCTAATCGCCTTTTATGATGAGATTACTGGTTCTGTGGATGAAGGGAAAGCAGTGGATGTATTGTTTCTTGACTTTAGCAAAGCTTTTGACACGGTCTCCCACAGTATTCTTGTCAGCAAGTTAAGGAAGTATGGGCTGGATGAATGCACTATAAGGTGGGTAGAAAGCTGGCTAGATTGTCGGGCTCAACGGGTAGTGATCAATGGCTCCATGTCTAGTTGGCAGCCAGTATCAAGTGGAGTGCCCCAAGGGTCGGTCCTGGGGCCGGTTTTGTTCAATATCTTCATAAATGATCTGGAGGATGATGTGGATTGCACTCTCAGGAAATTTGCGGATGATACTAAACTGGGAGGAGTGGTAGATACGCTGGAGGGGAGGGATAGGATACAGAAGGACCTAGACAAATTGGAGGATTGGGCCAAAAGAAATCTGATGAGGTTCAATAAGGATAAGTGCAGGGTCCTGCACTTAGGATGGAAGAACCCAATGCACAGCTACAGACTAGGGACCGAATGGCTAGGCAGCAGTTCTGCGGAAAAGGACCTAGGGGTGATAGTGGACGAGAAGCTGGATATGAGTCAGCAGTGTGCCCTTGTTGCCAAGAAGGCCAATGGCATTTTGGGATGTATAAGTAGGGGCATAGCGAGCAGATCGAGGGACGTGATCGTCCCCCTCTATTCGACATTGGTGAGGCCTCATCTGGAGTACTGTATCCAGTTTTGGGCCCCACACTACAAGAAGGATGTGGATAAATTGGAGAGAGTCCAGCGAAGGGCAACAAAAATGATTAGGGGTCTGGAACACATCACTTATGAGGAGAGGCTGAGGGAGCTGGGATTGTTTAGCCTGCAGAAGAGAAGAATGAGGGGGGATTTGATAGCTGCTTTCAACTACCTGAAAGGGGGTTCCAAAGAGGATGGCTATAGACTGTTCTCAATGGTAGCAGATGACAGAACGAGGAGTAATGGTCTCAAGTTGCAGTGGGGGAGGTTTAGATTGGATATTAGGAAAAACTTTTTCACTAAGAGGGTGGTGAAACACTGGAATGCGTTACCTAGGGAGGTGGTAGAATCTCCTTCCTTAGAGGTTTTTAAGGTCAGGCTTGACAAAGCCCTGGCTGGGATGATTTAACTGGGAATTGGTCCTGCTTCGAGCCGGGGATTGGACTAGATGACCTTCTGGGGTCCCTTCCAACCCTGATATTCTATGATTCTATGATTTAATCATAATTTGCCCAGTTTGTCTTAGATGCAGATGTAATCCCTTCTTGCTCACTCTGAAAGCACAGATGGGCTATGGGGGAGACTTCATCTCGCTACTAAGTTCTTGATCAGAGAAGGTTCCTAGCATGGAAACTGGAATGGCCCATCAGAAGGAGACTGCAGTGAAATGAAGGAAGTAGCTATAGTTTTCACTCTCACCTCTTCTTCCCCATGAAATCTCTGTATATTTTGAGTGATGTGTGACAAGTTCTTGATGTGAGGTTTTATATACCTAGTCAGTTCAGCAAACTTTATAGTCTTTCACCTGAGAACATTCAACTGTAATTTACTATTCCAAAGGTGGACTGAGCCACAGCCTGCTAACTGATCCTCTTTGCCCTGCAGCTATACAGGGTCCTGACCATACTGGAACCAATGTTTCCTCTGCGCTAAGGAAGCGAGAGAAGATGACAGGACTCTGTTAAGGGATTCTACCTCCCATCCTGTGCATAGCAGAATACAGCTCTGTGGGACAGAAATTAGTCTGGGGCTTGCAGGGGCAGGCTTGGAAAATAGTGGGGACAGGGCTGGTAGATCCATGAGCATACAGACCCACTGAAACTGTCTTCCTGAACACCTTATGTAGAGATGGCAGGATTTCATCTTCCAAAGATATGTGTAGACCTCCTTGCACACAGCACAAGTGACCAGGCTCTACGAAGCTCCATAATAAATAAAGAACCTTTGTAATCTTGCTTAATGAATGTTGAGCACTGCAGGGATGTGGTGTTGGTTGAACCATGTGTTTGAATAGAAGGAGAGATTTTATTTCTTTATTTTAATCGTGGGCCAGTCTCTCTGCTTAATGGTTTAAGCAATAGGGTTCTCTGAGGATGTAAATTCTGTTCCTAATTTAGTGTCCCCGTTGAAACAAATTGAGTGTTGCCATCCTGTTCCCAAATGGCTATAATCTCCCTTTCAATAAAGCCTGACTTAATTCCCCTCCCACACCTACACTCCCCTGCTCTGGAAATCATCTTTGCTTAGGAAGAAAAGCCCACAAATAACATGGAGACTGCAGTCCCTCTTCTCTCCAGGTTATGAATGTGTTCAGGCTGGAGGTCACGAATGTAGCTGATCAGGCTGAGCTCTTTGCCTAGGCTGGGGATAAAGAGCGAATTTCAGTTCCTCTCATGACTGGTTCCTAATGTTTCACAAGTACACATTTTTCTTTCAGAACTTAAGAAAAACTGTGTTTTGACTAAGGAATGCAATTCCCTCTCCCCAAAAGAGACATTTATTCAAAAGTTGGAGCAGGTCCAGCTGAAATATTGAATAGTGAGCCAGCACAGAGACATATAGCACATGTTCATCCCCATGCAGGTGTGAGGGGAAAGGGAGTTAGGCTTGAGCAGTCTTGAAATATTATATTTACCTACATGTTTGATGTTTTCTGGCACTTTTATAAGGAATGATGGTAGGCTACGTTTTTCCTCCTTGAATAAAATGAATTTCTTGCTCATTAAAGGTGCTAGATTGACAATCCTGGAGACTAAATTCTTCTGTTTACCCATAGAATGAGCACAGCATGGGAAGCAGCAGTGCCAGCCAAATTTGCCTCAATCCTGACCTGGAGGGACACTCTGACAGCGTGTGAGAGTCATGCATTCTCTATGCTTGTTAAATACTTAGCTTCCATGGTCAGGGAACAATGGAGTCAATCAGTTCCAGTTCTGTCGTTGTTTCTTACAGAACTTTATTATAATTAAAGCAGACCATGTGACATGCTATCTCACAAACATTATCAATAAGCAGAATATTATTGTTCTCTTCCTTTTCACTTGCACTTCAAAAACAACACAAAACCTTTTAAACATGACAGGCTAAACTGCACACACTGAAACAAAAGACAAGTGCCAGGAGAAGCTGAACTGAACACATCTAGTGAGGAAATCCAAGAGCACTTTCCCTTGTTTTTCACCTCTGGTATTAATCATTACTATATCAATTCCTTCATAGTTACAGAACTACTGAGGGGCCCACATATGCAGTCTGAGTAACAGTAAATAACATCACTGTGGGACGAGAGGAATGGCCTTATGCCACAAAGTACAACTTTTCAAAAGAAAATTAAGTAAAAGAAAAATAAACCCCAGGACAAAATTAAGAAACTGAGATGTGTACAAATGAGTCATTGCAATCCCTTGTTTCACTTCCACGTAATATTTGGTTAGAGGTGCTCAGACAATCCTACTTCGGAAAAGGATCTGATGTATAATTTAATAGGTCTTCTCTATCAGTGGTTTTATAATCACAGAGTACTGCTACTCTCAAAGGCCCTGATTTAGCAAGTTACTTAAGCAGGTTAGTTTCTGAAGCCTAACTTTAAGTATGGCAGTAGTGCAGTTGAGTTCACGTGCTTAAAAACTTGCTGAAGCAATGGCATGGATTCTCAATATGGTTACACACTAAGTTAATTTAAAATAAGGAGTTATTCTCAAAATGGTCTACTTAACTTCGTAGCGTCTACAGAGTTAAAACAATTTACTACATATATTTAGGTTTTTTCTTTTTTAAAAAATGTCTTGAGTAATGGTTTCATTACAATGCACCCCTAGAGGCCTGATTCTGATCTATGGTATTAATTTTCCAACAACAAAATTCCCATTGACTTCTGACTTACACTGGTAAAAATGAGATCTAAATCTGACCCTTAATCTATAGACTTTTTTGTATCTAATAGACTTATATCTTCAGAGGAATTTTCTTTCTCTGGTAGGAATTGTTCATTTAGTGGGGTTGTGATTAAAATTTCCATTCACTCGGTGCTTTCTGCACTACTAGTGGAGAAATTGTAAGCAGAGAAGACAGTCATCCAAATTTTGGAAGCTGTGTCCCCCAATTTATAGACTTCCTGTGCAGTGTTTGCCCAGACAATTCTCAAAGAAGCTTAGTTTACCACGCTCCAGTAAGGAGAAGATTTAACCATGGAGACAAATGTTGCTGACGTTATCTACTTCAGTGAATGTTGTCTTGGAGCCAGAATTAAGGGTGATGATTTGTTCCGGCACTAACCCTGAGGCTGTGATTATGCTAGACTTTTTGGAGAAATCTCCCATTGTTGCACTACAACCAGTACAGCTCCATTGGTGATAGCAACAGTAGAAGTGCTGTCGTCAAAAGAACCATAGCATCTTTGCCCAAAAGACCCAGTGCAAAGGGAAAGAATCTCACAGCACAAAGTAGCATTGTAAAATAACAGAATTACTTGCTTCTGTAGGAACAAATAATATAATTCCCATTAAAGAGAGGGAAATATGTTCTTGTTAAGGTACTGGACAGGAACACAGGAAATCTGGATTTAATTTGAGCTGCCCCACTAACTTCCTAATTAAGTGACCTAGGGTAAGTCACTTAATTTTCCGTGCCTCAGTTCCCCCTCTGTAAAACGGGAATTATTTTTAAAACAATCTTTGTTTTATCTGTTTTGCCTGGAATTGTTTGGGGCAGGGACTGTCTCTTGCTATTTGTTTGTACAGTGCCTAGCACAATGGCACTGTATTATAGTACATTTCATATTTCACTCATCTCTTTCTGCAGAAGTCATTTAGATGTAAGCCTTAGAAGCTGTCGAAACGTTGTCACCTTCCTTCCAGCATAAAAGAAAGTGATGGAGCAAATGTCCTGAAGCCCATAAGATCCATATAGGACACTATTCTGGGGATGATAGGATAATCAAGGTTATATAGAACACACTGGGGGGCGGGGGAGAGGAAGCATGACTAAGCTCCTGGAGGATGATGGAACATGTCTATTAATACATGAACTTATGAGTAACCAACGGTGAGGAAGGATGGTCTTTTGGTAAGATGCTAGCCTGATACTCGAAGATCTAAGATCAGTTCCTGGTTTTGCTACAGGATTCACATGTGACCTTGGGGGAAAAAGATTTCTTTATCTCTCTATGTCCCAGTAATATATGTAAAACGGGTGAAAATACCTTCTTTTTTTCTCTTTTTGTGTATCTTGTCTCTAGATTATAAGCTGTTTGCACAATGCCTAGCAAAATGAAGGCTGGTAAGTGCTACCATAATACAGATAAATAAATAATTTAGCCATTGACAAAGCATCACCTCCCCATACGTGAAATCCTGGACCCTGAAATCTCCCTTTGACTTCAGTGGGGCCAGGACTTCAATTATATTTTTAAACCAACGAAGACCTATGCTCCTATTGATTTTCATTGGGATTTTTGTATAAGGATATCAAGATTTGGTACATGGTGGGAAAATGAGAAACTAGGAACCCTCAGAGGTGTGCTTCATTAGGAAACAGCATTCAGCATGTGTATTACTTCCAGCATTAAAAATTACCTTTTACTGATGGAGCACCATACTTATGCTGTTACATTAATGGTTTTCCAATAAGGTTTCCAGACATGAGTTCCGTGTCAGGTTTCCCTAGTACAAACAATCATATGCATAAATTTATTTTTATATTATGTAGATAAGTGGTGTTATAAATATACCTTTTAATTTCGCATGTCAGAGTGAATAAGACACATTTGGACTAATACTGCTGTGAACTTGCTGAGATTATGAACTTTTAGATGGGCAGTTTTACATGTCAAACCAAAAAGAACGAGGAGTACTTGTGGCACCTTAGAGACTAACAAATTTATTTGAGCGTACGCTTTCATGGGCTAAAGCTCACTTTATGGTCAAATCAATTTCTTAGTCTCTAAGGTGCCACAAGTACTCCTCCTTCTTTTTGCTGATACAGACTAACACAGCTACCACTCTGAAACATGTCAAACCAAGAAAGGGAAAAGCAACCAAATGCCAGGGACAGGAAAACACTTAAAGGCCATTATAGCTACCATATGGGAAAATTCCCTTTTTGACAAGTTTAAAAAGATAGACGGATATGATCTTGCACCTTCTAAATTGCAGTAAACATCTATCATCACATCATAAGGAGTTGAGAAAAGTATTGGGAGATTTGAGATTCAGGCTGTATTTATACTATGGAGACTAGCTATGTTGACATCACTATGCCAGTGTAACCTTGTAGCGTAGATACAGCCTACATCAACGAAAGGAGATTTTCCATCACCTGTACAAACACCACCTCCCCGAATGAAGTTATCTTCATTAACTGAAGAATTCTTCCATTAACATAGCTGCATTTACAGTTGAGTTTAGGTCAGCATATGTATATTGGCCAGAGGTCTGTTTTTTTCATACCCCTTACCGACGTAGCTATGACATAACTTTAAGCGTAGACCAAGCCTCGGTTACTGCAAGTGTCTGACTACTAAATTCAGCACCACAATACATTTTCTTAATCTTACACTTTTTATTATTGCCATTAGGTTCAGTTGGATTTGAAGAAATATTCAAAGGAAAAAATCATGTTTTTTTCTTTGCCTGATTTTGTAAGGTTTTCTTTCAATACAGGGTAGCTGTGTTACTGGTATTTATTATTGTTAGAATTTTTGAAACTAAAGGAATGAGGCTGTCATTTCTTTTCAGATGTACTGGTTACTTTTCCCCTTTGAATTAAGTTTGTATTACCATATAGTAATTTGGTAAGATCCACAAATCTCTAAAACTCTTATTCATCAAAATGTTCACCCTAGCATCTGTTAGTGTTGTTGACTGAAAAGAAAAATAAAAATGGGAATGAGTTTCCTTTAATTAGACTGGATCTGAAGTCATAATGATTTTTGTAAATTGTTCAAATCTCTGTAAAATCCATATATTTTGATAACTGGATCATTGGAAGTCCTCTGGAACCCCTACGTTGATTACTTTGCAACACCAATGTTACCATTTAACCATGTGTGCTCTTAGCTGGTACAGCGCTGCTGTTATGTTACAAAATAAGCTATGGTTTGTGATTTGCAGAAAACTATTAATTATCAAGTATGAAATTCATACTTGTGACCCACAAACCCTACTTTGAGTGCTTAAGTAGGATACAAGTATACATGACACTAGTGCTGGCCATCTGGATGGGACAAATTCCATCCCATATGTCAGAAACTAGCAAGTCTGTATTAATGATGATATTTCCAGTTAACTAATAATACTTCAGATCATAGCTATATTCAATCTCAATTCTATAGTTACTGTGTCTGTCCTGATTTCCATTATCCCTATTATCCAGGATATGCTTTAAGCTTTCACATTAGAGTGCAGTATGGTATAAAAGGTATCAGCCACACTATCAGAGGCTCGTTCACCTGCACATCCACCAATGTGATATATGCCATCATGTGCCAGCAATGCCCCTCTGCCATGTACATTGGTCAAACTGGACAGTCTCTACGTAAAAGAATAAATGGACACAAATCAGATGTCAAGAATTATAACATTCATAAACCAGTCGGAGAACACTTCAATCTCTCTGGTCACGCGATCACAGACATGAAGGTCGCTATCTTAAAACAAAAAAACTTCAAATCCAGACTCCAGCGAGAAACTGCTGAATTGGAATTCATTTGCAAATTGGATACTATTAATTTAGGCTTAAATAGAGACTTGGAGTGGCTAAGTCATTATGCAAGGTAGCCTGTTTCCTCTTGTTTTTTCCTCCCCTCCTCCCCCCCAGATGTTCTGGTTTAACTTGGATTTTAACTTGAAGAGTGGTCAGTTTGGATAAGCTATTACCAGCAGGAGAGTGAGTTTGTGTGTGTGTATGGGGGTGGGGGGGATGTGAGAAAACCTGGATTTGTGCAGGAAATAGCCCAACTTGATTGTCATGCACATTGTGTAAAGAGTTGTCACTTTGGATGGGCTATCACCAGCAGGAGAGTGAATTTGTGTGGTGGGGTGGAGGGTGAGAAAACCTGGATTTGTGCTGGAAATGGCCCACCTGATGATCACTTTAGATAAGCTATTACCAGCAGGACAGTGGGGTGGGAATAGATATTGTTTCATATTCTCTGTGTATATATAAAGCCTGCTGCAGTTTCCACGATATGCATCTGAGGAAGTGAGCTGTAGCTCACGAAAGCTTATGCTCTAATAAATTGGTTAGTCTCTAAGGTGCCACAAGTACTCCTTTTCTAGTCACGGAATGTGCATTTTTGTGCTACACCAGTTAGAAATAATAAAAATGGCACTGTCTGTTTCTTAATGTACAAGGATAAAACAAGTAGATCCTGGCTGTTGTTTTACACTTTTATATATCATTTGACAGTCTGTAAGGGGGATGCTTTTCTGGCATTGTGCTGGCTTTTATGCTCATAACTCCCATTTTGATTAACTGGTGATAAGCATCTAAGATCCTTCACTCTACTATGAAACTTTAAAGATAAATACAGAATTTTCACAGTGAAATAGCAGTGGTTTATTTGCATATTTTAGAAAATGGATGTATTTCCATAATGTCAAACCATCATTGCGGGGGGTGGGGGAATCCATGGAAATGATGATCATATTCTGAGGTTTATTTTGGGCACAGTGTCCTAGGAATCAGATGCTCAGTTTCCATTAACTGGAGCTATATTATCTGACTCCTTGTACACTGAATCAAGAACATACCCTTCAGTGCCTGAGACATATCTGCAAAAGATCACAGTTAATAAAGCATCTGTAATCATCAGCATTTTGTGTGTCCTTGAAGATAGATTATAGACTTCTAACTCTTGATTTCTTGGCTGTGCAGGTGTGTCTGATATTTTTAAGGTAATGTTTTCAGTTAAGGGTTCTCAGCTCACACCCATTGTGCCTGCAAATCCCACCTTAGCTTGAAAAGACATGTGTTTATACACATACGCAGTAAGGGTAAGCTTGTGTACATAGTTAACAGGTTTATGTGCCCTAAATGTCTGTTGTGCATAAGATATGTGCACACACGATTTTGCAGACTCTGTATGATAACTTGGCTCTTAATATTGTAGTAGCATAATATTGCTGTGTAAGGGAAAGTTACTGTTCTTCAGTCAGCATGGTGGATCTTTACTGCATATGTATAAAAAACAAGGTTTTATACGCTATAGTGATTCCTACTGTACACAGGAGAGTTATATCCTAAAATAATATCAATACTGCACAGTGGACTTGTAATTCTTTGATTTAACTTACACACTTCCATGATTTGACTTAAACTGTGAGGGCCTGATCCTGCATCATTTAAGTCAATGAGTGCTTTACCACTGACTCCAGTGAATGTAAGATCAAGCCCTAAACAAACAGATACATAAAGCAAGATGACTGAGAATATTAATAGGACAAGTGTAGAATGTATATATTTTATACTGTGAATTTTTATAATAACCTTTGCATCAGTTTCCACTCTACTATTTATGGTTCATAGTTCTCACAAGATCCGTTTTTAGAACACTTTCAATAAATTTGATCCACTACCGCTGTACTACTTGCTGAGGAGGGACAATTAGAATATTCAGAAAAACAAACGGAGTCTCCTGAGCATAAGTCTAACGGCTTAGAAGTGAGCTGAGCTGCTATGCTGGCACTTACTAATTATTCTCTAAGTCAGCAAATTGATTTCTCCAAAGGTTATACAAGAATGCAGTAAGGAAAAGTGATAGTGTCATTAGTGTATAAAGTACTATTTTGGTACTTAGAAGGCCACAGCGCTAATTTTGTATTTTCTCCCTATTTGTTTAGTGCCTTTATTCAACACTCTTTCTTAAAGGGTTTTAGCCCCAGTTTTGTACCTTGGCAAAACTTATTTCTTTCTAAATCTAAATGTAGGAATTGTTGATGGTTTATGGACATCCTCAGTGGTTAACTTTTTAGAGAGGAGAATTAATCATAATGTCTCCAGTATAATGAAGCTTACTTCGTTATTTATAGAAGTAATATGTACCATAAAATGTTGAACAGTTTCATTGTTTGTTTTTTTTCATGTTTATTTATTATTACCTTAGCATTGGTTAATTTTAACCACACTCTTTGTATGTGATCTTCTTTTACAATACTTTCCATAGCCCCATATAGCAAAGCAATTAAGGGACATGTTTAAAATTACAGTGCTTTTCTGGGTGGATTTACACACATGCTTAAAGTTAAGCATGTAGATAGGTGGTTTATTGAATTGGTACCTATTATACCATATATGACTGGAAATTGGTATTTACAGTGCCCCTAAAGGTGCATGTGCAAATGTTACAGATTGCAGTGAATTATGCATATACCAAAAAAAATTAAAAGCCAGTAATATATAAATATACTACAAAGGAGTGGGCTTCAGTCAGGTTTGCCTTTAAAAAATCTTTTTGATTGTGATTTTCCTTAATGAAATAAAAGTCACAAAAAGGCTAAGCAAGAACTATTAGAGGGAGGCATAGTACGTAATGCAGGGGTTAATCATTAACATAATTCCTATATGTGATCTGAGGACTCAGTATGATAGAACATAAAGGTGTCCAAGAAAGAAGGGAAAATAAACAAATAAAAGGACCTGCTCCCATTTCAGTTGAAGTTCCATTGACTCCAGTTGTAGTAGAAACAGGCCCAAAAGACCTTCCCATTTCCTACAACATTGCTCCTTAATCTGACTAGATTTATATAATTGCTCCTGTAGTCTAATTCTTTTACCCTATCTTCCATCTCCTGGATCTAAGCCTTCCCACTTTGTTTTCTAGGGAAGATACAGGGGATTAGTCCAATCTCCTTTTTTTCCTCTCTCTTTAGTTTTTCTTCAAACAGAATTAATCAAGAGTTCTTTGAATGTATTGGCTCTGTTTTTATGTTAATAAAGAAATGCTAGAACTCTGAAAACCACAAGTATCTTTCCAGTGTTTGAGACTATATAGAATAGGATAATGGACCTGTAAATTTTACTCATGACCTGGCTACCAAGCATTCTTTCACTCGTAGACCAATCTCTTTATTAATCCCGCAATCTCTCCTATGTGTTGTTTTTATTTTCAAATTGGAATGGGGGGAAGCCTTTTCATGCTCGATCTGTAATTCTCCTGAGCAAATGTGTGAGGCAAAGTGTTTAGATGCATTTTGCCTTACAGAGTAACCTTTCAAAGAATTTCATACACATTCTGGATACTCAGTCACTTTCCATGGGCTTATCCTTAAGTGCAGAGCCATATGTGTTACGTAAGCAATCAACAAGCTAGCTGTATGCTTAACCCTTGAGTGCCGTACCTGTGACCAGATACCTTAGTTACACTTCTGACAGTCAGTGTATTGCCATGCTGTACAGTGACCCTATCCTGCCAGGTGTGTTATGCCTCTGGACAGGTTCTAAGAATGCTTCACACCTATTAAAGTAAATGGAAGACTAAATGGATTAACATTGCAGGATAAGGCCCTATTTTATAGAATTGTTGTTGTTTAGCTTTGTTTTATTTGTTAGAGCAGTCTAGAGGCTGCTCTAAATTATACCAGCTGCCAACATTCTCCTAGGAACTATGCACCAGCTGAAAATTGGCTTGTAACATCCACTCCCACCTCCTATGATGGGAGGGGCAGGAGCCTGGTACCAGCTCTGAGCTCCCCAGGCCAGCAGAATTCTCAGGTGCTCAGATCCAACTGCTTTCTAGCTTCACTGTATCACTTGAACATCAAAAAGGGACTGGAATGCACTAGGCAATCTAGCTCATAGGCAGCATGTGGGATAGCCTTCTAAATATAGCCGATATAAGATGATCACCTGGTAGTAATAAACGTTGTTTTCTAGAGAGAGAGGTTGAGTAGAAAGTTATTTGTGTGAAGAACATTTGGAATGCTCAAAATGTGATAATTTGTTGGGAATGTAAAATTGGTCCCTGTACCTCATGTCTATGGATGGAAAGTTCTATATCTGTGCAAAGTAATAATATTATGATTACATATCATGTGTCTGCAAAGCAGAGACATAAGCAGATGAACTGCAGAGCCTAATATGGGTTCACTTGTGACCATGAGGGACACATTTTTTTAAAAGGCCTCTGCAGTTGAGCCTTGCTTTACAGACTTTCTCATGGTTTGAGGCTGTTAAGAATGCAAAATTTTTTTTCGTTCTCTCAAAGTTTAAGGTGGTTGAACAATTAAATGTAACCATCATACATCAGGCAAAAAACAAAACTGTAAACAGCTTCCTTGTTCTTTTAAATAACAGCTCTTAATATGAGTAACAGAATAATACAGAGCCTCATTTGGCCTCTTGTGTAACAGGATGTGGGGAGGGAAGAGGGCAAAACTGAAGGAGGCAGTTTTCAGCCAAGACCAGATCCTCAGCTGACGGATGGAAATTGTCATCGCTCCATTGAATTTAATGGGGCTATGCTAATGTATACCAGCTGAGGATCTGTCCATGAACTTCTAATTACATCCCTGAAAATACTCCCCACCAAGCTTGCTTCCCATTTCATAGCAGCTGCTAATCACAAACTTTCACATGTCACCAAGGGGTAAGACACCAATACTTATGGTCTATTAAAAAAAAAAAAAAAAAAAAGTGGGAGGGAAGACAGAAAATACTGGGAATAGTTGTCCCATATCAGTTCCGTGACACAGCCGGAGTGAGGATATATATAAACTGAAAATGTTTGCCTTTGACTGGACAGAGCAAATACAACACACCTTGAACATTAGTAGCCCTGTCTAGCTCTGTTGTACCTGAGAAAGAAAATGAGTTTTTGTGCTAAAGAAAATTTTTGGATAGACTTGAAAGAAAAAAGCCAAGACCATTTTTCAATACTAGGCCAGAGGCACATATGGATCTGTTTTATTCCTATTTCATTACTAAATCAGCAGGAATCATGCTACAGTGTGTGAGACTTGGATGCTGAATGTCATTAAGCTATTTCCTCACTTCCCCACTTAATATATTAACTTTTCTGACATTCCCAGCAGTCTCTGAGATAAGAAACTTCAAATGGAAGAAGGTTTCAGGCATTTTATAATACCAAGACACTGACCTGTTCAGTTTGACTTGGGCTGTGTTTTGAAAGGAGCATCAGCAAGCTGCATAACTGATGCTTGCTTTTGTATTCATGCTAATAAATTCACGGGGAGCGCCCAAGTATTGGGAACAGTATAAGGACCTAGAGTGAGAGCGTCTTAGTTTTCCCATGCTCAAAACAGAATTAATACTATGTACGCGTTACAGCTTACGTTGTATGTCACTCAGGGCTGTGAATAAGCCACCCCCTTGAGTGACATAAGTTACACTGACCTAAGCGCCGGAGTGAATAGTGTTATGTTGGTAGGAGAGCTTCTCCTGCCAACCTAGCTACCGCCGCTCACGGGGGCTGGAGTAATTAAGTTGACGGGAGAGCGTTCTCTCTCTTAGAACATCTGCACTAGCGGCGCTACAGTGGCGCAGCTGTAAGCTTTGTAGTGTAGCCCTAGCCTTAGTGATATTTGGTTAACCTGCTGCTGGACTTCACACTTAAAAGAAAACCACGCAAGTGCATTTTTTCCCATTGAAGTCTGACTGAGGTGTAGGATAGTGCCTCTATATTAACATGTGCATAACTTAAAATGGCTTTTCTTTTTCTAATAGAAGATTTTCTCTTGCTAATTCTACTGTAGTTAAAGGTCTGTCAGCTTTTCCATTATAAATTCCTATTTTCAGGGTTTTGTATTTTGACTACAAAAATGTTTAGTGTGTGGAAAAAGCAGAAATTGTTTCACATGCGTTTTCTCCCCTTCTCTAACTCCTGTTTAGAATACTGGTTTTGTTTTTAATATTGGAATTATTCAGGTAATTAACTCACTATATGGACTCGAGTCTTTGGGTAATTTGAGGAGGAAAACAACATGAGACTAAGTTACTCTCTTACTTTTCAACCTGCTTTTCAACCAACATTTAATAAGGATTCATGGCACTTGGGAATCATACACATGCATGACGGCCAAATAAATCATGGATTTAAGACTCCCTAAATAATCATTGGCACAATACACTGTAACTGCTTCAACTCCGTGAAACCCAAAGGTCACAAATTGCCTTTTAAATAAGTCCCTGAATACAGATTTACACTTCAGAGTTTTTAAAGTCTATTGGGTACATAATACGTGTTAGGAAAGCTCTCTTAATGCAGCATGGACTTGACTGAACCTTTCAGCTCAGTGCTGAGTGAGGAGCTGTGTTGAACTAAGGTGACCAGATGGGGTTTTGTCTTATATAGGTGTCTATTGCCCCCTATTCCTTGTCCCGATTTTTCACATTTGCTATCTGGTCACCCTATGTGTAATGGCTCTGCCCAAAGATCAGTTCTGGGAAGCAACTGACTTGGAGAGTTACAATTCCTCCCCTGTTCTCATCTTGCCTGGGCAGCAGGGGGAGCAGCCAACAAAGGATCCTTCTTACTTTCCGCTTTGCACCTGGCCAGCTACTTCCACCCCTACCCACCTGTCCACAGAGTATCTGGCCATCCTTTATGAAACTTAATATCTGGGTGAACTAAGCAAATGGGTATGTCTCTCTTTGGATTATGATACATGAGCCAGGAACAATGCAGCTTGCCTTTCAAATCCTAGGTTGAATTTGCTGGACTGTCAATTTTTTTTTAAAAAAGTGTAGGGCTGGGTCAAGTCCAGTTGAGGGTCATTTTAAAAAGAAAGAGAAATAAAGAGTAAACAACAAAGTGAATTATTGCATGTGCATGCACCGATGTGCATGCTTGTGTGTTCTCTCTCTCTTAGAATTGAGATTTTGGCTAAAATGGCGTTGCTGAAATGGCATCCCTGCCTTGCTGAAGATATGATCTTCCTACCAGCCATCTCAGATCAGGAGGTGATCATACGAACAGTGTGAGTTGCAAAGACAAGGCACACTGCTGGGGAAGTGAAAGGATTGAATTTCAGCCTTGACTGCAAATTCTCTGGCTTCTTGGGGTTTCATTGGGCCCTGCAATGTTATTGTAACATTGCGTTCTGTGTCAATTCACTGCATAATACTAGGATCTCAGAGGACACTTGGCATTCTTGTGCTCAGAGTTGGGTATAAAAACTTTTATGATATTATTAAAAAGGAATGAGTTTAACTGTAGTTCTTTCTAAACTGATTTTTAAAACTGTTTAGTAGCAACTTTTTCTTTTCAACTACACAATCCCATGCTAAACAGTGTAAGTGAAATTCTGGCCCCCTTGAAGTCAGTGGCAGAAATCCTTATGACTTCAGTAGGGCTAGGATTTCACCTCTGTTTACTGGTGCATTTCAACAACTGATTTTAAAAAAAAAAGTAAAGGGCCAAGTCACTTTACCATTTCCCAGCAGGTGGTTTGGATGAATAGTATTAGGGAATAAGCCCATTGGGAAGAAGTATAAGGGGCTTTTTGTGTAGGGTGTTAGTGTTTGTTTTTATGTTTTTCAGTAGACATGGGGATCCTAATTTTAAAACCTGCTTTCTTAATTTTTCAACTCTACACTAGGGAAACAGAATCTTTGTCAATGGTATTTTTAAGACCTGCACCTGCTCTAAGTTCCAATGGATATTTGGACATTGAAATGCCAGTTTGGGCATTCTAAACTGGAATTTGAGTATCTAAGTACTTGCCTACTTCAGGGATTTTTGCACCCATAGAACTACACTGATGGAACCCCCTCCCCTCCAAATCTAGATGTGTTGCACTAATGTAAAGTAGAGCTTGCACCAGTGCAAAATTCTCTAATGTTGACACACCCTGAATTTAAGCAGCCATGTATGCAAATTGGGCCAATTATGTTCATTACAGAATGAATGCAAGTTTTGGTTGCCACAGTCTTTGGCCTAAAAGAGAGCTGTACAGATACAAAGGAGAAGAGACAGTGTTGAGTGAAAATAAATGTCAAAAAAGAAGGAATGGAAACAGGAAATGTGCCTTTAATGAACCTCTTTTTCAGTCATCTCTCTCCTGGGTTTGTGTATCATCTCTTGCTCTCCACAGAATGACAAAGATATCAGACATATTGAACACCCATACCGTAAGCATTAGTTATAGTACATTCCTGTGAAATGCACCTAGACTGAGAGCTGTAATTCTACCCTGAACCAGCCCCAAGTAATAACTGTTAGAATTACATTCCATTGTGGGGACTGGATGCCTCAGGGTGTGTGCAAGTAACTGAATCTAGCCTAGGCTGGTTGTGACTCAGAGTTCCTTCAGGTGGCTATCGGGAGGTATATCTGAAATGAGTTTGGTCTCAGTCCAGTTTCTAATTGACAGGTGTCTCCATTAAAAAAAAACCAAAAACTCAGTCACCACAATTGTTGTTTAACAGTCCACTTTGTTGAGTAGGTATGGAAATTAAACCAGCTTACATCCTCCTGAGTGCTTCCTCTGAGTTCAGGATGAGGACATTAACGAAGTAGTGTGAGAGACACTGCACCTTTGCTGCTCGTCCTGTTGTTCTGTTGATAGAGAATTTCATTTTCCAAGACTGTGAACCTGACACCTTCTACAAGCATCCAAATCATTAGGTGTAGTGTGTGGGTGGTGCCAGTGGCCCGTGGTACACAGGAGGTCAGAGTAGATGATCTGGTCTTAAACTCTGTGACTCTGACACGAAACTATATTTTTGCTGTAATAGAGCATTAGAATGAAGTTATGAGATCCACGTGGGACAGGGCTTGGATAGATTTTTGTATTGATGAGTTGATACGTTTTCTGATGTAGCACAGTCATCAAACTGCCAGGCTGTTGCATGTCTTTACATTTCCAGTAAAATAATTCTAAAAAAACTCAGCCATCTCCGCCTGGGATTTTTTTAAAGTGCTAACTGTAGCTACTAATACCCTGTGATTCTGTCATCGCCACACTTTGTGTAGGTAGACCTACGCAGAGTTCTCAATAAACAAGCAGTCAGGGTTGTTTGGATAAGAGCTGGGAAAGGGACAAAAAAAACATGCAGAAGAAGATTGGAAATGCTGAGGTGGGAAGGCCATTTATTACAAATGTTTATTTCACAAACACAAAGTACTTTATTTTCTGTGTTGCAAATAAGTATCCAGAAGAGTGCAGGTCTGTAACAACTGCTGATCCTTAGAAGTTCAGCCATTTATGACAGCTCCTTGAGTTCTTACGAAGGGTGCAGCATGGTGTAGAAGAAAATGACTTCTACACTTGTCCATTTAAAATGTAAATAAAAGCTGTAGGTCCTGGTTGTTTTAGAAGGTGCAGGTAAAATATTGCATTGTACAGAGGAGAGGGGATTTTGATGCCACATGCATATGGGACAGGGGCTATTCGTAAAGTATACAACCGCCGCATTTGAAACTGAGTAAAATCCACTCTTTAAAAAACAAAAAACAACAAAAAAAAACTTTGTCAGGTCTGTTTTTTATCATTTTCCTACATAGACTAAATAGAAAGAAACCCAAAATGAACACCATATTATTCAACAGGGTCAGTAACAAGTTTGTAGTTTTATTAGAAACAGACCTTCCTGTTGTGACAAATCACCTGCAAACTCTGTTTAAAGGCCTATATGAAACTCTGATGCTTTCAAGAACTTTGGACTGCAGATGGTGAGGGGGAAGGCTCCGGAACAATGTATTTTTCATGACTACTTTGAACAGAGGATCTTTGGAGATCATTTGAAGGAGCTGCGTCCTATCACGTCAGTCCCTATCAGAGGCGATGGAACTGGAGGTTAATGGAAATATTGTGGGAGCTGATCTATGTTTCCACCTGCATGTGTCGTTCCACTGCACATTCTGTTCCCAGTAAACTGCACGTAAGTGGGGGTGGTGATAGCAAGAGTGGGACCCAAAGGGCCTGGAGTGGCCATCACGGCAGCTGGGATTGGCGCAGGGAGCAGGTGGGAACCAGGGTAATCAGGCCGAGACCCACTGAGAGAGATGCAAATAGCTGAGACCCCGAACCCTAGTGTCAGTAGCTCCCCTCATTCTCCTATACCTCCACCCTCCCATTCAGAGTGACTTTCTGCCACCTCTGGTCTCTATTCTGGTAAACGATTCTTCTGCAGATGTTTAGAACTATTTTTGTACTGGTCAATTACTCTCCACGTACAGTATGTCTTTGGCTTATTCCTGTTTTTACCATAACATTTAATGGATGTTGCCAAAGGTAGATTTGAATGACTGAACTATAAATGTACTTTTCTGAATCAAATGTAACACACAAAACAGAAGTCACACAGCACACTGCTACAATATTAGTGTATTTGAATGTGCTGTTTTTCTGTGTATGTTCTCTCTCTCTCTCTGAGTGTATGTGTATAATATACACACATCTAATATACCACATATAAAAGACTGGTTTCATTATTCTTATCCTGAGCTGCCAAACACAGTTAATCATTGTCATGTTTTAAGCAGGTACCTGTGTGACATTTCTCTTTATTTGGAACAAGTCACTGAATTCCCATATTGGGGTCTCCTGGAGAAGTAGGAGCCTGCTGTCCCAGTGGCCAGGAGGAGGACCTGCCGGGAAACCCTTCTGGGTGTTGCAGATGTGGTCCGCAGGCATGACTCACATGAGAAGCCAGACTCCTGACAGGTTTCTTGGAATTAAAGATTTATATATTCTATCAAACATGATCTGGCTTTTAAAGAGCATTCCCTCATGTTTGTTTTTACCATCAGTAGGTTTGTTGACATTAGAACATAAGAAAGGCCACACTGTGTCAGACCAAAAATCCATCTAGCCCAGTATCCTGTCTTCCGACAGTGGCCAATGCTAGGTGCCCCAGAGGGAATGAACAGAACAGGTAATCATCCTCTGTCGCCCATTCCCTTCTGGCAAACAGAGGCTAGGGACTCCATCCCTGCCCACCCTGGCTAATAGCCATTGATGGACCTATCGTCCATGAGCTTATCTAGTTCTTTTTTGAGCAATGCACCACAGACTGTAAAATGGAGCAGAGTGGCTGT
Source organism: Lepidochelys olivacea (assembly GCF_965140295.1). Taxonomy (NCBI): domain Eukaryota; kingdom Metazoa; phylum Chordata; order Testudines; family Cheloniidae; genus Lepidochelys; species Lepidochelys olivacea. The sequence goes on along the minus strand of NC_140418.1, from coordinate 90,701,216 downwards.
ATTCATCAGAGTGGATAACTGATAAACAGTTTTCCTCTTTGTTAGGCAATGCTGATTCTCTCCATTCACATTAATTCTTCACAGTGCTAGCTACAGAAATCCCCAGGTGGCCTTTGGCAAGAAGGATGCAGTAGGGCGACTTAACTAGAATTGCGAATCAGTCACTGCTGATGTCTAAGCTTAGATCTGGACTTGGACTGAAAAAATTCTTTTGTTAAGTGAGTAAAGATGATCTTGTGGATAAAGCACTGGACTTGGACTCTATTGATTTGGGTTCAGTTCTCAGCTCTAACACCTACCTCCTGTGTGATATTGGACAAGTCTCCTAATCGCTCTCTGCCTCAGTTCTCCATCTGTAAAATGGGGATAATAATACTTCTTTTGTCCGGCTTATCTGTTTAGATAGTGAACTCTTTGGAGGCAGGGCTGTCTCTTACTACCTGTTCATATTGAGCCTTGCACAGTGGGACCCTGATCTCTGTTGGGCCCTGTAGGCAATACTCTAATACACATAATAGGTAACATGTGTCCCTTTGGAGGTGATAGGAGGCATGGCATAGCCCAAAAGTGAGTGCTCTTCTGGGTTACCTTATCCATTGGGGGGGGATAGTGCAGACAGAAATGACTATCGATTCTGCATGCTCCCATGTTGTGAATTGTAGGTTATTTTTCTTAGTCCTGGGTAGCAGGATATTGTATATCCCATCTCATCACTCCACCTTTTCCTACTCTTTGCATAGTAGTCAGGATTGTCTGAGGGAGAGATTTTTCCTGCAATACCATATGGCCCCTTGATGAGCTTTACTGGCAGTTGTGTTAGGGTATGTCTACACTACGAAATTAGGTCGAATTTATAGAAGTCGATTTTTTAGAAATTGGTTTTATATATTCGAGTGTGTGTGTCCCCACAGAAAATGCTCTAAGTGCATGAAGTGCATTAACTCAGCGGAGCGCTTCCACAGTACCGAGGAAAGCGTCGACTTCCGGAGCGTTGCACTGTGGGTAGCTATCCCACAGTTCCCGCAGTCTCCGCTGCCCATTGGAATTCTGGGTTGAGATCCCAATGCCTGATGGGGCTAAAACATTGTCGCGGGTGGTTCTGGGTACATATCGTCAGGCCCCCGTTCCCTCCCTCCCCCCGTGAAAGCAAGGGCAGACAATCATTTCGCGCCTTTTTTCCTGAGTTACCTGTGCAGACGCCATACCACGGCAAGCATGGAGCCCGCTCAGGTAACCGTCACCCTATGTCTCCTGGGTGCTGGCAGACGCGGTACGGCATTGCTACACAGTAGCAGCAACCCCTTGCCTTGTGGCAGCAGACGGTACAGTACGACTGGTAGCCGTCATCATCATGTCTGAGGTGCTCCTGGTCGCCTCTGTGAGGTCGATCAGGAGTGCCTGGGCAGACATGGGCGCAGGGACTAAATTTGGAGTGACTTGACCAGGTCATTCTCTTTAGTCCTGCAGTCCTATTGAACCGTCTTATGGTGAGCGGGCAGGCGATACGGACTGCTAGCAGTCGTACTGTACCATCTTCTGCCAGGCAGGCAAGAGATGAGGATTGCTAGCAGTCGTATTGTACCATCTTATGCCAGGCAGGCAAGAGATGAAGATGGCTAGCAGTCGTACTGTACCATCTTCTGCCGAGCAGCCATGAGATGTAGATGGCATGCAGTCCTTCTGCACCGTCTGCTGCCAGCCAAAGATGTAAAAGATAGATGGAGTGGGTCAGAACAAGAAATAGACCAGATTTGTTTTGTACTCATTTGCCTCCTCCCCTGTCTAGATCACACTGCAGTCACTCACAGAGAAGGTGCAGCGAGGTAAATCTAGCCATGTATCAATCAGAGGCCAGGCTAACCTCCTTGTTCCAATAACAACGATAACTTAGGTGCACCATTTCTTATTGGAACCCTCCGTGAAGTCCTGCCTGAAATACTCCTTGATGTACAGGCACACCCTTTGTTGATTTTAGCTCCCTGAAGCCAACCCTGTAAGCCATGTCGTCAGTCGCCCCTCCCTCCGTCAGAGCAACGGCAGACAATTGTTCCGCGCCTTTTTTCTGTGCGGACGCCATACCAAGGCAAGCATGGAGGCCGCTCAGCTCACTTTGGCAATTAGGAGCACATTAACCACCACACGCATTATCCAGCAGTATATGCAGCACCAGAACATGGCAACGCGATACCGGGCGAGGAGGCGACGTCAGCGCGGTCCCGTGAGTGATCAGGACATGGACACAGATTTCTCTGAAAGCATGGGCCCTGCCAATGCATGCATCATGGTGCTAATGGGGCAGGTTCATGCTGTGGAACGCCGATTCTGGGCTCGGGAAACAAGCACAGACTGGTGGGACCGCATAGTGTTGCAGGTCTGGGACGATTCCCAGTGGCTGCGAAACTTTCGCATGCGTAGGGGCACTTTCATGGAACTTTGTGACTTGCTTTCCCCTGCCCTGAAGCGCATGAATACCAAGATGAGAGCAGCCCTCACAGTTGAGAAGTGAGTGCGATAGCCCTGTGGAAGCTTGCTACGCCAGACAGCTACCGGTCAGTTGGGAATCAATTTGGAGTGGGCAAATCTACTGTGGGGGCTGCTGTGATGCAAGTAGCCCACGCAATCAAAGATCTGCTGATATCAAGGGTAGTGACCCTGGGAAATGTGCAGGTCATAGTGGATGGCTTTGCTGCAATGGGATTCCCTAACTGTGGTGGGGCTATAGACGGAACCCATATCCCTATCTTGGCACCGGAGCACCAAGCCGCCGAGTACATAAACCGCAAGGGGTACTTTTCGATAGTGCTGCAAGCTCTGGTGGATCACAAGGGACGTTTCACCAACATCAACGTGGGATGGCCGGGAAAGGTGCATGATGCTCGCATCTTCAGGAACTCTGGTCTGTTTCAAAAGCTGCAGGAAGGGACTTTCTTCCCAGACCAGAAAATAACTGTTGGGGATGTTGAAATGCCTATATGTATCCTTGGGGACCCAGCCTACCCTTTAATGCCATGGCTCATGAAGCCGTACACAGGCAGCCTGGACAGTAGTCAGGAGCTGTTCAACTACAGGCTGAGCAAGTGCAGAATGGTGGTAGAATGTGCATTTGGACGTTTAAAGGCGCGCTGGCGCAGTTTACTGACTCGCTTAGACCTCAGCGAAACCAATATTCCCACTGTTATTACTGCTTGCTATGTGCTCCACAATATCTGTGAGAGTAAGGGGGAGACGTTTATGGTGGGGTGGGAGGTTGAGGCAAATCGCCTAGCTGCTGGTTACGCGCAGCCAGACACCAGGGCGGTTAGAAGAGCACAGGAGGGCGCGGTACACATCAGAGAAGCTTTGAAAACCAGTTTCATGACTGGCCAGGCTACGGTGTGAAAGTTCTGTTTGTTTCTCCTTGATGAAACCCCCCGCCCCTTGGTTCACTCTACTTCCCTGTAAGCTAACCACCCTCCCCTCCTCCCTTTAATCATTGCTTGCAGAGGCAATAAAGTCATTGCTGCTTCACAGTCATGCATTCGTTATTCATTCATCACACAAATAGGGAGATGACTACCAAGGTATCCCAGGAGGGGTGGTGGAGGAGGGAAGGAAAATGCCACACAGCACTTTAAGCACAGCACTTTAAAAGTTTACAACTTTAAAATTTATTGAATGACAGCCTTCTTTTCTTTGGGCAATCCTCTGTGGTGGAGTGGCTGGTTGGCCGGAGGCCCCCCCACCGCGTTCTTGGGCGTCTGGGTGTGGAGGCTATGGAACTTGGGGAGGAGGGCGGTTGGTTACAGAGGGGCAGCAGTGGCAGTCTGTGCTCCAGCTGCCTTTGCTGCAGCTCAACCATACACTGGAGCATACTGGTTTGGTCCTGCAGCAGCCTCAGCATTGAATCCTGCCTCCTCTCATCACGCTGCCGCCACATTTGAGCTTCAGCCCTGTCTTCAACCCGCCACTTACTCTCTTCAGCCCGCCACTTACTCTCTTCAGCCCTCCACCTCTCCTCCCGGTCATTTTGTGCTTTCCTGCACTCTGACATTATTTGCCTCCACGCATTCGTCTGTGCTCTGTCAGTGTGGGAGGACAGCATGAGCTCGGAGAACATTTCATCGCGAGTGCGTTTTTTTTTCTTTCTAAGCTTCACTAGCCTCTGGGAAGGAGAAGATCCTGTGATCATTGAAACACATGCAGCTGGTGGAGAAAAAAAAAGGGACAGCGGTATTTAAAAAGACACATTTTATAAAACAGTGGCTACACTCTTTCAGGGTAAACCTTGCTGTTAACATTACATACATAGCACATGTGCTTTCGTTACAAGGTCGCATTTTGCCTCCTCCCACCGCGTGACTACCCCCTCAGCCTTCCCCCCTCCCTGTGGCTAACAGCGGGGAACATTTCTGTTTAGCCACAGGCAAACAGCCCAGCAGGAATGGGCTCCTCTGAGTGTCCCCCGAAGAAAAGCACTCTATTTCAACCAGGTGACCATGAATTATATCTCACTCTCCTGAGGATAACACAGAGATAAAGAACGGATTTTGGTTGAATGCCAGCAAACATACACTGCAATGCTTTGTTCTACAGTGATTCTCGAGTACGTGTTACTGGCCTGGAGTGGTAAAGTGTCCTACCATGAAGGACGAAATAAGGCTGCCCTCCCCAGAAACCTTTTGCAAAGGCTTTAGGACTACATCTAGGAGAACCGCAAATGCCAGGGCAAAGTAATCCTTTCACATGCTTGCTTTTAAACCATGTATAGCATTTTAAAAGGTACACTCACCAGAGGTCCCTTCTCTGCCTGCTGGGTCCAGGAGGCAGCCTTGGGTGGGTTCGGGGGGTACTGGCTCCAGGTCTAGGGTGAGAAACAGTTCCTGGCTGTCGGGAAAACCGGTTTCTCCGCTTGCTTGCTGTGAGCTATCTACAACCTCCTCCTCCTCCTCATCATCTTCTTCGTCCCCAAAACCTACTTCCGTATTGCCTCCATCTCCATTGAAGGAGTCAAACAACACGGCTGGGGTAGTGGTGGCTGAACCCCCTAAAATGGCATGCAGCTCATCATAGAAGCGGCATGTTTGGGGCTCTGACCCAGAGCGGCTGTTCGCCTCTCTGGTTTTCTGGTAGGCTTGCCTCAGCTCCTTCAGTTTCACGCGGCACTGCTTCGGGTCCCTGTTATGGCCTCTGTCCTTCATGCCCTGGGAGATTTTCACAAAGGTTTTGGCATTTCGAAAACTGGAACGGAGTTCTGATAGCACGGATTCCTCTCCCCATACAGCGATCAGATCCCGTACCTCCCGTTCGGTCCATGCTGGAGCTCTTTTGCGATTCTGGGACTCCATCATGGTCACCTGTGCTGATGAGCTCTGCATGGTCACCTGCAGCTTGCCACGCTGGCCAAACAGGAAATGAGATTCAAAAGTTCGCGGTTCTTTTCCTGTCTACCTGGCCAGTGCATCTGAGTTGAGAGTGCTGTCCAGAGCGGTCAGAATGGAGCACTCTGGGATAGCTCCCGGAGGCCAATACCATCGAATTGTGTCCACAGTACCCCAAATTCGAGCCGGCAACGTCGATTTAAGCGCTAATCCACTTGTCAGGGGTGGAGTAAGGAAATGGATTTTAAGAGCCCTTTAAGTCGAAATAAAGGGCTTCATTGTGTGGATGGGTGCAGGTTTAAATCGATTTAACGCTGCTAAATTCGACCTAAAGTCCTAGTGTAGACCAGGGCTTAGAGACTTTGAAGTTTGCTCAGAGTCCTGTCTAGACTCCTTTCCTTCAAAACACTCTCTTCTTTTGACTAAAGTTTTGATTTTCATAGATTTTTTTTCATACTTTTGTTCACTGAGAAATCACTTTGCATAACCAGCCCTGGCCAAAATTTGTCTTAAGGCCACTTTATCACATAAAAGAAAGGTGTAGTAGTGACTCTTGGTGCAAAACATTTGTTGTTGAAATCCATACAGTGGGTTTCAGTTATGCTTGTGCTAGAGTCATGGATTCCTCTTGCATGACTTGCTTGGTCAAGCAGAAGTATCTGTGTTTAGATATTCTGTTCTAGTCAAGCTATCCATTCTGCACAGTGGCATTTTAAAGGGACAACATCTCAATTCTGTCTAAACAGTTTTTGCCTATTATTGTTACAGATAACACTTATGATTGCCATAACTGAAAGAGATTAGCGGGAACATATTTCTCAATTTAAAAAATGTGCTTATGCACTTAGCAGCACACTGTATATAGTCAATTTCATTGTTTTTTCTCTGTTTCCCCCTTTTTCTTGGTGAGGTTTGTTCCCGTGGCATAAGGAAATTGGGGGAGGTGGGGTGGGAAAAGTGGTGGAGACATTTTTTAAAAAAGGAAAACAGGCAGTGGGATTCAGAGGCAGGTATAGTGCCTTAAATTTTTTTTGTTTTTTAATTGATCAGATTTCATGTTGTTCGTGTCCCTTTTAATATTTTTAGCATGTATGTGCAGCCATTATTTCCTGGTGGTTACAGTTGCTAGTGTTTGTTCTAGATTTAAGTTTGCTATTTATTCTTGGTTTCAAAGAATACATGTCTATATTATTTAATACTTTTTTCAACTAAAGTTTTCATCCATGAAGCACTGGTAGGTTTTTTAGGAAACACTGTGGTTTACTTAAGTTGATCTATACAACAACACAGTGTCTTACAGTGAGTATCTTATTTTAAGAGTGCTTGTTAGCAAGCTTGTACAAGTTTAGCACACTAGAACAAAGCCGAAACAATAGGAAATTGTGTTATAGCTTTTGGCAGACTAATATGCACATTCCCCGGGGCTCTCGATTACTTCTGGGAGACTTGGAGCTTCATTGTGAGTGGAGTTCTTCGGTCAGTTTCTGATGTTAATGCTTGAATGGAGTCACGAACTCTTTCTGACCCTTCAAATTGATACTTGAAACTTGCACAAATTTCATCTCTCATAAGAGAGTAAAACGTTTTTCCTTTTTCTTTCCCCCCAGCCTGAAACTTTTCACAGTTCCAGGTACAATGTGACTTGAGTCAAACATGTGCACCAGGTTAGAGGATAATAGGAATTGGATGCCAAAAACACATTTAGGATTAATAGTAGATTAGCACTGATTTCTGTTTCATGTGCAAAACTCCAAAAGGCAATGACAAATTTGTTGACATTTCTATTAACTTAGAAGGCTCTTGAATGATTGTGACCACCTCTAGCCTTAATTTATTTTGGAAGCAAGGGGAGAAGTAGAGGAAAGTCAGTGGAGCTCCCAGGATTATAATGGATATTGTCATCCTGACCCAAAAGACTCATGAGAAAAGAGTTCCCTTCAGATTTAAACAGGAAACGTGTAAAAGAATGCTTTGTACCTGTGCAATTTCACTGCATGGTAGAAAGCTCAGTCCTGGTAATATTATGCTGCTCTGGATTGTTTGGAATGTAATGTGCAAAGTTCTGTTAAATTAGAATAATCTTCACCTCTAGTCTGTTTCTTGTCCTCTAGCTCATCGCTCACGCAGTTTTAGTGGGTGGCCAAAGAGGACTCTGTTGAATAAATGAAGGGAGAATAAAAATAGGAACCAGACAACCAGAGGATATGAATATGTGCTGTTCTCTTCTACTGCTGTGAATCTGAATCCCTCCTCAAAGGACCGCAGTTCTACAGAGGTGCTCCTTTTCCACTTATTTATTATAATTATTGGTATTGGAGTGGTGCCTGAAAGCCCCAACCAAGATGAGGGCCTGATTGAGGTAGGCACCATATGAACACACAGTTCCTGCCCATCAGAACTTACAATCTAAATGGATGAGAAATGGGAGAAACAAAGTATAAATGCCCCAATTTCACAGATGGGGGAGCTAACACAGAGAGACCACTGACCAGTGTAGACATACCCTTAAACCTGGGTCCATGTTACCTGCACTTGCAAATCCGTTGTTTCCAAGCTTTTAGTGTCCACACTGCAGTGGAGCTCCCAGTGCTTCCTGTTGCTGGAAGTAGAGGGTGAAGTTTGGAGAGAGAAGAGCTGGGATGCACAGGCCCAGGGGATTGTAGGACAGCACAATTGTGGGATAAGCTCCATACATGGACTTCTGCTATGTTCTCACAGCAAAGTGAGCAGACTTGGAGCTGTGCTACAGTGGGATGTGAGCTCAGACCCATATCCCTGGATGAGTCAGCAGGCCCACATTCTGAGAGAGTTCTGGCATGTATCAAATGGCTTTGTGTATGGATGGTAGGGGGTTGAGGCTTAAACATGAGTCAGAGCCCAGGTTACTATGGACTGCAGACATATCCACAGAACTTGGCCACACAAGAAGTCTGTGGCAGAGCTGGGAAATGAATGCATATCTTGTGAGCCCCAGTCCACTTTCCTTTCCATGCTGCAGTTCATTTCCCTTTGTCACCTTCTGCATTATTTTATGTTGCTGAGGGTTTGTCCTATTAATATGAGCTAAGCATGGACTGGAAGACCAGTCCATGTGGTCTTTCAGGAAATGGGCAAGCTGTGCTGTGGGTTGTACCTCTTTCAGAAACTTTAAAAAGAGAAAAGGAGTACTTGTGGCACCTTAGAGACTAACAAATTTATTTGAGCATAAGCTTTTGTGAGCTACAGCTCACTTCATTGGATGCGAGAGAGAGAGAGAGAGAGAGAATTTGAAAGGAAAATATAACAAGGAGAAAAAGAATGAAATCAGGGAGAAGTAGGTGTAGAACAAATGTTCATACTTCATAATATGTCTTAAAACTCTTTGCAAGAATATTGCAGTTAACTGAGAATGTTTTCCCTTTAAATGTTTTCAAATTTAAACTTTCACAAAGGTTGCTTCTGGTGAGCTGTATCTTCTTCTTGATTATCTTTGCAGATAGGGTCTGTAGCCAGACTGCAAATGAGAGCTCTGTCTTCTATACAAATAAATACAGGGATAGGACATGTTTTTAATTAGGACAATTGACTTTTGTCTTACTTTTTTGGATGTAATAAGGACCTTATTTCTGTAAAGAGAAGACTACAGGGACTACAAATAGAAATGACACCTACTCATTTTGATGTCTTCTTTTAAAATCCATAAAGGTAGTTTTAGTATAAAGAGCATGTATCTCTCTGACAGCCCTCTGATTCTGTTTTAAAGTATATTGGGAGATGTAATATAATGGGCCCAATCTTGCTCCCATTGAAGTTAATTTTATCCTTGACTTTATTCGGTACAAGATTAGGCCCTGTATCACTGACCAAATGTAAATATAAAATACCAAGTTGCTACAGACTGACCATGAAACACACACACCAGTTAGCGCTGCTGATTCAGAGAGTAGTGGCTTGCTAACCTGCTTATAGCATTTTGCTGAACCCAACACTGCTGTAATTAAACACAAAGGGTTTTGGATAGCAAACACGTAGACTGAACCTTTTCTGAATGTCAAATACAATCTGTTTTACATCAATCGCTCTGGGTTATTTTGGTCATGTGGTGTCACACCCACAGTGACATGATGTGTTTTGACAGCCAACCCGATCATGTTGCATGTTATGGAAGGACATGACAACTTTTTAAGGTGGATTCTTTGTTTTTTAAAGGAAAGCATGAGCTGTGCACAAAAAAAGTTTGGCAGTATATTTGCTGTTGAAAACTTTGTGGGATTTTAGCCCCAGAGGTTCCATTTAAACTGATGTTATGATACCAGCAAAGCAGCATTTCTGACATGGAAATATATTTTCTGGAAATGCTATATCTATGGACAATGCAGTCCTGGAAATTATGATTAGTGGGGTTTGCGGGAAAGTCATTGACTCATGAGTATTTCGCAAAACACCCAAACCTCCAGCCAGTCACAGCTGCCCCTTTGTTCAGAGTACACCATTTTATGTAGTGTCTCTCACATGGCTGGGTGGGTTACCTACATTGACTGCTAACTGAGCGGTCAACCATGCCAAATTCTTGGCACTTTTCTATCAGCATGTTTAAAGAAAATTGAGAGATGGTGACAGCAAAAATGTCTCATTGTTTGACCATCATTTTATATAAGCTTTTATTTCTGTCTTGGATGGAAACATAGTGAGATGAAGCTTGAAAGGGAGCAGGAGGATGGCCTTGTGTCTAATGAATTAGCCTAGGACTGAGAAGACCTGTGTTCAATTCCAGATGAAGCCGTAGACTGAGCGACCTTGGGCAAATGACTTAATCTCCTTGTGCCTAATTTTCCCATCTGTAAAAATGGAATAGTAATCTTTCATTTCCCCACCCTTTGTGTGTCTTGCCCGTTAGGCTATAAACTCTTCAAGGCAGGGACTCTCACTTACTATGTTTCTGTACTGTGCCCTACATAATGAAGTCCTCATACCTGGGGCTTTCAGGTATTACCATAATAGTAATAATTAAAGAGACTGCAGAAAGAAGCAGAGACCAAGGCAAAGAGCTATAGAAAGATTTCTGATAATATCCAGAATTGTCCTGATTCCTTTAACAATGACACAGGCAAGTACCAGAGTAGCATTTTTTTTTATTGAACCTGAGTTGGCATAGTTATTTCCTATTAATCTGTACTGTAGGTAAGGAGATCTGAATCTTATGTGGCATGTATGAGAAGCTATATCTCTTTAGTAACTGTTCACTAATGTAAAGCTTTCTTGGTCCTTTGCTAGCCCTTCAAGCATAACATATCATAGGTGGGTTTACATATAGTATTATAGCATATCATAACATATCATAGGGGCAAGAAAGGGAGGAATACATTTAACCTCCATTTCATGCTAATACAATAGTATGTAACTCTGGTATACCTTTATATAGTGAACTGCTAATTGGATACTAGAACGTACTAACTTTATAGTCTTGTAAAACTGCTATAAGCGAGGGAGACACATTTGTTTAGAGCTACCAAGGAGAAAAAAGAGTTTTTGTGTTGTTCTTGTAAATAAAGGTAAAAACTGTTGAAGGAGCTGTTGTGTTTTGATGTTGGGGTGGGTTCTTTCGTTATAAAATTTCTAGATGTCAGACTGTGTGTTTTAAATAACAATATTGTCTGACAGAAATGTCATGCAGTTGGTTTCATAAAATGGGCATAATTGTACGTGTGTTAAGGAGAATGTAAATATAATTTTAAAGTTGCGTGTTAATTAATTAGTTAATATTTGTAATGCTAGAGTGAACAGGGCTTTGGAGCGGAGCCCGTGGAGCAGCTCTGGAGCAGTGGAGCTGCAGGTTTTTGCCTGGAGCTGGAGCACAGCTCCAAAGCCCTGGTAGTGAACAAGGGCCCTGATCAGGATGGGAACCCTGTTGCCAGGTTCTGTACAAATACATAGGAAGACATGGTTCCTGCCTAAAAAGACCTCACAATATAAGAAGACCAGTAAGACAAAAGGTGGAGGAAAGGGCATCAACATGCAAACAGAGTGATGGTTGGCAAAATTCATGTTGGTTCCATTAACCTATTCTGTGAAAGAAAGCAGGAAAAGGAAGGAAGGGAGAGAGGGGAAATAGAAAGGGAGAGGAAGGAGGGAAAAGAGATGAAGGGACAAAGAGTAGGAAACAAAGGAGAGAAGCATGAAGGTCAGAGAGAAGGGAGGCCGAAAACAGAGGGAACATGAGGGAGAGTGCAGGAAGAGATTGGAGCTAATAGCTAACCAGCAGGAAGGAGAAGTCTAGTGTTTACGCTGTAGAAAGTGATCTGGGACCATCAGTTGTGTCCAGAATTGGCAGTAAGGATAAAGGAGGTGTTTGCTATTCTTTTAAAATGTAAGCAAAATCTGGAAGGAAGTATGGTCTCATGGCTAAAGTCCAGGCCTGGGAGTCAGGAGATTTACTTTTATAGATCCATGCTTCTACTATTGGCTTTTTATCAGACCTTGGACAAATCATTTTATCTCTCTGTTCTTAAGTTTCTCTGCTTATAAAATTGTGCTCGTAATGCTTATCTGCCTGCTAGGTGTAACCCAGTAGTGTTGACGAGCACTTGGAGAGGTGAAATGGAAGATGATATAGACGTGCAACTTACTGTTTGTTAAAAGCGATTTTTACAGTACTGCTAAAAACAGGTGAAAAGTGTTGGATTTCCATTCCCTCTGCTCAGTTTGGAAGATTCCTGCAAGAGAGAGTGGGTTCTGTACAAAACATGGACCAGCAAATGCAAAAGTACAGTCATCTTGTTTTAAAAAAAATAAGAATAAGATTAAATAAGATTTGAAAATGAACAAAACCTCTTTCACTACAATTCTACAGGTTTTGGATCTCCTCAGTCTCCTAAAAATTGCAGGGAAAATCCCCTATGGATATTGTCCCTGGCCTGGTAAAGATGATCAAAATCTAATTTTCCCATTTAAGGAACTTATTCAGCTTCCTGTTCATAAAATTAGTTTTTCCTATTTCTGCACTAAATGTGGTATGTGCTGGATCACAAGGAAAAAACACAAATGTTCTCTCTGGACATTATCCAGAAAGAGAAGAGCTCTGTTTGTGTCCACTTCCAGTAGCCATCCTGCTGCTCGTTCAATTCATTCTTCTGAGCCTTACTACCCTGGGGAAAAAGAAGAGGAGTACTTGTGGCACCTTAGAGACTAACCAATTTATTTGAGCATAAGCTTTCGTGAGCTACAGCTCACTTCATCGGATGCATACTGTGGAAAGTGTAGAAGATCTTATTATATACACACAAAGCATGAAAAAATACCTCCTCCCACCCCACTCTCCTGCTGGTAATAGCTTATCTAAAGTGATCACTCTCCTTACAATGTGTATGATAATCAAGTTGGGCCATTTCCAGCACAAATCCAGGTTTTCTCACCCCGCCCCCCCCCCCCCCCACAAACTCACCTCCTGCTGGTAATAGCTTATCTAAAGTGACCACTCTCCTTACAATGTGTATGATAATCAAGGTGGGCCATTTCCAGCACAAATCCAGGTTTTCTCACCCCGCCCCCCCCCACAAACTCACCTCCTGCTGGTAATAGCTTATCTAAAGTGACCACTCTCCTTACAATGTGTATGATAATCAAGGTGGGCCATTTCCAACACAAATCCAGGTTTTCTCTGGATTTGTGCTGGAAATAGCCCAACTTGATTATCATACACATTGTAAGGAGAGTGATCACTTTAGATAAGCTATTACCAGCAGGAGAGTGGGGTGGGAGGAGGTATTTTTTCATGTTTTGTGTGTATATAATAAGATCTTCTACACTTTCCACAGTATGCATCCGATGAAGTGAGCTGTAGCTCATGAAAGCTTATGCTCAAATAAATTGGTTAGTCTCTAAGGTGCCACAAGTACTCCTTTTCTTTTTGCGAATACAGACTAACACGGCTGTTACTCTGTACCCTGGGGAAGGGATTAGTGCAAATACTGCTTATGAGCACCATCCCACGTCACCCCAGGGCATAGCTAACCACACTAACACAGAGAGGTGCAGTGTTACTGATGTGGGCCATCGTGAGTGAAAAGAGTCCATTGTGTTCAGAAAAGTGCAAGTATTCACGTTCTGCACTTTACCTTAGGGTTGCCAACTGTCTAATTGCACAACCCCAAACACCCTTGCCTCGCACTCCGCCCCACCCCTTCTCCTAGGCCACGCCCCTGCCTGCCCTTTCTCTAAGGCCCTGCCCCCACCCACTCCATCCCCATTCTTCAGTTGCTTGGTCTCCCCCACCCTCACTCACTTTCACCAGGCTGGGGCAGGGGGTTGGGTGTGGGACGGGTTGTAGGCTCTGGGCTGGGGGGTGGGGCTGAGGGGTTCAGAGTGTGGGAGGGGGCTCCAGGCTGAGCCTGGGGAAGGCAGGTGGGGTGCAGGAAAGGGGGTGGGGTGCAGGCTTCAGCCAGGCAGCGCTTACCTCAGGCGGCTCGTGGAAGCGACGGGTATGTCCAGCTCCTAGGCTCAGGGGTGGCTCGGGGGCTCTGAGTGCTGCCCCTGCCTGCAGGCACAACCCTTGCAGCTACCATTGGCAGTGGTTCCTGGCCAATGGGAGCTGCGGAGTCGGTTCTCGGGGCAAGGGCAGCGTGCAGAGACCCCCTGGCAATCCCTGTGCCTACGAGCCAGAAGGACATGCCAGTCGCTTCCAGGAGCCACGCGGAGCCAGGGCAGGTAGGGAGCCTGCCGTAGCCCCACTGCACCGCCGACTGGACTTCTAGTGCCTATTAAAACCTCCCAGATTTCTTTCAATAGCCACCGGGAGATCGAGGCTGATTCCGGGAGACTCCCAGTCAATCTGGGATGGTTGGCAACCTTCCTTTACCTGTATAAATAACAAAAGTGACAGTGAAACAGCCCTTACGATTTTTATAAATCAAATCCCTTGGAGAGAAAATATATCATTTCCTTAACTTTTAAGATGTGTTAAGCGTATATAAATCTGTATATTGGGCCTTGAGGGACTGCTCTCCTGGACTCATACAGGTGCACACAGTAGTAAAAGCAATAAAACACATCAAGCGCTTGGTGTAGTTTTGTTTCATTCAAATCAATTAGCTTGTCTTTACATGCAGAAACCTCTATGCTAAAGATGACCTAGTTCCTTATAAAAAATAAAATAAAACCCTGTGTTTCTGAAGAGTGTAGGAGGGTTAGAAAGTTGCCATTTCTAGCTGTCTGATTTGTCCTTCAGGTTCTTCTCAGGTAAAAGGCAGGTGTAACTTTTATAAATAAAGTAACGTGACTGTTTTTAGTTTGGAGTACATTGCTCCCGTGCCGATCCTGTTTATTGGGCCTCTCTAACGGCTGCAGTCAGTTGTGGTTTTAAACGGAATGGCTAATACTTTGGAGCGGCATGGGGAGTTTTATTTATTCAAAGTGACATGGTCAAGTATCTTGAACTCAAAATAGGATGCACCATGAGGAAAGGGGTGTAATATGATGAAGAACATTCTCCAGATTACAAATATGTGTATTCCTTTAAATCAGTCACTCTGTAAATGAGGAAATAAAAACAAATAAATGATGTTTTTGTGGCTTTAACTTTTGTTGTTCTCTGCTGATTGTTTAACAAGCACACGTATCCACATGTGCTTGCTGACATTATTGATTCTGGTAGATAAAGAAGTAAAGCAAGGAAAGCCATGTTGGCTTCCTTTTTATTAGAAACCTTCAGGAAAAAAAAATCCAACATACGTCAAATGGAAAAAGGTGACATCACGGAAAGACATATTAATTAAAAAATTCTTCATATTATCAAAACTGTGGGCAAGATTCTTTCCTGCACCTCAGGCATGATGCAATTTAGACAGGCAGCTCTAAATTATGCCAAGTACACAGTGTCCCTTAAAGACCTCAGACAGTGGAGGACAGGCACAACAGAGCACACATCTGAATTGCAGGTCTGGTGCTGAGTTCCTCTACACAAGGGGAACTTTCTGCTGGGCATATGCTGCTAGATTACAGTCCAGATGGTGCAAAGAGACCTTAAATTCAGCAGTGTGTGGTCATTTCATACCCATTCACATAGGTGCTGGGACTAGGGGTGCTGTGAGTGCAACTGTACCCCCTGGCTTGAAATGATTTCCATCATATACAGTTTGGTTCAATGGTTCTCAGCACCCCCACTATGCAAATTGTTCCAGCACTCCTGCCCATGCACTTTATGTACATATAAAAAAGTAGGTAAGGCTTAATAAATATAAACCTTTAGTTTGCTATAGATAGTGTAAATGCTTTGATGTGACACTCTAAGAGTATTGCCTTGGTTATGTGATCCTATATTCCTTTTTTGCGGTTCTTCACCTGTAATTACTAATCATCTGCCCTGCCTTGAGTAGTTTGTTATAATTTTATTTATATTTCAGAAAGCTTATTTTTTAATTATTTGGCAGCATCCATATAAGTCACGAGCATTCTGTATGCATGCAAGACTGTACATAGGCAAGCCCACTATCAAAAACCCCATGCAGAAGAGTTAGGGAACAGGTTACTTTGCATTTAGAAGGCACCAACTGAAATGCATTCTTGTAGGTATAATATTTCCTTTCATAGAAAGTAAAGGCAATATTGTGCCTTTCACCATAGGCTAACTGTAAGGGTGTAGAGACCACAGCCACAGTAATTCCTAGGTGAGCTTGCTAGAGCCATCCTTGGAGATGGTGTAGAGTACTCCTTGCTCCATACTCAACCAGCTCCTTAGGCTAGAGCAAAGGGACCTTGGGGCCATGGCTTCATCCTCACCATTCCCCTTCCTGTCCCCACTTCAGCATCTAGCACATGTGGGGGTGCCAAGAGGCATCAGGACCAGTGTTCCCCAGTAAGATTCTGGCAGGCTCCCACATGAGGGTGCCCTCCTGTCCCCAGCTTACAGGTTGCCCAGAATCTGCCCCAACTGTGTTTTCAGTACTTCTAGCACGTTTATTTTGTATAGCTGAATTGGGAGAGAGGATGATCTTACATTTAGGGTACTAAGCAAAGAGACTTGAGGGAGGACTCGAGAGTTCTGTTCCCAACTCTACCACATGCTTCCTTTCTGGCCTTGGGCAAATGCCTTAATCTATTGGTAATTTTGTTCTCCATGTATAAACAGGGGGACAAGTTGCTTTGCTAATGTGATGGTTCTTGGGGTACCCAGGACCGTGAGTCATCTTGTTACCCCCTGCCACCAGTGTGAGGAAGTCTTGCTTGTGTCAGCTCCCTAACAACACCAGCCTGTTAGTTATTCAAGTACTTTCCTCTGGGCCATACCAGCCCTTATTTGCCTTGCAGGTTAATGATAGGTGCATCCAAGTCTCTTTGAAGCATTCCCCTTTGATATCCAGCCCCTAACAAATGGTTACACATAAAACAAAATCATGACAGGCTTTCCAGAGACTAAGTTTAACTATCAGATTAACCTCTCATCTAAAGAAGTTAATCTCACCCAAAGTCTTTTTCAGCGTTTTCTACCAAGGTTTGTAGAGATCCCATTTTCATGACTGGTTTCAGAGTAGCAGCTATGTTAGTCTGTATTCGCAAAAAGAAAAGGAGGACTTGTGGCACCTTAGAGACTAACCAATTTATTTGAGCATAAGCTTTCGTGAGCTACAGCTCACTTCATCGGATGCATGACTGTAAATGCACTGCCTGTTTATTTCCCAGGTGTAGGATAATGATGTCACATTCTGGGGTACAATCTAGAGCAGTGAGGGGGCTGTGTCACCTGGGTCCGTCACAATGCTTTGCTGTTGTAGCGCTCAACCTAGGCCTCTCACAACTAGTCTACCAGTATGCAGGTCACATCCTTAGTGTCTGTGTGATTCAGCAGCTCTGACCTCAGCAGCCTGTCTACAGCCCCACTCTGGCATCCACCAGCCTTGGTTGCTACTTGCTTCTTTAATAAAACAAACTTATTAACAAATAAGATAGGCTTTTAGGTGAGTTCGAGTATCAAAAAATAAAGTTAGAAATAAGAAAAGGAGTACTTGTGGCACCTTAGAGACTAACCAATTTTAAAAGTTAGAAATGGTTGCAAGCAAATGAAAGTGAAAACATACATCTAAAAGTCTAAAATTTAATCGAGCACATTTTGTATTCACAATGGCCTCTCTCACCCACTGTCTTCCACCAAGACGGCGCTAGACCACGCTCCCCCCACCTCTGGTCAGGGCCTCAGGCTCTCTTCCAGGGGCCTAAAGGTGCTGATGCATTTGTCTTCTTAGGTGAAAGAGGTAACTTGGGGCTTTCTGCTCCTTTCTTTCATAGTCCAGTGAACCTGTGAAGTGGATTCTTCTGAAGGTTATCTCTGAAAGCAAAGTTCTTTCAAGCAGTAAGGAAGGCGAAATGGAGTCTGGTGGTGAAGGACGCTCCATGCTCTTTTGCTGCCTCACCCCCAAAACTTGTGTTTGCTGAATTGCAAATTGTTCTGTTTCTGCCATCTCCTCCCTCTGCTGTCTCGATGATCCTGTTTGCTACTTATATGTAACCTGAGGTAAACAAACATTTATTTGTTTAGGATAGACCTATTTAACAACTTTTACCTAGCTGGGGCTATGTGATTTTGAACATGTGATAATAATTTCAAACAGGGGGAATTCATAACTTTACATATTATATTGCTACATACCATGATATTATTGACCAGCGAGTTATTAGTTTTCAAATGATACCTCACAAGGCAGATTTTGTATGAAGATTATTGCAATATTCTTCATCTCCTACCTATACCCCCCAATACCTATACCTCACTGTCAGTACTGAGAGACAGGATAACCAACTGTGGCTTGTTTTTTCTTGTGTGCTGCTTCCCTGTTGACTGCAGAGCCCTTCATTAACATTTGATTTGGTATGTCAATGGGCATCCATTGTGATAGTATACAATGCTTACTTTACATCACAACACAGAGAGAGAGGGATGCATTTCTTACCTCCTATCTGGAGGAAACCAGTTTTTTCACCTCTGCTCTTGACTAGTGCCTGGGCACAGACTTCAAAAATATTGTGTGTGTGTGTGTGTGTGTGTGTGTATAAAACTCCTTACATAGTATCTGTATATACATTTCACAATGATATTAAGGACCGCAGTGTGACCCCCAGCTTTCATATAAGATCTTGTGATATTTTTTGGTAAACCAGAATGTACATACCAGAATCAAAATATTCCTGTAATCCGCTCCCCAGCTGGCATCTAGGGTCCCAGCCACCACACAGGTATGTTGTGGGTTAAATACATTAACGTATTTATAGATGGTTAGATAGCACAGTGACAAGCATCATAGAAACGCCCATAATAAAAATGTGTCAGTGCAGTGCACAAAGTCACAAGACTGTCTGTCTGTCTGTCTCTCTAAAGGCTTTTAGATTGCTGCTCATCATTACAGTATCTGAGTGCCTTCCAGGTAAATCAATAGGAATGGCAAAGTCCCTAGTGGACTGCATGGAGTCTCTGGCTGGCACTTCAGTGAGTTACAGTAATCCACTCTGGAGTGACTAATGCATGGATTACTGTGACCAGGTCCTCATCTGGGAGGAAGGGACAGAGTTTCCTAGCAAGCCAGAGGTAAAAGAAGGCATTTTTGGAAATTGAGGCTATAGGTCATCCAGGTTTAGTGAGGAGTCAAACAGGATCCAAAGGTTTCATGTCACTTTGACAAATGGGGTCTGTCTACCTTCAATGGAAGGTGGAGACAACATGTTGGCCAGCTCACTAGAGACATATTCAAACTGCATGCATAGCTCCTCAAATACCCACGATTTTAAAGCAAATAGATATCTTACAGCTCCTCTAGATAATTGATGGGAAGAATTCAAGAAGAGCCCTCAGTCCCTTCCCTGCCCCATCCTCCCCACAGCCCAGCACAAAAGGCTGGTGCACTCAGCTTCATAAGAGTGCCATTTTTTTGGACGTAAGCCAGATGTCTTGGAGGACGTAAAGGTCTAAGCCATAGTAAATCATGCCAAAAATTATTCTTAGTCAATGAAGGAAATGAATGATTAAGTGTACATGGGATTCATGAGTGGCTAACATGTTATCAGTGCTGGTATTTAAACTATGTACGGCATATCAGAGAGAAGTAAAGCATTTCCTTATATCTGTGTCTGCCTTTCTTCTTGGCTTTGATTTGAAGATAAGACTTGGACTATAATGAATACTATTACTAGAGATAATATGATTGATTAGTCCTATTACTGAACAAGTAGGCAAGATACTTGCAGCACAAAGGTTGACTTAAACTTTGATAACTATAGGGCTGTGGTTTCTTTTAAAGTTAGCTTTTCCATCTGTAAAGTAGGATTTTTAACTCCTTAAACCTGTCTGGTTGTCTGCAGAGTAAAGAAGAGCAATATAACCAAATACACTAAATGTTCTGATCATTTTAGACTTTTTGTGTTAAGCTTAGTTACATATTCTGTGGCTATTTGACACCAAGAATATGTCTACCCAGAATTTGAGACCAAGCTCGATCAAGACCATAGCTTGGGTTGACAGACTCGGGCTAGTGGAGCTCATGTTAGCACCCTTAGAATAGCTGTATAGGTAGCACTTTGAAGTTGTGGCTTGTGTAGGAGCTCAGGCTCTGAAGCCCATCCTTGTTGCCAGGCTTTAGAGCCCAAGCTCCAGACCAAGCCGCAACTTCAAAGAAATGTCTGTGCAGCTATTTTTAGAGCACTGGCATGAACCCCACTAGTCTGAGTTTGGGAGGCTAGGTCCCACCTGGTCCAAAATGCTGTATAGACATATTGCCAGGTGACAGAGGCCAGGTAAATATCTAAAATAGATTCCTTTGTTAAGTGACGTTCTTTCCTCTCCATTTCCATTTCATTCAGAATGTGGTGAAGCTTAAATGTTTACATGCTATAAAACTATATACTGATATAGAAGCTATATTTTAAAGGTGTAATTCCCTGAAGGAGGTGATCGGATTAGGTAGATATTTCTGCTCTGCTCACCTTTCAAAACATCAGGGATTGCCCCTTTGAAAGTGTGTACAGGGGATGGGCAAGAACAAATGAGATGCCTTCCCTTGCTTTACTGGTGATTCTGTCATACCCAAAGGACCAGATCCTGCAACTCCTACTAGTTCAGGTAGTTCCTACTCCCATGATTAGACCCAGTGTGGTTAAAGGGATACTTGCACATGTAATGGATCAAGCCCTCAGTCTTTGCATTTCTGAGAAGGACTGTTCCAAGTCTAGCACCAACAGTGGCTGTCATCCCCACACTTGTCATTGTGGTTGGGCAGCACAGGAAGAGCAAACACTGGAGCCTTTCAGAGCCTTTCATAAAAGTCACTTGTATCTGTATTTTCCAGACACATTCAGATGTCCTGTGAGGTACAATGTCTCTGGAAGCTCCTGCTGGAGATGGTGCATCTCTGCAACCTACCACTATCACCAGGTGGTGGTTCTACTACATTGGCCTAATTGTTCTGATGTTTCTTGTGTCCTGTAGCAATTAATCATCAGGAAAATATAACCCAACACTCAGGCTTGAAAACACTCTCTCAAACTTGTCTTGCAACATGCAGGAAATCCAGGAGCAAATTACTATTGCCCATTGTAAAAAACGCCCATGGTGACTCTTAAAATGATAGACTGAAGACCTGCTTCAAGCAAATAAAGTTGTGTCAAAAATGTCCTGGAAGAGTTGGGGGTAGCCCAACCAAATAAGGTGAGACAGGCAATTAATAAGCTACATCAAGGAATCAGTGGAGGCAGGCGTAGCTGACCTCCAGTGCATCCATACTGGGGATACTCGATTGCTTTTGCCAAATTGAAGTATTCTTTTTTTTTTTTCCATCCTGTCCAAGTTGCTTTAGGCCTGAAATCCCAAGCTGATTGAGAAGTCTTTCCAGTGAGCTTTGGGTTATGCCCCAAAGGAAGATAATACTTCAATTATAGGTTTGAGGAATGTAATATACTTTATAAAACAGGCAGTATACTTCTGAGTCATACTGGAAATACACTCTTGGCATGAGGCCACAGGTTTCCCAATACAGAATCAAACATAAATCTTATTGAACTGCTGTATGTCTCCACCTACATACAATTTATGACATTTTGGTGCGGGCATAATTTGCAGCAGTAGTGGTTCCCTGATGCATTTGCTTTAGGGATATGTCAGGGTACAGCTCATCTGAAAGAGATTACAAGTACAACAGCCAGAATTAATCAAGTCTCACAAGAGAATCTTCATTTTGATTTCATGTCACTGATTCTCGGAGATGCTAGGCAATTCCAGAACATGTTTCAGTCATGGCAAATGATGTTTTTTGTGAACTAACTTGGCTGTAAAGATCCTTATTCTACCTGAATGGCAAAAGTAATATATTATCCTGACTCTAACTCTCTGCTGCAATACGGATTTGGATATTGCTGAATTTGAAGGGATGCACATAGTGGTAACTTTTTCTAGACGACAAAAGTAGGACAGATTTGTCTAACTTTAGCTGCACTTATGTGACATAGATAGTAATAATATGGAACTCTGAAGCTGTTACATTTTTGTTGGCTTAGATTCCTACTGGGGTAGGGATGGAGTTCCTTTCACGTTACCTGTCTCAGGAATTCTAGCAACGCCTTCATAATTCTACATTTCCATTTATTACTGAGCATTTGTTTTGTCTGTGGTTTGTTCTGTCTTGTCTGCCTAGCTACTTCTGTAAGATATGTGGTTGTTTGACTCGATTGTCTGATAATATTAATCAAGGGATGTTTCTGTTCAATTTTGTTAATGCATAAATACAGGAAGCTATTATTTGTAGAACCTTTGTGACCTGTGTTCTATGTGGTATTGAGATGCTAGTATCATTCCTATTATGGAGCAAAATTGCATGCCCCTCTCTTTATAAACTCGATATAAGTGATTTGTGTAATTGTGCCTTTAAAATAAAATTTTAATGATAAAAAATTAAATGATGCAAGTAAAATTGAGGCATTTACCATTTGGGGCCTTCTTTTTGCTCATGTAAATCTAAAGTGAGTTTTATAAAAAGTAAAACTTCTCAAGTGATTAGAGACTCATTAGTACTCATGGATAAGAGGGCACGATATGGCCATGAATGCTCTCCTCATGGAATGTAGCAGGCTTTGGAAGAGTTTAAGTCTCTTGGGTAGGTGATCACAACTCCTCACTGTTGTGGACCCAAGAGCCAACCAGCATAATCCCCAAAGTGGTGCTTGTAACCCTGAAGAAGGCGTGGCCAGGATGCCTGAGAGATATGCTGAACAGAAATATATCTTTAGGCAGTCTCTGCCAGTGGGATTCCTATTAGATGTGTTACAACAATCTATAGCCACATTCAAACAAAAAAAGTAAATTAAAAAATACATAGAAAGACATTCTTGTTGGTCTGTTTAAAGCAAAGTGAATTCTAGGGTCCAATCTTGTGATCCTTACTCACCAAATTTTTCTTTATTTACCCAATTACGTTGTCTTATTTCAGTGAGACTACTCACACGGGTAAATGTTACTTATCTATATAAAGCTTAAAGGATTGGGTCCTAAGTCTTCACGGCTGTACTGCTGTTAAATAACAGTTTCATTTAATGCTACTCCATTAAATGTAGCTTTGTAACAACATGTTAAATTGCTTTAAATGTAATTATCCTCCACATCATGCTTTGAGTTGATCATTGCCATATTTGTAAAAGTTGTGGTATAAGTACTGTTGAAAGAATTTTCTTGGCATGTTGCAGTCTATGTAGTATAATGCATAATACAGCCATGTACTGGAAGGGCGTCGGTTCTTTTAATAAAAAGATTACAGTGCTGGAAGTCTCAGTGTGAAGATGCAGAAATGCGTAAGTCTGGAATTAGCAATGATGTAAGGACTTCTAAAACTGAACCTTAGGAAAGTAAACCAACTTCACTGAGCTAGATTTAGACCATTTTATTTCCAAGATCTTTTTAGCTATTGTTCTAATTACTTAAAATGTCCCTTGTCACACAATCTAGATAAAGCTAAGGATATTTTGAGGATGGGATATGTTTTTTCCTGGGAGCGCAGCAGCACAAAAAAATGCATTACCTTGATAAAGGCAGAATGTCTGAGGTAGCTATGAACTCCAAAGTGGGTCAGAGCTGTTTTTCATAAATCCTTAACAGACTTTGAAAAGGGTGAACTCCAGCTGGCTATGAAAGTTCAAGTCATAAAGAAAGCTCTGAAATGAGCACACAAGATTATTGTGCTTATCCTGTAAACCTCAAATCTCATTTACCAGCTCAGATTTTTAAACATATTTTTAAATCTCATTGTGGGCAAGAGATCTCAAGGCCAAATTTTGGCTTTCTTCAGATTTTAACCGAAGACAACTTCACTTGAACGTGCATCAAATTCTGGCTAACTGAGGTGAATAAATGAAAAGAGGCAGATGCCATTTTCTGTTCAGATGAAGCTAGCCATACAGAGGAGATGCTGTGCACTCTTGTGGAGACCTTACCTTTGTTCTTCTTTGTTTTCTTGATAAAAAATAAAGGTCTGCTAGACTTGAAAGTATATGATAGGGTCATAATCTTTGTGTATGGGCAGACATAACACATAATTATCTGACTTGTCCAGCATACAGATAGAACTAGTATTTGCAAAAGCAGCTGGTGGTTATTCATTAACCAAAGCTCGGAAATAACTAGCAGATATCTATTATTTTAAACTCCATGAAAATTAGCAAAACCCAAGAAGAGTTTTTGGTCTGTTCCACCGTGGATAGTAGTTTCTGAAAGCAGTGAAGCTATAGAATTGCTTTATCTGTGTTCAGAATGAAGATGAGGCACTTGGTATTTAAAATCACATTTTGTTTAAACCAGCTGAAGAAAAACATCTCCAAGGTGTCAAAGAACTTATTAAAAGTCCACTATTCATATATCTTTTCAAAAGTGAATGAATGTCCATGGAACTCCATAAAGGACTAATTCACCACAATCAGCATTTAAGTCTATCCCCAAGTCAGGACATATCAAAAATGTTTTATGATACTTATCCACCATCCTGGCCTGTAGTGCAAAAATTAATTTCATTTCTAAACTGGAAAACCTGTACTATAGAGAAACACCATAAGAATGTTTAAAGACAGATATATTTGTTTTGAACAATGAATTCGTTCATTCCCATCAGCAACTTCTGAGATGCCATGGTTTCCAGCCATGACAGTATTATATAGGTAGCTATCATGTTTCAGTGTATTAAACATTTGTCAGACTGCCTCCCTTTCAGATTCTCTCAACGAGCATGTGCCGCTCTATAGTCTGACTTTATTGGACTCTGTTGAGATATGTGTGGATGAATGCTCTTTTTGTATTCTATTCTACTGTAATACAGCACATGGGAAGGTAGGAATGAGGGATCATTTTTGCCACAGCAGGTTATTGTTAGTTCCTTGACTCCTTAGATTGTATTAATATATGAGTTCCGCATTTTCTTTTGTGTTGTGATGGACTCTCATATATCAGGGTGAGAGGATAGCTATTCAGCTGGTAATTAATCTAGCTTTTGATTCCTGTCTCTTTAAGAATTTACTTCTTTCCCCTAAATATACACTTAAACCGTGATATTAGGGGTTTTGTCTTGTATATGGAACTATACCCCTTCCCTCCTGAAAAAACAGCATCTTGATTTTTCACACTTGCTATCTGGTCATCCTACTTTCAGTACCTCTTAGAAATTCTTCTGCATAACTATTATGCAGCTGAGACTGGGTGGGAGCATGCTGGGTTGTGAAAGAGTAAGCCATTTACATTGAATGCTTTCCTGGAGTGCTTGGATTACTCACAGAGAATGTAAAGGTGCTAAAAACAACTGTAGTTTGGAGCCCACAACTTCAACTCCCCACAAGGGAAGGGGACCAGAGTTTGGGGAGCCTATGCCTGTCTACTCAGGGGCTGTACTACCAGCTGATGAATGGAAAGCTTGGCTGGACATTGAGAGAGTGACTGTTTGTGTCCACACTTCACAATATGTATGGATTGTGATGAATTTTTCCCAGGATCATTGGGGGGGAGCGTGCTCTCAGCCCCCCATGATGGGAAGATACCTAGGAGTATCTGTGGCTTCAAAGCCACCAATACTTTGCAATAAGTAATACTTTGAATAGTTGAGATTCTGAATGGTGAGTTTTTTCTCAGAAGAGTGCATGGAGACTCTTCTGAACTCAATCAGGAGGAAAGGAGAATGAAAAGGAAATTCTGCCCTAATTCATACACAGTCAAGGCATCTTAGAAATGCTGAAGAATAAGTGTATAGATTCTTTAGATAAAGGCAGGCCATGTGTGATGTTGGTGGCAAAGAATAGCATGGACTTGAATCCTTCTCCTGTCCCTTGAATGCACCATGATTGCTAAAGGAATTCTTAGAGCAGTATGAAACATGACTGAAGGGCGGGAGGGAATTGAATTAGGTGGAAAAATCTGAATACGTACAACTTGCTTAAACAGCAATGACAAAGTGAGACGAAAGGAATGTGTTACATAAAACTTCAGTTGTCCCTATTAAAAGTTCAGCATTGCTAACAGTTACCATGCAGCATTGTCTCAACACCACATATTTCCCCTACGTTTAGCATAGGAAAGAACTATTTGGGAAATAACTTTTGAAGTGGGCAGTATTGGATATAAAAGGCGAACCCCAAGAAGCTAGGCTCTTGAGACATTTCAGTAGGAAACAGTCCTGCATAGTTAAGGGAATGGAGTAGATGACCTCCCATGTTTTTTCCGTTTCTAACTCCTTGATTTCCCAGCATAAAGTGTCCCAAGTTTGATGCTCACTGGTCTACGTGAGTCTCAACATTATTTAATGTTACAACTATTTAACCAAATAAAAAACATTTTTTGGCTTGTTCTGGCCTGGCCTACCAGGGTTGCAATTTTTGTCTTTAAAAAAAAAAAGTTAAACAAGACACTGACTTATATCCTGTGTCTAGGACAGAGATATACTGATCTGAAAGGACTGGAGGCCTTGAGGCTCTGTTCTGCCTTATTGGCACTATCAGCATAGGCTGTGTGGTCATATCTCGTTTAGGCATTTTGACAACTTAAAGGGCAGTTAGCACAGCCCACATAGTTCATTTTACGTTTTTTTTAAATTTCAAAGGGAAGGGAGAGCGCCAAGGGATAATTTATTAGAGCACAGAGTGCCCCCCTTTTTTAAAGTAACCCACCCACCCCACCCCGAACATACTGGGTTAACTCAGAATGATTTTTGTTAAAGTAGGTAACCTGTTACTTTCCCACACTGAAATGGGCACAATTTACTCAAAATGGTTAACTGTTAGAGAAAGGTGGTAAAAATGATTGCTATTTTTAACCAAAAAGAATCATAGTAATAAGGTTGCAACAGTCAAAAAGCACCACTGAAAAGCAGAAGAGTTCTTTAGGCATGAAAAAACAATCATCAAAGAAGCTCCAAATTGGACTACAGAGCATCTAGCCTGCTGTAGCTGCTGGAGGCTGCAGGGACCTCCTGACCCCCAGATCAAAGGCTAATTGAAAATTCTTTCCCATGCCATGCTGAGAAATTAAAAGTCAGCACCTATGCTGTGGTTGCAAAAGCAAAATACAGTAGTAGGAAAAACATAGGATGATACCTTTTTGCCTGAAGAACAGAGAATTTCCATTGTAGAAAAATAAAATAAACAGCTTTTACTAAAACAGCTCAACTGCTCTTCCATCAGCCTGGTGAAATAATAGTGAAGCAATGTTATATACATATTTATCATTTCAGTCCAAATATGAAGCTGAGGGCACACATTCTTTAACTAATTTTTTTACCATCAGGCAGGGCAAGTGTATAGCAGTTTACTAGATATAAAATGCAAACAGGCAGAAGGTAGGAAAAAACAAATATGTTAAGGTCTCTAGGCTAGCACCTGAGCTGCATCAGAACTACATCTCCTATCTTCCACTCCCAAGTCCCAGGGCTAACTGGAAGCTTGTTTGGCCCTAGAATGACTGAGAGCAGCCTTGAGTTAGTTCAAAATTGTGCCAAGCTGCAACTGCCCACCAGGAACCATTCTAGCAGCTGGGGATCACCAGAGCACAGCAGTGCTCCAGCCACACTTCCCTGGCCATAACTCTGAAATACGCCCTACAGTGGGTAGGCAGCTGAGCAATTCTAAGGGCATGTCTACACTTACCTCCGGAGCAATCGATCCAGCGGGGGTTGATTTATCACGTCTAGTGAAGACACGATAAATCTACCGCTGAGTGCTCTCCTGTCGACTCTGGTACTTCACCAAAGCGAGAAGCGCAGGCGGAGTTGCAGGGGGAGCATCAGCAGTTGACCTACCTATGTGAGTAGATCTAAGTATGTTGACTTCAGCTACGTTATTCACGTAGCTGAAGTTGCGTAACTTAGATCGATCTCCTCCCCCCCCCAGTGTAGACCAGTCCTTAGTGTGTTTTATGCAACTGGAGCAGTGCCAAGCAACCTTAAAAAAAAGCCATGGTCTGGCCTGTGTGTCTACGTTTTAAAAAACCCAAACAAACACAGCTGAAAATAAGCTAACTATGTGTTCTTGGAAAGTCTGACATACTGCAAGTAATGTTTGAAAACATAGCAGCATCAGTACTTCTGACAAAATGAGTTCTTAGGATGCAGTGGATAATTGCAACATAGAAGTAATTCCCTATATGTAGGGATAAAATGAAGCCATGT
Organism: Lepidochelys olivacea; assembly: GCF_965140295.1. NCBI lineage: Eukaryota > Metazoa > Chordata > Testudines > Cheloniidae > Lepidochelys > Lepidochelys olivacea. Next base: position 90,673,222 of record NC_140418.1, on the reverse strand, counting down.
ACGTTGAGAGAAAGTTTTGGTAACATAACCAATATGGATATTGTTCACCTTTCTGAGAGGGATAAAAGAAGATTAACAAAGAATACATAGGAAACTTAATTAGACATATTACTAGAAATCCCATTTAGTACTTGCTAATAGAAAGTGATGGTGAGAAAGAGATGTTACAAACCATCCTGCAAAGAGTATCAGTAATGTGCTTTCTGATGGATTGCACTTTGTTTCATTGCCATGGAAAACACCCCTGGTATTTGTACAAAAGTTTAAGTTTGGGGGGTGTAACCGGTTTCACGGTAGACAGAATATTTTACATATTTGTTTCCTGCCTTTTCTCTAATTAAAACTTCTCAAGTAATTGGTGTTTGGCTGAGAGGCAATATGCCTAGAAATAAAGTTCTTTGGTCCATATTCATTTTGGGTAATACACAACCCCTGCAGATAGCCAGCACCAGTTCCAGGGGGTGGAAGTGGGGTTTAAGCAGTGCATAGGTATTGTGCTATCTCTCTGCAGTGGAAGTGAATTTCACCCTTAATGTTGAACTTAGACTGAATATTGTTCTTACAGCCTCACTGTATAAGGACTGAATAAGGACCTATGGACTTGGCCCAAGTTTTGGTTGCCTGAAACAGCACCTCCTAAAATAGTTGTGACCTCGCCCCATATATCTCAATCATTCTAAGCTCTGAAACCTGATGATGCCACTCTCCGGTTCAGGTTATCACATCACTAAGGCAAACAAGAGACCACCTATTTTGCCCAGGCATGTACCATAAATGTAGTAATTCCACAAACCAATGGACACATAAACAAATACAGAAATAGTGGCATTCCTAAAAAGGCCTTGAATCACTTTTTCCTTTAAATAATGCTGAATGCAAATGCTAAATACTGGACTATATGACCTCTTGAGGTCCCTTCCAGTCCTACGATTCTCCGAGTCTATGAATACGACAGTACTTTTCCTAACTAAGCTAAAATATAATAATAAGCTTCTTATAATAATCTAAAAGTTTAGTCACTACAGAAAGACTCTGTTTTCTTCCCATGATATTTCATAGAATCATACAAATGTAGGACTAGAAGGGACCTCGAGGTCATCTAGCCCTGTCCCCTGCACTAAGGCATGACTAAGAATTATCTAGACAAGTGGTTCTTCACCTGGGGTGCACGCACCCCCTGGGGATGCGAGTTGCCCTTTCTGGGGGTGCAAGACATGCCAGATTTTTTTAGAAGGTAAATCATCGAAAACACAAATTAAGCACAGGCATGTAAGTACAACTACTTTGTTTCATCAAACCTATGTATTTATTAACATTATACATTATGAAATATCGAGGTTTAAAGAACTGACCTACTTCAACAATTTTTGATAAGGGGCGCGAGAACATATTCTGAGAGCCAAAGGGGTGCAGGCTGCAGTAAAGGTTAAGAACCACTGATCTAGACCATCCCTGACAGGTGTGTGTTCCTTTAATTGTCACAAGTGGGAGATGAGTGTGGATTCAGGGTAGTATATAACCATAACTTTGTATACAGATTGTAATTAAAAATGTAATAAAGCTCTGTCTACAGAGTGGGTCTGATACTCTTGATTGAACCATAGTTCCAAATTTGTTTTTCTCCTTAGAATTCTTTTTCAGATCTTTCCCACCATCACTGAGTGTACTTATGATGATGAATCTTTTGTATATCCCTTATTATACTAGAAAGTATAAATAGAGGGTCAAATTTAGCTCTGGCATAAACACTGACTTCACTGGAGTTGTAGTCACTAGTGCCAGGTCTAAATTTGGCCCTCTGTATCAAACTCTTACTTAAATTTCCCTCCAGCAGTCCCTCTTCCATCTCTATTAAAATGTGACTTAAGATAGAGGTTATACATGTAATGTCATAGTTGTATTGAAAAAATGTGGAAATCCTTTCCCATTATCTCTCTCCTCTGCTGCATAGAAATTCTCAGCCTTGAGGAACTTGTTTCATAGGCATGATCTCCTTTTTTCCTGCAAACTTCTAATTCCCCAGATTGATTTTGTCATTGTAATTCTTGAGAGTTTACTGAAGATAAATGAGGCAACCCCTTAATGTGACTCCAGAAAATAGTTCAACTAGTGGTTCCAAGCTGTGGCCTGTGATGGTGTGGCCTAATCCAAAGCCAATCCAAAATCAATGGAAAGATTCCCATTGACTTCAATGGGTTTTGGATGGGAGCCATGGTGCTGGCTCTCTAATTGTTTCCAGCTGATAAATTGCATTTAAAGCTGCTAAAAATATATCAAATACTTTCCTAACATTACTTTTCCATGTAAGTAGTTGCTGTAGTTGGCACATTCTGTACATTGCAAAAAACAACAGTTAGCATTATACTTATCAAATGCCATCTCAATTTCTGAGGGCACAGGCTGTTGTTGGAACCCTCACTGTTGCACATGTTGAATGCTACTCTTTCACTGATCCACTCTCATTTTGTCCAGCATCCCCTCCTCCAAGTGGTTTCCATTACTAAATGATATAATGATATCTACCCAAAATATTGATGATGATGGGTGATCACTCGTTACTGAGTATGATCATCTTCCATGGGAGTTATGGATCCTCAGGTGGCTAATAAGGCCAATCCTTGAACCACAAGTTCTATTGCAATGAGGGCAGATGTTTTCAGGCTCAGCAGGAGGCTGTTGACCATGACTGGAAGTCAGTCTCTCTTTCCTTCTGCGCCTCTTGTCCTCTTCAGCTTGTTGGCAAACAAGTTCAAAATACAGGGGACCATCACATAGGACTTCATTCCATTTTAAGCTATCCTGGGCAAGTGTCTCCCAAGTGTCAATGTCAATATTACACTTTTTTAGGTTGTCCTTCAGTAAGTCCTTATATTGCTTCCATTGTCCACCCACGTTATGGTACCCATCTTTCAGTGAGAGAGAACAGGACCTGTTTTGGGAGGTGATGGTCTGGAATCTGAACAATGTGACCAGTCCAGCGGAATTGCTGATGGATTATCATTGCCTCAGTACTGGTGGTCTTTGCCTCTTCCAGGACACTAATATTGGTGTGCCTGTCTTCCCATTTGATCTTCAGAATCTTACGAAGGCAGCATTGATGGTACCTCTCAAGGGCTTTCAAGTGGTGTCTAAAGGTTGTCCAAGTTTTGGACCCATACAATAGTGCTGGGAGAATAATAGCTTGATAAACAAGAAGCTTGGTGTCTGTTCGAATGTCGTGATCTTCAAAAACCCTGTGCCATAAACGAGAAAAAGCTACACTGGCACAGCTCAGGTGATGCTGAATTTCTGCAACAATATCTGCCTTGGATGAAAGATGACTTCCAAGGTAAAGGAAATGATCGACATTCTCCAGTGCCACTCCATTGATTTTGATAGATGGGGCATGTAATACCTCATTTGGAGGAGGCTGATTAAGCACTTTAGTCTTCTTGATATTAAGAGTGAGACCAAGACAGGCATAAGCATCGGCAAACACATTCAAGATAGTTTGAAGATCTTTCTCAGAGTGGGGAAAGATTGCGTTGTCATCAGCATACCGAAGTTCCACAATAGATGTTGTGGAGATCTTACTCTTGGCTTTCAGCCTGCTAAGCCTGAACAGCTTTCCATCCATTCTATAAGTGATTTCAATGCCAGCTGTAAACTTCCCAACAACTAGGTAAAGAATGACGGTGATAAAAACTGCAGACACGGTTGGAGCGATGATACAGCCTTGTTTTACTCCTGTTTGTACTTTGAAAGGTTTGCTCTGGGAGCAGTGCTGCTCAGAACAGTCGCTTTCATGTTATCATGAAGCAATTTTAGGACATTGATGTATTTATCAGGACATCCAATCTTAGAGAGTACAGTCCAGAGGGCACGGCGATTCACTGAATCAAAGGCTTTAGTTAAACGAATAAAAGCCATATACAGTGGTTGGTTTTGCTCCCGAAACTTTTCTTGCAGCTGCCGTGCTGTGAAGATCATATCCATGGTTCCACGACATGGTTGGAAACCACTCTGTGACTCTGGTAAAATTTCTTCTGACAGAGGTAGAAAGTGAGTTGCAAGGATCCATGTCAGAACTTTGCCTGTAATGGCTAGGAGGGAGATACCACTATAATTTCCACAATCTGTTTTATCCCATTTCTTGAAGAGGGTGACAATCAGGGCATCCCTCATTTCACTGGGTATCTCCTCCTTTATCCAGATTTTAAGGATAAGCAGGTAAAACTGCAGAATTAGCTCTGGTCCACCATCTTTAAAAATTTCAGTGGGGATCCCATCTAGACCTGCTGCCTTGTTGTTCTTCATCTGCTTGCTGGCATTGTGTACCTCATACAAATTAGGAGGGTCTCTGAGCTCATCCCTAAATGGTCGTTGAGGGATTTGCTCAAGGACTTCATCTGCAACCACAGAATTACGGTTAAGGAGATCTTTAAAATGTTGTTTTCAGCGAGAATTGATGGCTTCGTTGTCCTTCAGAAGTGTGGTTCTATCCTTAGAGAGAAGAGGATTCATACCATGGCAAATTGGCCCATAAACAGCCTTGGTGGCACTAAAGAAACCACATCTATTGTGGATGTCCTCGAGATGTTGGAGTTCTTGCGCTTTCTCAGTCCACCATTTGTTCTTGAGTTCTCTGGTTTTACTCTGGACTTCCGCCCTCACCTTGGCATGGGCTTCTCTCTTTATATTACAATTTATGTCATTCTGCCAGCACGAAATGCCATTCTCTTCTCATTAATGAGTTGCTCAATTTCAGCATCATTATCATCAAACCAGTCCTGATGTTTTCTGGTTTGGTAGCCTATGGTTTCCTCACAGGCATTGGTGATTACTGCTTTCAACTGGCTCCAGTGTTCCTCAATTTCTTCCGGAAACTCTGATGGGAGCTTTTCTTCTAAGACTGCTTGGAAGTGGTCACGCTTAATAGGGTCCTTCAAATCTTGAATCTTCATCTTGCGCCTGACCTGCTTCTTTTGCAGCCTCCATTTGGGAGTGATCTTAATTTTCATTGTGGATCGAATAAGGCGATGATCAGTCCAACAGTCATCAGCACTTGTCAGTACAGTACTTGCTCTTGTGAGAAGTACGTCACTGTGATCTCGGGCATGAGCTATAACGTACTCGAGGAGATGCCAGTGCTTTGGCCGGGGATGTCTCCAAGATGTTTTGAACTTTTCCTTTTGTCGGAAGAGAGTATTCGTAATAATAAGTTCATGATCAGCACACTTGGTCAGGAGCAGAATTCCATTTGAATTGCTTTTGCCAATTCCTTCTTTCCCGATTGTTCCCTTCTACAGGTCTGAGTCTCTTCCCACACGTGCATTGAAATCCCCCAGAAGGATGATCTTGTCTTCTGTAGGGGTCGCTGATAAAATGGTTTCCAACTGAGAACGAAAATCTTCCTTTACATTCTCATCGGCATCTAGTGTTGGTGCATAGGTGCTCACAATAGTTGCCTGTTGATTTTTGGTGAGCCTCAATTGGAGTGTCATAAACTGCTCATTGATGCCAACGGGTACTTCAGAGAGGCACCTTATGAGCTTGTTCTTTATAGCAAAGCCCACTCCATGCAATCGGGGTTCATCTTTAGATTTTCCCTTCCAGAAATAGGTGTATCCTCCTTTCTCCTCCCTCACCTGTCATTCATCAGCTCTTCTAGTTTCAGACAAAGCAGCAATATCAGTGTTAAACTGACTCAATTCACGAGCAATAATGGCTGTATGTCGCTCTGGTCAGTCACGGTTTGAGTTGTCCATCAGGGTACGTAGGTTCCAAGTTCCAAAGTTGAAGGGTTTCTTACATTTTCGACCGCTGAGGTGATCCTGCTGGATGCAGCTATCCAGACAGGAAAAACAGAAGCAAGACTATTTTTAGGGTACCCTTTCCAACCCCCTCCCCATGTGGGGTGAGCAGAGTGGATCCTAAAAAGGACTGCTCAGTCGTGGGTGCAGCTGCCGAGATGCTCAACCCACCTCAATCCTCGAGCAAGATGATTGTATCACACATGCACCGCCTGTGTGTTGGTCTGTAACTAGGAACTTCCGGATTTCAGTGTCCTGTTCCCGTCGCCACTTGCCGATCGCCACCAGACTTTTGACTTGTGCAATATTATTTTTCCCAAAAATTGAAAGATTCCTGTGCGGGACTTCTTTTAAAGTGGGGAGACTGGTGCATAACAGTCACCACACTATCCTTGACAGATAGAGAACTTGAAACCAATGGCATGGGCACCATGATGATTGGAGATCCTCTATTTGTTGCAGCCTTCATCCACCTTCACAGTCATCGTAACATTACACAACAGTTTCACCTCCACTGTGCAGTTATCCTCCATCTGTTCTGCTGTTAGGGACTTCTTGGTCCTTCTTGGATCACACTTTTTCTGGAACCTCGCCCTTGACTGTTCTGCCATGGGTAACCCTAAGGGAGTACATGACTCCAGGCAGCATCGCTCTCGAGATCATTGAGACACGAAGCTACTACAAGGTGGTGAGTTTCAGAGTAACAGCTGTGTTAGTTTGTATTCACAAAAAGAAAAGGAGTACTTGTGGCACCTTAGAGACTAGCGAGAGACTGCTGAATTGGAATTCATTTGCAAATTGGATACAATTAACTTAGGCTTGACTAGAGACTGGGAGTGGCTAAGTCATTATGCAAGGTAACCTATTTCCCCTTGTTTTCCTAACACCCCCCCCCCCCCAGACGTTCTTGTTAAACCCTGGATTTGTGCTGGAAATGGCCCACCTTGATTATCATACACATTGTAAGGAGAGTGATCACTTTACATAAGCTATTACCAGCAGGAGAGTGGGGTTGCGGGAGAGCAAACCTTTTGTAGTGATAAACACCCATTTTTTCATGGTTTGTGTATATAAAAACAAACATCTTCTGTATTTTCCGCAGTATGCATCCGATGAAGTGAGCTGTAGCTCACGAAAGCTTATGCTCAAATAAATTGGTTAGTCTCTAAGGTGCCACAAGTACTCCTTTTCTTTTTACAAGGTGGTGATCCATGGAGAGGACCCAAAATATTACAACCACATTAACTTCATTATCTACAGCAATGCACAACATCCCTTTGTCCATGATATTCCCTCTCCGTACTTGTCATAATGATCCAGCTGTCATTGCAATACATAACAGTAGGCCAAAATGGTGTTGGCAGAAGCAACCAGTGCTGTTTTCTCTCCCCATCAAAATCCACTGAAGTCAATAGAGTTTCTCTGTGGACTTTGGATTAGGCCCCAAATGACCTTTAATTTCATGAGTGGTACACAGTCCATAGTAAACCTCCTTAGCCTTTGGATACTGTAGACAGACAGAGACATTTTTCAAAGCAAGCATCTGGCAGTTTGGAAAATGCATTGTTCTAATGGTTAATGTGCATGATAGTGATTAATTTCCCCATTATTGTTATTCTATATAGTGTCAGAAATTTCCATGGCGCACACAAGCTACGGAGTCCATGTAGCAGCTCCCCTTTCTTTTTTAACCTAATAGTTACCAACTTTTGTGCTGTTTGGGATATGTGACTTCTTATGTACCAAATGGGTTTCTTTGTATCTTCAGATGTTGTCCAAAACTTATACCAGCTTTAGCTACTTGTTGTAAGAGCTTCTGAAGTAATTTCTCGGATCTGCTGATAAGGACATCAAGCAAGATACAGTAGATTGCAGCACTTGCTTCCACCAGTGCTAATGCCGTCATTGTTTCCATCAAGAGTAAAATGTAAAGGTTAAGAACTGCTGTAGCGAACTAAGCAGTGGTTTTCTGAACTCATTCTCTCCATTTAACAGTGGTCTCTTGTTTTTTCTAAGTTCTTTTCAGTTGTGACTAAACCTGCACACCAGGAGGAGTAAATCCCATTCTGGTAAAGTGGTGCGGGGCTTAACCTGTCCCGCTGAATGAAAAGATTTTATGTATATGATAAAACACATCCACTATTTCTTCTGTCTGCGATTCATCCTTTGAGTCATGTTCTAATATTGCCCCCCTGGCGAAGTAAAATCGTAGCTCTTGTGAAATGGTGATGTGCAGCGTATTTGCAGCTCCCTCTTGAAATCTGGCCTTTCAAGATCACCTGATCATGTGTTTCCACAAATCAGTCTGTATGTGTGTTATTGTGACAGTTTCTTATACGATGATCCATTTCTCACATGATCGACAACATCATTCTAGGTCTCATGCTGATCCCCTTTCCTTGACAGAGCAATCAGTCATTCAAGCCATTTCTTGATCTTGTGTCTTGTCCCACAAACCTAATGTAAGATGTCAGTGCCTTTCTCACCAGCAATTACTATGAATTCAGCAGGAATAGCATTATATTCAGAGGCTTTCCTTTTTCTTCTCTTTGACTGTGTTCATTGCATTTTCAATCTGACTTCTTGTGAGTGACATTTCTAATCCAGCAGTAGCTCAGACTTCTAACTATATAGAAATGACAGGTTTCAGAGTAGCAGCCGTGTTAGTCTTATCCACAAAAAGAACAGGAGTACTTGTGGCACCTTAGAGACTAACAAATTTATTAGAGCATAAGCTTTGTAGGCTACAGCCCACTTCATCAGATGCATAGAATGGAACATAGTAAGAAGATATATATACACATACAGATAAGTTGGAAGTTGCCATACAAACTGTGAGAGGCTAATTAGTTAAGATGAGCTATTATCAGCAGGAGAAAAAAACTTTTGTAGTGATAATCAAGATGGCCCATTTAGACAGTTGAGAAGAAGGTGTGAGGATACTTAACTTAGGGAAATAGATTCAATATGTGTTATGACCCAGCCACTCCCAGTCTCTATTCAAACCCAAGTTAATTGTATCTAGTTTGCGTATTAATTCAAGCTCAGCAGTTTCTCGTTGGAGTCTGTTTTTGAAGCTTTTCTGTTGCAAAATTGCCACCCTTAAATCTTTTACTGAGTGGCCAGAGAGGTTGAAGGTTGAACCTCTTAATGTATTAGGCTTAGACTTGAGTGTTTTTGCTTTATTTTGCTTGGTGACTTACTTTGTTCTGTCTGTTATTACTTGAAATCACTTAAATCCTACTTTTTATACTTAATAAAGTCACTTTGGTTATTAATAAACCCAAAGTAAGTGACTAATACCTGGGGGAGTAAACAGCTGTGTATATCTCTCTATCAGTGATATAGAGGGCGAACAATTTACGAATTTACCCTGTATAAGCTTTATACAGAGTAAAACGGATTTATTTGGGGTTTGGATCCCATCGTGTCTGTGTGCTGGAGACAGGTAACCTGCTGAGCTTTTTTCACCTGAAGCCTGCAGCTTTGGGGGCGTGGTCCAGACCCTGGGTCTGTATTGTAGCAGGCTAGTGTGTCTGGCTCAACAAGGCAGGTTCTGGAGTCCCAAGCTGGCAGAGAAAACGGGCTCAGAGGTAATTTCAGCACATCAGGTGACAGTCCCAAGGTGATCTCTGTGACTAAACCCGTCACATGGGGATTCTGGCGTTTTCCCTAGCTGTACTCATTTCTCTTGCAGGGATACCTACTCTTCCTTCATGATCTTTGTATGCAATTAAATATGGTTTGTTGCACATGCTTAGTGAGGGATACACAAATGTCATACTGTATAATGAAGACATATGCATGACTTGTCACTTTTTCCTGTCTGCAGTCCTTGTTATGTAACACATAAGACATTCAGCATCTTTTCTGTAGTCCAAGGAGAGAAATAACATATACATTTTACCCCTTTATTCACCCATGAATCCTGAAATACTTTCTCAAGGTTAGTCACAGGATTGTGAGATGTGCTGGAATTCATTCAATAAGTGAATGAGCTTTGCTGGTCCACCCTACTGACTTACAATCAAATGTGGAGCCATTAAAACATTAATGCTTTTAATGTCATTCTGATTTAAGCCGGCAAATATTCAACTCCAATGTTTTCAGCACTGTCACCTTCATAAGTGTCTACGATTAAATGGGCTAAATCCTGCTTGGCTTAATCAAATGTATAGTCCCATAGTAAGAACTAAGGCTAAGATTTCTGTATTTAAACATTTTGGCACTCAGTGGTGGCTTATATTTCATTTTCAAAAGGGATTTTAGGCACTTAGAAGCCTAAATCCCATTGACTATTGCTCCCATTGCCAATCATTCTGTCCAACTCCAGCTAGAATGTTTACCCATTTTTAGATGCTTTGGGCCAACGAAGGTATTGGATAATCACTTTTTTGGCTTGGCCTCTAAAATTGTATTCCTTTTACACTCCGTCCAAAGTCTATGATGGGGAAGGAGTACAGGGAGACTGAGTTATTGGAGATAAGGGCACTGTTGGGGATGGGAAGGCTGGCTGGCTTAAAGACACATGACAGGTTAGAATTGGTGAGAGACTAAATTTCAGAAATATTTTTGTCTCTGCCCTACTCACCTTTCCCCTTTTTCTGATCACCTGTCATTGCAAGAGAGGGCAGATCATGAGGAAAGGGGGTGGTGGTGGTAAAGGGAGCATTGAATAAGATGTGCCAAACTTCACCTCAATCATTTTGCTTCATTTTGCTTCTGTACTCTTTCCTTTTCCCTTCTCCTTTGTCTGTTTTATCAATTTAGACTGTGAATCAGTGGTGGGGAACCTGTGGGCCGCATGCAGCCCATCAGGGTAATCTGATTGTGGGCTGCAAGACATTTTGCTGATGATGACCATCTGCAGGCACAGCCCCGTGCAGCTCCCAGCCAATGGGAGCTGCAGGGGGGCCAGGCCTGAGGATGGTCAACGTCAGCAAAACGTCTCACGGCCTGCAATCAGATTACCCTGATAGGCCGCAGGTTGCCCACCAGTACATGAACTCTTTCAGGTAGGGATATGTATTGTTTTTTATTAGTGAAGCATCTGGCTGTCTTCTGGGCACTCAGTAAATAATACTAGCGCTAACGTTTTCTCACACAGTGTCTGCAATGAATGCATAACCAAAGCCCAGAGTGTCAGGTTCCTGCTGTAATATGAGCATGGTGAAATAACAGTAGAGACCTGACAGTATTTCTGATTCATTCTAGAGATGGGCCAGACCCAAAACCAAGGATAGGGCCAGCCCTGAGCCTTGAAAAAGTTTTGATCCCTCTCTGAACTCACAGCTGGAGCCTCTCTCTGGGCTGAACAAAAGCCCTGCTTCTGGGAACTGTGGAAAAAGTTCAAAAACCAGATATGCACTTTGTGACTCAGGCCTGGCTCATTTCTAAAGTATTTTATGGCCTTGGTTATCTGGCTGCTTCCTGATGCCTTTAACAGCTTCCTGATTGCGAGTGAAGTTAGTAAATTTACAATCACTGTTCTTGTGGAAGCCCCAAGTCAACATGGATTAATCACTTTCTAAAATAATCTTTTAACTTAATAGGCTAGTCGTTCTGCCATCTGAGCCATGGCCCTAGCGAGGGATAGGCATTCACATGGGTATTGGTAACTTTTTAAAACTGTAGCTGCTGAAATGCAAAAGGAGAAAAATTGACAGCTGGGAAGAGTATATCCTCCAGGATGCGGAGTGTATCAGTCATTGAAACATTCCCAAATCCCAAGGCTTGGGAACCCCTATGCCTGAGACTATTCCCAACCAGAGGCCCCGTGTGACAGTACAACTTGTTAATCATCACACCATTGGACTAGCCAGAATGCAGCTATTTAACTTAGTCTTTTGTGTTATGGTGGATGCTGTCTGAGCGTTCCTGGAACAGTAATTTCCTTTTTGACCTCCATGGACATTACTTATAGAAAACAGTCATAAAACAATTCTTAAAACGTCAAGAAAAATTGCATCTAATGGTGGTAGTTTAGCCAAAGAAAACATACTTTAGTTTTGAAGCAGTCCCACCAAAACGTTGAAATCTTAAAGCTACTAATAGGCCATGCATCAGTGCCTGAGCACTTTACCATGACAGTTAATAAAGTATAATTCATATACCAGGTTTACTGAAATCATAATATTCACCAAGCCATACGAAAGGCTTTTTCAGAAGAGATCAGAAAAGAGATAAACCCACGTTAGAGCAGGGCCAATTGGAATGCCTGCCTTAATGATAGAGATATATGTGTACTATCAACAAATCCAATTTATTGTAACTATAGATGTCATGAAGAGAAGATGTGGTGCCTATGTTTCACTGTTACAACCCTCAAATAGTTGGACTGAACTTATATACATGATGTGCTATGTATTGTTTTTCTAACTGCTATTTGAAAAAAATAAGGAAAATTATTCTTACAGTCTTGCTGATCAGCTGTATCACCACATTTTAGAACAATTTGGGAAGAGAGGAAGTAGTTTCTCACATGTATTGCAAATTTTCACCTTGAAAGTCCTTTCTATTTTAGTGAATTTAATGCTGGTGAAACATGCCAGATAAGTAATCGCAGCTCATTTTGCATCTAACCTAAATTTTGTTTCCCTGAACAGTCATTGGATAATAATGTTGCATCATTACTGGTCAATATCAGATTTGAACCAGCAACTCATATCCCCTTGCTAATACTCTGAACCCTACAGTTCTCCAAGAATGCCAAGGAAGAAGTATGCGAGTCCTCTGGCCCATAAGGCACACTGACCTCTTCTGGTCAATATATAGTGCAAAATAGGAAGGAAGAAGGAATCTTGATCAGCCAGGACTCATTTATACCCGTAATAGGCCAGATATTGCAATATACCAAGAGATGCTGTTCTTCATCAGCTTCCATTGAAGTTGAAGATAGGGCTATTGGTGCAATTTCATTTCTGCAGATGTATGTTTATACAATGCCAGGAAAATATGTCAACTATTTTGGAGAAAGCAACATCTACTGTACTCTGAGCAGCTGGCAAGCCTCCTGCTATAATGAATGGTAATGCATATGAAGCCGTGATGGGACAAACTTCAAAAGGTTCAGAGATTGGTTCATACAAGTACACAAAGGTCTCAGATGCTTATGAGAAGCCTATCCAACCATATCAAACTCTTTTGGTCTGGAACTTGGGCTGGGCATCTTTCAGAAATAGGCTTTTGTGAGAAGAACAGTAATTCCTGTTTTCAGAGAGGCTGGAGGAATACCTTGAGAATAGACTTCCTTGCAGTGTTTTGGAAGTTGAATTTCCATTACAGAGGATCCTTGATTGAAATCAAATAGTATTGATGGATGTGAGAATTAAAAGAAAAAAACATTTCACCAAACTTCTTTACATCTCAGCCGTGACTCAGGTGTATTTCAAGTTTTAGGTGAAAAGAGTAGGCTTACTCTTTTTTCGAAGTCGGCTCCCCAGTGTCAGTGTTCTGTGAATATCTTGTGGGCTCTTGGCTTTTACACTTTTTTTGCTTTATCTTGCAGTGGTCTTTAGGCTGCCCCCTTGTTCTTTTTTTAATTATGTAAAATACTCTATTGTACCAAACAGAATCTGGAAAGCTTAAAAAAAATCAACATATCACTCTTGTGTAATATTTTAAAATATTGTTGGCTATTTTAAATAATTGATTTTGTGAGTTTTTATTTTCCCCTTTTAAATACCTGCTGCATAGTAATATCTGCCACAAATTTTAGATATGATACTTAACCATTTACATTTGTTTTCTTTGCTTAAAAAAAATCTGAAAATTGGAACTGAACTACTTATTTCAGTTTCAGTGTAGCTGATGTGGGTGTAAACTTTTACTCCTGAGCAATTAAAAACGTTTATATTCCTCTTATCTACTCTGTGGATCCAGAGACCCTGGTTGTATGTTTTCTGGAGAGAATGATTTCATAATGGATGGATCTTTTCCATTTGGATTTGTTTATTTTTAAGAACAGAAGTTATCTTTCTTTTCACTGGCGAGACAGCTTAAAAATATCTGCAATTATTAGATGGAAAATGGGGTAACTCAAAGTGGTTAAAATAATAGATCCGATGCATTTTCTCTTTGCTGGGTGTCATAGGAATGTAAATGATTAAATATATGAGAAAACTCATGAACATGTGAAATATTAACAATAGCAATAAAGGGACATGAAAGAGGAAAGAAGGACTAAATTGCATTGCAAGAAAAATGAAATGTGTAATTAATATATCTTTTCCTTTCTCGAGTTACCAACTTGATATTTCACTGGAGTAATTAGGTTTTGTTTAGAGCAACTAATCTGTTAGAAAATTACAACATGATTGATAAACTAATATGTGTGTACTTCCCGTTGATCCTTCCAGAGTGAGGTTGTAAGTTCCTTAGCAACTGGCTTTCACTGTCTCATGGCCTAGAACAGATGTCCTAGTAGAACATATGTGTCCCAGTGTGGGGAGGGGACAAGTAAAAAGCCAAGAATGGGTCACTAGCAGGAGCTGATTCTCTGGAAGCCCATGTTTGGGCATGGGGAGGATACTGGGCTCATTGGAGAAGAGTCACAGAGAAGCCTGCAGTTGAGTGTGGGGAAGGAGGTAGTTTCTCTTTCAGAAGTCTGAAGGTGGGAACATGGTGTTGGCCCTGGGGAAAGCCATCACGGGAAGCCCAAGGCTCTTGAGGCTGGTAATGTGGAAGCGCAGAGTAGAGGAGTTGACTGCTGGGGTGGGAACGCTGGAAGTGAGAAGGAGTTGGGGCTGTTTGGCAAGCTAGGCTGGAGTCGGTCTCACAATGTTTGGCAGAATCGTGGGTTGATACATATGCGCCTCCACAGCAACTGAAAGGAAAAGGTAACTGTCATCTAAGGCTAGTGGTGTCAGCTGAAGGAACATAGTTAAAATTCCGATCTGAACTTCCCATAGTTTGAAGTGTTGAAAGCTGTGGTTTTGTTTGGGGCCCTTCTGAAGTTGGAAAGAGTTGTCCCTGGATTAGTGCTGCTATACTCTGTTCTGTTGTACAAGCCAAGCGATCCTATCTTTAATGTGAAAACCCAATAGTCAATGACAACAGTGACAAGCAGGAGAGTCTGATCATTGTTGATCCTGATTAAATCTGAGGGGTCTGAAAAACAAATAGTTAATTTGGTTCCTTATTTCACACTGAAAATTAACTATTCTCAGAGTTTCATCCTGTTCAACAATAAAGCTTTTCATAACACTTTGTTTTTGAACGAATGTCTGCAACACTTACTGAAAACACTTTACCCTCTAGTAATGAATTTCACCTTATGTGACTATTCCCCTTTAATTCTTACAAGTGATTTTTTTCAATTAAAGATAGATGATTTTTAGCTTGTGTGGCCATTTCAATAAGTTTCTTTGCATTTACAGCCAGTTTAAGTACATAAATACTGTGTCTTTAACTTAAGGTCATATAGATATTGATAGAGTTGGTCCTCTTTCTGTACTAATTTCATGCCTGTAACTCCTATTCATGTCAGTAGAAAGCAGGTCAAAGGGCCATGGTACTAGATGATACTTTTATAACTAATATGTAGAAGGTCCGCTAAGACCAAGTATGGAATCAATTCAAGATCTGATACACTTTCTGTTGGGAATCTATAAGCTACACTTTTAAGCAGATGGACTCAATAACAAATAGGATATTTTCATTTCTAACTTTATGATCCTACGTCTTACCAGGCCACAGTAGTATTTCTTGATCAGTATATATGTACAAACCCTATTTGATTAGATAACCATATGGAGCATTAATTGTGATTTGTTTTCCTCATGCAAAATGCACAATAGCATTCCTTTTAGAGGTTTCAGAGTAGCAGCCGTGTTAGTCTGTATCTGCAAAAAGAAAAGGAGGACTTGTGGCACCTTAGAGACTAATGAATTTGTTTGAGCATAAGCTTTCGTGAGCTACAGCTCACTTCATCGGATGCAAGTGATGCTTCCAATGAAGTGAGCTGTAGCTCACGAAAGCTTATGCTCAAATAAATTTGTTAGTCTCTAAGGTGCCACAAGTCCTCCTTTTCTTATTCCTTTTAGAAACCATTTTCCTTATAGCTCTTAGACCAGAATTATCAGGTTTTTTATTTTCTAATCTTTTATAACTGATGTACAGTTCATTGAAAAACCAAGGTCTTAATAATTAATAATTCATCTGTTTCTTGAGCTTATTGCTCATGTGATGTGATCAGATTCTAGAGATCACCTCTCTCCCTGTTGTCCATCCTAACCAGTCAAATTGCTGACAGATACTTGGAGATAGCCTCTAGATTTGAATTGGGTTGGATGAGCAGGGTGTGCGTGGGTGGGGAGAAAGGGGGAAGTCTTCGATTTTAGAATTTGCTTCTCTTGGGTGGAAAAAACAGCAGTTTTTTCAGGGCATAGCTCAGGTCATTGCTTGAGAAGGTGACGGGAGAAGTGTATGTGTACTGTTACTGCTATGATCTGAAGAAGTTGTTTTTGAGCCCTTTCAAGGTGACAGTGTCAATTAGCACTCATTCAAAAACAAACTGAAAACTTGAAATGTTGAAAAAAGTCAAGGAAACCTGAATTTTTAACCAGCTCCTATTAGTTCTGCTATAAATATTGTTTTTATAAGTGATATGCATGGGTCTGGGAGTAGCTATATCCCATTATATAAATATGAAAATTATTTAAATCAATATGTTCTCTATTTGTGACATTACAAATGCCACGTACAGAGGCTTTCAAGTGAGGAGTTTGCAGCAATGGCCAGCAAACTCTCCAAAACAAAGCTCGTGTGTTTAGTACCAATGTCCCTAGGAAAGAAACGAAAAAGGGTGCAAAGAAATACTGAAAATGTATCAGCAGGAATGTCTCTAGTTTCAAACCTCACTGAGCTCTGATATTTAAAGCATCTCTTTCACTCCACAAAGTTGTCCCCAGTTAGCAATCTTGATGAGAGCAGTGTGCGATGTGTTTTAGAACAGCCTTGCAAAATTCTATTCTTTCTCACTGGTAATATTTTTTGATGTCTGAGTGATTTATTTTTAGTAAATGAGTAAAAAACCTTTATATTCACTTTTTCATTATCATCTCTATTGTGCTAGGCACGGGCAAGTAAACTTTGTGCATGGGCTGCTAAATTTTTAGACTGTTTTCAAGGTTGCTGTTAGACGCTGATAAAATGAGTGCTGAGACTGATAATTATAACTATGGACAACTATCTCTACAGTATCCATGGCATGGACAAAGTGCCACACTGAATACTTTTTACTTCAGAATGTGTATTCCTTTCTATTTATTTCTTCTAATGTTTTAATCATTGAAGTCCTGATTCAGCAGACCACTTAAGCACATGCTTAAGTCATGTTGAGGTCAAGTTTGCTTAATCAGGGCTTGAATTCTGTTCAGCGGAAAGTTGGGTCTTAGAGAGTAGCTTTGTTTTATTGTTAAAGTTTTACCAGGCACTTGGTGTTAATTGTGCGTCATGCATGACTTTGGCTGAGTAATTAAAATTCGTACTAAGCTTCCTTTAAGAGTTCAAAAAAACCGGTTTAAACCTTTGACCTGTCAGAATATTTCCAATTAATTACAAGGTTAGATATATATAAATTTAATTCTTCTAAATTGCTCCTTCCCCTCCCAATAAAATATTGTACAGATCTGTGTGGGGCAGTAATTTCCCCTCTTCAAGTAGAGCCACAAGAAAGGATTCATTGGGAATGGGGACTCTCTGAGGGTCTCTTAGCAGTCCCTTCCTAGGGGCAACATTTGCAAGGTTTTCTACCCATCCACTGGGTGGAAAAGTCTCCTCGCTCCCCACCCAAACCCGGTAAGTTATATATTCCAACAAATAAATGAGATCGGATGAGGTCCCTCATGTGGAAACCTCACACCATAGAAAGTATTTATCCTCAATGGAGCTAGAGAAGAAAATGTCACTTTATTGAATATTAATGACAGCAAGACACATTTCAAAGAGTTATCAAATTATGCTCATAGTTATGACCTAATAGGTGCACCTGAAATTAACTGTATGTATCTGCACAATAGCATGTATGGGCTTTTAGTGGTAAGGCTCAGATGGATAGAAATGTACTGTAAAATAGCCAAACCACCATGATAGAAAAACTTAGCTTTGCCCACAGAAGAACAGCCAGCTTCTTTATTGCTTCAAATTGCATACAATTTTTTGCTTCGAAAAGTGCTGGAGGGGCCACAATTTCATGACATCTGACAGACACAAACACAGAAAGAACAACAGAGAGATATTTTACTCTATTTGGCTAATCCTCTAATAGTTGAGGTAATTTAGTATTTTGTTTCAGATGACTGAAATTTTTGTTTCCTTTTCTGAGTGAATGGATTGTCATTCTCTTAAATATTGACGTTAATCTCCCTAGTTGGAAGCAAACCAAGCTCCTGTATTTCTAATCCTCCCAAATAGTCTATACTTCGGATCAGTTTACCAGACCAGACTATATCACCTTCCCATAAATGCCTTAAGTCATGTTTGCTATGATATTTATTTATTAGGATTAGGGTGACCAGATGTCCCAATTTTATAGGGACAGTCCCAATATTTGGAGCTTTTTCTTATATAGGCACCTATTTCCCCCCACCCCCATCCTGATTTTTCACACTTGCTATCTGGTCACCCTAATTAGGATACAGCCATTTTCTACATCAATTATGCTACGTCTCAGCAGACAGAATTCTCTTTTTCAAAGGAGATTGAGTTCTTTGGACTTCTTATGTAAAAAAAATCTTGAGAGCCTCTATATCGAGTATTCTGCAAAACTTTTCTCAAATATGAAATATTTAGGGAATCTTTTCGCTCAAAACATTTTGGGCCATATCCTGACATCGGTTTCCCATTACCACTTATGGACTAACAGCAGTATATGGCCCAAACTGCTGCAGTATAAAGTTTTCATGTATAAAAATGGGTCATGTAGGCATTTTAACCCATTCCCCCATTGCACACCTTATATTGGGTTTTATGTGCTCATTTTAAGTCTCTGCTGTGCCTTTCAATGCTGCGTACTGCGGTGGATCTGCACTGCACCACCAGGAGCTCTAGGAGGCATTGCGCCTGCTGCAGGACACTTCTCTTGGCAGCACAAGGGGACTGTGGTAGCTGCCCAAGTCTAGAGCAGGGTGCCAGTGTCCACTCTTCTCTGCACCCAGGGGCCTCTGTTAGCCAGTGTTGGGAGGGACAGGACATTTTCATGTCTCCCCCAACTTTGGAGTGGTCAGTACCAGCCATACCAGTGGCCTCATCTTGTCCTCCCTTTTCAAGGAGGGCAAGGACCACTTTGTGCTCAGCACCTTTATCTATGAAATTGCAGACCCTATAATCTGGATATGTACTAGTTCAACCACAGGTTACTGGACTCATGGCAGGAATCACTGGGTGAACTTCTATGAGCCTGCGTTTCTTCAGGACAGACTATTTACAGTGTTGACAACTCTACAGTTTCATTGTGGGTCTTATGATATTTATTGTTATTGTCTTCTGATTACATGAGTCTTTCAGCTTTCATTAAAAAGAAAAGGAAGCCTCTAGCCTTCATGATTGTGGAGAAAAGCTAGCAAACATGACCCCGGTGCACCCTAAAGGTTCAAACCCCAAATAAACAAGAACCCTGTTACAGGAGGGCTGGGCCTCAGCCCCACCTGTGACAAGCTTACCTCATCTCCCCAAATGGGGAATATAAGTAGTAATCAAGGCAGCCATGTGATTGAGTAAAGCCAGGTCTGGAGAGATAAGCAAAGACAGGCTCTAAGGGTAGTCCCTGTGGAAGGGAGCTCAAGTTGGACCCTAACACTGCAGTTAGGCATGGTTTGAGTGCACCAGGCAGGTCAGAAGCTGGGAAGCAGTGCAGGCTGGAGAAAGCCGCTGAAGGTGAGTGCTGCAGGGAGCAAGATGAGCTCCTGCAGGAAGTGGAAGGATCTGTTTGATTATATCGCAGCTCTGGGAAAGAGGGCTGGGGCTCCTCATTCCAGGAAAGAGACTGAAATGAATCCAGACTCCTGATTCAAAGAGGAGCATGAGTGAGAGCCAGAGTCTCAAGAAGGGAGAAGGCAAGTAGTTTGCATTGCAACACCTGTAGCAAAATAGCAACAAATAGGAAAATTGCTTCATTAACGAGAAGGACGGTTAACTTCACCTATTTGTGCCTTGGGCTATGCTGAATGTGCATGGTTTCTTGCAGAACTGTGGAAAATAACATCACTTTTAGGTGGCTGAAACATTTCTGGTTTTAAAAAGGAACAGCCTGAGAAATGCCTGCCAGTTGCTGTTACCAGGGTGATAGGAGAAAATAAGATGCCAAGGGGGATTTTGGTCAGGGAATTCTACACACTAGTTAGCTCCAAAAATTAGGGTCATAGGCATACCTAGTCTAGCTCTTTCCTCAGATAGCTGGACTTCTATTATTTGTTTTTGTTGTGGAGTTTAACTGGAAATAGAACATCTGCTTTTGTTCCACACCCCACTTCCCCACCAAATTACAGTTCTTGGAGATGGCCTAAAAATGGGAATATATTTCATGTACATTTTTGCCAAAAAATGCCCCTCTTTTTCATTGATAACTTGTGAAATTAAGGAAATGTCAGCTAGGTCGAATAGTTACATTAATGGTCTGATCCTCTTCCCACTGGTGTTCATGACAAAACTTTGGGAAAGTAGCATTAGCTCCCAAATGGTGAAACTAGCTTCCTCTCATGGTGAAACTAGCAAGAGTGGTTAGGAAATTAAGAGGGGGAAGGAAACTCTTAGGATTTCTTTGCTGTTTTTCTTCAGTTGCTCGGCTAGGTATTGGATGGGTTCTGAAACCCTCAGAATGAACAAGGGTTCAGTTTGTCACACCTGGGATCCCCCCATGTTTATCCTCTGCATCAACTATGGAACCCCGGTGTCATCTTCCTTTTTGTTTCCTGGCCATGAAGCTCCAGTGATGGCTGAGAAGGACAATAGGTTATTAAATTAAGCCCAAATGTAGGGTGTGTGACTTCCCAAACTGCTTTGTGCTGGAATATCTTTCTCACTCACTATGTCATAGTGGAGTACAGATGTTATGCACATTTAACTGTACAACAGTGTGCAGAATTTTCATTTAACTTGTCTGGATAATATTTATTCAAGCATAGACAACTGAAAAGTAGAGTAATTTGATTGCTCAGGTTTAAGGAATAGATTACTACTGTATCCAGATGTGAGAAACAACAGACCAATGATTCTAGACCAAAAAAAGAAAAGGCGTCAGCTCCCAGTAACACCCCCCCCCCCCGATCATTACATTCATAGTAAATCTTTTGAATGTTGAAGTCAGTTTAAAGATTTGTAGTTTAAACTTTTGCCAACCCAGCCTTGCAAAAATTTCACCCCCAAATAAGCTTGAAAATGAATGTTGTCAAAATGCTGACTGCTCAAAAGAGCAGTGTTAGAAAGCAAAGCTGTAAATCAGCCTTACTGGGCAAAACAAGGCCCAGAAGAAAGGAAGCAATAGAATGGGAAGCAAATGGGATTTGATGCCTGATACAGTCTATACAGGATTTTCAGCAACAGTTACTAAGCCAAAACATTAGACAGTCAGCAATAAAGAAATGCATGATCTGGCTTGCAAAGCTTTCTTCTCTCTACCTCTCCATTTCCCCCCAAGCTAAATGGGTTTTTCTCTGCTTTGACTTCACAGGAATCATGTAATCTCCTTGACCCTGAAACTGTTTTTCTCTTTTTTCTTTTGTTGCTTTTCTTTAGTTAGGGTGACTGATAGCCTTATGTTCAATAACCACTCTGACACTTACTCTTCCTCCTCACTGCAGCAGATTTAATTTATTGATATATAGAAATACAGCAAATGGCCAATCAACTCACATGACAATATCAGACAGCTTATCTGTATCTCAGATGTGTTGCCTACTAACAGTAGGTTAGCAAAAGTATTAGTTATTACCTACATAGTTCTGTCGATGTGCATAGTTACCATAATGTAAGTGGAGAGGAACATTTTTGAATGGAAGTCACAAGCAAAACACTGTAATTAAGCAATCACTTTTTCAAAAATGGCTTCTAAAATGCAGGCTCCATTTTGTGTATGTCCAATTTTCCATCCATCAAAAGTTTATACAAACAAGATGTCTTCATACATGCCACTTTGGTACTTAGTATTAGATTTCCACTATCTACTTTGTATGTACAAATCCAGTACCCCCAAATCCAATGTTTTACTTGTGAAAAATCACTTGCCCTGTTTTAGAGAGAAGATTAAATCACCTTAAAAAGAACAGAATTTGGCATATTGCATGTAAATATCATCACCAAACTATCAACTGGCTGTTCCTTTCACTCACTGGTAATGAGCTATTTAATCTTTTCTTTTTGTGGTGTTCACATTTTATAACATTTTCTTGTGAAATTCAAAGCAATAATCAAATATATTAAGATTAGAAAGGTGCAAGGGACACACAGTGAGAATTATCCTTCTGTTACAGAAGACTGCAAACATTGTGGGGTTTCTCAGAACATTTAGAACTAGTTTTGAAGAAATGAAATTAATGTTTTTATAACAAACTGAATGAGCAAATGTTATGGGTCATAGGGGGAAAAAGTCTTAGTGCTGGATCTCTTAGAATGCCTCTTGGCTTTGCATTTCTCTCTAATGCTCCTGGGTTTTGTTCCCAAAGCTACGTCTTTTTGTTCCAGGGATCAAGGAAACGCTATTTGTGCCCCAGCTCCAACTGCTTCCTCTCCCCCAGTCCCTAGAGTTCTCTCTGTCCTGTGCGAGTGACTATATTCCCTTAATTTATTTCCCTATTTCCTAGTCCTTTACCACTGAATGTCAATGGGAGTTAAGTGCCTAACTGCCCTCTGTGCCTTTGAAAATCTTCACAGTGTGCCTGTGATGGGGTCCTTCCAGTCACAAAGTCCTGCCTCTTTTCCATAGGGTCAGTGCATCATCCAGAGCCATTTATAACTAGCTTCCCCTTCATCAGCCTCTCAATCTGTTTTCCTCTTACCCACTACCAAAGTCCTTCATGCTATAATCAGGCCTTCAGAACTAAACCCTGCTACTTTACAAAGCCTTGATGCTTCACTGTGGACTTCTGACATCTTTCCTTCTTGTCTCACCAAATGTCTGCTCCCACCATCATGCCACATAGCAAAGGCTATAATACACTTCAGCCCTGGGTTTGGTATTTACTGAGACTGGCTTGTTATATAAAGTGGGGATGCACTGAGTCTTTGTTGCTTGCTTTTGTGAGCTATGACTATTCCTAACTTTTGAAGATAGCACCTTAATCCCACTCTTCCTTTCGCTTTGCCAAACAACAATGGACCTCGCATTTCACTCCTCTTTCCAGCTTGTATCACTACTCTGGCCAGAGTCGGGTAGACATACTTCATAGACATTGATTCCCACTTTTAGGCAGCCACACTTGAATATCTTGGTGTATATACATGTTAATTGATGGCACTGATTTAGTGTTTTAATAGCAGCACGTTGTGTAATTTACAGTGCAGTGGTCAGCATGGGGGCAAAGCCCCCTATAAAAGGAGCGTGAACGGTACTGGAAATTGTAACTAAACAACAGTCTAGTTAAAACAACAGTCTTGGGTTTTTTGTCTGCTTTCTACCAGTCCAGAAATTGTGCAGAGTTCTCTTGTTAAATCTTCAACTATGCAACACTGAAAGATCCTTGGATACTGAAATTGCTGAATACACACTAATGGTGCCACAGTGTCCTCGCTCTGTGCCAAAGCAAATTTCTGAGAGTTATGTAATTCTCCTCCCCAGCATCTGAGTTAGGTAAAAATGTTCTGCACATTTGAGTTGCTGTAAGAGCATGTAATCTGCAGGGTCCTAGAGTTTATCAGAATTCCAGTGGCAGACATCATGGCATCGGATTTCACAAAGCCTTCCTCAGAGGGCATTAGCCAGGTTGGCTTGTAATGCCAATGCCCTCACTTATCGTTACTGCATTAGCTTCTACTTCTGATTTCTAAAAATATAGTTCAGCCTCAAATGAAGCACAAGGTCCGCAAAGCTTACAGAAGGTGAGGACCAAAGGATAACATTTGAATTTCACAAACGGTGATTTTAAAAAAAAAAAGTCTGCAGTGCCCTCTTCAGAGGACCAAATAACTCCTTGAACTCCATAGATCCCCATATTACACTATTCAGAGTATTTTACTTCAGGAGTCCGAGCATATACTGTTGCTTTAAGACCTACAAACTTCAGCAATGGATCCCTAATGTCTTCAAGGCAGATTTTTTCTCATTCACAGATTATGTGTATAGCACATGCCAATAAAAACCATGCAAATAAACATTACAGATGGACAATCAGTATCCCCAGACTGCTGCCATGCAATTATTATTAATTATTATTAATTAATTAAATTAATTATTAAAACAGAGGTTAAACAGACACATCTTGTAGCATGCCATAATGGACTCCGGTGAATTGTGAGGTCCAGAGATGGGCTGGGATCCAGGCCCACCTCTCCCCCATTCATGAAAAGTTCACCTATGGGACAGAGAGCAAGGTTATCTCAGCTGACTACTGTAATATTAGCCAGTTGGCGTTTGTGGTAGGTTAGGAGTGGCGGATCTTTCAGATGTCTCCATCAGCTTCTTCATTTGGAAACACCTTTTACTGGCAGCTAACTGCTTATAGGGTACTTCTGAATAGCTGGTCTGGAGAATAAAAGTGGGATTTTCAGAAGTCCTCAGTGTTGCTTCTTAATTGGAGTTTTACCATTGACTTCAATGACAGCAGAATGAAAACAACAGTTAGTATGTTTGAAAATCCCACCCTCTTAAAGATAAATTTCCTTTTACACTTCTTAAAAAGATAATCGCAGGAGTCAAGTCTTTGTCATTGAGCATTTACAATTATGCAAAGTTTCAGCTCTTGTTTTCCTTGCAGGTCATCTCATCAACTTTAGATAATCTGTTTATTGGTGGGGGAGTGATATGAGCAGGTGAACATATAGACATTTACTGCTATTTAATCTTTCAGCAAGCTTGCTCTTTTCTGTGTTTTCTGAGATCAGAAGATGGGATTTGGTTTAAACAAACACAGACTGTTACTGTAGACACCTTTCTCTCGCACTCAGGAATCAAAAGTGGCTTTTTATGCACATCGTTCTCTCTGATCTAAAAGTACAGAGCAATCTTGACTGTTTAAAAGAACAGGAGTACTTGTGGCACCTTAGAGACTGACAAATTTATTTGAGCATAAGCTTTCATGGGCTACAGCCCACTTCATCGGATGCATAGAATGGAACATATAGTAAGAAGATAGATAGATATACAGAGAACATGAAAAGGTGGAGTAAGAGGCTAATTAATTAAGATGAGCTGCTATTAGCAGGAGAAAAAAACTTTTGTAGTGATAATCAAGATGGCCCATTTAGACAGCTGACAAGGTGTGAGGATACTTAACATGGGGACATAGATTTAATATGTGTAATGACCCAGCCACTCCCAGTCTCTATTCAAACCTAAGTTAATGGTATCTAGTTTGCATATTAATTCAAGCTCAGCAGTTTCTCATTGGAGTCTGTTTCTGAAGCTTTTCTGTTGCAAAATTGCCACCTTTAAGTCTGTTACTGAGTGGCCAGAGAGGTTGAAGTGTTCTACCGGTTTTTGAATGTTATGATTCCTGATGTCAGATTTGTGTCCATTTATTCTTTTGCGTAGAGACTGGCCAAACCAGACAATGTACATGGCAGAGGGGCATTGCTGGTACATGATGGCATATATCACACTGATGGATGTGCAGGTGAACAAGCCCCTGATGGCATGGCTAATGTGATTAGGTCCTATGATGGTGTCACTTGAATAAATATGTGGACAGAGTTGGCACTGGGTTTTGTTGCAAGGATAGGTTCCTGGGTTAGTGTTTTTGTTGTGTGGTTGCTGGTGAGTACTTGCTTCAAGTTGGGGGGCTGTCTGTAAGAGAGGACTGGTCTGTCTCCCAAAATCTGTGAGAGTGAGGGATCATTTTTAAGGATAGGTTGTAGATCTTTGATGATGCGCTGGAGAGATTTTAGTTGAGGGCTGAAGGTGACGGCTATTGGCGTTCTGTTATTTTCTTTGTTGGGCCTGTCCTGTAGTAGGTGACTTCTGGGTACTCTTCTGGCTCTGTCAGTCTGTTTTTTCACTTCAGCAGGTGAGTACTG
Organism: Lepidochelys olivacea; assembly: GCF_965140295.1. Taxonomy (NCBI): domain Eukaryota; kingdom Metazoa; phylum Chordata; order Testudines; family Cheloniidae; genus Lepidochelys; species Lepidochelys olivacea. The sequence continues at coordinate 90,647,267 of NC_140418.1, read as the reverse complement.
TAGTTTTAAGAATGCTTGATAGAGATCTTGTAGGTGTTTTTCTGTCTGAGGGATTGGAACAAATGCGGTTGTTTCTTAGAGCTTGGCTGTAGACAATGGATCGTGTGTTGTGGTCTGGATGAAAGCTGGAGGCATGTATGTAGGCATAGCGGTCAGTAGGTTTCCGGTATAGGGTGGTGGTTATGTGACCATCGCTTATTAGTGCAGTAGTGTCCAGGAAATGGACCACTTATATGGATTGGTCTAGGCTGAGGTTGATGGTGGGATGGAAATTGTTGAAATCATGGTGGAATTCCTCAAGAGCCTCTTTTCCATGGGTCCAGATGATGAAGATGTCATCAGTGTAGCGTAAGTAGAGTAGGGGCATTAGGGGACGAGAGCTAAGGAAGCATTGTTTTAAGTCAGCCATAAAAATGTTGGCATACTGTGAGGCCATGCGGGTACCCATGGCAGTGCCGCTGACTTGAAGGTATATATTGTCCCCAAATGTGAAATAGTTATGGGTGAGGACAAAGTCACAAAGTTCAGCCACCAGGCTTGCCGTGACATTATCAGGGATACTTTTCCTGATGGCCTGTAGTCCATCTTTGTGTGGAATGTTGGTGTAGAGGGCTTCTACATCCACAGTGGCTAGGATGGTGTTTTCAGGAAGATCACCGATGGATTGTAATTTCCTCAGGAAGTCAGTGGTGTCTTTAAGATAGCTGGGAGTGCTGGTAGCATAGGGCCTGAGAAGAGAGTCCACATAGCCAGACAATCCTGCTGTTAGGGTGCCAATGCCTGAGATGATGGGGCCTCCAGGATTTCCAGGTGTATGGATCTTGGGTAGCAAATAGAATACCCCTGGTCAGGGTTCTGAAACTTGACTGTTTAACTGCTCTGTGTGGGAATCTACTGCTTCTCTCAAAGTCTGCCTCCAACCTAAACACTGGTTTATAAATTATACGCTTACACCCCTACCTCCTGGAACTTCTTCCCTATCCAATGCATCAGGTGCTTATTCCATGAAATCTTTCCCTCTAATTCCCCATGCATAGAAGTATGTTTTATTTATTTACTTACACAAACAGACCAACCTGCACTATCAAGTGCTCTGTGTCTGCCACATAACGTTTGTCTATTTGGGGAGGGAACCATGTCTTCTTCATTTGTTCTGCACAGTGCCAATTACTATGGTGTTCAGTAAACCAGTCCTGAAGGCTTTATGCAGCTTTTACTTCATCCTTGCTGAGGCAGATTTCCCACGGTACAAGTTTATTGAATCATTACTTAAATGCTGAAGGGAGTTTATATAAAGGTGCTTCTCGTTAAAGGAAGAAAAAATTGTATTCGCTTACTTTGACATTAGATACTTCAGGTTGGTGAAACGTGAGGTTAAGAATGTCATTTAAATCTTTTCCTCCTGCTGACTGATCTAGGCAGAACTACCTGATGCATAGCAGAATTTGGCAGATATGTTCCAATAGTTTTTTGGTGTCAATGGACTTTTAGGCCACAGCAGCACAAAAGGGATGGATGGGGAAGGACCAGCAGTAAAATGGTCATTAGTAAAAGAAGTGATCAGGTTACATAATGAAAATAACTTTCTGTAATACAGGGATGGCCAAACCACGGCTCATGAGCCGAATTGCGGCGCTTTTGCAGTTAAAGTGCAGCTTGTGGAGCCCTCCATGTCCCTCCCCCCGTTCTTTGCCTACCAGACTGGAGGAGGGGTGGGAGCTCGGGACTTCTCCCCTGTGGTGGGGCTTCAGCCCCGTGGGACTTGTGTGCAGGGCCTTGGGACTTCAGCCCAGCCAGGCACCTCCTGTGAGGCTAAAGCCTCGAGATCCCCCTTCCCACAGGGCTGAAGCCCTGAGCCCCAGCTGGGATGCCTGGCTCTCAAACTTCTGAAGATTATTGTATGTGGCTTGGATGGTCAGTAAGTTTGGCCATCCCTGGTAGTTAGATCATCTGACTGAGAGTGAGGATTCCAGGGTTCTATTCCCCAAATTTAATGGATCTTAAGTGCTTTGTTGAATAGGGATGGTTTGAGTAATTTGCTGTGTTGGTGCCTATTAACTTACAGTGCCATGCCCTTTAACTACTCCAGATCTGTGTCCATTGAGACTCCTGGAGTTCCAGAGCTGATCAGGGTGTAAGGGAATTAGGGTGAAGTATACACCTAACTCACTGAAAGTCAGTGGGATTTGGGCATCCTGCTCCCCTTAATACCTTTGAAATTCTCCCCCAAAACATATACACTTTACCCCTAACCTCATCGTATAGAATTGTCATTACATGTGTTCTGATTGCTGTTAGGCTGTGTGCAGTTAAACAAATGCATGTATCAGTGTGTTAAAATAAAAGGCCAGACACAGAATGAAATCATTGCAGTCTCCATGAGAAATGCTTCTCCAAGAAGTTAAAAAACGGGAAAATAGTATGTTATCATGTACCCACCTGCAGCAGAAATAATCCTTGGTCAGAGATGAGATGCACAGGATATATATATATAAAGTGAAACACAATCTGTGGTACATTGCTGTGTGTGTGTGCACCCAGCAAAACTCAAAGGGGTTACATTACCCCAAATCAGTCTCAGTTAAAAAAAATATGTATAAAATATAAAATCCTATGGTTACAAAGTTTAAAAGCCAGTAATGCAAGGAAACCAAGATCATGGGCTACACTCTCCTTTGTGGTTTTGAGGGAACCACATCTCTCCAGAATTCCTGCCTTCAGCATGCCAAGCCAGAAATTTCAAAGAAGATCCAATTCACTGAGAACTGCAGTGAAAAAGACACTTCCACATGATTGGTATTTACAATTTATACATTTTGGAGGAAAAATAATGCGTTTCCATACTCGCTTCATTGCCCATGGTTAGTGGGAGTATTCTGATTGCTTCCCTCTGGAAAAGCCAATACACTGCTCTTGGGGGATCTGGTCCTACAAACTTTGTATGTGCATAACTCCTGTTGAAGCTTGGGTGGTTTCACATGTGGAGTTCCTACTGGATCTGGCTCTTCCTTTGTAATGTGCTTGAGTAAAAAATATAGATAATTTTTCGTGTGCGTATCTTAGGGAATGTAGTACTGGTGAGAAAAGCCTGACTGGCAGTCCTGGGAGCTGAAATCTACCATCCACAGAACACTTACAGCCCAGACTTCAGGATTACAAGAATCTCTGCCCTGAGCTGCCAGTATGCCAAATCTAACATGGAAGGGTGGCTCACAGGGTGAGAGAGAATTCCAGCCCTTCTGTTGAGTCCTTGACCTCCCTGCTTCGGTTGCCGACACAGTTACTAATGTCTGCTAGTTGTGATTTCTGTGATGTAGACATTTGGACTGAGACCACCAAATGTAACATCATTATCAAGTCAGGTAACCCACAAGGAAATCCCCCTCTGTCTTCTATACCACTCTTTCTGTATCTTACACATATATATATTTTAGAAGCTGTTTACAAAATGTCACAGTCTATTATCCGAAACTCTGTATACAACACCATTACCAACAGCAGCACACGCAGCCTCTGCCAAAGATGGTTATGTTTGGGACATTATTTTGAGTAAGAAAATACACAACTTGGCAATTTTATAGTTTTAGAAGGATTTAAAGAAATCTACAAACCTGAGACGGCTTCCCAAGCCATTAACTTGTGCTGGAATTCCAGGTAATGCCCTGGACTAAGCTCAAATAGTCCTAGAACATCCTCATAATTAAATAATGTAAAGTATCTAGTCTTGTAAAATAAAAGGCCAGATTCATTAATTCAGAACCTTTAAATAAAACCAAACTTGTTAGGACACTTTATCAGGGTCACCAAAAATTAGAAGAGACTCTCTCAAGTTCTAATGGATAGTACAGTTTTCTCTCATGGGTTTTTCATATCTCTGATTGAATCAACCGGATCTCCCCCACTCAATGCCCTGAATCCTTCAGACATCAAATGAGGCCAGAGTCCCTTTCCCAGAAATGCAGCCAGCCCCCTAATGGGTCCAGAAACTGTACATATGCACAGTTAGTCCATCTCACAGTCCCAGAAACCCCTGTTGTGTCCACAGTGACTCTCTTGACATTTTCCTCTCTAGACAGAATGGAAACTTGTGCAGAAGAATGCTTAGCGGGGAGGTGTGAGGAAGACACGGAGAGGAATGGGGCTTATGGGTGAAGGTGTTATAGTTGAGCCAGTATTGTAGTGGGTTTAAGAAAAGAAACAGTAAAGTAATTTGGGTTTGAAAGAGAGGAATGGGTCAATAGCTAGTAATGGGTAGGAGGAGAGGCATACAGGGCATATAGACAAGGAATAGACAAGGAACTATATATATATAGAGAGAGAGAGACAAGGAACTAATAAGACACCTACCGTGCATCACCATGGTCATTTTACATGCGTGTTGTATCCTTCTCTCCACCCTTCTGTAAGTTCTTCAGGGCAGAGGCCATGGCTTCCTATATTTCTGTACAGTACATAGCACATTTCTCATTGCTCCTGTAAAACAGATAGTTGATAAGATCTGGTCTACACGTAAAAGCTAGCTCAACATAGCTACGGCCCTCGTGGGGGAGGGGAGGAAATTCACATACCCCCAGGGCTGTAGCTATGCTGATCTAATCCCCAGTATAGACATAGCTAGGTTGACAGAAGAATGCTTCTGTCAACCTGACTCATTTCTCGAGGAGGTGGAGTTCCTCCAGCAATGGAAACTCTTTTGTCACAATAAGAAGTGTCTACAGCAAGATAGCTAGTTGTGCTGCTGTGGTGCCATACGGTAGATGTGACGTAGATCTGCAGAATCTCCCCTTTTGGTTATAATCTTTTCCAATCCAAGAGGAAGTCCCATTGGAGCTTATTAATGCTGCTCCGTAACTGATGGTGAAGTGAGACTGTGGGTCAGTTTCAACCCTAACATAAGTGAACACAACTCATTTGTACTCTGTAGAACTTGCTTACACCTGGGCAAAATTTGCCCCACTGTCACCATCAGCTGCTGAGCCTGGTACCTATGCAGCGTTTTGGACCAGGGACCAATAAATTAGGAACAGTAATCGAAACCTATTTTTTTGGTAAGGCAGTGCAGTGAGCTGCCTCTAGGTAACCAGCTGGCCCAATGGAAATAAACTTCGATCAGCTTGATTTGAATCATCTTCCCTTCCCAATAAAGCCTTGCCTAACCAGTTCTCTAAAGGTGGCAGTTGCCACAGCTTGAAATATACTCTCTGTATATTTGTAATAGCATTAAATCAAATATGTAGCTGCTGTTTTGTTGAAATAATAAAAGATCATCAGTGGTTATCCTTCCATTAGACTTCAGTGGCTGCAAAAGCAATTAAGATTGTACAAGCCAACTGTCTGCTTTTCTCTGCTCATGTTGATTTCTCATGCATAAGCCATCAGCATTAAGGTCTGTTTGTGTGACATGGACTTTATAGTGTCATATGCAAAGTAAAGAAGCTTACTCCTGGGTCTGACTGAGATTGAGAGGCTTGATTAGTATTAGGTTTATAATTCAGAAATAACATGAAAGTGTTTTTTACGTTGACTGTTTCCTTTGGACCTTTGCCGTGATTTTATTTAAAGGTTCTGAATTAATGAATCTGGCCTTTTATTTTACAAGACTAGATACTTTACATTATTTAATTATGTGGATGTTCTAGGACTATTTGAGCTTAGTCCGGGGCATTACCTGGTGTGCCAGCACAAGTTAATGGCTTGGGAAGCCGTCTCAGGTTTGCAGATTTCTTTAAATTCTTCTAAAACTATAAAATTGCCAAGTTGTATATTTTCTTACTTAAAATAATGTCCCAAACATAACCATCTTTGGCTGAGACTGCGTGTGCTGCTGTTGGTAAAAGTTTGTTTGAGTGCAGGGACTATTCCCTCCCGATTCCACTGGGAACACCTGGCATGCTGGAGAGGGCCAGGGAAGGGGTTACATAATTCCCCCCGCCCCACATACACACCAGCCAGTGGAGTAGGCCTACCACTTGCAGAGAAATGAACTGCATCCTGTGAAGGTGCCCAAGTCCTGTGATGCTGGAGCCTTCTAAGTAGCTACACAGAGAGTAGTAGTGAGCATGCTGACTGCCTGATCAAGAAGTATAGGAGGCATTCTGGGAAGAGTGCCTTCCAGTGTTTCCCCTGGCATCCCCAACTCAGAGCTGTGCCCTCTCGGCCCAGCTGAGCTACAAATCAAGGTCCAAATCTGAAACCCTTACTCACACTGAATGGCGCTTACTCACACACATCATCAATGGGAACTGCAAAAATCAGACCCCTAGAGAGCAGCGGAACATTTTTTAGTTTCACTCTTAAAAATGTGAGTGTCTTTTCTAAGACCAGTGATTCTGCAGTTTTCGTTCCTCTTGCATGATCAATGTAGCTCAGTTCCAACTTGGCCAAAGCACCCACCTCTGGCATCAGTTAAATATTTACATTCCCCCATTTTTATATAAATTGTGCTCTCTTAGCATACGCTTACAATATATCCTTGTATTTCAAACCTCTTTATAAATTTGGCTGTTTGTACATGAATCAGCGTCAACCAACGTAAAATCCTAGGTGAGAGGTTGAGGCCATCAAATGCGCAACATATACTGCTTTGTCATAAGCAGGCAATAAGTCATTCTGAAATGTACGCCTTGTACCAAAAGGATATGGTATAAAATAGAGAGTGTTTACACTATGGAGACTTCTGTATATTTAAACTGTAATTGTTTCAGGACCATTCATTAATTCATGAGCTGACATTCGTATGTTTTTTTCCCTCCGCTACAAAAATAATCATTATGCTAAAAAAAATTAATTTGAACACGGAAAATATTTATTGTAATTTTCTTCACAAATTAGCAGTGAGTCTAATTGTAGATCAGTTGTAGCCCTGTCCACCTCAATCATCTGTGGTCCCTCAAGCACTGAAACTCAATGAGCTACAGTATTCTACATGTGGGGTGAGGGGAATGATTTCTTGTTTATTTCTTTTAAATTTTTTGTGAGCGAATTTAGTGCCGTGGTGCTGACACGAGCTGGGGACAGTGCAAGCAGGCGCAAAGCACACCTCTGTCAATGCACTTCAGCCTTGGCCTGCAGGCATACCTTCTTTTCCAATCCTGGGCCTCTCCTCCGCAAACACTGCTAACTGTATCAAAGTGCATCTGAGGAAGTGAGCTGTAGCTCACGAAAGCTTATGCTCTAATAAATTGGTTAGTCTCTAAGGTGCCACAAGTACTCCTTTTCTTTTTGCGAATACAGACTAACACGGCTGTTACTCTGAAACCTGTATCAAAGTGTGCACTGGTTTTATCAGGTGGGCAAATGGGGACTTTTCAGATGTTATGGCAGTAGAGTGACAAATGGCCACAGCAGGAGCCAAAAAGGACACACTTCTGGGTAGTGGTAGGTGAGGGGAACAAATCCTTTATTTAAAATAATAAGCAAAACACTCATCGGTCCACATTGGGTATGGGCTGATGTCAGTTTCAGACTAGCTGTGAATTATATGGGAGTAATTTCACTCCTCTGAAACTGACCCAGCCCATACCCAATATTAGGGTGACCAGACAGCAAGTATGAAAAATCAGGAGAGGGGGTGGGTGGTAATAAGAGCCAAAATAAGAAAAAAAAACAAAAATGGGGACTGTCCCTATAACATCGGGACATCTGGTTACCCTACCCAATATGGACTGATGGATGTTTTGCTTATTTTAAATAAAGGGTTTGTCCCAAAGGTGTACCTCATAGGAGCTGGTGGCAGGGCTTTGACAGTGATGGGTCCATGTTTCGGAAATTCACGCCTGCCGGAAATGTATTGAAGTGTGATTGTAGACACACGTGCACACAGTTCACGTGTACAAAGACTCATTGGTGAGCTCTGAAATCATAGGCACTCGGGCAACTGGCACAGTTCTTTTCTTTTTTCCCTGTCTTTAAAGCTGTGGGCTGCTGGAGAATGGGGAGTTTTGCTCAGAAGTACAAATGCTAATGTAAGCAGTGGGCCCAGATTCCACAGTGATTGTGATTCATAAATCCGTATAACATAAATCCATAATGATAACCTGTAATTAATAACGCTGATGAAAAACATGTATTAGCTCAGTATTTAGGATCACAGGAGTAGAGTACTTAGAGATAGAAAAGACCTATTAAATGATGGGTAGGTACATCCTCCTCCCAGGGAGTGACATAGCGCCCCTGACAGAACATATGTTCAGTATTAAACTGATATTACATTTGACCTTAACCAAAGGCCACGTTACTAAAAATATCTGAAGTAAATGATGATATGTACATGCCATAAACCAATCTGCTGGAATACATCAAGGTACTTTTACAGTTATGAGTATTGTGCATGCAGCAGTTACAGCTGTTTTCCTCCGTTTGCCAAATAACTGACTGAAAATACCCTGATTAGTAGCATTTATCGAATCAGGTTTAAAAAAACAGAACTTTTAGCTGCAAAGCCTCATCCAGCAGGTAGAACTTCCAGGCCAGGTGTTCCTGGGGTCCTATTCAGTGCAGTGGGCCAAATTCTGCCTTTACAGTCCATCTTGGGGCCAAATTCTACTCCAGTGTAACTCCATTGAAGTCATAAAGAATGAGAAAGCAGACCTGCAAGCAATTAGGTGGGGGTGTTCAGTGCATTCAGCATGTTGGTTTCCTGTGCATAGTCCCCATGACAAACAATTTTGTGATACATCATCATAAACAAATACTACAATTCATCCATCACCCACAACATAGCTTTAGTCATTAGTAATGGTTGACTGTAAAGGTTCATAGGTAGAAAGGTTGCTTATTGTATACATAATCATGACAGGTCCAGTGGCACTGATAAGATGCTCTGATAGAGTTAATCTGATGTGGCGTAAATGGAAGTTTGTAACAATTAGCCATACTGCACTACATTGGAACATCTTGTTGTGTTTCTGGTTTTAAGTGTGTTCACTTAATTATATTTATATTCTAAATCCACAGAGCTGGAAACATACATATCTGTTGAAAGGTTTCCCTATGTAAAGCTAATTATTGATATACCCCACACATACACAGCAGATAAGTAGTAGATAGATAGATTAAACATTTTAAATCTTAGCATTTTGAGCAAAATTAACCATTTGAAAGCTGCCAGACACCACTATCACATCATACCCTTTCCTGTCTGGCCAAAATTATACGAATGGCTTGAGTGGTTCGTGAATCCTATTAACTTAAGCACTTATTTTCTAAAGACATTTGCTGGATGGAGATATGGATCCTAAGGCAATGATACTCTTTGAGGACAATAGCTGCCAGCTCTTCAGTAGGACTAGTTAAGTATATCTCTCAAGACTTGCTTGTGCAGGACTTTGGCTAAACAAGCGTTTGCGCTTAGTTCAACAACAGCATAGGAATCAGATGGGAACAGGGAAGCTACTGTAACTCTGAAATTTTGTGGAGAAATGCTGTGGTTCGGAATTTCCGCTTCCTTACCAAATAGCTCTTCAGTTAAGATCAGTTCATGTCCAGTAGAGAATTATATGGGACTTGAATGCTTTTCTCTTTCAGAATGTTTAAAGTGACACGGTCAAGGTTAGCAGGCCTAACCTCACCCCTTCCTGCAACCAAGTACGTACGTGTAAAGTAGAGCCCTTTTGCCATGAAACAGCTTACTTTTTAAAGATTAACTTTACTATAGATGAGGTTTGCTGCATTCTTGTATACCAGCGTGCACAATAGAAAGGAGGTGGGGGGGGGGAAAGCATGTGCTAAAGGGACACAGGTATTCCCCCTTTCCGCCCCACCATTGGCCAGCCAGCCAGGAGGAGGAGAACTAGTTGGTCCCTTGCTCTCCCCTTTCATTAATTTAAACCATAGCCAAGGCCATGAAGGCTGTGCTGGGTGTCTTCCTTAGTAATCGCTCTTCCATCTTCCTTTTTTGTCTCTTTGTATTCTCTTCTCACCCTATTACATTTGCAGAAACTAAGGCACAGCATGGAAAGGACTAATTAATTTGGTCACACAGCCAGTGGCACAGCCAAAGGTAGAACCTAGAGTAATCTGTGGTGTTGTCCTCTTTCTAATGGACCAGTGCGTCCACACCCACTCAGTGGGCCTACTCATGATACTGAGCATTACAGTATGAATAATTGTTGCCCATGATGAAGAAAGGCTGGAGTGAGTGTGTGTGTGTGTGTGAGTGTGAGAGAGAGAGGGATAACCCTGTGGTTTGAGTTCAGAAGCAGATTTATTTAATTTGCAAAGTTTATTTGGTCACAAAGGCTCTTACAGGGTTGACTTGTGTGAAATTCAGTCTATACACATGCAATATATTAATCAAATCAGACATTAGCCAACTTCTCTACAGGGAGTATATTTGAACACACCTTACTTGGCTTCCTATCAAGTGTGTATCTGACTGTAGTTATATCTCATTAAACAAGACCAACATTTTAATGAAAGTAAAGGTTTTAGCAGATATTTATCTTCATATATAAAGGTAGATTTCTTCACTAATTTGAAATGATTGCTTTTATAAATAAAATCTTAATGCGATAGTGGTTCTTTCTAGTGATCATAATCCATAGGTTGGCTTTTTTATTAAAATCAGCTGCTGATATAGTTAAGATTTAAAGCAGGATATAAGAAAAAAGAATTTTAAATACTGAAATCTGATAATGGAGGATTCATTTTTAAACTCTCTTTTCCATGTACAAATGCTGAATAATTTTTTTTAAATGGAAAGAGTGAGTGCACTAAGACAGTTCGATACCCCAGACATATACCAGTACGTATTTTTCTCACACACGCATAACACCTTTGATTCAAAATCCAAGTGAGAATCCTATGTACGTGATGGAAATATTCAATTCTAGAAAATCTTTAACATAATCCAGTCTGTACCTCAGGAACCTCAAATTCAGACAAATACATGTCAGAGGAACCTAAGCTCTATTAATGATGGTGATAGTATAATCCATAAAAATATGTCTAACCAGGTGTACTGTAAAATCTCAAACCTGTAAAAACTTAAAATTCTGCATAACTTTGTCAATAGGAATAGTCATATGTGTAAAGTTGAACATGTGCTTAAGTGTTTGCAAGACTGAGGCCTAAATCCATACACCCTCATCTGCGTGCATACCCTTCTGGGCACAGATCACGTGAAGGCTGCAGGAGTGGTTGTCTGCATCTTAGTGGTTCATTTGAGTTCAGTCGGAATACTCACCTGCATAAGTTTTTGTGAGATATCGCAAATTTCTGGAGCCAGCTGTGTCTATGGAAAAATATTAAAATAACTGAGTGGTTGCTGATTTTTCGGTCCCTAGACTCCCTTATGTTCTTTTCTCCATTTCAGACACTCCTGGAAAGTTTTCAGTTCCTGGGAATCCAGATCATTTCTCAGATCTCGAGTATGTTAAGGCCCAGTTATTCCCTGATCAGTTATAGATAAAGACAGAATTAGAGGAATGATTTTTCCTACTAATTCTGTGGATTAAACTGAACTAGATGGAAGTAGTTCCCAGACTATTTTATTTATTTCACCCCATCCCAGGAAATACTTCTACTGGCTTCTGGCTTACATCAAGAGTTTTCTAAATATATTTGGAGGGGAGAGAAAGCCAGGATCCAGATTAACAAACTTTGGTTAAGGAAGGAGAGTACGGGGGTGGGGGCTACTCATTCCTAATCTAATATTTGTAATGCTTCTGCATCTGGAGGCATACTACCAGGCAGAACAGAAAGCAATTGTGATAGGAAGAACTGGTTTGTCCTTAGGTAGCTTTGATCAGTCTCCCATTCATGAAGCAGGCTATGTCTACACTTTTGTCAGTATAACTTATGTTGCTCAGGAGTGTGAAGAAACACCCCCATGAGCAAGATAAATTACACTGACAGACGCGCTGGTGTGGACAGCGCTATGTTGACAGAAGAGATTCTCCTGCCGACGTAGCTATCGCCGCTCATAGGAAGTGGTTTAATTATGTCAACGGGAGAGCTCTCTCCTATCGGCATAGAGCGACTACACGAGCGATCTTACAGCAGCACAGCTGCATCGGTACAGCTGTGCTGCTGTAAGGTCGCTCATGTAAGCATGGCCTCCGTTACTTCCTTCCGTTAGAAACTGGCTGGCAGCACATCTTTGAAATTTGGCCTACAGCTTAAAACATCCTGTGTTTTGCAAGGGGGTGAGGGTGGGGGTAGATATCTCTTCTCCCGCCTTGATTTACAGCAACCCTGGCTTCCCCAGTCAGACCTTAGAGTGGTGTATTCCACCATATTTTATGGAATATTTTCTTAGCTACGTTGTTTTTTTCTGTATGTACTAAATGGTTGTGTATTCCCACCACATGTAGCTGCTCTGCATGTTCCTTTCCTTCAGATAAAATACTTACTTTAAACAGTAGTGATATTTTGCTCATAAATAGCATAGCAATTTTATTCCTGGGCTACTGAAGCATTTTACACTGACCCAGGAAACAAAAGACCCAAGAGGCAGAAATGTCTTTTAAAATTTGGCTTACGGTGAAGCCTATGCTGAGCAACCACCCAGGAGACGAGCTAAAGCATGTTAAAAGTCGAATAAGATTGTTCTTTGGCGAGAGCCTAGCACTGCTGACTTTACATTATTCACTCTTCACCGTAGATAGACAGGCCAAGTGACACACGCTTTGCAGATTATGTATGAAAGATTGGTCATTGGATTCTCCCTCACCCGGTACCCTGGGGGAAGATAAATTAACCGGTAAGCCAGCTGCCCATGAGTTTCTTGTCCTAGATTTTTTTTTACTCCTACTTTGGGTGAGGCAGGTATTGTTCACCCATATTACAGATTAGAAATTGAGTGGTCACACTAGATCAAGGGTGGGCAAACTTTTTGGCCCGAGGGCCACATCAGGGTTGCAAAATGGTATAGAGGGCCAGGTAGGGAAGGCTGTGCCTCCCCAAACAGCCTGGCCCCCACCCCCTCCTACTTCCCACCCCTGACTACCCCCCTCAAAACCTCCAACCCATCCAACCCCTCCTCCCCCCCTCCTTGTCCCCTGACTGCCCCCTCCCGGGACCCCCTGCCCCAACCTCCCCCCCCCCCGATACTTTACCTGGTATTGTTACACTTGGCTTTTCTGTCTCTGACCCTTGGACTGCTCTGTTCCCAGATGCAGAAACAGAATGCCGATTCATAGATTCCAGTGTCCAAAGGGACCATAGTGATCACCTAGTCTGACCTCCTATAAAGGCCATAAAGCTTCCCCACAATAATTCCAAAGGTGTATCTTTTAGAAAAACATCCAATCTTGATTTCAAAATTGTCACCATGACCTTGGTAAGATGTTCCATTGGTTAATTACTCTCACTGAATTTGTCTAGCCTCAGCTTCCAGCCACTGGTTGTGTTTTACATTTCTCTGCTAGATTGAAGAGCTCATTATTAAATATTTGTTGCCCATGTATGTACTTATAAGCTGTAAAATCAAGTCACCCCATAAACTTCTCTGTGTTAAGCTAATGCCCAGCATTCTAAAGGCTATCTCACAAAAAGTGGCGTAACCCACTGGTACAGTATGTGTTGTGTCTGCCTCTGACGGTTGGTCCTCCTTGATAACAGCCTGTTTCCTCCACCAATTACTCCTGTAGGTCAAGTGAAAGAGGATCTGAAGGTTGTGTATTCAAAACTTGCTGATGACCCATATTGGGAAAATATACATTAATGTGAGGATAGTGAAATTGCTGAAATGATTTTGAATGGCAAAACGTTTTATTTAGAAGTGAATTTGAGTGTTGTATTAGTATTTAGTTTTGGGGGCATCTTCAGTGTTTATATTTGCTTACTAGGGGTAGTTGTTTCTGTTAAGAGTAGGGTTGGTTGTAGGCAGTTGGTTATAGTGTTTTCAGGAGACCGAGAGAGATGTATGGGAGGTTTTGCCTGTGGGTGCAGAGTGGAAGATACTATCTGGGTGAATTCTGAAAAAATCAGAACTTGTTTTAATAAGCTCAGTGTTGCCAGTTCTTATGATTCTTTTACTGGAAATTTCATGATACTTGGCGGTGTCCATAAAGCCCCAGTTCCTGGAGGTACGTGATTATTAGAGAATCTCAGCTTTCATTTTAACAGTAAGTTTCTAGCCCTCTTGATGGTTGAGCAAAGCTTGAAAACTTGACTGGAATGTGCCCCAAAGTCTCAGAAGCCAGAGGGCAAATACAAACCCTCAAAAATTAGTTCATATATCTTGTGAGTTTTAAACCAATCTCATGAATTTTGTGGTGTGACTCATGATTTTTGAATGCTTGGCAATATTGCCTTTCCAGAAAGCAAGCCTTATTCTCAGAGGGTGTGTAACATTAGCACTGCTTGCAGGACTGGATGCTTCAGGGCAATGCTAATTAGCTACAGCACTTTTCATTTGTAGCTCACCAGTTTGAATCAGGCCATCTCAGCAGAAATTAAAAGTTGTTCCTATCTAATGGATGACTGGCAATCCCTACATGAGATGAGCTGGGTGATTCACAGTTCCAACTCCCACATCACGAACTCAGCACCACAAATTTGCTCTAATTGGCAGACCCAGCAAAGTAGCCAGGGAGACTGAACTACCACTTCTACCCCAGAGGGGGTCCCAGAAGAGAGCCCATCAGAAGAGAGCCCATCAGAAAGAGCTGGCAAAGCAGCGTATGTGGATTGCTGCCATGCCTGCTTCCCTGTAGGTAAACAGAGGACTTCATTCACCAGGCGCTCAAGCCAATGTCTCTCACCAACGCTACATCCACACAATTTTTGCAAAGTTGAAGGTTGTGTATATATGGACTAGATATGCAGGGGATTGGACTAGATGACCTCCTGAGATCTCTTCCAACACTAATCTTCTATGATTTTATGATTGTAACCCTTTCAGGTTTTATTGGATTTATTTTTGTTCAGAAGGCCCATTTGGGGCTGTAAGTGACCCCGGTCCTAACTATCTTTTTAACGGGGTCAACCAACCGCAAGCATTGAAAAATCACGATTCAGGCCCCAAAACAACAAAGAAATGGTCTTCAAAGTCATGACATTTTTTAAAAAAAGTAATACATTTGGGATTTTTTGCCACTATATGTTTTGAGCCTGTATGGTGCTCTGGGTTCATGTTTTCGAACTTTTCTCTGCAACCGTGAGGGCTAGAACTTGTCAAAATAATTTCAGTGAAACATTTTCATGTTGGAAAATTAGTGCTTTGTCAAAATAGAAATTTTCAATGAGGAAAGACTAGGTTTCACTGGAATTTTCTATTCGGGAAAGTTAAAACAAAATATTTTGTACTTTTTCATTCATTCCACAAAAAGTTTCAATGTTTCCCATTTGGGATAAAAACAAATGCTAAACTATTGGAATTTTCCACAGGACAGAAATTCAATTTTTTGCTCTGATCTACTAAAAACATAATTTTTTTTAAATGAGAGCCAAGATTCTTCTGTAATCACATCACTCTGGAAGGTGGGGCATTCAGTGGAGCTCCAACTATTGCAACAACTGGCAACATTGAGATTACAGCAGCACTTGAAATGAAGGTCCAACATGTGACATTTGGCTGCAACTTTAAAGAGGGGAATGGTAATTTCTGAGGAAGCAAAATCTTTGAGGCTGACTGGGAAAAAAAATCCTTTTTCCCTTCAAGGACCAACACATAAAAGGATAAACCTGAGCCATGAGAAGTGTTTTGGCTTCCCAGCTGTATTTTAAGTTTCCAGATGGATTCTGACTAGTTTATATTATTATAATAAAGACACTGCTCAGTGCTGTACATGCATCACAGGCTATAACTGTGCTAACCCTAATGACCAATTGTGCAGCAGCAATATGTATCTCTCAGTATACTCCAGGCAATATCATACACAAGTTTAGTTAACAACGTGACTCACAGCGCTTGTACTCCACCAAACATGTATATATTTTCTGGGGATTAGGAGGAAACTTTCAGTGTTGCCAATTCTTGCAATTTCATTACAAGTCTAATAATATCTGGGGTGTTTTCTTAAAACTGCAGCTGGTGGAATAAGGTTATTATGATGGAATCTTGGCTTTAATTTTGTAAAAAAAAAAAGTACATTTTTAGCCCTTGCAGCTGTGAATAAAAATTTGAAAAGGTGAACCCTAAATGCTTTGACATCAGAAGGGGAATAGATGGAACCCAAAATGTATTATTTTTGAAATCTCATTTTTAAACCCATCTCATGATTTTTGAACTTCCAGGGGTCAGCAATATTGTTTTTCCTGGGTGCAGATTATCCCATGACTACCTCCTGTAGGATTTCTTGCACCTTCCTCTGAAGCACTTGATACAGGCTACTGTCAGTGACAGGATACTAGATGGAGCATACTGATCTGAGTCAGTATGGCAGTTGTTCACAGGTTTATAGTAGGTCTTTCCGATGTAATCAACAACAGGTTTGTTTGTTTTTCTCCTAGTTTGCTCTTCTTGCAGAAGTCATTTAAGCTGTTACATTTACACAACAAATGTTAATCCCATTTTGATTTGCTTATGTTGTCACTGCACAGTAAAATGTAATCATTAGTATTTCTGAAAATATTCATGAGATCAGTTTTCACATGATCCCTAGTTTCATGGGTTATTTGTTGTGTTTGTTTTTATGCTAATGCTCTGAAATGCAATGGTGACGCACTCCTCTCCTATTCTGTTTGTTTAGTGCTTGCCTATATTATAAAGCTCAGACCCTGGCCTGTGGGACATTCAAGATTGCATGTTAGTGGCACAGTCTCCTCAGCTTGTACTGAGTGAGACAAGAGTTGTTCTGTGTTCTGGAAAGTATGTGACTGACCCGCTAATGCTCTGTGACACACCAGCCCTCTCTTCTCTGAAAAATACAGTAGGCAATTCCCCCCGCCCGCACCCCAGTGGGGTTCCTAAGAAGTGATGTCAGTGGTGCAGATCCTCCTCGGATGTCTCTTATTGTCTGGAAGGATCTCCTCAACTGAGGAGATACTTAAGGTGCCTAGTAGTCCCAGCCTGAAGGGCTGATATCTGAAACACAGCTGCAGCTGAATGTCCTATTGCCAAGGAATAGGACGTGGCGATGGGGGGAAGCAAAGCACCTCAAACCCCTCCGACATCACACAAACAAACACCGATTTGGGGGGAAGGGCTCATAAAGAGCACCCCAGTCCCTGTGTTATGCTCTCTCTTTCCTGCATGTGAGTCCACGAGATTATTGCCACAAGTTTACAGAAGCCTCTAGGCTCTCTGAGCAGGGATGACCCAAGGGTCAGGTTCCATGAAGGATGGACAGTGGAGAGGACAGAGAGTAGCTCATTTTCATGAACTCCGCCCACTTCTTTTGAGCCGCATCAGATCCCTGCAGAGTGCAACCTAGCATCCAAGCCTGAGAATGAGGCTTCTGTGGAGCTTCCCTGAGTGGGGAACAGGGACCATTTTCACCTCAAGGTTGGCCCATTGTCTGTTTCTCAGCTGTCGCTGCCTCTCAGCTATTACCATGAAAACCAAGAACTAATTATCTCAAGGTCCAATACAGTCACTTAATGTATCTCTCCAAAGGGATTATCTCCATTACAGCCTCAGTTCTAAGGCTCTCTGAGTAGTACAATTAGTGCAGGGAGGTGTACGGTGACCACGTTTGCTCTCAGCAATGCCATGGGTCTATTCAGTTGTCAGCAGTCTGACACTGCATTCAATCAGCAAGACAGACTATTGTTGGGGAAGCCATGAGAAATTCAGAGAACTTGTCTCTAAAATCAGTATGGCATGGTAGGTATATATGGCAATTGAGTATTAAATCTAAGTGTTAACATGAATAATACAAGAATCTGGAACAAAGTCAAATTTAGGTTTAATCCCACAAAATCCAAGAAATTCAGACGGATCCGCTGTGGCATCCTGAGGCAAACCTCTCGTCTTTAGGCTGTGAAGCATAGCTAAGAGTGCACAGGGATGTACAGGCTTGGCCAAAACTGCAGCTGGTGTAAATAGATGCCTCCACTGATTTAGGTGGAGCTATGCCAATTTACATTAGCTGAGGATCCGGCCCCACAAAGTGTGTTTCTATCTTATATATCTAGTTAAGCCCTATGAAAATGGATGACTTATAATGCCTTCAAATACTGTGTTTACATTGGAAATGCTTGACAGACTCTTAAATAAGCAGTGCTACCAGGTGGGCTTTTAAGAAAGAGGATATTTATAAGGAAAGGGTAGTGGCCATATCTTATTACTTCATACATTTGTGTGAGTTTACACATATAATTTATTAAATAAAAAAGCCACTTAACAGATGGAGTAAAAGTAGAATAGATTTGAATATCTTTGTGCCTACAATTTTTATCCATGAAATGATTTTCTAGGTATAGAAGACCTATTCTGTTTTGATTGCTTGGAACATGTTAATAGGGCAGTGTCAGAATACAAATCATATACTTCGAAATAAATATATTTGTATTTATGTTAACATCTTAGCTTCCTGATCCTGCCTTCTATTCATTGGTCCTACTGAAATCAGCTGAAGCTTGGGTGCATAGTGAATGCAGGCTCTTGCATTGGGTGCACAATGAATGCACAGTATTAAAACTGAAGAAGTGTAGAAATCTTGTTTACTTTCCACTATTTATTCTGGAAGTTTCCTGTGTTTCAGTTTGGAAAGTGAAGCTGAATTCAGTTTCATTTTTGTGTTCTTCCCGCATGCATTAACTCAATGCCACTGTAATGCATCTTCCATCACCCTTGGGTGGGTTATCAGCAGTGAACCTAGACCTCTGGCTTGATCCTCTAATGTTTCAGCTAAAAGAGATGATTCTTCTAGCTCAGAGGCTATAGCAGCCTCATAAACTCTGGGCCAGCCACGTTAGGGGGGCACTCTTTGTAGGTGTGGGTTACCCCCTACAGTTCTGATCCTGCTACTGGACCTGTGCAGGTGGAATCCAATAGTGGGCTCCAAATAGAGATGGAGTACTCTGCCCCCTGGATTCTTTGGGCAGGGGATTCACAGCAGTGCAGAGGAGTTTGCACATTTTAAAAAAGGTTTCATTGTTTTAAAATGTAATGGAAACATCTGTGTTCATACTAGGGGTGTGTTTTTAAAACAAATTTGGGGACTGAACTGAATTGTCAGTTTTCTTTAGCAGGATTCTGTGTAATGTTGCTGTGTGCACTGATAGTATAAGATTTAAATAAATAAATAAATAAATAAATACGAAGCCCTGAAGCAATAAATGAAAGAGCCGAGGTTACTGAAAAACATGCACAGACGATGTTAAAAATGAAGACTTTTCAGCTTGACCCTGCAAAATAAAACTTATCCAGAGCCTTTTCCTATTTAAAAATAAATTAGTAGTAGCAACTAGACTTTCCAAGAGCCAAGTGAGATAGGATGTTGTTGATGCACAGATCAAGCCCTTACCCATGTGAGTGGGGATTGCTCTCACAAGTAGTCCCATTGACTTCAGAGGGATTATTTGCATAAGCAATGTCTATTTCTGTGAGCATGGGCTTGCAGGAGTGGCCCCCTTAGAAATGTTAATTGATAACATGTTCAGCCACTTTGTAGCATCTACGTTTTTTTCTTGTCAGAGTACTGGGTGTGATACTGTAATAATCCACCTCCAACAACTAGAAGAGACAAGCTGACTATTTCCCCAAAAATGTGTTGCTCAATTAATATGAGGTCTCACAGTCATACATTTTAAACAATGACAGCATTGGAAAACAAAATTCCAGGCTGACCTTGCCTTTTTCCCTTGACCAGTACTGTTGTTTATACACTTCAGCATGGCAATGTGACACATCCATTAGATTTTAAAAAACAGTGGTATTCAAATTATCTTGTTCATAAGGCATTGTCTTTGGAAAGATCAAGTAATTCTGTAAATTAATATATTAACTGTTGTATTTTTCCTCTCCTTTTCAGGCACAAATTTGTCAGTCTCTGCTGAATTAATGCCTACATCGTCATGGAACATTTCAAGTGAACTAGACAAAGGTAAGTGGAGAGAGAAAACAAAAGACGTAAAACCAGGCTTTATTCCTCACATATGCTTTTTGACTTTCTTATTCAAATCCGCAAGTAAACAGGGGAGGAGAGTGGAACTAAGACAAACCTTGTTTGTCTCATGATCATGCAATTCTGTGATTTTTTTTTGAAGAATGTTAGGTTAGTGGGTTCCTCCCACCACCAACCAATAAAATGTTCCACATGGTAAAAATATTTCAAGATGTGAATTAAAGCAGTTTATGACCTGTCTGACATTTCAGCTGGTGGATCTTAGGATCTGGACTCAAAATTAATAAGAATTGGCCAGAATCAGTTTGCCTGTATGTGTTTACTATGAAATTTCAAGACATTAGATCAGTAGAAGAGAAAAGTACTTCTAAATATTTGTAAACAGTCATTATGTGAGAGTTTGAACACACAGAAGGACATAAATTGTGAGAAAAGAAAGAAATTATTTCTCATTCCTTTTCATTTCATGAGTTACGCAGCATAGATAATTTAAGACAGATTGTTCAGCCTCTTTTAGTCTTTATTGGAAGCCTGTGACCTACATCTTTCTGGACCAGTCTGGCCTCACAAATACTTCTAATGTGATTTTTTTTTTTAAGATGGCAATGGTAGAACACATTTAGTTAAGTTTGCCTAACACTTTCATTTAAAGACCCTGTTTTCAGTTGCTTGTAACTTTGTCAGACTTTAATAATTTGGATTGAAGTGTCCCTTGACAGGTGTCTGCCATTTCAGAGAACAAAATTAGGGGAAAATATGTTGTTTTGCCCATTCTCAAATTTTTTTACATCTGTTTAATCCTCTTGTCATAGATGTACTTTTTGCCATCCCTCTGAAATTCTGCCAAAATCTGACCACAGTAGAAACCTGAAAAATCACAGTTCACATATTCTCAGTAGAGTCTTGTTAGAGTTTGGCTGCTAAATCCTTCAAAGATTCTATCTGAACTGAGCATGCTCAAAACCATCCTAGCTCCTTTGTCCTGACCAGGCCAGACTACACATGCATCATCCCCACAGAGCAACTGCAAATGTTAAACCGAAGTGCTGCAAGGGCTCAGCATGACTTTCCCTGCAATTGCATCTGAGAGAGAGAAGTGCCAAGCAGCAGAACCGAGAGCAGGATGATGTTTCTCATGTACTCTCAATGCACCCACCACTGGCACCAAGACAGCATGGAGGAGAAACAAGTAGCCTTTGACTGCGATGCAGAGGAGTGTGAAGCAAGTGGGGAAGATGCAAGAGTTGTGAGGAGAGGGAGACTGGAACAGGAACTGGTTTTGTGGAAAGAGGACTGAGACTGGGTGGGCTGAAGAGGACATGGGTAAAAGAGATCAGGCTTGTTGGGGGACAGATCAGAAGGGTTTTGTAAGCACTAAAGCACGGGATTCCTGAGTCTCAATATTCCTCAGCTGTCAGCAAAAATAGCTGTGAAACCCACTGGCAAAATGTGTCTTATCTCCCTCCAGTGGTTGGTCCACAGAGGATGACAACCTATTACTGTATCAGTTACCCTCTTAGCTCAAGTGGCAGAGGCCTGTGCTATAGATGTAAAACGTTCCAACACTGCTGATAGCCCATGTGAAGGTTAATATGGTTCCACATGAAGGAATTTCTGGGTTGGGTGATTTGTTTTGGGTGTTTTAGAATATAGGAAACTACATAGAAAAGATAGAAAAAGTGCATTAAAAATGTAAAGGTCGCAGAGTCAAGCAGTCAAAAGTTAGGAAATTCCAGAATTATGGTTGTTTATGCAACCTTACTTTGGGCCCTTTGCGTGTATGCATTATGATACAACCTTTATTAGGTGATCCCATACTACTTTGTTCCTTAGGACCCTTACACAGGATGAACCATGATCTGGGAATGATTCAGGGTTGTGTAGTGAAGGAGACTGTTGTCTGTAGAATCTTTCTTGCAGAAATTGGAAAGTATATAGCCAATGAGGCACAGGACTGCAAGAAGAGTAAGGTTTCAGAGTAGTAGCCATGTTAGTCTGTATTCGCAAAAAGAAAAGGAGTACTTGTAGCACCTTAGAGACTAACAAATCTATTTGAGCATAAGCTTTCATGAGCTACAGCTCACTTCATCGGATGCAACACTTCATCTGATGAAGTGAGCTGTAGCTCACGAAAGCTTATGCTCAAATAAATTGGTTAGTCTTTAAGGTGCCACAAGTACTCCTTTTCTTTTTAAGAAGAGTAAGGAGGGCCTTGTGGCTAAAGCAGTTGAATGCTGCCCTGAGGAATTGGATTCTGTCCCAGTGCAGAGTTCCTATCATGCTAAGCGAGTCCCTTAATCCAAACTTTTCACAGGTTGCCACCTCATTTTCTGTGTGCCCAACTTGAAATACCCAGGGTCTGATTTGCAGAAGTGCTGAGCACTTGCAGTTGCAACTGAAGTCGATGAGTGCTGTGCTTGGATTATAGAAAAGTAAATGCTAAATATTCTAAATGCTAAATATTTAAAATGCTAAATATTCTAAAAAATCAGCTCCTGGCCTCATGTCCAGCTGCTGTGCACTCAGAGTGGGTACCAAACTTAGTGGACACTTTTGACTTTATTCTTTCTGTCCTTCAGTTCCTCATCTGTAAAATGTGGAGGAGGAGAAGGATAATATACCTAACTTTTGAGCACTTGACTTTTCAGTCTTACATTTAGAAAACTATGTTAAAGAACAGTAATAATGTATATTAAATTGCTGCTTTTGCACAGACTCCAGAAGCTCATCCTCCCTATGTGCTTCTGCAAAAACATATTCAGAGGGCAAAGTTCAGAAGCTATATGTAAGATAGAGTAAATTAACCTTGCACTAAGTTAAACCTAGTCTACACTGGAGAACTTTGCCCTATATATTCTTACTATTGTTAGCCCCCATGGGAGAGTTTGTGTAGTCAAGATTCCTTTGACCAGAGCCATTTTTATCACTGTTTTGATTAGACTTTTCAGCTGGTAGCAAAAATAGGTCTAGCCACCAGCCATTCTTCTACAGTAGGGTTAATACTGCTGAGAATTTTTTTTTTTAAGATGTCTGCAGTGTTGACCTGGCCTATGACTCTCTTAGACAATTGACAGCCTTTGTACTGAGATTCAAAGCTATCTAAATTGATAGCCAGAAGAAAGTAAAAGGTGTGGAAATGGTAAAGTGTGGGCTACTGCCTACCTCACTGTACACCTTCTTCCAGCTCCTCAGCATGCAAGTTATGCCAATTAGAGTCAATGTTTCCTGCTATTGCTACCAACATTTCAGGTCCAACAGCAAGCGGTGGTGGGAGTGTTAATGTAGACAAGGCTCTGGCTGCTGCCACCATTTTGAGCATCAGGTAATTTTATTGCTCAGAGTAAGTTTTCTGTGATGGTGCTGAATGTGATTGGGTCCTGTCTACACTAGCGGTTAAACTCTTTTCAGCATTGTTTCAGTGGCACCTGTTAATAACATCCATGGCTGACAATGGGTAAAAAGTTCAATGTGCTAATCTACTTGGAATGCAACAGTTATCACCTGCTGAGGTAAATTCTGCATTCCAAGGGGATTACAACTTCATCATTATCCTCAACTCTTATTATCATTTCTACAGAACTATACATTTACACAACTAAAAGATAGATTTACAGACGTGGATTAAAAAACATTTGCTGCCCAAAAAGCTTACAGTCTCAGGGCCTGATTCTGTAAACATGCATGAGAACAAAGTAACACATGTTTTGTCTTGTATAGGATAAAAAAGCTGTTTTTTTTTTAAATGTTAGCTACCATTTCCTAACTAATATGCTCTAAAATGCTAGCTTAGGTAAGGCAAATTGAACTGTAGTACATGCTAGTCAGTCGAGTTGAAGCCTAGGAGGAGGAAATTACATTTGCACTTCAATTTCCACCTCACTAGCACCTAGGATTTCAAGAAATCAGCTTCCACCTGTCTTTCCTACAATCTGGCAGGAGATCTCAGAAGTCCCAATAAAACAGATTTTAAAGCTTATGGTTCCCAGCCAAGTTTCCCAATTAAGCAACTGTTCCTATTAAGTGGTTCTTACTGTACCTACTGCTGCTTGGAAGTTAACATCTCTTGGTTGAATATTTCTTCTTTATTGTTTTTTTTAACACGGTATTGTTAAACAATATTACAAAACTCAATGAGTAATCATTTTAAAGTTTTCTCCCAGCTTGCCGGCTTCTTCAGTAATTGACTCACAACTGAGCCTCGTTTAAGTTTCAATTTCTATTAAATAAGCCAAATCGACAGCATTAAACCATTGCCTGTTTATTCTTTTTAACAGGAAATGAAATTTAAAAGAGACGCAGTCACCCGTGAAGAGCTGTTGAAAGCAGCGATTGATGGGAGGGAGAACGTGGTTTCTCACCAAAACCTTAAAACAAACAAACTACACATCAAAATAAAAATAATCACTTTTAAAAGTAGCAGAATCTCAGCCAGTACCATTTTTCTCTTTTCTTCTACCCTTCAATTATGGTGTGTTTCCTGCAGGGAAAGAATGTCATGAATGAAACTGAAAAACTAAAACGTGATCAAAAAGATATTTTATTTCAAATGAAAACTACTCCCATGCACACTTCAGAAAAAAGGACTTTGTGGTTGGGAGACAGCCTGGCTCAGGGGAATCAGTAACAGGATACAAAGCCCTTCATCCCTTGGTTGCCAGTTCAAATATACTTGAGATGAGGAGTAGCTACAAGCTAACACTGTTAGGAGAGATGTCTGCATATCTGTAAATAGTCAAGGTGCCCATAGAGGGCACTCAAGAATATGTAGAGTAGATCTTCGGGTTTGTAAGACCAGTAAAACTGCTTGTTGTTGTGTGCTGCAAATGACTTCTTTTGTTCTGCAATCTGTTCTTTACATCAGCTCATAATGACCACCAGGTGATGGCAGTCAGTGTCTTGGGTGAAATAAGTTGGTGGTCTAAGTCCACCTCCCGATCAACAAGTTTGGCACATCGTCAAATCTGGACTGTTGCAACATAATATATACCTGGGGATAACCAAGAAGGCCGTACAGATCTACAGTGTTTTAAATGTGTAGTAGCCTGGTTGACAGGGAGGGCAGGCCAGTGAGAATGCATTACGCTAGTGTTCCATACTACACTGGCTGCCAAAGAGTTTTGATTTGTTATCACTGAGGGGCTGTCACCCTGCTTGGTACAACAGCCTGAGAGGTAACCAGAAATGATCCCCAGTTGCAGAGACAGAGACCTGCAAAGGAAAGAGATTTTATAACAGAGGATAAGGTAGAGGAAAAAAATACATATCAGGGGAGAGGGAGAAGAGAATGAGAAATACTATCTGGGAAATGGAAATCAACAGTATCTAGGAAATCAGAGTTAAGCCAATGCTGGGCACTTTTGAAAATCCTCCCATAGTGCACTTGGTACAATCTCAGAATCATACTTTCCAACTAAGGTGATTTGTAGCTCTGGGTAAGAGGAATTATTTTTGGAATGGGAAGCAGATTAATGTGGGACCTTCACACATACAGTCTAATTTTCCAATGCTATTGTACTTTCCCAACAGCCACACTCTAGCCTTTCTTCTCTATAGTTATAACAGTGCTGCAGCTTCAGTTTTCTTTGCCATAGCGAGGGATTGTTGTTCAGTTCAGGGGGCTGGGAGTCAGTAATTCTGTGCAGGATACTTAACCTTTCTGTGCCTTAGTTTGTCCTTTTGTAAAACAGGAAGTAGTGTAGTCAAGTTGGAATGTGCTGGAACACTGTTCCAATACTATTTCAAGATTGCCAAGGTAGTGGCCCATGGATTTTTCTGCTTGGATTTTTTTTGCAGAGTGCACCACATGGAGGTCGCTTTTTTGCAGAGCATGCTGTCCTTCCCCCATTGGCGTAAATTTATTATCTATAAATCTATTATCAATTATAATAAACAACAAACCCATAAGAAAATATATAATAAAACAAGCAGGCTAGCCCTATGGGCTACAGATTAAGTGTGTGAGGTCACGCTGCTGGGGGCAAGCCCACACCGTTCCAATACCTTCAGATTTAGGAGTACACCACAGAAAAAAGGTATAAAAACAACACCCATTTCCTGAGGTGATTGTGAGGCTGATTAATGCATGTAAAATGCTTTGAATGCCTCTGATGAAAGGTGCTGTGCCTGTGTGAAGGTGGATTAAAATGGTAGCTCATGGGGGTTATTCTCTCTGATATGCTTACCTAATGCCATGCCAGAGCCTTGGGTCAAGGCTTTCAAAAGTGACTAGTATTTGAACACCTTAGTTTTTGGGTGCCCAACTTGAGACAACTTGAAGGAGCCTGATCTTGAGCTGAGCACTCTCCCTCTGAAAACCAGGCCCTTAAAGTGTCTCAGGTTGGGTACCAAAAAGCACTAGTCACTTTTGAAAGCCCTGGCCTTGGATTCTAAGCTCCATCTTGGCTTTTGGACCCACAGAGGTCATCTCACAATGAGGTCAAAAGCAGTCTGATGCACACCAATCTTCAAAGGAAAGACCCCTCAGAATGGGAAATACTTCACCATTTCTGAAGCAGGAATTCAAGAACCTGGAGAAGAAGCGTTTTGATGGGTGTACGTTCCACCTTTCACATAGAAAATGAGATGTATCCGCACAGGGAACATACTTTTTAAGACAGGCTTGGAAATTCTTCATTCCTGTGCCAGGCAAGATTTCCTACATAAATCCTGAGAAGCCTGTTAATTACAGCATATCTTTAGAACAAAATGATATTACTCCAGGGCAGGTCTTGTCACAATTACAGGTTTAAATATCACCCTTTTTGGATTTTTTCTAGCTCTTTAATTCAAAACAGTAACAACAAAAAGTCATTAGTATGTTGTTGCAAGTTATCCCTTGCTACAAGGCACTAACTCATGCAGAAATGACAGATTTTTATGTAACTCTTTTTTTTTTTTTTTTTTGAGACCAGTATGAAGTAGAATATGTTCTCACTTGGATCTAGCTTTAGGGTGATTGATGCCTTAGATCAGTTCTTCCGATCTCTTGAACTGGAGCCCCCTGTTTGATGTAACCACTTCTGGTCTCCAGAATGTACCCTCATACCACTTCCTGCCTGAGTCTTACTTGTTTTTTGTTTCCTCTCTTTCTCCCTACCTCTCTTTTTTTTCTTGTCTTTTTCTTTCCTGTGCATTTTCCAATTTTCATTCTTT
Organism: Lepidochelys olivacea; assembly: GCF_965140295.1. NCBI lineage: Eukaryota > Metazoa > Chordata > Testudines > Cheloniidae > Lepidochelys > Lepidochelys olivacea. The sequence continues at coordinate 90,620,157 of NC_140418.1, read as the reverse complement.
TCTTTCCCTTCCTCTACCTTCACTCCTTCCTTTCTCTTCCTCCATCTCTCACCTCCCCTCCCGCAACCACCTTCCCCCCCCCGCGATCCCTTTTTCTCTTCTCGGCTCATCTGTTGATGGCTTCTCTCTTTTCTGCCCCATCAGCCTCCACTGCCCCAAAAGATAAACTCACTGGCCAGAGGGGAGTACATTCTGCTCTCTGTACTGGAAAATATTGTAGTGGTATGATGGATTTTTCTTTTCTGACCCGCATTAGAATAGACAACTGAAGTTGGTGACCTTCATTCAGCTGCTTCTCCTCCCACAAAATACTGCACGCTGAAAAGGAAGAGCTGGCTTTTCCTTTCATTGGATGCCTGTTTATTTAAAAGGCGAGAGAGAGGCCTGAATATGAAGAGCAGTCTGTCTGTGCCTAATACAGTAGAGGGATTGTTCAGGAGCAATACATCCTTAGATAAAGATAACATCAGTAACACTGCTAAGGAAGAGTCACTTTTGAAATATCGGCCCCCCTCCCCCTTCTTTAACTGTAGATATCATTTAACCTTTGCAGATGTTAATTGGAAAATTGGCACTTCTGAGCCACTCACAACCACTCTATAGTGGACCAGAGGGGCCGCTGCTGAGAAAAGCCAGACCCTCCATCCCCCTCATCCCAAGAGCCACACCTTCCATCTCCACAGCACTCCCCCACCCTTGCTAGTCTGAAGATTGGGAATGGCATCTCTCTGTTTTCATTTGTCTCCAGCATCTCTGAGCTGTGCATTCCTCTCCACATACCAACCGAGTATCCCATTGTGCAGCAAGAAGCCAGAGTGACTGCCACTTTCTGACACAGTAGAAAAGAGAATCATGGTTGGTCACTTTTCTGTTTTAAAATGACACAAGAATAGGTCAATAGCATTACCTGCTACAGAGCTTCTGCCCACAGAAGTGAAAGATCTCCAGGGACAGTATCCACTCGGGTAGCCATTAAAAGGTTTGCATTTACGAATCATCTGAGTAATTGGTCCATTCACGCTGGATATTCCTCCTCTTCTCCATACTTTCTTTGAGAATTCTGCAGGAAAAGCTAATTTAGTGTGACGCAATTGGCAATCTCATTCTGCTACTCTGTTTCTTTCACTGAATGTGAACTGCATTTCTGCAGAGTGCATGTCCAGCTCAGACAGGACTCATGGGCCAAATTCTGCTGAGTCTTTATCTTCATGGGAGAATCTCCATGGGGCTGGTGATAGTGACTCTCCTTCCTCCCCTCAGCCCATCTGTTGCGTCTCTGCTTCCTCCATGCAGATCCCTGAATCCTTGAAGAGCTGCCTTGTGCACCCTGCCATGGAATCATGGAATCCCTTCTTTGTGTGTGGGAAAGGGAGATGCTCATGTAGACTGTGACCTCGCCCTACAGGTCTTGGAGGCATGATTGGCCCCAAAGTTAGGGATCAGTGTTGCAATAATACGGTGAATGTTTTCAGATCATTGACTCCTTGCAGTCTCAGCAGCTATTTAGTTGTGTTTCCAGTTTCCACAACAAAGCAGTGGCCTGTGACTTTTGCAGCTGTTGTTTATCTACTTTTTGTATTTCATCGCTCATCTGTTTTGGCAAGGAGGTGTGAAATTGGACCACCTTGCCTGGCTTAGGAACCATTTTTATTTTCTGACTAGCAATGGGCCCAAGCCACAGAATTCAAACTCCCCAAAGTTCAGAACTGTCCAGAGCTAGGGTTTTGTTTTCAGCCCATTTCTATCTGACAGGCTCATTATTATTATTACTAAGTTTTTATATTGTTGTTGTGTTTACAGGTCAGCTAGATCGGGTTGGTTATGCTTGGTCATTGTGCTTGGTCAGGGGTTCTCACACTGGGGGTGGTGACCCCCAAGGAGGCTACAAGGTTATTACATGGGGGGGTCACAAGCTGTCAGCCTCCACCCTCAAACCCTGCTTTGCCTCCAGCATTTATAATAGCATTAAATATTTTAAAGTGTTTTTAATTTATAAGGGGGGGTCACACTCAGAGGCTTGCTTTGCGAAAGGGGTCACAATACAAAAGTTTGAGAACCACTGTGCAAGGTGCTGTACAGACATATAATAATTGACAGGCCATGCCCCAGAAAGATAATTACGTGATGGCAAGACTCAAGATTTTCCATTGAGGCCAAAGGACATGCCACAATCAATCAACAGTTGGTAAAGCTAGCATGGGCCAAATCTTTGGGTCCCAAGGGTATGTGCACCCAAGGGACCCTCAATGCATTGTTCACACCCTCCCTATGAGGAATGCAGGTTCATTCATCTCCGTAGCAGTCATCCCACACTTAAGCATGAGTGGGAAAGGGAAGGGGAGGGAAGAGAGCAGGAAGTGGAGGATGACATCTGCTGGAGAGATGTGTTGTTCATTCCTGTTCCTAAAGCCTACACACAAGGAAAGTAAATACAACCTGATGCTATATTAACTTTTCTGCAGAGCTCTCTCCATGCTGAGGATCCCTCTAAAAAGGGAGCCCCAGAACTAGGCACCAGCAGGGAGCTTGCTGGCATTGTGGTTTCAGAATTATGGTGGCCCAGAGCCAAAGCTGATGTGCAGTGCCTCTGTGTGACTGTAACTGTACTGCTGAGGTGTACTTAATTTGTTTTTTTCGTGTGAGAAGCAAACCCTGCCCACCCTACTGAAGAACTCAGGAGCGACTGTCCCCATGGCAAGTATGTCCAAGAAGGGTCAGTATCTGACCATCAGTTTTTGATCTCAGTGAGAATTAGGCCTCAATGAGGAACGCCTTTAAAAAAAAAATTGAGTAAGACCCTGTGTATTTGGCTCCATATCCTTTGGGGACTCTAGGTTTTTCCCCTGAAATCTCTGGATATGAATTTGATTCACGTGGTGAAAGGGAAAGAATTACAGCTTTCACATTCATGCACAATTTACCTTTTTATTTTCTTTTATTATCGGGGGATATTCAGTAAATCAAGTTCTCCGGATACGTCTAGGGATTCTGATTCTATTTGTGGGGTCCCATTAGTAGCCAAAGCAGTAAATTACTGCTGCTGTGTTTGAAAATTTGTTTAGCTACAGTACATTAGCCCCTTTTGTTTGCTTTTCCACTGATGGAGTGTACATTTTTATTTGAGAATTTGTTTCTTGAATGTCTCATTTATGAATAATATAGGGTGTAAAATGGGAAGGTCGTAGAACAAAACCTAAAAAAGAAAGCACCCTAAGTAGCATGCAGAATTCATCTTAAAGCCTTTCACAAAACGTTTAATTTGTATTGGGGTTTTTTTCAACCCCAGTGTGAGTAATGAAAGTCTGACCATTCTACATAAGGTAACTATATATAATAACCTTTTCCTGGGTCATCCAGCTATCTTTGTTTGTTTGAAAGATTGATAGATCACAGGGTCAAGGGACGTGTTTTATTGTAAGTTTCTGTTCCAAATTTCCTGACATTTTTCGTTTTTTTTTAAAAAAAAAAAAAAAAGGACCTCTAAAAGGCAGAATAGGGGCTAATAAGAACCAGATCCTAAAGTGACTGTATGTCAAAATGTCAAAAATAACAGCTTTTCTTTGACTTCATAACATTAATCTTAAGGCACATACTTTTACATACACACTGTTTTAATAGGTTGAGTTTTTGTATGTGACCATTTACTACAGAGTGACTTCTAAAGTGACAACAAAATCCCTTGATGGTTTTCAGTAGTTTGGTTTATAGCCTGATATGGACATTTGTTTACCTATTCCAAATCACTTCTTTGTGATTAAAATTTAGAGGTCTCCTACTTGTGCTGTAAAACTAGATCCTGAGTAAAGAAAAGCTTCATTTCCCCCTTGCTGGTTTGTAGTGTCAAAGTTATAACCACAGCAGCAGACCTTAAACCTGAAAGTTAACTTATAGATGGAAAGACAGAATGCATATTAAGTGGGAGCTTTCCAAAGGCACAAGGGGCAGTGAGTTGCCCAACTCCCATAGAAAGTCCATGGGAGTTGGGCATCTTACTCCCACAGCGTCCTTTGACAATCCCAAGGGGTTTTTACACGATAGCATTTTGTTTTCATTTGTCTAAAAAAAGAAACTGAAACCCTAGATAAATATAGAAGTGGTATTCTGTATTAATTCTGAGCAACAATTGTAACATACACTGTGCATCTAAAAGTCATAAAGCCCTGCACAGCCAAAAGAACTGTAAGTATGGTGAGAGATCCTTAGATGGTACAGTCTACCATAAATAAGATCTGAAGGAGGAGAAAAGCAATAGAGCTTTTGAAAAGCTCTAGAAAGTGTTCTGCATACAGTGTTACATACATGCTTTACTGAGGACCTTATTTAAACAAACAAAACTAAGCTGGGCAAGCACAGCCAGTAGTGAACTTCCTGCTGTCCCCATGTAGCTCATATCAAATATTTAAGCTCAGTCCTCTGGGCCTCTTTAACTCTCTGATATGTTTCAGGCAGAGTTGCAAAATAATAAAAGTACAATACCCCTTCCTGTATATAGTCATTGCTCTACTTTTATTAATTTAAAACAACGGAGAGAGCAACCAGGACTCTTTCGCCCACCCCTTAAAAAACATGGCTTCTGCTGATCATACCCACTACTTTGGGCTGATCCCCTTCAAATATGATAGATAGGCAGATGGACAAATGAATGGCTAGAATTTTTTTCCCCATTGAGAAGAACGCTCACCCCTGTTTTCACAATTCAATGAGAAATCCTGCTGACTCCTTCCTTAGCATAACTGGAATAATTTAAACCAAGAGTTTATTGAACATATGGAACAAACAACAAATCCATCCAACACATTCGGACTGGATGACTCCAGATTGTTGTCTCTTGTCAGACTAACATAGTTTTCATGGAGAAATTTCCACCAGTCTGGACTGATGAGCTCTGAAGTGTAGTAGTGCCGATGCATGTGGATATTGGAGAAGAATCATGGTAGGAATAGCTCTGCATCCAAATGCAGCATCTGAGGAGACTAACATGGTTAATCCACAGTGCTAAATGAATGCCAGTGATGAATTCCGGGTTGTTGCTAAGAAGTCTATTCAACTGAGGCAGATTTCCTGACAGCCCATGATATGGCCAATGGCCATAGTGGAACGAGCATTTACCAGTATAGACATAGGATCTCTTCTGTTTAAGTTTTATTGATGCGCAGATGAATCCATCTTTTGAGCCCTGAGCGAGATAGTTGGTTTCTCCTTATCATCAACCTACACTATAAAAAAGAAATTAGAGTTTCTATGGTACAACCAAGATAAAGCTTCATGATTAGTATGTGGGGCCAGTTTTCAGACGTCATTGATCAGGTAACTATTTTAGGATTCTAAATGCAGATTTGAATTTCCAAATCCAGAATTAAACATTTTTTCAGGCTCCTGAGTTTAGAATTTGGTCTGTCATTCTTTCTTTGAGTACAGGAAGAAGGATTTGGAGAGCAACTCCAAAGGGACATTTTATGATGTATACAGAATTCTGAGCCAGCTTGGTGTATGGACCTGTCCATTGTGCACAATCCTACCCCTAGGATACAGCATACTGAACCTTAAAAAAAGACACAAAGAGAAGGACAAATCAGACAACCTTTCTACTCACAAAATGAACATAAAAGGGCCTAATCCTGCATTCCCATCATGCCCTAAACTCCTACTAAAGTCAATGGGAGTTTTGATTGTAGAAGAACTGTAAGATCAGACTTTGAGAGATACATCATATACAGTGTTATTGAAAAGACTATCTCAGTGTGGCAGGCAAAATCCTTCACCTGTGTTATTGCTTTAAGATGTGACTTTGGAAAGCTAAAATAGAGTAACTAGGGGATTGCAGTGGAGATTAACATTCCTTGGGCAGAATGGCAAACTTTTATTTTGAAAGCCACCTGGGCTCCACTTAAAGCAGTAAAATATATAAGAATTTATTATGACTGGGAAAGTCTCCTATTTAACCAAGTCAAGACATAACTGTGGCAACGTGTGCACGTTTTGCCTTTCATGACACATAATGTGGTATATTTTGTCTTTGCACAGTTACTTTTAGAGCACAGCTGTCATTATTCTATAACATCAAAACAGCACAACGTTTCAATATAAAGGATACATAATATTTAGATTTTATATGCAGTGTCTCCAATTTATGTTCTTGGAATCATGAAGATGACTTATGATGTGTTGTGTTTGCATTGGCAAAGGCTCAAAACCAGAAATATATTTCAGGCTAAGCTCTGCAGATATTATCTCAAGTCATTTAAAAGTTCATTATAGGGCACCCGCTAGTGCTGCTATAGTAAAGGATCTGTCAGCATTTTTCAAGGGTTTGTAACTCAGCCATTTTAAAAAAAAAAAATCTCCGTAGGCTGAAACTCGGCATTCAGGGTCTGGATGTCCAGCAGCAAATTATTTTTACAGATTAAAAAAATCAAATAGAATATTTTTAAATTATAGGTGGGTTAATTGTTGTTTTGAAATTTTCTACTTTCAAACCATTTCCTTCTACTTCTCTCACTTAAAATGTTTTCAAAAATTGTTTTATAGGGTGCTACTCTAAAATACGGACAAGCTTTCATTGTGTGTTAAAGCTAGAAAAGGCAGAGCTTTAACTCAGAATACTTTGTACTTGCACAGTACAGCACTTTTCAGTTTCAAAGTGCTTTACAAGCATTATCTAGTTCATCTGCATAGTGTCTGTGATGCAGGGAGGGCTTATTATCCCCACTTTACAGTTAGAGAAATTGAGCCAGAGATCTTAAAGCTAATTTATTTGTTTGTTTGTTTGTTTGTTTGTTTTAAAGGAGCTTGACAGGTGCATAAATCCCATGTGAATTTCAAGTGGATTTGTGTGTCTAACTCCCTTAGACCACTTAAAAAATCCCAGCTCAAGTGCTTCATCCAAGGCCACAGAAGGCATCCATTCAGAGCCAGGATTAAAACTCAGGAGTTCCAGGTTCCCAGTTTTGCCGCTACACCATTCAGTTCTCACCGTAATTACTTCGCACAGAAAAATTCAATTTCATTTTTAGTAGCTTCTCATATATAGCAATGACACTCAACCTGGAGCATCTAGAGGGCTGCTTCATCACAGGAAAGACCATCAAATTAGCCATGTCACAATATGGCATTGTGCTGTTTGCCCCGTGAAATGCACAAATGTATAACAATATAGCATTATGGCTATGTGTTGTCATCATCTGTGCACTGGCCATCATAATAATATTTCATCAGCACCTTTCAGTCTGCTGCTAAAAAGCACTGAAGGAGGTTCTCCTTCCAAGGAAGGGCCTCTGCTTGTAGAACAGGTGAGATTAGGTAGCGCTTTGATGGAGGTGCAAAGGGGATCAGAGGGAGACTAGATGGTTTGGGAGATGCCTGAATTCAAGAGAGGAATTGAGCTATGTATATTAGTTGATCAGTGCTCATTGAAAGAGTGGGATAGATGCAGCAATGTTGTAGGGTGGAGTAGGGAGGGAGTCAGTAGTCTAGAATAGATGCTATGAGTCACAAGTCTCCTTATTAGGGCTATTAAACAATTGAAAAAATTAATTGTGAGATTAAAAAAAATCGTGATTTAATTGCACTGTTAAATAATAATAGAATACCATTTGTTTAAATATTTGTGGATGTTTTCTACATTTTCAAATATTGATTTCAATTTCAGCACAGAATACAAAGTGTACAGTGATCACTTTATATTATTATTTTTATTACAAATATTTGCACTGTAAAAAAGATAAAAGAAATTGTATTTTTCAATTTACTTCATACCAGTACTGTGGTGCAATCTCTTCATTGTGAAAGTGCAATTTACAAATGTATTTTTTTTAAATAACTGCACTCAGAAATAAAACAGTGTAAAACTCTAGAGCCAACAAGTCCACTCAATCCTACTACTTGTTCAGCTAATCGCTAAGACAAACAATTTTGTTTACATTTACTGGAGATAATGCTGCCTGCTTCTTATTTACAATGTCCCCTGAAAGTGAGAATAGACGTTCGCATGCCACTGTTGTAGTGGGTATTGGTATTTATGTGCCAGATATGTTAAACATTTGTATGCCCCTTCATGCTTCAACCCGAATTCCAGAGGACATGCTTCCATGCTGATGACGGGTTCTGCTCGATAATGATCCAAAGCAGTGTGGACTGACGCACGTTCATTTGCATCATCAGAGTCAGATGCCACCAGTAGAAGATTGATTTTCTCTTTTTGGTTGTTCGGGTTCTGTAGTTTCTGCATTGGAGTGTTGCTCTTTTAAGACTTCTGAAAGTGTGCTCCACACCTCGTCCCTCTTAGATTTTGGAAGGCACTTCAGATTCTTAAGCTTTGGGTCAAGTGCTGTAGCTATTTTTAGAAATATTGTAGTGATATCTTCTTTGTGTTTTGTCAAATCTACAGTGTTATTTGATTTAAGAACATATGGTGTGTCATCATCCGAGACACAAAATATATGGCAGCATTCGGGTAAAACCATGGAGCAGGGGACATACAATTCTTCCCCAAGGAGTTCAGTCACAAATTTAATTAATGCCTTATTTTTTTCACAAGCATCATCAGCATGGAAGCATGTCCTCTTGAATGGTGGCCAAAGCATGAAGGGGCATAAAAATGTTTAGTATATCTGGCACGTAAATACAAAAGTGCCATGGGAACACCTGCTCTCACTTTCAGGTGACATTCTAAGTAAGAAGCAGCAGCAGTATCTCCCGTAATTGTAAACAAACTTCTTTGTCTTAACGATTGATTGAACAAGAAGTAGGACTGAGTGGACTTGTTGGCTCTAAAGTTTTATATTGTTTTGTTTTTAAATGCAGTAATATAACAAAAGAATCTACATTTGTAAATTGCACTTCCTTGATAGAGATTGTACTACAGTACATGTATGAGAAGAATTGAAAAATACTATTTCTTTTATCTTTTTTACAATGCAAATATTTGTAATAAAAATAATATAAATCGAGCACTGTATACTTTGTATTCTTTGTTGTAATTGAAATCAATATATTTGAAAATGTAGAAAAACATCCAAAAATATTGATGATAAATTTAAATTGGTATTGTACTATAGTTTAACAGTGCGATTAAAACTTTGATTAATCACGATTAATTTTTTTAATAGAGTTAAATTGTTTTGAGTTAATTGCTTGAGTTAACTGCGATTAATTGATAGACCTAATCCTTAATAATGATTAATAAAAGAAAATGGAACACAGCTCATACTTCCCCAATCTGGGTAAATTCAATAGTATAATACCTTTGACATATACCAGTGGAAGATCTTTCTTACCATACCTCTCTCAGTAAGTAGGTACTACAGTGTGGGATTTTTGGAAGTGTTGTCAGACCTTTATTTTATTTTCACTTATAAAACTACTTTAATCTATGTAAAACTGTCATTACGAAATGCCAAATCACATGAAACTTTCCAAGGTTCAAACTTTACTAGAAACTTTACTAAAACTGTGTTTTACGGTTAGTGTGATACTTGGGAGGGAAGAAGCTAAGCACTAAAACAAACAGAAATCCTTAGAAACGGGTTGGACATTCCTCAAAACCAAAATCACCGTTTTTTATTTCCATTTATAACTTCAGGATAACCTTTCTGTACCCTCCATATAACCAGTACTACATCACTGTCAATTATGACTACTACCTTGGTTTTTATACTCTGATTCTCAAGCTTATTGAAATCTACTCAACACTCACTTCATTCCTGGCATCTCATGCCTTGCTTCTTAAGAAACATTGTGTATATGGTATTAGTTGTCTATGGTGTGGTCAGCAAGATGATCACAAGGAAATTAATATTCCACTTTCTGACTGTATTGTATAATAAGCAGCTGAATCGCTGCCTTTGAATACAATGAAGAATTGTATAGATTAGCATGGTATAGAAATGTTATATTGGATAATTAAATGTGGTTATTCAGAAGTTTCATACTATTAATGTGATTTTATTAAAGCAGACTGCAGTGAGAACCCAAGAATGTGTGAGCTGATGTAGATTACACTTTTGTGTTTTGTAAGATAGTGAGTCAAAAGTATTTCTAGTCCTGCAGAGAGGCATGCAAAATGATTAAATATGATATTAGGCTTGTGCAGAGAACTGACTGGGAGTCGGGGAACTGAATCCTCCTTCCCAGCCCAGAGTCAGAATTGCAGAGAAGCACGTCTGTTACCCACCTTGGTGCCTACTCTTACCTGTGGGCTGGAACAGGGATTGCTGCCCCTTTGTATTCATTACACTGGAGTTCTTGGATCACCATATCCATGACAACACAGATCCACTGTTGTCTCGCATAGCTCTTGTCAACCATTAGAAGTTCACCTAATTGGCACAATGAGTGTGCGGAGATTTCCTTATTATTAAAATTAATAATGCCTAGGGACCAACCAAGAGTCGGGATCCATTGTGCTAGGTGCTGTCCAAACAGTGGCAGTCTCTACCCAAAAGAACTTACAGCCTAAATAGTCTAAGGGTAGGGGGAAGAGGTGGAACACATAAGCGGAGTGAACAATGTGGACTGAAACGTCATATTGGCGCCACAGTTTTTGGATGTGGTTTAGTTAGGAAGGTATTAGCTAAATGGAAAGGTGAAGGAAGGGAGGGGGGCAGCATAGAGGGCAGGGAGACTGAGGTGATGAGACTGAGCAACCACAATAGAAATTAATAATAATAATAGTAATTAATAATAGATTAAGACACGTGTGTTCATCATTCCTGTAAAGACAAAGATGGTATTTAATGGAGTTGTACAAACCATGTAGATCATTTTGCCAGTAGTCAGTATATGCTGCTTTACCAACCTTTTCATTGGTTTTTAATTCTGAGATTAATACATGATAATCAAAGGGGTTTTTTATTGTAATTAAGTGGGGTTAGAGTGCAAACAAGGAGATTGAAGCATTCTGGTGGGGACATTTCTGATGCGTTATTTATGTGGTGCCCATTCTATAGATACCCAGAAAAGTTCAATCTTGACCTGAAAGGTTTATTCCCAAGTATACGTCTTACGTCTCATTCATTCCTTGGCCTAGCTGCTGAGACAGCCGACAGATGGTAATACCTTTTGGGCACTAGTGCCCAAAGTTGGCTTTGAACCTGTGACATTGAGTTGAAAGGCTGTGTATCCCATTACTAATACCCCAATCCATCTAGGTCTCTGATTTGAAAGGACTTAATTAAACCTTGAATACTGTTAACCAGAAGTAGTATTTTTACTGAGAGATGCTGGATAAAACAGCCGCTTGACAGAAGAAGACAATGTTCACAAATGGATTAGAAAAGATTAACGTCTCCAAATTTTTATTTAACATTACTCATCTCCAGAAAATTAAAGAACTCTTCATCTTATAATTACACCTATCATGTGAGCTACTTCAGAGTGAAACCTGACTTTTAAACAGTCTTTGCAAGATAATATCCTGAAATACCAAAATATGTCCCCATCTCTCCCATTTTGAATTTTGGCCTTTATTCCTTAGGACACTTAAAGATTATAACACTTATAAAGTGCTTTGCAAACATTAATGAAGATGTGTTTAAATCTCATTTTTTCTCTAAAATGTATGCTATACTGCAACTCATTTTAAAATTGCTCTTTTTTAGGGTCATTTCATATTTCATATTTAGATCCTAATGAATAAAGCTCCAGATTTTTAGAAGAGCTAAGTATCCACTTAATCAGCAAACTAAGTGGTCAGTTTTCAAAAGAGTTCAGCATATTGAGCGCTGGGCTCTTTTGAAAATCTGTCCAGAAGCGTCACACTAGGAGCTGTTGGGTGCTGAGCACCTTTGAACATCTGGCTCCAGTTGTGGGTGCTGAGCGCTTGAAAATGTGGTCCTGATCTTATTTGAAAATCTCCCCATAATTGTAAGGCTATGAAGTGAGGCAAGAAGTGCAATGAGGAGCAATGAACAAATTACTCAATGCTTGTTATGTTGAATGAAGTGAAGTAATATAACACTGGGGAAAGGTGAGAGAGAGCGCTCACAGTGCCCATTTTTCTGACTACATATCTGTGCAGAGAAAAGAAAGGTTGCAAGAAGTATAGTATGCTTCTCTAAATAAGATACATTGTCCCTAGTGAAGGCACCTGAGCTTGTTCCTTTTACTACTACACAACGTTATACTGGATATAATGCTGGCTGTGAAAAGCATGGCCGATCTACTCAGAAATACTGAAGTTTGTCATTGTCTGATTTTGTTTATACTCAGTTCTCTCGTCTGCCTACATAAGGCAAAAATGAGATTTCTTTAAAACATTGTTCTGTAAGTTGGAATTCATTGTCCACCATCTTTCCCTGTATTTATTAGATTACTTCTTGACGCTTGATGAGCCAATGAATAACATAACCACCACCCTCGGCCAAACTGCAGAACTGCATTGTAAAGTCTCCGGCAATCCTTCTCCAACTGTGCGTTGGTTGAAAAATGATGCCCCAGTTGTTCAAGAACCCAGGAGGATATCTTTTCGTGCAACAACCTATGGGTCTCGATTACGAATAAGAAACCTTGACACTACGGATACTGGCTACTTTCAGTGTGTTGCTACTAATGGCAGGAAGACTGTTTCCACAACCGGCGTGTTGTTTGTGAAATTTGGTAAGATTTCTCTCTCTTCAAACTTTCTTGTTAAACAATTGCTTATGAAAATTGCCAGGTGAACAACTCTGGACACAACAGTCCTGTTAGCTGAAAACGTTACACAGAGCCCCAATTACTCATTTGAAGAACTAGGCAAATAATATGTATGAATAACTTATTTGATTAATTTTTAAAAAAATTCATAAATTATCCAGATTTTCCTCAAATTTACTGGGGGGGGTTCAAAAATTTTCACTGAATAATGTCTGTGAATAATTCTTGTCTTTTAGATAATTCACAAATAGTTGCTTCTGAGGATGCAGTATTTGAAAGTCAGGCTATTTTGTTTGGACAAATACATAGAATTCTCACTTTTACAGAGCACTCTGGTAATAACAGACACCTGGTATGTTTCTGTTTTCTGACAGGAGCAGACTAAATCTCATAATCAGATTTTTGGAGCAAATACTTAATAATATCAATTTGAAATATTACGCAACACTGATTAAAATTTGCTGATTCAGTGAGCATTCCCACCAGTGAACTCAATTGCTAGAATATTTGCAGGAAGCAAACACAAAAAGGGGTGTGAAAACAGTCAAAGGCCCTGATCCAAAGCCTGTTGAAATCAATGGGAATCTATCCATTGACTTAGTGGACTTGAATCAAACCTAAAGAGATTTTTTTTAAAAATTCAAAAGAATAGTCACATGAAAAAATGATGCACTGTTCATCCAGTTATAGTTTCTAGGTGTTGCAAGTGCATAGAGTCCTGCATGGATACACATTTGTATCCGCGGATATAAATCTGTGTCCACGGAGGTGCAGGGCCCTACAGGGAACCGCAGCGGGGAAAGGAGCAGCATGTCAGGCCACCACTCCCAGGAGCCAGCACCCCACACCAGCAGCTCCTTTGGCATAGCTGTACCGCCCCTAGTCCTGCAGACTGAGATGGGCACCAGACTCACTGACAGCTGTCCCTGGTCACGCTCGTGTGTTCAAGCAGCTCGCACACTCCCAGACAGGAGTTGCTTCCATGCAGCTGTCTGCGTCTCCTCTTATGGTAGTGAGGGTGAGATATAAGACCTGGGGACTGAAAGGACTGTATTGAACAGTGTGCTACACAAGTATGGACTTTTGGAACAAAAGTGTTAAATGGATTTCCTGGGGAATGTCTAGGGAGAGGTGAAGCTATGCCCTGAAAAGGGGGCCATTATCTGCTGATTATCTGTGATTACATGAGGCTAAGATCAAATGCCAAAACTGTATTAAGGAAAGATTGAACTATTCATGGTGGTTCTGACTCTGAGACAGTTATGAACCTGTGACTCTGGGGAAAACCCAGTTGTGCATTTTGAAGGACTGACACCAACCAGAGTCCAAGGCTGGAGTTGGGGTGACCTTCTGTAAGCTTTTTAGTGTGCATGTATATTCTTTTATTGTTTGTAATGTGTTTTCTCTGTAATGCTTCACCTTAATAATAAATATGCTTTCTTAAAAAGAGCTTTGTGGTAACTTGTGATTGCTGGCAATTATAGCTATGTATAGCCTTTGGAGAGACAGCAAAGCAGAGATGCTGGCCTGTTCAGGCAGTCTAGCTTGCTGGGGCTATAACAATGTAGACAGGGAACTCTGGTCAGGAGGGAGAGAGATGCAGGTTTTCGCCCAAGAGAAGTCATGGCTGAGGATCCGGGAGCCTAGAGTGTGCTTTCTTGAGGGACCACAGAGCGGGAATAGAAGTGCAGTTTCCCTGAACTGTGACAATTTGTTAGACAACTTCTGGTGTATGATACAGTTTTGTCTTCTGCTTTTGGAAACTGAGAATGGTCTGCTAAAATAAATAAACCACATTCCATGTGATATACCATTGCTTTCATCTTTAAGAAGGTTTGCTAAAACTGTGTGTCAGTTATCCCTTCATAACTAATATCTGCTGTTTTTATTGTGTCATTTCACCAGGTCCCCCACCAACAGCAAGTCCGGGATCATCGTAAGTTGTTTCATGTCTATGATACTGGTTTATTAATTCTGGATTTGAGCAGTCAAACATTAACTCACCATTTTCTATCATAGAAGCAGTTATACATTCTGCTTAAATTCAGATAATATATAGTAATTTAGGATAACTGTATGATCTATTCCGTGGGTACATTTTTCCAGTATGGTACTGATTCCTATTTCTTACACCAGACTATTTTAATTTTCAACATTATTTTCTTTTATAAATGCTTTGGACCGCATGATATGCTTAGTGTTCTCGCAGAAGTCCCATGGACTTCAGTTGGCATAACGAGCATGGTATATGGGTAGAATATGGCCCTACTATGTGTTAGAGCTCAATCTTGCAAACAGTTGCTACTGGGCGTAGTTCTTACTACCGCGAGTAGTCATACTGATACTAGAGGGACTGATGGTAGTAAGCACTATGCCTATTAGAAGTGTTCACTGGAGCAGGTGCTACGCATGAAATGTGCACTTGGAAGTGGTGTTTCATTATGTCATGGCAACATTACATACTAGAACTTAGGGTATGTCTTCACTACCAACATGGCTGCGTAGTCGTGGCACCACGAGGGGAATAGCTACCAGCGCTGGTGCACTGTCTACACTGCCACTTTACAGCACTGAAACTTGCATTGCTCAGAGGGGTGTTTTTTCACACAGATGTACCCTCATCTGTAGGCAGTGCCATTGACTTCAGTAGTTCTCACTGGCATAAGGATCCTCCCACATGGATCCAGTTACAGGATAAAAGATGCAAATTGCTGATCTTGTATTATTACCCTAACTTTTTCTTTTTTTAAAAAGTATCTTCAACTGTTCTACAGTTTGAAGTCAAGTTGCTGGCACTGTATTATGTGTTCAGTTTATTACCTGCGTGCACAGGGGGAATAAAGCTGAAACCTGACCTATTGTGACATTGAAGAAGCTGCATGGGTTAAAAAACAAATGTAAGAGTAACCAAAACAAATACACTAAACCACTAAATACATTTATAGGTGTGTGAAATCTTGAAGCTGGTGAATATTCAATGTATAAAGATGATCAGGTAACTTTGGGCATATTGCAGAGAATAAATGTGGTTGTTGCAATCTAGGGAAAGGAAGCCTGCAACCGCAAAATGACATGCTATGATGCCCTCTAATGGAATATCACAAAATGTGTCTTTGTCCCTCTTTCTGAAAGTAATTTAAATAAAAGCACGTTGGTTTGTTTAGGAAGGGAGAGATTTTTGTTTCCACTTAGACTACTTTTGTAGCTTTCTAACCTCGAGGAAAGTACTGTTAACTGCCCCTTAAATCCCAGTGCTGGGTAAGGTTGTGTTCCTCTGCAGTTCAGGAAACTTGATTAGTGACGTGCAAAGACACCATCTTCTGTACTTTTGTGTTGGACTTCTATTGAAAAGAGGTTTTGTGGTTTGAGTGAGTTAAACTGGGTGTCACTGTCTGGTGACGAAAACGTGCAAGAAAGCAGAGGTGGAGCAAAGAGATAAGAGGAAGAAAGACTAGCTTTTCACTCTCTTTCATTCAGAATTTTAAGTGAAATCTATATTTGGACTTCTTCCAGCCTCTCTCTTTATGGTTTCGGAGTAGCAGCCGTGTTAGTCTGTATCCACAAAAAGAAAAGGAGGACTTGTGGCTCCTTAGAGACTAAAAGATTTATTTGAACATAAGTTTTCGTGAGCTACAGCTCACTTCATCGGATACATGCAGTGGAGAATACAGTGGGGAGATTTATATACACAGAGAACACGAAACAATGGGTGTTACCATATACACTGTAAGGTGAGTGATCAGCTAAGGTGAGCTATTACCAGCAGGAGAGCGGGGCGGGGGGAGCCTTTTGTAGTGATAATCAAGGTGGGCCATTTCCAGCAGTTGACAGGAACCGTCTGAAGAACAGTGGGGGTTGGGGAATAAATATGGGGAAATAGTTTTACTTTGTGTAATGACCCATCCACTCTCAGTCTTTATTCAAGCCTAAGTTAATTGTATCCAGTTTGCAAATTAATTCCAATTCAGCAGTCTCTCATTGGAGTCTGGTTTTGAAGTTTTTTTGTTGAAGAATTACCACTCTTAGGTCTGTAATCGAGGGACCAAAGAAATTGACGTGTTCTCCGACTGGTTTTTGAATGTTATAATTCTTGACGTCTGATTTGTGTCCATTTATTCTTTTACATAGAGACTGTCTAGTTTGGCCAATGTACATGGCAGAGGGGCATTGCTGGCACAGGGTGGCATGGGCAGTTTCTATGTGCAGCAAGCTAAGGCCCTGATTTAATCACACTGAAATAAATGGGAGTGTTCCAACAGATTTCAGCGAGTGCTTTCTGAGTTTAAGGGACTAATCCAAAACCCATTGAAGTCTATGGAAGGATAGTCACTAACTCCAAAGTACATTACATCGGGCACTAATTTAGGAAGTGAAAATTTTATTGTTTTCTCCTTAATAATTATTTCATTTAATTTTCAGCACACATGACCCATTATTTTGCATGTGTACAAATACAAAAGTGTTAAAAAGAGGAAATTAAAGTGAGACTTTATTTCCAATAGCTGGGTTTTTATCAGAAAAGTGTAGATTGACTCCTAAAGGGGATTATGCTGTAATACACATTGCGGAAAATATGAAATATGAAGAGTAAATATAATGTGCTTTGACTGTAAAAAATGTGTGCTACACCGAATTTAACTATATAGTATATTTATAGGGGGTGGGGGGCCAATCAGGGAAGACGCTTATGAAAAAGGAATGGTAAACTGATAATCCATACTAAACTAGAATAACCTCGACAAGGGTTCCTGAACTCAGTGGGACAATTTTGCTGCCAATTACATGAGTGCACATTTATGTGAATGACAGCAAAGTTTGGTTCCAAGAGTATTAACTCGATAACTAGGGAAAACTTAGTGTGAGGGGAAAAATTAAGGAAAAAGAGAGGGATAGTAGACCCCAAAAATGAAATCAACATTGTTTTTCTTATTATTTTTCCAAACATGTTTTTCTAGAAAATTGTTTAATATATTCAAACATGTTCCTCTCATCGCAACCAAGCAACTAAACCAGTCTGATTAAAATTTGAATTAAACCAAAATGCTAGCTCCTCAGTAGGGAAGATCCAGTTTTAAAAGTAAAAGCACAGTGTATAAGTAAAGTGCCATGTCTCTTGCCTGAATCTGTGATCTGCAGAGTTAAAGAACACAGTGCAAATCTCCTGTACAGGAACACTGAGCATTTTGTTCAGTAAGATAAATCTCATGGTGGCATGTTTGTCTGTGTAGAAACAAAAATTGTCCTGGAGTGTCTGATATTTTGGTTAAAAGAAAAGGAGTACTTGTGGCACCTTAGAGACTAACCAATTTATTTGAGCATAAGCTTTCGTGAGCTACAGCTCACTTCATCGGATGCATGAAGTGAGCTGTAGCTCACGAAAGCTTATGCTCAAATAAATTGGCTAGTCTCTAAGGTGCCACAAGTACTCCTTTTCTTTTTGCGAATACAGACTGACACGGCTGCTACTCTGAAACCTGATATTTTGGTTGACACCTTCTTCAAAGACAAATAAGTTCTGGAGCCTGTCTCTTCTGTGTAACATCCTTTTCCATTGATTGCATCTGCCCTCAGATTATTAAATTAGCTCACAATCGTGAGGTTCTTTTGGAAACTTCACTGCTATTGGATGCCCAGATAGTCATGAGTGTGAGTAATGCCTACTTCCATCTGTGACTGGCCAGAAAATTCAGCCCGACTCAGTCTGACTCAGAACTGTGATTTGGTCGATGGTCTGCTTCCCTGTGAGTTAATGTGATACTAGGAAGTGTATTACCTTGCTACTGGAGGTTCTTTCTTCCGGATGGGACCCAGAACTGAGGTCCTGGCTGCTTGGACCATATAGATCACATGGCAGGAATTAGTCCTGATGTTCTGGCCAAATTCAGTTTGGGTAAGTGCATTCAGCTAACCTAAGATCCCCATAGAAATGGCAGTAAGATTATATTCTTCTTCCCTGGCTGTCCAAAACTGTTGTGTAGTGTTGCTGTGCACTGATGACCAGTATTTAGCGGTGATTGTCTCTGTGAATCAACATTTAAATTTGTAAAGTATTTTGGGATCCTTCTGGATGAAGAGTGCTGTATACATGAAAGATATTAATTCAACAACAGTTCAGTCTGATCTAATTGTGTGTCTCCTCTCACCTACAATAACAGAAGCTGCACTGGTAACAAAATAGATTGAGGATAGTGATGTGCTTTAGTGGGCATGTTTTCCCCAGTTGTCTTTATTTATCTTCCACAAATGCCTGGTCATTCATGTATTTCTTTTGAGAGCAATATTTAAAAGCCACATGCTCAGCACTCTTTCTTCACATAATATATAGGTGCATAACTCTGCAGTGATGTGGTACCAAAAAAAGATGGCCTAGCTCTTGCATAAGATTTTTTTAAAAGGGAGCTAGAAAGCTCTTCTGTAAAAGATGGCAGCAGTAATAGATGTCTTGACCATTCATGTATGCTTTACATTGTTATTCTCTCTGCTTACATGAACAAATTGCATTTCCACTTACACTACTGCCAAATGCCTGTAATCATTCATTAAGTTAAAAAGCAAATAAATAAAAGAAACCCCAACAAGAGCATACCACTGCAGGTTATAAGCAATCCAAGAAACCATGGTACTTCTGTGCTACGGCACTGACAGTCCTTTCTTTCACGTCGTCTCTTATTTTAACACAGTTTAATGCTCTTTTTATTTGTGATGTTCTAAGGATACATTCCTGCATGCTGTGGTTATCTACTGTGTATACCCTGGTTTGCAAACGAAACTTGTATTTTAAAGAGTTTAAAATGAAGGTCCCTTCTTTACAAATCAAGTATTATTTTAGAGTTTACATAGTATCTTTCATTTTGAATGAAGGTACTTTGCAAGTGATATACATGCAGCCACTGAAATGCAGCCATCTTTGGTGCTGGAGGTAAGCAATTCTGTCTACACAACAGTGGATGTAAGTGGACTCCTGAAGAAATGCCTACTCAAAATAATTTTTTTAAAAAGGGCCAAAGGATCGTTAAGGTACAAACAGAGCAGACAGGACGTCAGTTGTTAAAGACCCCTCTGAAATGCCTACATATGACAAACTGCATGGGACTTGATCTTCCTAAGAACGGTGAAAGGGCTAGTCAGCCCTATTCTACTTTCAGCCTGTGGTACCAAGGAATCTAAATAGTTTGAAGCTGGAGCATTTTTCCAGTGATGTCAATTAATGAACTCCCACTAGTTTAATGGGAAGTATGAGCTGGTCCTCTGGTTTTAGAGCAGGGGTTCTCAACCTTTTTCTTTCTGAGGCCTCCCCCAACATGCTATAAAAACTCCATGTCCCAGCTATGTGACAACTGTTTTTCTGCATATAAAATCCAGGACAAGCATTAAGGGGGAAGCAAGCAGAAAATTGCCCAGGGCCCCACACCACAAGGGATCCCACGAAGCTAAATTGCTGAGGCTTCAGCTTCAGCCTCGGGCGGCAGGGCTCAGCAAGTCTAATGTTGGCCCTGCTTAGTGGACCCCTTGAAACCTGCTTGCAGCCCCCAGCGGGGGCTGGACCTCTGGTTGAGAACCACTGGTTTAGAGAACTAAGCCATCCATTCTGACTTCTAGTGGGAAAATTGTTCAAGCAAACCAGCAAGCCAACTTTTGTACAGTTCTTTTTCTACTGAGTTAATGAAGAATATAATATAAAACCATACAGATTAACAAATTTTAGGGCTGTTGATTAATCGCAGTTAACTCACGCTATTAACTCAAAAATAAATCGCAGTTTTAATTGCGCTGTTAAACAATAAAATACCCATTGAAATGTATTAAACTTTTTGGATGTTTTTCTACATTTTCAAGTATATTGATTTCAATTACAACATATAATGCAAAGTGTACACTGTTCATTTTATATTATTATGTTTTATTACAAATATTTGCACTGTAAAAATTATAAACAAAAGAAACTATTTTTCAGTTCACCTCATACAAGTACTGTAGTGCAATCTCTTTATCGTGAAAGTGCAACCTACAAATGTGGATTTTTTTTGTTACATAACTGCACTCAAAAACAGTGCAAAACTTTAGAGCCTGCAAGTCCACTCAGTCCTACTTCTCGTTCAGCCAATCGCTAAGAGATAATGCTGCCCACTTCTTATTAACAGTGTCACCAGAAAGTGAGAACAGGCGTTCACATAGGACTTTTGTAGCCAGCATTGCAAGGTATTTACGTGCCATATATGCTAAACATTTATGTGCCTCTTCATGCTTTGGCTACCATTCCAGAGGACATGTTTCCATGCTGATGACATTTGTTTAAAAAAATATGTTAATTAAATTTGTGACTGAACTCCTTGGTGGAGAATGATATGTCTCTGGCTCAATTTTACCTGCATTCTGCCATATATTTCATGATGATGACTCAGCACATGTTGCTCATTTTAAGAACACTTTCACTGCAGATTTGACAAAATGCAAAGAAGGTACCAATGTGTGATTTCTAAAGATAGCTACAGCACTCAACCCAAGGTTTAAGAATCTGAAGTGCCTTCCAAAATCTGAGAAGGATGAGGTGTAGAGCACACTTTCAGAAGTCTTAAAAGAGCAACACTCTGATGTGGAAACTAGAGAACCTGAAGCACCAAAAAAGAAAATCAACCTTCTGCTGGTGGCATGTGACTCAGTGATGAAAATGAATATGCATTGGTCTGCACTGCTTTGGATTGTTATTGAGCAGAACCCGTCATCAGCATGGACACATGTCCTCTGGAATGGTGGTTGAAGCATGAAGGGACATATGAATCTTTCGCGCATCTGACATGTAAATATCTTGCGACACCAGCTTCAACAGTGCCAAGCGAACACCAGTTGTCACTTTCGGGTGACATTATGAACAAGAAGCAGGCAGCATTATCTCCTGCAAATGTAAACAAACTTGTTTGTCTGAGCTATTAGCTGAACAAGAAGTAGGACTGAGTGGACTTGTAGGCTCTTAAGTTTTATATTGTATTATTTTTGAGTGCAGTTATTTTTGTGTACATAATTCTACATTTATAAATTCAACTTTCATGATTAATAGATTGCACTAAGTACTTGTATTAGGTGAATTGAAAAATACTATTTGTTTTGTTTTTTACAGTGCAAATATTTGTAATAAATATAAAGTGAGCACTGTACACTTTGTATTCTGTGTTATAATTGAAATCAATATTTGAAAATGTAGAAAACATCCAAAAATATTTAAATAAATGGTATTCTATTATTGTTTAACATTGCGATTAATTGCAATTAATTTTTTTAATCGCTTGAGAGCCCTAATTATTTTTCTACTTGACATTTGTTCTGTTTCTTAAATTTTCTTTTTTTAACTGAAAAGCTTGAGAGCTTAGATTTGGTGGGAAAAGGAGCAGGCCCTATGGGACAATGTGAGAGAGACTGACAACTGTGTGCACGCATGTGCAATCAAGAACAACTTCATTCTATTTTATCCCATGCTCGTCCCCCAATATCAGAGTAACTAAGCCACCATTGCTGTCACTGTTCCTGGGGAAGTGTTTTAAAGTCAGTTGGAATTAGGATCATTCAGCACCTCCCACTCCAGCACACTGAAGGCTATGTCCTAAAAGAGCCTAAAACCTGCTAATTGCACAGAGCTGCTGTGTCTCACATTTGTTTTTGGGACAGACACGTTTGGATAAATTCTCAGCCAAGTAAAGAGGCTCTAAGCCACAATTCTGCTCCCAGGATTGTGGGTGTAAGTATGCTTTACAGAAACGAATTATTACAACACTTCTTGAAATTTCTCTTTAGTTTCCATGGCATATTCAGTTGTCTGTTCTTTTAAGCGTCTCTGAACTGTGCCACTCACTTAATCTTTGGGCTATTAGGCTGCTGCTGTGATAAGAGTAGCAGACAGGGAAGAGACAGAACAGCTCAGTACAGCAGCAGACGTTGGAGACATGGCACAGCAGATTCCAGGAGATAAGAGGATTTAAAATATGTAAGATACTTCAGCCCATAGGTGCTGACTTTTGGTTTTGCCTGTGGGTGCCCCATCCCGGCTCCACCCCCCTTCCCCAAGGCCCCACCCCCACTCTGCCCAACTCCACCTCTTCCTGGCCCCGCTTTACCCCCCTCCCCTTAGGTCCTCCCCCTGAGCATCTCCTGCCCACTGCTCATGCCTTTCTGCCCTCTCCTGCCTTGAAGGCGAGGTGTGTGTGTTTGGGGGGGGGCTCAGCCCCCCCCCCAAAAAAACTGGCAGTGTTCAGCATATTTATACTCTTCTTCTATTAAATGTGTGTCTATCATTGGCAACTTAATAATGTAATCATTATTAAAATAGTAGTGAAATATATCATTACATTATCATGAATTACAATGTATTAAAATCATTACACTCAGCTACAAGCTGTCTTCACTAATATCCCAGTGTAAAGACATTATGTTTGCTCTGGGCTTCACACCACTTAGGGCCTGTTTGGGAGCAGAGGCCATTGATGGCTGTGGGAAGAAGGTGGATGGGAGGGATAAGCAGTGGAGAGTCTTTCTCCTCTCCCTGCCCCTTTCTCCTCTCCCTTCCTTTCACTCTCCCTGCCCCTTTCCCTTTCTCTTGTTTCTTCTCTAAGTTCTTGCTCCCATTCCTGATGATTCCCCCTTCTTGCTTCCCACCCATGTCCCTTTTCCCATCCCTCTGCTCCTCACCTCCTGGTGGCTCTGTCTAGTGCCTGCTCCCACCCACCCACCCACTCAAAGTGACAGAGGAGGTTCCCCCTCCTTGGGTGGGAAAGTTGCCTAGTGGTTAATACCCAGGCTCATGCTCAGGTGTTCTGGGTATGATTCTCTGCTCTGCCACAGACTCCCTGCTTAGCCTTGGGAAAGTCACTTCACCTCTATGTGCCCTAGATCCCACCTGCCAAATGGGGCTAATGGTGACCCTGCCTCCAAGGCTAAATCCATTCATGGCTGTATGATGATGCGGGAAATGGAGATACCAATGTGGGTAGATTTGGGCTGAATTTCTGCACAGCCAGAGAGCGAGAGCCAGCTCCGCAGGGGGGATGGGAGAGAGAGGGGCTCAGGCCAATGGGGTTGGGGCTTCAGCCCTGCAGCTTCTGTCACTAGGGTAGCTGGGGCTCCTGAGCCAGGGACTTCAGCCCCACATGTTCTGCCAGGGTCCAGGGCTTTTCCCCCTCCCCCTGCACCACGGCTCCTACCGGGGCCCGGGGCTTCTCCTTCCACTCCCCACCCCCAGTGCGGTTCCTGCCAGGGTCCGGGACTTCTCCTCCCTCCCACTCCCCCCAGTGCGGCTCTTGCCGGGGCTTCTCCTCCCTCCCCCCACAGTGTGGCTCCAGGGCTTCTCCTCCCCCTAATCCACCAGTGCACCCAGCCCTAGCCTAGCTGGGCTCCCTTGGGTCACCTGATGCCTGCTATGGCCGGAGTCAAGCCTGGATGGCAGGGAGCAACCATACACGTGGGTGCCATGGCCATCAGCCCAAGAGGTGTGGGGTGGCCCTAGGTGAGCAAGGGCTGGCTGTGCTGCTGATGATAGCCCCGCAGTCCCGCCCATGCCTAACCTTCAGGCTTTTTTTGTGTGTGTGAGACTCACTCAGCCCCTGCCAGAGCAGGGAGGTGGGAAACATCTGATCTGAGCCTGCCCGCCAAACAGCTGATCGCAGCTGCGTGCAGGCTACCCGTAGGAAACAGCTCATCTGCCACAAAACAGTTGATCCCTGGCTGCCAACAGCTGGTCGTCCCAATCGGTGCTGAGCACCCTCTATTTTTTTTTCCGTGGGTGCTCCAGCCCTGCAGCACCCACAGAGTTGGCGCCTATGCTTCAGCCCTGGAAAGTAGTTGAATCCCCTGCCACCTCCCTTGTCAGGTGGTTTTGCCCCCTGTTGTCACCTCTCATGATTTCCATTAGTTGGAGTGATCTTTTTACACTGGTTCTGATTATGTATTTGCTCACTCCAGGATGAATCAGGAGTAACTTATGAAGGCAAAAGAGATGTAACACATTTACGCTGGTGTAACTGAGAGCAGATCTACCCCAGTGGAGTTCATGGGTGTAAAACTGATGTGAGAGGAGAATCAGGCCCATTGTAATGAGCCCTTTCACCTAGTAACCATGCTTCTGTTTCAACCTCTGTCATTTCAAGAATGTAAGTTGGCTCGGGACGGGAACTCCATTTTCAAACCAACAGTTTCTGTGCAGAATGAAATTCAGTCAGGAACTAATGGTGCTGACAATTTCAGCATGGAAAAAACATTTTCATTTAAAATCAGATCAAACTTAAAAACCAATTAAGATTAAACATGCATGCATTTACCTGATCGTGAAGAGGTTCATTTTAAGGAAGCTTAAAAAACATTGTATGTGTTTTGTGCAGAAGCTCTGCAAACTGTACAAAAATCACAGACTGCCTATTCCTTGGAAACTTTTTCTACAGTTGCATGCCAAGCACAGCTAAAGAAAGGCCTGTTATCCTGCTATGACTGCACATTTTAACTTTCCAAAGTGGAATTTTGATTTCATCATCCTGCTAACATTGCATTAATGATGTGGTGCCACTTACACATATTTTGTAGGTGTAGGTCACACACAGTTTTATATTTTGAAGAAGAAAACAGTCCAGTTTATCTATATTATTAACCAACTCTTGGAACTGCAATGCACTGAAAAGACACAAGGGCACCTCCAAAAATTAAGTCAAGTGTGTATATCATGCATAGGGCACCTTCTTGTGTTCGCTTAGCTATTGAGGGGTTCTCCTATCCTTAATTTATAGCATAGGCTCCACATTAGCAAAACAATTGTTTTTAAATTTAAGTGCCTTGGAAAAATAGGTATGAGCTGTAATCAAAGAAGGAATTGCGTCTTAATCTCCAACTTGTTTTGTGAACCACAGAAACCACAAGCTCCATATGGTCTCCCCATCCCTATTTTCTAATGATCAGTGTTTGTTTAGTTAAACACATCTGCAGTATCTTTGCTTTTACACAGTGGCTTTCTGTGTTTGGATGTCAGCATGGCTTTCTTCAACAAGAAAATGCATAACCACTGGCTGGCATCCAGGTGGGGCTTGGCCAACTATGTACTTCATCATGCATTTCAAAGAGAAGCAGATAGAATCATCTGTGTTGACTACAGAAGCTACTCTTTATAGAAGAAAGAATACTGATAAAGAATCAAACTTCAATCATGTGCAAGAGGCAACAGATTAGCTTCAACTGACCTCCTCATTCTGATGTTTGTCAGGCTTCCCAAAACTAGTACTTCCCAAACATCTGCCATTAGTGCCCCTCTTCACTTGGGCTGTGAATCAAGGTGACATCGCACAGATCATCAGCTGATGAGGATTATCCAATTCTAGACATACAAAATATTGTTGCTGAAAATGTATCTATAGTCACTGTTTCTCCGTGACAGTGAAGACTTGAAGGGGGATTGAAGCTTGGCATTTTAGAGCCAGATCTTTTACAGCCTTAATGCACTGTGATATAGTAGCCTGTATGTAAGACATATGGGATCTCAGCTACAAGTGGAAGGTGGAGTATTCTTGGCAGAGGCCAATAAAATATATTTGTGCAATAAAATAAAGTGGCGTGAAAACGAAGACTGAATGCCTGATGCTGAGAGAAACCATGTTCTATTCTAATACATTACTTCATCCTAGTAAAAATAATAATACCACGGCCCTGCCAATGTCTCAGCGAGCCAATGTTACTTGCTGTGAGAGTCCCAGCCATGTAAATTGAACTTTCCCAGGAGATAGCTGAACTCGCACAGTTGGGAATGTGTTTGCGCTGGTGCACATTTCTTCGGTATGCCACTTCCTCACCTTTCCGTTTGGTTTGTTCTTCCAACTCCACATGAAATTCCTTCTCCAGCCCTCCTTCCCCTCCACCACCCAGCATGCACAGGAGTGTAATAGCCTATGCCTCAGCTGTGCACATTTTGGACAGAGGCATGTCCTTTGGCCTTTCGGAGCAAACTACATTATATGAAACTCCCCCAGTAAGTATAATACTGTACTTAGGAAAACATTCTTTGGTATTATAACAAGTGCATTCTTATTGTGTTTCATGGCACCTGTAACCATGCATCTCCATTGGTTTTAGTGAGGGTCACTCTGCTAAAACCCTGCAGATCCCTTTTAAAACATGGGGGTATTTTCAGTGTAAATTGTGCCTGCAATTCAGAGAAAATTCTCTGCTACAACAGTCAAATGTTTTCATCTGAGGTCTGTCATGAGGTGCTCTACTCTCCACAGGGTGGTGCCTCTTTCTGGTGATTCTGGGGATTAGCTCCACCCAGTTCAGAGCCCCCTTTCTTCTTTGCCACCGTTGCAGTTTTCCTTCTGTCCATAGAGTCACAGCATAGCTGCTTTGTGACCAAGCCCTCCAGCCAGGTCACACTGTGATTTGCCTTCCCGGGGTGTCTTTCAAAGTCTCTCTCCACTAGCAGCCTCCAGCAGTCCTTAAATCCGCTGCCCTGACTATGTCACTCCTGTATTGACTCGGGCAGTTGTCTCCATTCACTGCCCTATGCCATAGCACTCTGTAGTGGATAGTAGGGGAACCCAGGCCTGCCCTCTACTCTGAGATCCAGTCCAGGGCCCTTTAGTGAGGCATTCAGGTCTGTAGCTACATCTACCTAATTGTTCTTTCCCCTGGAGTACTTCCTGTTGTGCTTCTCTAAGCTTTTCTTTCTCTAGCCTTCCTAGTCAGACCCCTCTCTCTTAGGCCTGCTAGGTAAACTCTTTCTCAGGGATTCCTTTCCCCCACTTCCTTCTCCCTTACCTTGGGGAGAGAGATGGCAGACCTCCTCCCGGTGGCCTAATTACTGTTGCCAGCCTCCTAACTTTATGGAATCCCAGCCTGTTCCCTCATAGGTGATCTTCCTTTTAATTAGCAGCCTCCTCACAGCCTAAGCCCTGGTCTACACTAGGGAGGGGATCAATCTAAGTTACGCAACTTCAGCTCCGTGACTAACGTAGCTGAAGTCGATGTACTTAGATCAACATACCATGGTGTCTTCACCGTGGTGAGTCGACTGCTGCTGCTCCCCCATTGACTCCACCTGCACCTCTTGCGGCGGTGGAGTACAGGAGTCGATGGGAGAGCGCTCGGGCGTCGATTTATCGCGTCTAGACTAGACACGATAAATCGACCCCCCCCCCCCCCGCTGGATCAGTCGCTGCCCGCCAATCTGGCAGGTAGTGTAGACATATCCTAAATCTCCCCTGTTCGCAGCTTAAATGGATAATTGGGCCTGCTTGGCCTAATTCAACTTTCTCAGGTCCAGTGTGGGGAATGCACCCCATCACAGGGTGCTAATGTGTTCATATTTAGTGCACTGGGTTGAATTCTGCTCTCAATGACACTAATACAAATCCAGAGAAACTTCACTGAAGCATGGCCAAGGGCAAAATGTGGGCCACAGAATGTTTTTCGTTTTTGAAGGGAGATTTGATAAATATTTTCACATCCTTTTTAACTGAAATGTTCCAGTGGTAATTTCCCCTGTTGTGCAAATAAGAAGCCCTTCTGTCTTGGTGCAGCAGTTCTTGAGAGAAAGGGTAGAAGAGAGAGAGGTGTATTATTTGAAGATGAATTAACCAGCTTCATGTAAATAAAAGTGGGAGTGAGGAGAGGATGGTAAATTACTGTCGGGCTTTGATGGCAGGATCCCACATTTCCTCAGGGAATGTGGAAATAGGAATTGTATTCGTTTCCACCCCACCCCAAGTGCCCACATTTAACACCATCTATAGAGAAAAATGTTTCTCATAAAAGCTACCTTCTTGGAGTCCTGTACATTGTACTTGAAGAGGAGTTGTATGTTTATTTCTATTACTCTCTCAGTAAACTCAGTTGCATCTTCAGCAACTCCTGACTTAAATGTACCATCACGCACACATCACAGTCAGGTGCTGTGAGATTGATACTAGGAAAATTGACCGTAATTATTTCATCTTTATTATGAAGCTGACACATTAGTTCAAAAATGACACTGCTATCTGCCCACCAGGCCTTTTCCCAGCAATCAGATACATCGTGGAGAAAACAGATGCAGACAGTAAAGAGCACGGCCAGACTTGAGAAGGTATTCAGGAACTATCCAGGTTTATTTATGCAAATGGCATGGTTGCAGGACTAGCTGCACCTATTTTCCTTCTGTTCTCTCTGAGTGCACCGCCTCAGATGTTAGACTTCTTCTTCAGGGTGGAAGAATCGGGGGGAGGGCGAGAGCCTCTGTAATGGAAATATTCAGGGAGTGGATCTGTGTTTCAACACCCTTAATGTCCCAGAGAGGCCAGAGCGGGACCCAGCTATGTTTCACTGCTGCTCGCTTGTGCCAGAGGTGAGGTGGGGAGGCAGAGATAAGAGTGCGACTGGCGGAGGGGCTGGAGCAGCCACTGCAATGCATGAGATCAAGCCAGCCACCAGGAAGCAGGAAGGACTCCCTGGCCCTACCCAGTCTAGCCTCAGAGCCACCATGGGTCCTGGCGAAGACACCTGGCCCGGGGGAGGGACAGGGGCACTTTAGCCAGCTGCCAGGGTACGGAACAGAACATGACACAGTCACCTAGAGGGGGGGTGGCAGGTGGGCATTAGCACATAGAATGCCAGCTATCAGGGGATGGGAGGGAAGCACCAAGGAACTGCCATAGGAAAATCAGTAGGAACTGCTAGGACCCCATCCCCCTTCCCAGCCTACAGCCAGCTGCCTGACTCCCCCAACCCGGGCCTCAGTAGCTCCCCTCATTTCCCTTCCTATCCCTCAGTCCCCCATTCACAGGGAGGTTCTGACACCTGGGCCTCTTACCCTTACCTGGCTTAGGGAAGAATGTCACAATTCATCCCCTCTTCGATGAGGACTAGGGTACACTGCCCTGGCAATACTACCTGCTTATCATCCTCCGCTCTGACTGGGTTGTGGATCCCTGCATTTCCTCCCTTCAGGAACCAGTGCTGTTAACTAACAGCCTACTTCAAACAAAGTGTTTTTTATTTAGCAGCTGGAACAATGCATTAGAGGGCAA
Source organism: Lepidochelys olivacea (assembly GCF_965140295.1). Taxonomy (NCBI): domain Eukaryota; kingdom Metazoa; phylum Chordata; order Testudines; family Cheloniidae; genus Lepidochelys; species Lepidochelys olivacea. The sequence goes on along the minus strand of NC_140418.1, from coordinate 90,590,506 downwards.
AGGACTTTAAATAAGCCTACACACTTATTTAGTCTCAGCTAGTCTGATTTTGCCATAAACTATGTTAGACAGGCTTTCCTCTTCAGTTACAGGAACAGAACTGATTTATATTCCCCTAGCAAGGCCAGATCCTTCTGTGACCCACAATGGTCACCACGCTCAGCATGCCAGCTGTTCTTCACTGCCGCTCCCCACCTCCAGCTTGTCTGAGAGTGTGTCAGCCTGGCTTTCTGTCTGACCCACCCTGTTCAAACTGGGTTGAGCACTCAATCGAAGAGAAGGCTAGAGCCATTAATGCTACTTGCTCTGACTCTGTCTCTTAGCATCTTTAAATGTAAGCTGTTAGGTGACTACTAGAAATGCTTGCCTCTCTCTATGCTTAGATGGATAGGCTGGCTCCAACTCAGTCAGAACCCCAAGGGTGAAATATCCACCCCCATTTATGGGACAGATATACCAGGACAGATCCAGACACCATATTAATAGTCACCAAACAGCACCTGTCCTTTTGTCACATGTTTCTTTGGTTTCCTTTCTTTCATATCCTCCACTCAGCTGAGATTGATCTGGCATTTCCCAAGCTGTGAGACACAACTGGCCAGGGTGGTGCTGACAGACCTCTGAATTGTTCTTTTGTTTCATCTTCCGTTAAAAAAGCAAAGCATGTCTCTAGCAGTTATGGTGGCAATGAAAACTTTTGAAATGTGAAGCAAGAATAACTGAAACATGGATGTCTGTCTGACTTTGCTAAGAGCCTAAAACAAGAGTTTTGAGATGTTGACTGCCCCATTCATTTCAATTAGTTCTGTCACAGATAGCAGTAATGATACTTTGTCAGTATTGTTAACTTTGCATTTCCCATCAAAATATGTAAGAATGAAGAGGCAGTATCATATTATGAAGAACTACGCTAGTGTTTCTCTGAGTGGAAAGAGATGACACAAAGGAGAAGCGGAGCTGGAAGGGGATGTGGAAAGTGTTAAAAATTAAAATATGTAGGCCTGTAATAACCTGCAGTGGGAATGGGGGCAGCAATTTGTTTTATTTTCTTGGAGAGAGGCTCAGCTTTTAAGAGTTTGGGAAACATTGTATTAGTGCTTGTGTTTCTTTGTGCTTTAACTGGTTTTGCAGAATACCTGTGTGTCCCTCCACTGGCAGGGTGAAGTCATCTCAGGTATATTTATGCCCTTACGCTGTTTAGTCTTGTTTGGCAAACGTAATGGATAATACTGAACAGTGACTTTTTAACACGATGTATAGGAACTTTGAAATCAAGTGTATATACACATACCTACACAGAAGGCAACATGACCCGTAACTGACTGGCACACAAAGTTAGGGTCAAAGGTTAGATTTTCATTTTTTTTAAGGAGTTTCAACCAATCCCTTCAAAAGCTAGCAAGCTGCACCATCAGTGAGTATACAAACACTGAGGAAATCCTATAATTATATATATTTGACATCTGTACTTAAGGCAAGGCAAAGATTATATGTGGTTTTTTTGGTGTGTTTAGAATGGTTCAGAACAAGAATGTTATAGAGCTTGCAAAACAGAAAAAAAAAGTTTAGAAAAAGCTGAAAGCTTCTTTGTTTATCCCCACCTTCTTCTCCAGTTTTTTATTCTATTGTTTTTCTCCAGGGTTTTATCTCTGAATTGTTGCCAAAAAAATTTGGCAATCACCATAGTAAATACCATTATTTCTTTCCCTCCCCATATCCCGAAGGACCTTCCACTCCTATATTCCCCAGTGATAACACCTGCCATTGACCTTTTTGACTGTGTAAGGAAACACATTTATTTAGCTTCTATCTCTACCAGTTGCCACATTGGAAGCATATTACAATGTTTGCAGGTCAATCCAGGTGTTATCTCTGGGGAATATAGTAGTGGAGAGTCCTTAGGGATATGGGGAGGGAAAGGAAATAATGTGCTAAGCAATTTGTTGTATCTCCTTCCTGGATAATGTTGGTGTTGTCACCTAATGAACACAGTGACAAGTATAGCTAAGTGGGCCAAAGGGCTGGCTTGTTGAAAATGACAATCAGTCATTTTCCTATGAGTTTCCATATAATAAAATTCAAGCTTGTCCAATGAGGGCAACCGTGTTTGAGTCTTGGATGCTCTCACCTTCTGCCTGGGGAAGGCTCTTTCATAACCTCTAAGTACAGGGATCGTCAACCTTTGGCACGTGGCCCGCCAGGGTAAGCCCCATGGTGGGCCGGGCCAGTTTGTTTATCTGCCGCATCCGCAGATTCAGCAGATTGCAGCTCCCACTGGCCGCAGTTCGCCGCTCCAGGCCAATGGGGGCTGCAGGAAGCAGTAGCCAGCACATCCCTCAGCCCGCGCCGCTTCCCGCAGCCCCCATTGGCCTGGAACTGTGAACCGTGGCCAGTGGGAGCTGCGATCAGCCGAACCTGCGGACACGGCAGGTAAAAAAACCGGCCCGGTCTGCCAGGGGGCTTACCTTAGCAGGACGCGTGCCAAAGGTTACCGATCCCTGCTCTAGTATCTGGTTACACAGTGCTCTTACAGCTGAGAAGAAGCTTGCCTGCCATTCCAACAACACAAAAAAATGCAGTGATCCTGATTGTGGATCAGGCACAAGGGATAACAGAAGAACAGAGAGGTGGTTGAAAGTCACCAAAGCTAATTAATTTCTTAAGTTACGCCCTTGAAGTGATGTTTAGCTGTGGCATTGTCATTTGTGAGCATTAATATGTTAATGAAAGTCTTTGCTTAAAAGCCTAGAGCACTCTGAAATAGCAACAAAATGTGATAGGTAAAGGGGTAGCAGAATTCTGATGTCCTTAGTAATTTTAACTCCTTCTTTTCTAAGGAATAAAATACTGGTTGAAATACTGTGTTGACTGGGTCAGGGATGTTTAATAAAAAGCTCCTCTCTCTTGCTATTTTCACTTCCTGTCATGGTGAATGCAAGAGCAATGAGAAATGTGTTTGGGTCCCCTGCAGTCATAGGACATGGATCCAAAATTTCCTGCCTTCATCATTCCCTATATAAATATAGATGTTCTTGCTGTTCTGAATGATCATGGGGTGACAGAAGGGGTCTCTTCTACCTTCAGTGGGGCAGCTAACTCCCTTACCCTCAACAGGATTTTCACATCCATTTCTACAGGAGAATAGATCCCTTGATCATTGAGAGAGAATCATTACAGACCCAACTACAAATGTACCTAAATGAAAGTATTTCTTCTCTGAAGACCACTAGAATACAAAAATGCACTGCACCTTCATCAGAATGAGCATTATACAAGGGTCAGTCTTTTGGAGTATAGTGCCATTGGCAGATCCTGTATAGTTAGCTAACATCAGTGAGTGTTATAATAGAGAGTCTTGCAATGAAGGTGCTGTAAAACCTAATATGAAACTGAAAAGAACAATTCTCAATTTGAGCTAACAATGCCTCTCGTTATAAAGAAGTATAAGTCATGTGGTCCCCAATTTAAAACTTTCCCCTGTGCTTCTGCAGTCTTTAGGGTAGGCAGTGGTTTCAATCCTGGGGAATGTGTTTATTCAGTCTAGTAAAAACATTAAAAAAGGGGATAAATCTTCACTGACCCAAAATGCTTTTCATTACTACTATAAACTATAAAACATTTAGAAAGGAGTTTAGAGTAAAGATAATATAGTTTGCATAGCCAGAGTGTATGACCTTGAGTGGTAGTTACAGAGCTCAGTTGCAACTTATAGTACTTCATCACAAAATCATTAAGGGCAAGGGGGAAGATTATAAGGTGTTACATTGATTCTGATAATTAAAAACATGCATGATGCTACAGGCTTGGCCACTGAAAGTAATAAAATTGTGTAAGTTCAAATCCTGTAAAAGGGGTTAATCATTGATTTCAGAATGTGGCAAGTTTACTGATCTTGTTAACAGCAAAAAATGTGTGTGGTTACCTCTCTTGGAAAGAAAAACAGGTATCTGACCTGTTACTAGTAGGATTCCCAAGCCAACAAGGACCCATGCTAATCAAAAATGAATTGCAACTGTTATTCCATTCCGTTTCCTGCCAGAGTCCTTGCATTGGAAAATCAGCACAAGCTATCTTTCAAGACCAAGCTTTGTATTCTTGTGCTACAGTTCTGTCCTGTACGTAATGGCAACGGCAAAAATTCTTAGCCTTTAATCTGTAGCAACGTTGTTAAGACTAAGGGCTAGAACTTAGATTCATAGATTTTTAAAGGCCTGATAGGATCATTGTGATCATCTAGTCCGGGCTCCTCAATAACACAGGCTGTAGGACTTCCTTGAATTACTTCCCATGACAAGTCCAATGTCGTTGAACTTAGAGCAGCGGTTCCCAAACTTGTTCCGCCCCTTGTGCAGGGAAAGCCCCTGCCGGGCGGCGCCAATTGGTTTACCTGCCGTGGTCCACAGGTTCGGCCGATCATGGCTCCCAGTGGCCGCGGGTCGCTGCTCCAGGCCAATGGGAGCTGCTGGAAGCAGCGCGGGCCAAAGGATGTATTGGCCCCTGCTTCCAGTAGCTCCCATTGGCCTGGAGCAGCGAATGGCGGCCACCAGGAACCACAATCGGCCGAACCTGCGGCCACAGCACGTAAACAAACAGGCGCGGCCCGCCAGGGGTTTTCCCTGCACAAGTGGCAGAACAAGTTTGGGAACCACTGACCTAGAGCATATCTTTTTAGAAAAACATCCAGTTCACCACGAGCCTTAGTAATTTGTTCCAATGGTTAACTACCCTCACTGTTAAAATTTGCAACTTATTTCTAGCCTGAATTTGTCTAGCTTCAACTTCTAGCCTTTGCATTTTGTTTGCTAGATTGAAGAGTCCTCTATTATCAAATTTCTGTTCCCCATGTAGATATTTATAGACTGTGATCAAATCAGCCCTTTATAGACTGTGATCAAATCAGCTCTTTGGTAAAATAAACAGATTGAGAATTTCACTATGGGTATGTCTGCACTGCAGCATGGAGTGAGCTTCTCAGTATGGGTAGGTTTCAGAGTAGCAGCCGTGTTAGTCTGTATTCGCAAAAAGAAAAGGAGTACTAGTGGCACCTTAGAGACTAACCAATTTATTTGAGCATAAGTTTTCATGAGCTACAGCTCACTTCATCGGATGCATTGAGCTGTAGCTCACAAAAGCTTATGCTCAAATAAATTGATAAGTCTTTAAGGTGCCACTAGTACTCCTTTTCTCAGTACGGGTAGGCAGATACATGCTAGCTCTACCTAAGGTAGCACACTAAAAATAGCAGGGTAGCCACAGGTAGTACAGAGATAATATAACTTCCCTACTCCTACTTGATATTCCCCAGATATACATCCAAGGATTGCATTAGCCCTTTCGGTCACAGCATCGCACTGAGAGATTATGTTCAGCTGATTATCCACCATGACCCCCAAGTCTCTTTCATAGTCACTGCATCCCAGGATAGAGTTCTCCATCTTGTTTGTGTGGCCTGCATTCTTTGTTCCTAGATGTATGACTTCACACTTATTAGACACCGCAACAGATATTGTTTGATTGCTTATCAGTGGCCTGTCTTCATCATTATTTACCACTTCCCCCAATGTTTGTGTTATCTGAAAACTTTTATCAGTAATGGTTTTGTTTTCTTCCAGGTCACTGACAAAAATATTAAATAACATAGGGCCAAGAACAGATCACTACAAGAAACACACCTATTCAATGATCATTCCCCATTTACAATTACATTTTGAGACCTGTCAGTTAGCCAGTTTTTCATTCATTTTATATGTGCCATGTTGATTTGTATCATCCTAGCTACTTAATCAAAATTTTGTGTGGGACCAAGTCAAATGCCCTACAGAAGTTGAAGTACTTTACATCAGTGCTGTTATCTTTACCAACTAAACTTGTAATCTCATTTTTAAAAAAATCAAGTTAGTTTGACAAAATCTATTTTCCTCACATTTGAAATTTTGATTTCGGCAATGAGTCTTGTTAAAGATTGCCACTGTGGTCCAAATTCTAATTTCTGTTGTACCAGTGTAAATCAAGAGTACCTCCTTTGACTTTGGTGGAGTTGCTTCATATTTGCAACCGTTTGAATGATATAAGAATCTGCTCCTCCATCCCTGACATCGAATGAACCTTTGTGAGAATAATAGGCAATAGTGATTGTTGCCTGATCTATTGATTGTGTATGAATTATATTACCGGTAATTATTTAAGAATTCCCAATTAACACTGAGGCTTGGTAGGTTCTGGTCCTGAGATCAGGCCCGGTGTTAAAATTTACTGTTAAGTTGGGAATCCCGATGTGCATGGTTGCAACACTCTCACTTAGGAAAAACCTGCTGTATTTGTAATAGTTTTATTAACAGTCAGCAAAGTTACAAACACTCCAACCCAGCAAGGTAGAGATAATACAGAATATGCATTTGAGCATCCGTAGACTCACACACCATCCCTTGCTAAATAACTTGAAGTGTTAGTTATCAGCTTCCTCGTCATCATCGTCAGTGGGCATCCTCATGGCATCTCCAAAGAGCTGAATCTCTCAAGGCACACAGGCCAGGATACAACTTGTGTAATGTGTTATACTACTGCCTCTATGCCTAATGCATATTCAGTAAGGGTTTCATCCCCTTTTCTTTATTTGTATTTCCTCACCTTACTAATAGTGGGGTAACTTCTCCCACAGTTTACATCCATTTACCTCAAGCTTATTAGCATATACATCAGTCAGTTACCAGGCTATTCCTGTGGTCAGACATCTGCTGTTGTTCCTAACTTTAAAACAGCACAGGCTGGTATAAACTAACATCCGGTGGTTACCTGTCAGGAGTTTAGTCATTACAACATTCTGTCTGATACTTTATGATCTAGTGTTACTCCAGGTTATTTGCTTATGCTAAAGCTTTTTGCCATGATTGCTTTAGCTAAACTATTATCTTACAGGTTTTGAGGCTTGTAGGCTCATTGTATTACTGCCTTAACTTATGACTATGCCTGGCCCATACGCTTACATAGTCATGCCAAAATCAAGCCTCACGGTTGGATAACAGGAGCAAAGGTATGTAAATATCGGTGCTTCCTTTAATTTGCATCTCAAACATAGTAAGCATAAATTGCTCTGCTGTCTTGATAGTATATATGTATTCCTTTAAAAATAATATTTGGCTTAAACCTCATTTAATTTTTTTAAAAAGAAAAGGAGGACTTGTGGCACCTTAGAGACTAAAAAATGTATTTGAGCATAAGCTTTCATGAGCTGCAGCTCACTTCATGGGATGCATTCAGTGGAAAATACAGTGGGGAGATTTATATACACAGAGAACACGAAACAATGGGTGTTACCATATACACTGTAAGGTGAGTGATCAGCTAAGGTGAGTTATTACCAGCAGGAGAGCGGGGCGGGGGGAGCCTTTTGTAGTGATAATCAAGGTGGGCCATTTCCAGCAGTTGACAAGAACCGTCTGAAGAACAGTGGGGGTTGGGGGGTGGGGGAATAAACATGGGGAAATAGTTTTACTTTGTGTAATGACCCATCCACTCCCAGTCTTTATTCAAGCCTAAGTTAATTGTATCCAGTTTGCAAATTAATTCCAATTCAGCAGTCTCTCATTGGAGTCTGGTTTTGAAGTTTTTTTGTTGAAGAATTACCACTCTTAGGTCTGTAATCGAGGGACCAAAGAAATTGACGTGTTCTCTGACTGGTTTTTGAATGTTATAATTCTTGACGTCTGATTTGTGTCCATTTATTCTTTTACGTAGAGACTGTCCAGTTTGACCAATGTACATGGCAGAGGGGCATTGCTGGCACATGATGGCATATATCACATTGGTAGATGTGCAGGTGAATGAGCCTCTGATAGTGTGTCTGATGTGATTAGGCCCTATGATGGTGTCTCCTGAATAGCATTTGTAAAACACATGTTTTCTATTACCAGGTCATGGTAAGAATTAACATTGATATGAACCAGCTCTCCACCTAGCTGTAGATAGAAATCAGCTTTCAGATTTGATAACGTCCAACTGCAAAAGTATGCCAACAAACTTTATTAAAACAAGATTTTTAAAGAACAATTTATTTGAAGCAACTTTTAACTTTAATAATAATTTTCCAGTGAAAGGACAGATTAATAAAATGATTAATGTGCAGATAGTCTTATCAGTAGCAAATGATTTCAGAATTATATTAGAATTTACCCTTATCATGCAAATTGAACTAAGCAATACTTTTCCCACCATGTACATGTGACAAATTTTACAGACACTTCAATACTTACTTACTGCGAAATCGCTGACATGACGAATACTCAGGAGCATACTGTGCATCAGAGCACAAGATAAATAATCGTCTGTAAAATGTGCTAAAACTTTATTATAAACTTCATAGTGGCAAAATAATGGAATTGTTTCCTGTGCACAAGATCTTAACTGTTCACTACTTTATACTGCTGACATATTGACAAAATGAAATTAAAACAAAAATTTAAAAAAAAAACCCTACTCTAGTGGAATAAATCATTGGGATGATGTTCTGTGGTGGTGGAAATCAGTAAGTGACATTTATTATGTCCAGTAAAACATTAATCAGTTCTTTCTGGTGCCATTTTAATTCATTCAAGTACTTTGTTTTTTCTTGCTTAAAGGGAAATTATATTTTGAAGAGGGCCTATAAAAATAGCATTGTATTCCATGATTGCTGTAAAAATACTGTTGTGGATTGCTATGTCTTCCCTTTTTGCTAAGTTACAGCTAATTAAGCTCATAATATCTGTCAATCTTGAAAAATTAAGTCTGGTTTCTTCTCCTTCATTTTACCCCAACCATCAATAAAGATTTTACAATTGGAACTTATTTGGACAAGTCAGAAACAGGATCTAACTTGTTTTCTAATAGCAATATTGATTCTTTTGTGCTAACAGGAGTAAAAAAAAGCAGGAAATGTTTATTTTTGTCTGATATAAACAAGTGTTATGATGAATACTATAAATTCAGGGAGCAGAAAGATGCCACTTTTTACATGGTTACTTTTCTAATAATCATTAGCACTCTTTCAGAATTAAAGACTACATGTCTTCTCAGGGATCACTGAAATATGAAACTAGGTTTTAAATGTAGCTGCTTTATACTGGTCCATGCAGTCTAAGTAGTGCAACATAGTGCTTTTAGAGAAAACAAATACGTTCTTCTTGCCCTAACCAATTACCAGTAGTGAGTGGATAGACAGGTGTTAATTTTCACTGACACATGTTTTTACAGATGTTTGTTGCTTTAAGAATGAGTTTCTTATCTAGAGAGCAATCTTTTTCACAAGTCATTCTACCTCGATTTAATAGCGCTCATGAGATCCTCAGAGTAGACTGCTTATTCCCAAATGAGTAGCCTCTATTTATATGTGTCTATCAGCAGCAGAATTTATGAAAGATACACAAGTTATGTGAACTTTAAATGTTTTCGCAGTTGTTAAACTAGTCCAACTATTTCAACAACAGTCACTGCTTAGAACAGTTTTGGACTCACTAGCTGCTCAGCTGAAGTTTGAAAACCCTGTGTGTAAACCAAGCAAATCCCAGATTGCTTGTCAACTGCAAAAAACACAGTCTCGTCTTGACATTTCCTACTGAGGAAACCACTTAGAAGATATTTTCTGTTTGAATTATTCAAACCATCCTCTTCCATGCCCACTGTCCACCCATTGCCATGGTTCTGCAATGAGCACAGAAGAAAAAAAAAGTAAGCCTTACTGGCAAAAAACACAGTATGGTACCGGCAGACTCAGAGAGAAGAAATTTCTACAAAACTATGCCACCACCATGAACGAGGCAAGAAGATCCTACCTGTCCACTCCCACAGAGGCAGCAAGGTCATGGCTTGTGGAACTTTTCTGGCAGCAGTAAAAGGGCTCGAGACCCTCATAGGTCTGTCTGCTAAAATGCCTAATTTAACCAGGTTTTCCCACATGTAGGCAGCTCTTATAATACACTGTGCATTTCAGAATACCTTTGGACATGCTTGGAGATGCATCTTGGATTGTGCTTGGGTATCTTAAAAGGAATCTTTGAAAATTGAGCTGAATACTACTGTTAAATAAAAAACAGAGGTTAAAAAATAGCTAATTTTTGCAGTTAGCTTTTCCTTACGGTAGTAACTGTTATTTTTTTCAGTAATTCTGGCTTATAGAAGTTACCAGTAGATGCAGTTTTTCAGTTGAATAATAGTTTAAGCAAGTTAACATATATATTATTTTAATTAACTTGTGCTGATGCATGTATTTCACTTCTAATACAAGTGTCAGATTTATGTCATTTGTTTATCATGTTTAAGTTTAAAATATTGACTCACCAGCACACAATACAAATGAAAAGTTAGCTGTAAGACCAAATCAATTCTCCCCCCCTTACCCGCCCCCCAAAAACAGAGCAGGAAGGACAATAACATTAATCAAAATGATAAGATGAGGTATAAAAGTTAGAAACAGATGGGCTCACTCAGGTCAATCTAATTTCTAGTGTCAGCTAGTGACATCACAGAATTATTCATCGCACCAGGGGCCAATGACTGAGTGGACCATTCACCTCTAGAGATGGTTCCTTCAGGTACAGTTTCCACAGATAACCGAAGGCAGATTGTTTGTTATCAAGGTAGGACAAGAACTTTAGGATGGCAATATCAAAAAGTGGGATAATTAATCACTGTTTCATAGGAGAGGAGGAAACAAAAGCATTGGGTAGACAAGCAGGACAATCCTATGAAAGTAAGAAACTGTCATTCCACTGAGACTTATAAGTGTATTTACAATGTATTTATTTAAAAATTGGCACTTGCCTTAGATTAAATGTGCCTTCCTTTTGATATAGATCTGTTATACCTAAACCTCTACAAATTCCAAGGTTTTATTAAGGTTTACAGAAATATCTGTATATTGTGTTTCAAGCTATTATAGAGTTGTAAATCAAAAATCATTAGTGTTGATAATTGCAAAAACCTGTGTTGTTCTAACTTCGCAGTCTTGTCAGTTGTCAGCAGTGAGTACAGTAGTTCTGAGAGAGACAGAAATCAGTACTAGAGCTGGCGGAAATTTTTTTTGAATTTCATGCATTTTAATGCAAATAGAGACAGTTTTTCACAAAAAAATTATTTACTTCAAATGTGCCCATTATTCTGACCAGCTCTTTCACTAAGCCTTAGAAATATCCTTGCGTCCATTATTCCATCAGACCTTCAAGGGCCTTAACCTCATTTATACTAAGACCCCTTAAAATGGGTGTTAATTGTATGTACACCCACTCTAAGTCCCCTTTACATTGCCAGAGTGGAATAAAGAGCCTTAGTGTAAATGACAGGTTTCAGAGTAACAGCCGTGTTAGTCTGTATTCGCAAAAAGAAAAGGAGTACTTGTGGCACCTTAGAGACTAACCAATTTATTTGAGCATGAGCTTTCGTGAGCTACAGCTCACTTCATCGGATGCATACCGTGGAAACTGCAGCAGACTTTATATACACACAGAGAATATGAAACAATACCTCCTCCCACCCCACTGTCCTGCTGGTAATAGCTTATCTAAAGTGATCATCAAGTTGGGCCATTTCCAGCACAAATCCAGGTTTTCTCACCCTCCACCCCCCCACACACAAATTCACTCTCCTGCTGGTGATAGCCCATCCAAAGTGACAACTCTCTACACAATGTGCATGATAATCAAGTTGGGCCATTTCCTGCACAAATCCAGGTTCTCTCACCCCCTCACCCCCCTCCCAAAAACCACACACACAAACTCACTATCCTGCTGGTAATAGCTCATCCAAAGTGACCACTCTCCCTACAATGGGCCATTTCACTGAATATAGCGCAAGTAGCTATATATAATATAGCGCTATATTGATGACATCTTCATCATCTGGACCCATGGAAAAGAAGCCCTTGAGGAATTCCACCATGATTTCAACAATTTCCATCCCACCATCAACCTCAGCCTGGTCCAGTCCACACAAGAGATCCACTTCCTGGACACTACAGTGCTAATAAACAATGGTCACATAAACACCACCCTATACCGGAAACCTACTGACCGCTATTCCTACCTGCATGCCTCCAGCTTTCACCCTGACCACACCACACGATCCATCGTCTACAGCCAAGCTCTGCGATACAACCGCATTTGCTCCAACCCCTCAGACAGAGACAAACACCTACAAGATCTCTGTCAAGCTTTCTTACAACTACAATACCCACCTGCAGAAGTAAAGAAACAGATTGATAGAGCCAGAAGAGTTCCCAGAAGTTACCTACTACAGGACAGGCCTAACAAAGAAAATAACAGAACGCCACTAGCCGTCACCTTCAGCCCCCAACTAAAACCCCTCCAACGCATTATTAAGGATCTACAACCTATCCTAAAGGATGACCCAACACTCTCACAAATCTTGGGAGACAGGCCAGTCCTTGCCTACAGACAGCCCCGCAACCTGAAGCAAATACTCACCAACAACCACATACCACACAACAGAACCACTAACCCAGGAATTTATTCTTGCAACAAAGCCCGTTGCCAATTGTGCCCACATATCTATTCAGGGGACACCATCACAGGGCCTAATAACATCAGCCACACTATCAGAGGCTCGTTCACCTGCACATCCACCAATGTGATATATGCCATCTTGTGCCAGCAATGCCCCTCTGCCATTTACATTGGTCAAACTGGACAGTCTCTACGTAAAAGAATAAATGGACACAAATCAGATGTCAAGAATTATAACATTCATAAACCAGTCGGAGAACACTTCAATCTCTCTGGTCACGCAATCACAGACATGAAGGTCGCTATCTTAAAACAAAAAAACTTCAAATCCAGACTCCAGCGAGAAACTGCTGAATTGGAATTCATTTGCAAATTGGATACTATTAATTTAGGCTTAAATAGAGACTGGGAGTGGCTAAGTCATTATACAAGGTAGCCTATTTCCCCTTGTTTTTTCCTACCCCCCCCCCCCAGATGTTCTGGTTTAACTTGGATTTAAACTTGGAGAGTGGTCAGTTTGGATGAGCTATTACCAGCAGGAGAGTGAGTTTGTGTGTGTATGGGGGTGGGGGGAGTGAGAAAACCTGGATTTGTGCTGGAAATGGCCCACCTTGATTATCATGCACATTGTAGGGAGAGTGGTCACTTTGGATGAGCTATTACCAGCAGGATAGTGAGTTTGTGTGTGTGGTTTTTGGGAGGGGGGTGAGGGGGTGAGAGAACCTGGATTTGTGCAGGAAATGGCCCAACTTGATTATCATGCACATTGTGTAGAGAGTTGTCACTTTGGATGGGCTATCACCAGCAGGAGAGTGAATTTGTGTGTGGGGGGGTGGAGGGTGAGAAAACCTGGATTTGTGCTGGAAATGGCCCAACTTGATGATCACTTTAGATAAGCTATTACCAGCAGGACAGTGGGGTGGGAGGAGGTATTGTTTCATATTCTCTGTGTGTATATAAAGTCTGCTGAAGTTTCCACGGTATGCATCCGATGAAGTGAGCTGTAGCTCACGAAAGCTCATGCTCAAATAAATTGGTTAGTCTCTAAGGTGCCACAAGTACTCCTTTTCTTTTAGTGTAAATCGAAATTAAGGCCTAGATTCACCTTACTGATAAGGTGGTCTAAACTGTATCTGAATTTTTTCATGTTTCCTAACATTCCTGTAGTATTTAAGGGTTTGATTTATATGTTTCACTGAGACATTTTATGTAAATTCCAAGAGAAATATGGGATCTGTGAGAGAAACATGGACTCTACAAATAAGTTTGTTTTTGTGTTCAGTCTTGTCCAACTGAACTCCTTTTTGTTTGCATACAGATAGAAAGATGGGCCTTATCTACCACTCTTCCTAGTTAATATTATCCTTTACCATGTGGTGAAAGCAGTCATTACTATATTAATATCTATTACAAAAACAGAATTATAAAAATTATAGACTAGATAGTTAAAAGGTCAAATCCTGCAGTGCTAACTATAAGCGAGTTTTGTCTGAGTAAAGATTGAATAAAATCTAAGTACGTACTGAGGGATTTGGTCCAGTGTTTGTAATGATATATATAGATATAGATATCCTCCTGGGAAAACTTTGAGAGGTAAAAGGTATCCTGTTCTTCACCTCCTATGCTAAAAAATGTGCAAGTCTCACACTATGTTAAGTGCATGTATAATAATTCTCACATATGGCAATAGTATACATGTGTAGTATCCCTCTAGGGAATATCAGCTTCCTGGTCAAACAGGCCCTTTAAACAGCTTTTGTGCATGTGAAAACAATTAAATGTTTAACTAAGGAGATCCTCAGATACATTAGATTGATATTATTTGTCTTAAGAAAGCTACACCAAGCCGTGAAAGATTTGAATCTGGGTGGCCGTTGAAGACACAGCAGTTTGACTGTAAAGTTGTTACAGTTTGTCACTGTTAATAAAAAGTGTTTTAAAATGTATCATGTGTCAGCTATTAAGGATTTTGGAAGAATTCATTGTTAGAAACAACCTCCGAGGGGTAAAGCTTAACTAGTTACACAGGGGAAGTTCCTTTCTCTCAAATTTCCATTTTAATTGGTGTTTAACTTAGACTTCCTAGACTTCCTAGGCTGAGTGGAAGCATTTCGTACTGTCACATAAGAGACTCTGGCTTGAACTTGCCTGCAGTCCATCAGGTATTGGGAGTGCTATAGAATCAAGGAGCCCATCTCAAAATGGGTGGAAAGTGAGTCTGGTATCACTCAGTTAAGACTCATTGCAGCCAGTTGATTGGAGTTCCATCAAATAGTCCTATCTACAGGTCAATGTCCAATGAGAGTTGGATCAGTAACATATATGTGGGATCATCAGAACTGTGTGAGAGAGAGCCAAGGATAAAGTTTTGATAGAAGACACGGTGGTTAGAACTTATAATTTTACCCTATTTGATTAGTCCTCAGAATCTTTGTATATTAGTTTTTCTTCTACATCCAGAATTTACCTTCCAACATAACCCTAAAATATCTTTGTCAAATAAAACATGAGCACTAGGAGTTTCCTGCCATTTTCATAACTGCAAGCACATGATGTAAGAAATCTACCAGGAAAGATCCAAATACTATTACTAGTGCTGTTTCATAACCAGTTACAGCTGCTGCTCCACTGAGTAAGAACGCAGTTGGCTATCATGTTCTGTGCCTCTCCTGCTTGCAAGAATGTGACTTGAGTTTCTAGAAAGAGTTTTAGTAGGGAAGAAATTATTGTAAAGCATTTTAGAGGAGTGAATCTCAGATCTAGAATTCCAACTGAAAAAATTTGTCAATATTTAAATCGAATGCATGAACACTAAATGTTTTTACCTGTGAATGTTACTGGGATTTTCTTGGCAGCTTTTTCTTTCCAAAAATGAATTATGTAGATAGAGGTACTGTAAAACTTTCTAACGACGACAAAGAAAAACATACAGTAATTGCTAGTATATCCTTGCCAAGAGATTAATTGCATAAGAAATATATTTTATTCAGCTTCCAGCACTGCCTTGCTTTCACTAGTAGAAAACACATGTCAGCTCTCACCAGTGATGTTTATGTCTTTGCACAAACCTGCCTTCTTTCAGCAGAAAAATGCTCTAACTAGAAATGACTGCAGGTTACGGGGAGGGAGTGAAATGTTAGGTAGAACTGAGTAATACTCAGAACAATATGCTGGTGAAACTGTAAGAAATGTAAGTGACTGTGTTTTCATAGGGCCAAGCACAATGAAGGTCCCGATCCTGATCTGTACCACTGTTCATTAAATAGGAATCTGAACTCACCTTTATTTTTAGATGCTCTATCTGCCCATGCATCTGAGGCAACATGTTTAAGGTGCCTATCAAGGTGTAATGTGCAACAGTCAACAGCTAAGTAGAATAATAAAGAAGCCACCTGTCAAGGTAATATGTAAAATTCACTGAAGTTAGGAGCCTGAGTATTCATTGGTACCATAGGACCCCCACCCCAATACATTAATGATGACAAAACAGCAACATTATTTCTTCTTGTTATTGGTATCCCTCTGTTGTAGGTTTTTTTTTCCTGGACACTAAAACATAACTGCCTTGTGATTTTAAATGGGTTTCTAAACTAGAACAGAATATATTACCCCAGATATCACTTTCCCTGAAATTGCATAGTGACATACAAGCCTGGACAATTCTTTTCCCTTTCCAAAGTGAATGCAACCCTTGCATTTCTGAAATATTGTTATGAAATAGGGCCAATATGTTCCCATTTTCTAAATTAGACACAAGTAACTGTTTTGTGCTCCTTTGGAAAGTATGAGAGAATATTATTCATCTGTTTGCTTTAATGGATTCCTGCCAAATAAAAACATATAAATTTTATTTTATATAAAGTTGGAACAGGAATATAGATAAATTGTATGATGTGGTTAATAATGTAAAGATAAATTATGCAGGATTAATCTGTATATATGGGTATACTGTGCCATACATAATAATAAAAAAGCCCATCTGATTGCCCATACAAATAATTATACAGTTAAATGGAGCAGATTTCTCTTTTCCATTCTGTCATTTCTTACTATTTATTATGAACTCAGTTCCTCTAAAGCAAAATATCCCTTGTCTCGAGTCACATGTTCTTAAGTGTGTAACTTTTGGGAAATAAAATTAACTAATTCTTAGTTACCCTCTACTCCCACTTCTCCAAGGGAAAAGTAAAGAATGCTTCAATTGGGACAACTCAAAGTTCAAGACCTTTGAAGGCTCAAATCCTGTGGTCCTCATGCAGCCAAACTTCCCATCAGTTTTACTGTGACTTTTGACTGCACTAGGAGGTTTGCTGATGCGAGGACTACAGGATCTGAGCCCTTAAAGCTCTTGAACTGTCTGTTGTCTCTCTTGAAATATTCTGCACTTTTCCCTGAGAGAAGTGGAGTCATAGAAAGTGAATTAGAACATTCAGTCATCTGTGCTTGGCAGAATAGGATGTATTTTCCCATCAAGGCTCAGCTGCTTGATGTAAATAACTCATATTAATGCCTGGGTCTGTCTAGTTTAGTGGTGCAGTAAGACAAAAATAATTCTTTAATTGTTTTTCTCCGTCGATAAACAGTGCCTCCAGTTTGCAGATTTACAAGTGGGGTAAAAAAGCAAATAGGCTATATTTATGGTTAAAGTCGTTCCATCTATCCACTTGGCATATCTCAGGGATAAATTCTGTTTCTTTGCTTTTGCCCTCAAAACAGTTAAAAATAAAGCATTTTACTTTGCACATGTATTGTAGCTGTCTGTGTGTTTTTTGCATGTTCATTGTTGAATTTCAGTGGCCATCATGTTACCCATTCACCTACCTTTGTTACATGGTTCTGAGGTTCATCTCAGTCTCCTCTAATATAGCCTACATAATTTAGTGCTAGCTGCTCATTTGGCCACCTCAGTATTGGCAGCCCAGCTGTCTAATTTAACTGACCAATTATATATCCAAGCATTTACACCTTATTCATCACACTAGTATCTGAGCTCAACACAATAATAGGCCTAGATTCTTCCTTAGTTCATCCAAGATCTTTGGGGTATTTTCTTCCATGTCTTCTCCTCTTCTTTTTCTACTTTTTATCTTCAGGTACTGTCAGTAGCTTAAGTACATAAGTTTCCAACTTTCATTAGTGATATGACAAAAATAACTGACCCTGCTTATGCTGGTTTCTATGTTTTTGCTCTTAATGCATTGGAATTCAGTAGTCCACACCAAAAAAAAAAATCCTGAACCCTCTAACTCCAGTTTCTCTATTGGTTTAGTAAATACATCTAAAATTAACTCACATTAACATCTTGATCTTAAAACAACAACTATTGCTAAAGCAAATCCCTAGATCTAGTTCCTTGCATTAACTGTTGCTGAAATTAATGACCATATGAAAAACAGTGTTTTATCGGATGTGCTTTAATTGGAGTTTGGCCATTTCTGATAATATAGAAAAGGACTGGAATAGAAAGGAAGTATTTTAAAAAAACTGACTTTAAAATACAAATCTGGATCTGCAGTGGCATTCATATTTCTAAAACGGAGTTGGCAGACTTGTTGCATAAAGTTAAGAGAGAGCTAATCTAAATTCAGACTACATCATTGAATAGAAAACAATAAATGGAGTACTTAATATTGAGAACAGTTTGTCACTGAAACATGTTACAAAGTTGGATATTTCAGCCCATTTCTACTTAACTTATTTTCTGCTATCAGCATATTAATAGGATACTATTAAGAGGATACTAATAAAGGAGCAGTTGTTTCATGTCACAAGGTACACTAAAGGCCATTTAAACGTTCACAGTGGCATCACACTGCAACAAAAAGGCAGTGAGGCAGTTTTGGTTCAACAGAGCAATAGTGCAGTATGCTGAGCTGACAAAGAGCTTTCCAATTATTTGTACCATTGGACTAACTTCTGTCACAGTGCACCAATACAAACTCATTGATTTCAGTAAGAGGAGAATTTGGCCTTATATCTTTTTCCATTCACCCCCCTTTGATTTTTATTTTATTTTTTTTTTGTTACTTTTTAAACCATATCACGTCTCCATTTCAAATAAAAAATGACCCTTATGAAAAGCCCTTATTTATGGACTGCCTTTCTATGAGTGCCTGCTGCACTCAGTCCTTCTACTTCTTTTGTATGTTACTTACACAGGGTTCACCTGGAAAAGGGCCAGAAAGTTATGAGGACTGAATGGAACTGGAGTCATTCGCAACTGAAAAACCTTTTTAAGAAACAGCACCATGAATTCACATCACAAAGCACCTTTGCATTTTGACATCATAGTGATGTAGCTGAGCTATAATAGTGTTTAAACCCAGTGATGGATGGCTTTATAGTCTGAAACCATTTTGCCTGTTTGAATGTGCCTTTTTATTCTTCATAAGACCCTTATGTAAGGAACTATAGCTAATAAGTGCCATTGGGCTTTGTTATCCTTCCTGTTTACATTTTTAATTTGTCAAACTCAGATGGAGTGAAACAGGATATCCGAAATGGGAGAAATTAGAGCAAGACAAAACGACAAAACATATTAACACTGGGAAAGCATTAGGAGCGTCCCTGTGTGAGAAGCAAAGAGAGAAACTGAGAGTGTGAAATATTCTGGATTGGTCATTTTCTGATTTGGGGGCTTTATTTTGTGTGTATCTGTGTGTTATTACATGGTAAGGCCTCAACTGGAGCATTGTATCTAGTTCTGGGCACCATATTACAAGAAAGATATGAACTAATCGGTGATAGTCACAAGGAGGATGGTGAAAATTTGTTCTCCTTAACCTCTGAGGATAGGACAAAAAGCAATGGGCTTAAATTGCAGCCAGGGAGGTTTAGGTTGGACATTAGGAAAAACTTAAGCACTGGAACAAATTTCCGAGGGGGGTTTTGGAATCTCTGACATTGGAGGTTTTTAAGAACAGGTTAGACAAACACCTGCCAGGAATGGTCTAGTTATTACTTAGTCCTGCCTAAAGTGCAGGGGACTGGATTAGATGACCTATTGAGGTCCTTTCCAGTCCTACACTTCTATGATTATGTGATTACAGCAAAGGCAGCTAGTGCCCAAGATTGATATAAATGTTGCCAATGAAGAGAATTCTTTTTTTTTTTGATCCAAAAATCAAAAGAAAGATAATGGGAAAAGAATATCCCAAGAAATTATAGTAATTTATTTGCCAATGGTTCTCAGCCTTTTACATGCCGTGACCTTTCCTCAGGCCCATCTAGCTGGAATGTAGTCAGGACTACCCTCGTATCTACCAATATGGAGAAGGGGGAAATGTTTGCGACCCCTCTGACATGTTTTCACAACTGCAAGCTTGCAAACCCATGCTTTGTATGATGATCTTGTGTGGCAGTAGAGTAGGCATGGAACATGTTGCATTTGCAACGTGAAGACAAATTTCTCCTCTCTACTCAGCACTAGAGATCTCTGCTGCATGTTCTGCATTTGCTTTGCTTACTGGACTTCTGTCACCATCAGTAGGAATTCCATAAATGTAATAAGTGCAGAATATTCAAATAAAACCCATACTAAGTTGAGAAATCTACAGTGCAGCTCCAAGTAGTGACTTTTACTCTTGGTCTTTTAAAATGAATGTGCATTTTTGTTTAAATCAGAAAGGTGCGGGTCATTTTTCAGAGATACCAAATGAGACATAAGGAATAATATGCAAGCAGCTATCTTTAGCAAGCTTTGTTCAATCAAATGTTACTGACACCTGAGTATAGTGTAAATTCAATACAGGGTGCTCTTATATGTAGCTAAAAGTAATGACACATGGGAAGCTCCAGCAGAATCCAAATGCAGTGGGAAAGTTCCAAGATAAACATCCATGCTTTTGCAAAAATATTAGAAGAAGCAAATGAAAAAGAAATGGAAAGTAATTTTTTAAAAAATCACCTTAAAGCAGTGGTTCCCAAACTGGGGTTCGTAAAATGTTACAGGGGGTTCTCGGGGGGAAAAAATCCCTAATGGCGGAGAGAGCTGTCCCTGAGGACCCCAGGCAGCATGGGGCCAGCAGCCTGGAGCCCCTCGACTTCCAAGAGCTAAGGAGATCAAAGCAAGCATATCTATCACACTGAGGAGATTTAAACTTCAAGACTCCTTATAAGAAATGTAAAGGGAGGTGGATATTTACTGCTGTTTTTAAAATTAAATAGGCAGCTAGTATAGTTTTTAAAATTATTATGAAGAACATGTTTAAGCTTTGTTGCAATATGTGTTGTTTGCCTGGACTGCTCAAGACCTGAATGCTTGCGTAGGAGGAACTCCTTTGAGTTGGCATCTTAAATACCTTCATGCTGTTTCACATCTGATACTCCTTGATGAAACATAGGAGCCTTGTCTTATAACAGGCTTATTCAAAATGATACAAGCTATGAAAGTGAGATCTTGGAAGACTGTTACCATTTTCATAATGTAATAAAAAATACTGTAATGATAAATAATAATTAATAATAAATAGTGTGTAATAATGTCATGACATGTCATGAAAACAAATTTTATATTTCCAAGATCACTGCTATTATAATTTATACTCAGGTAAAGGAGAAAATCCCTGGAAATATTCATTTTTAGAAGGGGGTTTGCGAGACTTGACATTTTAGTGAAAGGTTCACAGGTTGTTAAAGTTTGGGAACCACTACCTTAAAGCAATGCAGGATCATCTGTCTGTAGTTAAAGTTCAAGCCTTCCCTTTTACTCTGCTGCTCTAAACTGACATGGGAACAACATATAAGTTGCCATTGACATATGGAGCACTGGAAGTAAGAGATGCAAAATCAACTATTTTTATATATGTATATGTGCAGCACCTAACACAATCAGACTCTGATCCTCATTGGGTCCTCGGAGTGCTACTGAAATATTAATCATTTAAACTAATAAATGAGAAATAGAGGTGGAAAGTACTTACTGTAAACTGACCTTTGTGACTTCTAAATGCCAAATAAGCTTAAAGGCTCTAATTCAGCAATGCACTTAAGCACATGCTTAGCTCCCATTGACTTTGACTTCAGTGGGACTTAAGCTTGTGTATAAAGTTAAGATGTGCTCAAGTGCTTTGCTGAATCAGGTCTTAAAGGTCTCATCCATCTCCCATTGAAGCCAATGGGATCCGTTCTGTTGCTTTTCACAGGAATCAGAGATCAGGCCTCAGAAACATATCAACCTTTAAATAGCGAAGCAGTGATTAGATTACCAAAAAGGGGTTGAAATACGTAGTGTGTAAAATGAATTGGTGATCTCAGTCCAGTTCCTAGTGAACAGATATCTGTGTCTTAAAGCCAACCATCACAATTTCTCGGTCCTTCTCAATCAGGGGAGGGACTGGGGATGGGAAATGTGCATTGCACAGCTAGTGTGGTCTTTGTTCCATGGCTAAATAAATAGTTTCAGTTCCAAGGAACATTGACACTGCACCTTTCCCCAAAGATGAGCTCCCTCCAGTCACATTTGAATAAGCTATAACTTTCCATACTCATAATGTAACATGTAATTTTTGTTTAAGTGAAAGAAGTTGGCTGGAACATAAAGATCCATAAAGCATAATCAAGTATTACCAGAATCTAATCAAGAGTCCAGTTTTGAACTGTTAATGGTAGTTGATACAATAGATATGCATGTCATAGTCCATTACCTCCTAGGGCTTCTCTTGTACTATCTCAGTTCACGCCTCCCCCCCTTAGGCTCGGGGGGGGGGCTCTCAAAATGAAGTCCAGGTGGTTTTATAATCCTCTCTTTTTTTCCCAGGGATGTGTCTGTCAGACTTCAATACTCCTGTTTCTTCCAGTTGATTTACTCCACTGCCCTGTTACTGAAGCTCATTTCCAAAATACCCCAAAATAGTGCATGTACCATTTGAGCTACTAATCCTGTTTTGTGTAAATGAATTCTCCTCTGGTCGCCAACATCCAGCGGGAGGGCTTTTGGATCCAGTCTGTTCCCTTTATCTGTAACCTTTATATACCTAAGGTTAACTCTTTTTCTTAAAATTCTGTACCTCGTGGCATTGCCAACAGATAGCAAAACTCCCTACTCATTCACATTCCTTTCAGCATTCAGCCACTTACATTAGGTTAAATTTTCTTTAGTACAAGTGTGAATTTGAGAGTGAGGTGGGGCAGCCTTGTTAATAAAACTTTTCTTTAGCTATGAATTGAAGTATTTTATACATCCATCAGATTTCTTTCTGGTTGTATGTTTCATTCCAATGCTTGATCACCTTCAAAAGGACTTGCTAACTTACCTAGGCGCTAGGTAAACTCCAGTATAAACTAGAAATATGTATGATTTGATGGAGAATTGACTGGGAAAATCACCTCTAGAGTCTAAAATAGATGTTTGTTTGTTTCAGTCCAGGTTTTAAATTACATTCTTTCTTTAGTTCTTCAGAAGTTAGCAGAGGGTCACATTTTCAAAAGTACATAAGTGCCCTAGGACCCTAAGGGCTAGATTTTCAAAGGTATTCAAGTGCTGAAAGATGCAGACATCTAGTGGGATTTTCAAAAGTGTTTAGCTCCCACAGAAAACAAAGGGAGTTAGGTGCCTAGGTGCTTTTGAAAATCCCAGTAGGTGCCTCTCTGCATCTTCAGGTGTCTGGATTTATTAATGTAATGATAAGAGGTGAAACGCCACCTAAGCCTTTCTCACCACGCTTCTATATTTTTACTGTGAGACAAAACATGTCAATTGTGATATTATTTCTAATAGAAAAAGAAGAACAAGGCATGAAAAATGTCATTAATTGTAGCTTATATAACTCTTCACATGCCAGGCATGCTTAAGCAACACAACTGTTCGATCCCTTTGCATCCATCGCTCCATGAAGCTGAATCTGTAGGCCCAGTAATTTTAAATAAGGGAGAGCATCTCCTCAATCCCCTCCCTTCCTTCACAGTTACTCATTACTTAATTTGATTTGTGGCTTCTGGTGTCTCCATTTGAATGTAGAAAGCCTGCTGTGTTCATCCACAGGCACTGCTGTCGGGATAGTTACCAGAAAGTGCTGAAAAATATATGGGGTGGCCTGAAAGATGCCTAAGGCCACTTCCATTTTAGTCCCATTAACTCCCCCAGGTCACTGGGCAAGACATTGGGCAATCTAGGTAATAAGTTGTGCATATAAGTGGAAGGCATCAAGGAGTCAAGCTGTAATTTTTATTTCCAAGCACTTGCATCCAGTGTCTGTGAGGGAGAGGAGGAAAGTATCTTTGTTAAATGGCAGGCTGATTTAAAAAAGCATCTGATTTCTTCCTATCTATGTCATAACCTGATGATGAATAGAATGTTTATAAAAACCTGCACCCAGAGGAGGATGGATTTTGCATGGTCTATGTATATATAGGGCTATATCAATGCCCTCTTTCCCCATTTGTAACCCATGGATAACTTGGATTGTACTTCCTGCCTGCCCAGGATTCAAATGCCAGCATGAACAATAAGGGTGGTAGCCAGGTGTCTTGCTCATATATTCAGTTAGGCATGATCTGTGTGTTGAGGTCTCTATATAAATGTTTTATCCATCTTTGCAGGCTTTCCCTCAATATCAGATTTTAAAATGTGAAATCAAAAGGGCCACACAGTGCACATAAGTGCTTTTTCCACATCAAGTGACCCACACAACCCTCTCCATGATTCCTTCCAAAAAGGAATTGCATTACATGCCTACTATTAGCTGTTGATTCTCTGTTCAACCTAAGCAGCGTCTGGTCCCTTTGTCTGAGGTTTGGTAACTTCCTTTCCTAGTCTTGTTTCAAGAATATTGGCAAATATTTTCACATCTGTATTTATGTATTAAATGCCTAAATACAAAGTAATTAATGAAGCAAATGTGTCTGTGGTGCTCCCATTCTAGCTCTTGCCCTGTTTTATGAACAATTTTATAGCATTTGCTAAATGTGGAAGGAGCTCCTCCCCATTTATAAGTATTAACTATGAGTAATGAGAGGACTGTGATATTTTATACACCCTTCTGTTTCTTTCTCTGTCCAACATTGCTTTTACTGCTGCATTTAGGTTCAAATGATTAAAGTAGAAGATTTGGAAAATGCTTTCCCGACATCACAGTTTAAGTAGTAGAAATAGCATCTCTGTTATTTAAAATAAATGTAAATCCATTTTTTCAACCAATCCAAGTTTACTTTTCTGATTGCCTGAATACAGTCTTTCCCTAATGTACAATTCATACACTTAAGACAACATTAGTCTGGGTTTTGTCTGACCTGTAATATTGTGTTACCTGCATTCACAAAGATTAAAGATTGAAGAATAAATGTGTATGTTCCGTGTATTTCACTCTGTGGTGCTTTTTTGGGATATTGAAAACCACCAACAGAATCTTTTACCATTATATTCAGCCAGGGTATTAAGTCTGTGCAATGCCCTCTGCACCACTTAAATACCATTTAATCCTTTAACACAGTCTTAAGTGGTGTGGTAGGCCATATGCAGGCTCTCTGCACTGCCAGACAAACATAGTAGAACCCTCAAAGGTACCTATAATAATATAAATGTGAACTCCCTCTAGTGACTTTTTGCTACTGATTCCATTTAAAATATATTGTCTTTTAGCCTTTTGTGTGTATGATTGTTTTTAGTGACGAGTATGAGGAGGATGGTTTTTGCCAGCCATACAGAGGGATTGCTTGTGCAAGATTTATTGGGAATCGAACAATTTATATGGAGTCTCTACATATGCAGGGTGAAATAGAAAATCAGATTACAGGTAGGTAAAGTATGTTGCCCCTAGCTCTCAAAAATACACACCTTTTTCCAGAGAACTGCTACAGCCTCTTGCCACTGACATTTTTTCCTTATATCTTCTTTTGCTACCTTCCCACTTGCTATGAGTTTTGCCAAAGCAAAGCCTAATCAGGACTGGTATATAACATGTTTTCAGTGGAATGGGTCATATCAAACATGCGCAGCTTTTTAATATGCTGTGTGTCTCTGCTGATAGGCTTCCTCCAAAAAAAGTGTGTGTGTTTGTGTGCGTGTGTGTAAATAAAAGAACAAGAGTAGGTATGGCTCACATCTGGTCTATCTTGTGGAGTGATCCCAGCATATTTTAAAAGCTAAGCAAAGCCAAGCTGGGTCATTACTTGGTTGAGAGACTGTTAAGGAAAACCCCAGGTACTGAAGAAGGTTGTGTAAGTAATTCAACAGGTGGCATTCTTGCCTCTGACTTAGTAAGGAACCGATGCCCCAGCACTATGATAGGGGGCACTGTGCTGAGGGAAGTGCCCTGTGTGCTACGAGACATAAAACAAAGATCTTGATCTCTTGTAAAGACTTCATGGTACTTTCCCACAATTTTAGGTGTGTTGCCCATGGCCAGATTCCAGCCAAGCTAATGACTTTCCAGTGGTCTAAAACCCTCTTGTGGTTTCAACTGGATACTGTGCTTGACTTCTTGCCATAAAGTGTTATGCAGCATTGCCATGCGCTGTTAAAACATTGCAACACAGCGGTAATGGAAATGTTCCTTAAATATACAGCAGCTCATACGCTTGATCAGTTTGTTTATAAAGTGATTTGGGATCCTTTGGGTTGAAGGATGCAATATGTAAACGTACAATACTTTTGTTATTATGCATTCTGTAGAACCTGCTGTTCTTACCTATCAGGTAAAAGTAATCCAAGAAACAAAATATTTAGACGACTTTATGAACTATCTGGGAAAAAAGCAAAATAAAAATAAAATTTAATTTGTAGTTTTGAGACAGCTTAAAATCAATGCAATGTTGACACCAAATGCAATTTCTTTTTCACTTAAATGAATGTCATACCAACTTTTAAAATAATTGTTATCCTGTATTTCTCAAATGTGCATTTGTCCCTGCTGGAATCTTTGAGTTCTGTAATAATAGTTATTACTGTAATTCTTGAGAAAAAGAGTTTGTTCTTCTTACTTTCGTTATTTGCCATTGTCAAATGTGTACAAAGTAGGGATTATGCTGTTGAGTCTAAAATCCTGTCATGTTAAATAAAATCCTTTTGTGTGTCTTACAGCTGCCTTCACTATGATTGGCACTTCCAGTCACTTATCTGATAAATGCTCCCAGTTTGCCATTCCTTCTTTGTGCCACTACGCTTTCCCATACTGTGACGAGACCTCACCAGCCCCAAAGCCCCGAGATCTGTGCCGTGATGAATGTGAAATTCTGGAAAATGTCCTTTGTCAGACAGAGTATATTTTTGCAAGGTCCAATCCTATGATTCTGATGAGATTAAAGCTGCCGAACTGTGAAGATCTTCCTCAGCCAGATAGCCCGGAAGCTGTAAATTGTATCCGGATTGGAATCCCCATGGCAGATCCTATAAATAAAAGTAAGTGAAAGTTGCTGACTTAGTGCCCTGTGCAAGAATTATCAGGTCAGCATGTAAAGGTTTTATCTAATCACTCTCTGCCCCCAGATGGGTTAGTCATGAACTCTGAAAACTCACGATCATTATAGTCTTGCGTCAGGTTGGTGGAAGACTGAGCTGGTTATTCCAGAACCCACGGAAACTCACAATAACTTTTTCAGTATTTTCTTAAATTGCCTCTGGATTTACGCTGATAGCAGTTTATTGGCTTCAGATTATTTTTGTTAATATTAACTAACAAAAAGGATGTTTTCACTTGTCACATTTTAAGATCAGTGAACATCTAAGGTCCCGGTCCTGCAACCCTTACACATGTAAGACATCCTTGCCGCAGTAGTTCTATGTATTCTAATGGAACTGCTGGTGTGATTAAGGACTACTCAACATGAGTAAGGCTCACAGGATCAGGCCCATGACTGTACTTGCCTAAGATGTTATTCTAAGGCATAACTACAGGCATTCACAGGAGCACAATCTTGATCACTGAGTTACTGCAACATCAAATGTTAATATGTCCAAAATAGGAAATATTTATTTATTTATTGTGTCCCACATATTCTCTACCTTTATTTCAAAATAATGGATGTGATTCAGGTTCCCACTGTAGTTTTGACTCTTCTTCTGTATTTTATATTAAAAATACTCGGAGTAAGCTGTTTTCATTACTGAAGCATAAGCTTTAAATCCTCCCAGGAATGTGAATGCAAGGCAGGCCCAGTGTTACAGCCGCAACAAATTGGGACCCCTTACCTCTTGAATTGGGTTTCCAGGCCCCAGGCCAGCAGAATTGTGCTTAGTCTCTGGGAGGTTAATTATGCACTCCTAGATCAACTGGTGGTCAGTATGTATGGTAGCATTCTGACTCGCCGTGATCATCTATTGCCTTAATATTGCTGTAGCTCACGAAAGCTTATGCTCAAATAAATTGGTTAGTCTCTAAGGTGCCACAAGTCCTCCTTTTCTTTTTGCGGATACAGACTAACACGGCTGCTACTCTGAAACCTGTTGCTTTAATGTTTTTCAGATCACAAATGTTACAACAGTACTGGAGTAGATTACCGTGGGACCGTCAGCGTAACAAAGTCTGGCCGTCAGTGTCAGCCATGGAATTCTCAGTATCCGCACACACATACCTTCACCGCCATCAGATATCCAGAGTTAAACGGGGGCCATTCGTATTGCCGAAATCCAGGGATTCAGAAGGAAGCCCCATGGTGCTTTACCTTAGATGAAAATTTTAAGTCTGAGCTTTGTGACATCCCAGCATGTGGTAAATACTGCACTGTCCCATTTTATTTCTAATTGTTTTTTAAAGGGAAAACATTGGAATTATTTTTATTGAAGGAATAAGTGTAACATTTGTCTGATCCGTACAGTTGTGCTCCATCACATATGTTCCGTGTAGCTGTGCACAGAACGCCTTTGTTGTGTCTGGAAAGGGAGCTCTGGTAAAGAAGACTACATATAGTGTTTTTACCTAAAGCCACAGCATCTGAAACAGGAAATTCCCCAACAAGGGAAATCTTACAGTTCTTACCTGTGCATGTGGTAAGCAACTGGAGCAACAGCATGAAAATATTTTAGTAGGAAAGGTTGTAAAGATTAAACCTCCTCAATGATATGTTGAAGCACAAGTGTTTCTAGCATGTCATGTGTTCTACATTTTCAAAGTTATCATTAAAATTAATATCGCTTCTTAGTGCAGTAGAATTGGCTTTGTGGGCACTGATCCGAAATGCATTATAAAATTGTTTCCCTTTGATTTATTCTTAATCATTTTAATAAATGCAAGTCTAGCTTAATACAGTTCAGCCTTCGTTTAAAAAAAATGGGGGGAGATGGTTTTTCAACACACATGTCCAGCTGGGTTTTGATTTTGCAAAACTTCAGCACCTGGATTTGGGTTTTACAAACTCAGAGTTAGCTGAGAGCCAGGTCTCATTTTTTCTGAACTCCTGATATTTGGAGGGAGTGGAAGGAAGATCTGACTAATAGTTCCCATTTTATTAAGTCTTCATTAAAACTAATAATACAGAGGTTCTGTAAAGAAGAAAACACTGCTACTTGCGGGTACATGTTGGAAAATGCACCTAGCAATGAGCTTTATGACATAGACTCTTGTTCTGGTAATTTATGGTAAAAGGTTTCATGCAAATGATTGTGTTGCACACAAGTGATGGCAATAATGATCACTTTCCCCTTGGAAGTAAGGTGCTTTTTCACGTTCAGTAGCCAATCTTGAGTTAAAATTAATTTTGATTATGGTTACGAACATTTTTTAAATCAGACTCTCTTATGGATCTTGTGCATTCTGGGTCTGATTCAAAGCCCATTTAAGTAAGTGGAAAGGTTTCCAGTGACTCCAGTGGGCTTTGGCTCAGGTTCGTACTTGAGATTTTTTGTTAAAAAGGGAACATATACATTACATAGTCAAAACTGTCTCTCTTAATAGTTGTAATGCCCTGTGTTAAATTCATAGGGTGGCTGGCAGGCTGTTCTCTGTGAGGGTTGCAAGAGTCTGGAACTTGCTCCCTTCTAGTCTGAAATAGCCCAAATTTGGTGACTTCTAGGGTACGCTATAAAAGACATCTGGTTGATAGAGTCTAAGGAGAAGGAGGTGGTGCTTCCTAGATGATGAAGGGGTAGGTGTCTGGCGGGCCTGCCCACAAAATTCCTGTAGAAAGATTTTAATGCTGCTAAGGTTTAATTGTATTTACTGCATGATTAATAATATTAGGGTGTCTAGATCCTGAGATGGGGTCCCTATTTAAAATATAAATAAACAGAATTCTATGAGGTGGCTTGTTGTTTAGTTAATGGTGCAATCGTTAGGTGCTGTTCTGCATTTTGAAAATGTAAAGAGCTGGGTAGGTAAGAAGTATTACTACTCAGCTCTTTTTGTACTTACTGAAAAAGCCAATTCAGGCACATTTTAAAAAATATCATACGCTCTACCTAATTGGGACCTTCTTAATTTGGAAACTAACTTAATTGGGATGTCTCCCAGGGAACCAATTTAAGCCTAATGAGACTTCATGGTAGTGACTGCTGCTTAATAGGAATGGTAATTCCACTTGATTGGGACACTGCAGGAGATGAACTGGTGCCTATGTCTCTGCGTGTTTGCCTCATGTTGGTTGTAACCGGGGCTTAAAATGGCCTGAAAAAAGTGGTGGTGGTGGGGGGGTCTAGCATCACCGTGACATCTGCACAACAATTAACGACCTCCAACTCCAAATCAATCCTTCCCCCAATCAGTTTTGCACCCACATCTGTTCTGTCCCACTGCCCCACACACACCTCACCTCCACTCCTCCTTCAGCTCCTGGGGCTTTTAACCCCCTCTTTCCCAGGATGGGGAGGGGCTGCAAGAGTTCCCACTCCCCCTTCCCAGGTTGGGTACTGAAAATGGGGAGAAGGAGAGGAGCTATCCCCTTGTTCACCTCACAGGAGGGAAGAGGAGGGAGCGGAGCTACCCTAAGCTGCTGGGCTCTTTCTGCTTCCTCCTCCCCTCCTGTGAGAACAGCTTGGGCTTCTAAGGGGAAGGAGGAGAGCTCTGCCTGCTTCCTGCAGCTGCTCCAATGGGTTGCTCTACCTCAGGAGAGGTGGGTAATTGGTGAAAGCAGCCACCCCGAGGCGGTTTCCCCCTCAGGAGTACTAAAAACAGGCGCCCATTAGCAACCTTGCTGGCTTTTTAGCCATTTTATTTCCCAGGTCTGTGACCCGTTGTGACCGGGCCGCTTCAGCTGTCACATATGCAGTAGTTGATAAAGCCTGTGATGTCTTTTGCAGACAAATCTGTAGCAAGGGACAATAATCCAAGTGCGAGGCTGTGGAGAGACAAGTGTAGGAAGCCTCGCCAGAGGAGAGCGGGGGGAAGGGCAGGGTGTACAGGCACCAGTGTGGAGTAGCATGAAAGGACACATGAGGCAAAGTGTGGTGTAGAGACTTCCTTAATGCAGTTGTGAGGGGAAGCAGAGCCAGGGACAGTTGCAGTCCTTGTACTAGGTGGGAGCACAGGGACTGCTCCCTTCTAGCAGTCCTGGGGATGGAAGTCACTCCCAAAGGAAGGGATGAGGCTGTGGATCAAGCCACCCCTCACCAGTCCATAGAGCCAGCCAGATGCATGGGGAACTGTGCACTGGAGGAAGGACTGTGCCTCAGTCTCCTCTCTTCACCCACTGCTGTGGTGTTGTGGCCCTCGGCCAGTGCCTAGATGCCACAATCTGATCTGAAAGGAGCAATTAGGAGAGAGGATACAATGGCAGCATAAGGAAGGGGAGAGGGCATAAAATGGGATAAGACGGCAAATATGGGAAGAAGAGCTCTGCAAAGTTAAATCTGAATCCATTTGAACATTTGCAAATTGGATACTATTAATTTAGGCTTAAATAGAGACTGGGAGTGGCTAAGTCATTATGCAAGGTAGCCTATTTCCCCTTGTTTTTTCCTACCCCCCCCCCCAACGTTCTGGTTAAACTTGGATTTAAACTTGGAGAGTGGTCAGTTTGGATGAGCTATTGCCAGCAGGAGAGTGAGTTTGTATGTGTGTGTTTCGGGGGGGGGGGGGGGGGCGTGTGAGAGCCTGAATTTGTGCTGGAAATGGCCCACCTTGATTATCATACACATTGTAGGGAGAGTGGTCACTTTGGATAAGCTATTACCAGCAGGAGAGTGAGTTTGTGTGTGTGGTTTTTGGAGGGGGGGTGAGGGAGTCAGAGAACCTGGATTTGTGCAGGAAATGGCCCACCTTGATTATCATATACATTGTGAAGAGAGTGGTCACTTTGGATGGGCTATTACCAGCAGGAGAGTGAGTTTGTGGAGGGGGGGGGGGCGGAGGGTGAGAAAACCTGGATTTGTGCTGGAAATGGCCCAACTTGATGATCACTTTAGATAAGCTATTACCAGCAGGACAGTGGGGTGGGAGGAGGTATTGTTTCATGGTCTCTGTGTGTATATAATGTCTTCTGCAGTTTCCACGGTATGCATCCGATGAAGTGAGCTGTAGCTCACGAAAGCTCATGCTCAAATAAATTGGTTAGTCTCTAAGGTGCCACAAGTACTCCTTTTCTTTTTGCGAATACAGACTAACACGGCTGTTACTCTGAAACCTGTCATTTGAACTTTGCTACCCTCATGATCTGAACGGATCCCAAATTTCAGCTCAAGTGTGCATTTAATTAGATTTGTAATAGGCATCTGTATGGCCCTCTCAGCACTTGCACAAATCCAGCTTTGAAAACACAGACACACTCAGCTGGTCCAGTGTCAACGGTAGAACACTCCCTCCCAGCCCTTCCACAAAATACTACATGCTACCCTGCCTCAGCCTATTGACCCCACTGAATTAGTCCTCTCAGAAAAAGCTGGGGCCTACAGGTCAAGAGACTTACACGCTGACAAAATGTGTATGATCTGCATTTGAGCCAATAAAATCCACTGCAGTTGCCCTAAAAAAACACTGATTTAAAAGACAGTAGGACACACCAGAACTCCCCAAGAAAGATGATGGCCTTCAGTATGGCACTAAGAACATGTTAGACTAGGGAGGCTTCCAAAATAGAATAGTTTCGTTTTTGTTTTTTTCCTGCCAGGCAAAGTAAGGAAGAAGGGAGAACACAGGTGAAAATTATCACAATTTTTGCTGCAAAAAGCAGGGGCGCCATTTAGGGGGAGCAGGGGAGGGCTCTAGCTCCCTTCTCCCCCCCCCCCCGAGTTTCAGAGGGGAGGTCTACTCACCCTACCCCCGACAGAGCTCTTAACTGCAACAGCTTGAGTATGATATGTAATGAGTTCTGAAGCTGGGAGAAGCACAGCCTTTGCGGCAGGGAGTTTGTTTGTAAACAGAGGCAGAGTGATTAAGATAACAAAAGGCTTATCATTAAAGTAAATTAAGGATCACTAGATGATCCTGAAAGCACTGCAAAGCACTTCATTTAAAAGATAGGAAACAAAGGGTAGGACTAGAAGGTGAGAATGGAGAGAGGTAAATAGTGGTGTCCCTCAGGAGTCTGTACTGGGACCAGTCTAAGGGCAGGTCTTCACGAGCAACGCTGTGTAATCGCGGCACTACACAGAGACATCTCCCAGTGCTATAAAAAAACACCTCCACAAGGGGAATAGCTATCAGCATTGGCACACTGTCTACACTGCCACTTTACAGCACTGAAACTTACAGCGCTCAGGGGGGTGTTTTTTCACACCCCTGAGCGAGACAGTTTCAGCGCTATAAAGTGGCAACGGAGACAAGGTCCTCTTCAACATACTCATAAATGATCTGGAAAAAAGGCGTACGCCGTGAGGTGGTAAAATTTGCAGAGGATACAAAATTACTCAAGATAGTTAAGTCCAAAGCAGACTGCAAAGAGTTACAAAGGGATCTCACAAAACTGGGTGAGTGGACAACACAATGGCAGAAGAAATTAAATGTTGATAAATGCAAAGTAATGCACTTGGCAAAATATAATCCCAACTATACGTACAAAATGATGGGGTCTAAATTAGCGGAATCTGTCGATAAAGAGATCTTGGAGGCATTGGGGATAGTTCTCTGAAAACATCTGCTCAATGTGCAGTGGCAATTAAAAAAGCTAACGGAATGTTGGGAACCATTAGGAAAGGGATAGATAATAAGAAAAAAATATCATATTGCCTCTGTATAAGTCCACGGTAGCCAACATATTGAACAGTGCATTCAAATTTGCTCATCCCATCTCAAAAATGATGTATTGGATTTGGAAAAGGTACAGAGAAGGGCAACAGAAATGATTGGGGTATAGAACACCTTCTGTATGAGGAGAGATTAAAAAGACTGGGACTTTTCAGCTTGGAAAAGAGATGACTAAGGGGGGATAGGATAGAGGTCTATAAAATCATGAATGGTGTGGAAAAATTGAATAAGGAAATGTTATTTGCTCCTTCACATAACACAAGAACTAGGGGTCACCAAATGAAATTAATAGGGAGCAGATTTAAAACAAACAAGAAAAATTATTTCTTCACAGTCAAAATGTGGAACTCTTTGCCAGGGGATGTTGTGAAGGCTATAACTATAACGGGGTTCCAATAAGAACTAGATATGTTCATGGAGGATAGGTCCAGCAATGGCTATTAGCCAGGGTGGGCAGGGATCCAACACCATGTTCTGCGTGTCCCTCGCCTCTGTTTTCCAGAAGCTGGTAGTGGGCAACAGGGCAACTTAATGATTACCTGTTCTGTTCATTCCCCCTGGGGCACCTGCCATTGGCCACTGTTGGAAGACAGGATACTGGGCTAGATGGACCATTGGTCTTACCCAGTATGGCCATTCTGATGTTCTTATATAAAACCCAGATGTATGTGCTCCCTGCTGTTTCCCACTAGACCCTGCTCTCCTCCCAGAGCTAGGATAGAACCTAGGAATCCTGACGGGGGTCTCTCTCTCCACAGAGTTAGTAATAAAGTAAAAATACATGTTAACGTTTTAAACCTAACCAGTGTCCCTTAAATGACTTGCCACAAGATGTCAGAACATGTTCTTAGTAGAGCTGAGTGGGTCTAATATTTATTTACTTTTCTTTCTTGTATAAAGGAAGTAGATACAGGGCTCCTGTCAGCTAATTGCTAAGTTATCTGCCAAAAAACTAGAGTTTTCAAATGCCTAAGTAGCCCCAGGAATCACTGTTAAAGTTGCCCCCACCTACCAAAATCTGAAATGGCACTCCTGGCAAAAAGCTGTTTGACAATTTCAAAGGTCTCACTTCTTTTCTTATCCTTGGTGATCTATCAGCTGCTTCTTGTGCTGGTGATCTGTCCCTTCTCCTTCGTTGCCACAACACCTGTGGTTTCTTTGACTTAGTACTTTGGACATTCTCTTCCTACTGAACTGGCTGATGTTTCCAGGTGTCATGTCATAATGGCCCTGCTCTCACTCAGCCTCCTTTGGGTAGAGCTTGAATTAGCCTGGGCTCCAGCAACATGGCAGCATAACACTTTTGGCAGCAGGCACTTACGTTCTATCCTGCTCTTTCTGAGGCAGCTCTTCCAGATGGCAAATTCCTCCACTATCCCCAAATGGACTGGGGGATTTGCCCCTGCCCAGAGTGTTTTTTAATGGGAGGGACACTGATACACGCATGTACACACAAAAACATTATCTATAGAAAGCACCCCCTTTCCATCCCTTCTGCAAAAAGCCAGATCAGAGGGACTAGTAGTGACTCTTCAGTCAAACCCCGCTGCAAGGGAATAGGTAGCAGCTAGCAATAGGGCAGAACAGCTAGCAATCCAAAAGTGAAGTGTGGACAGCAGAAGCAAAATTTTCTGTGAGCAGGGAAACCAAGTAAGGGGAGTCAAATGAGTGGAGTTGTCAGTGCTGGGAGGTAGGGAAACAGTGGCTTGCATGAAGGAAAGAAGAGAGAGATTGAATGCTGAAGTGGGTGGCATGGAATGATTTTAGAGGAAGCAGAGCAGTGCAGAACCAGCAACTTGGAAAGCAGTGCAGAGCCAGCACTCTCAAAGGTATAGATAGACTAATATCCAGAAACATTTGGAGTAGGAAAGAGCCGGTCCATAGCTAAATAGACATGCATAGAGAGTCTGTGGCATGCTTTTGTGGAGGTAATGTAAATTTAAAGTCAGAATCCTCCAGAGGGAACTAGAAAGAGAGATGAACGCGATCTAATGAATAGCTGTCTGCAAATTATTTGGCCACCTCAGTATATGAGCCAGCCAATGTCCATTTAGTTCTCTACAGCATTATAACTATTCACTACAGGTTTTCTTTAAAAACTGTGGGAATTTTTCCCATTGACTTGATTTGGCTTAAACATTAACAGACTGTTGGGCTTGTCTGAATTTATTTACATATCCCCAGTGGAATCAAAATGTCTCAGCCAAATTTGACTTGTGTGTAAGGGGTATGGATTCCTAGGCACCTGGCCATCCTGTGGGATGCATACAGGATTTATATACGTAGCTTATGTTAGCATTGAAGAGGAGTTGCTTGCATAAGTCCCTTGTGCACTGAGAGGAGAAGAGACTCCTTTGTTAGTAAGTCAGTTATAAGCTGCAACTTTCTCTGCCAAAACATGCATTATAAAAATAATTAGCTTTGCATTTAGCGCTAAATGAGCCTTGTTACTGACTACTGTCACAGGGCAACCACATCCTGTTTGGAAGGAAGAAGGGCTTTCTTGGCCTACCTCATCTCATTTTAACTCAACAACTGTCAAGTCTTCACCAGAGAAATACACTATATGGCCTCCAGCATGTGTCATGTCCTATTGGAGATACATGAAATCTGACACTAATAATGTGAATAATTATTTGCTGGGGATTTCAAAGATATTCTCCAAAGTTCACTTTGTACCCTGTAGCTACTATATTAATTCATTATATATAATCCCACTCTAAGCTCTTTTTGGCATGCTCTTGCAAAGTGTCAGATTGACTACTTTGGAGACCACTGCATACCTCCATGGTAGTTGTCTCCATGCTGGGACCATGAAAGGCAGCATAGTCCACTGGAAAGGGCACTTCACTGGGACTCAGGAGATGTAGGGGGTCTGTTCCCAGCCCTCCACTGACTTGCTGTATTCAGAGGCGACGTGTGGGAGAGGCATGGTCATGTGCCCCCACCCCACCCCAAGATTTGCTGTTTGGCTCTTACTGAGCATGCTCACATGGTCTGAGCAAGCTCGGTAATACTGCTGAAGCCAGTGGCTCTCGCTCATCCTCCCCCCCCCCCCCCCCGTATCGGCAGGCATGGGTCATTATGATCTTGGGCAAGTGACTTGCTCTCCCTATGCTTCTATTTACTACCCACTTCCTATCCCTTCTGAAAACAGATAGAGAAGAGGGCCTAGTGACCCTGATGACAAAACTCTGGTGGGAGAGTGGCAATCCAGCTTTCAGTCCAGAAGCTTTTGGCCTATCTGTTTAGGTTATCCGCTTTTCGGGGCAGGGGCTGTCTCTTAGGTATTGGTGCAGTGCCTAGCACAATGGGGCCCTGATCTCAGTTGGGGCCTCTAGGCACTACTGATATACATAATAAATAAAATCTGGACTTGATACTCTGTTCGCTACTGAGGCTGCCAATTAATGTGTTCATTCTGAAGTTACTTCTGCCATAGGCCTCGGTCCACTAGGAACTAAAGCCCTACTATCAACACATTTCACATTAAGTGGTTAAGATGATAATGACTTGTAGCCATTTTATGACCAGGACCAGATTCGAAGTGATACCCAGAGAAGAATGTCTCCTTGACCCTATAACTAAGTCACCCTGCTGATATATAATTGTTGAGTAACAAATAAAGTAATTATGTTAATATAGCAATACAACGCCAGCAGTAAGTGCTCCTCCTATTAAAATGTTTTTGGTGTAGGAGTCACTATATATCATAATAATAATGTCCACCATTTGTTTTATCATTCTCAAGCATTTCCAGCACATACAGGAGTTTACTATTTTGCATGAGATATTTTATGCATCATGTGTTTTCATTATTTTCACCTTCTTTTTCTTTTCTGATCCAGATACCAAAGATTCCAAGGAGAAGAGTAAAATGGAAATCCTATATATATTGGTGCCTAGTGTTACTATTCCCCTGGCTATAGCCTTGTTGTTCTTCTTCATCTGCGTCTGCCGCAACAACCAGAAGTCTTCCTCCCCTCCAGTACAAAGACAGCCCAAACACGTCAGAGGGCAAAATGTAGAGATGTCAATGCTAAATGCATACAAACCAAAGGTAATCGTGCACCTGATTTCTGCCTTGTAAATTGCTGTTTCTAAGATCATGGAATTAGCATGCTTTGCTCAATCGAGAATTGGAACATTACCCAATTGATTTCCATCACATAGTCTCTGTCATTGTCGTTGGCTGCACTTTTTGAACAGCTTCTGTTGTCATCAGCGTACTATATGTCGTACTGTGCAGCATAAAGCTAATGGTCTATATATCTTTGGATGAAAAGAAACTTTAATGAAGTAAGCAACTGCTTGTGAAGTGGCATGGAGGCCTTGTTCTAGTTAGTAAGTAAGCGGGGAGGAAGATGCATTCTTTCATTTGATTGGCTGTTTCAGAAGGCACTTTTTAACGGATAATTTGTATCCTTGCCTCACGTGTTAGTCAGCTGAAATCACTTTAAAATGATCTCCTCCTTGTATGTTCAAGTTTACACATTCTTTAGAGATACTTGCAAAATGAAGCACCAAAACCTATTCATATTTACAGCCTGCCTTATTGAAACATAGGGCCTCTCTTCACTGACTCTTAATATTGTTCCTCTTTATTGAAACTCCAAATTCATGAAGCACTTTTTTCCAATTAAAAAAAAAAAAGCCTCACCAAGCAGTTAAGACACTGCAAAAATTATTAGCGATGACCTCATTGTTTATTAGCAGGGCAGGTGCTGGAAATGTCCAGAGAAGCCACCTGCATGGCTGGACGTGAGCCTCTGCCACATCCAAGCAGGAGAATATCCGGAGTATCTAAAAAATAATGCATTAGAAAACTGTGTAGAATTATTTACACCAAACTGTCTAGACATACCTGTTGGCAGGTTGTTATTTTAGTTAGAAAATAGCAAAATGAATCCAAATTCAGGCATTAGGAGCAATGCAAACTGTGCATAACCTTCCTTCTGTAAATATTGCTGTACATGCCAAAGATATTCTTTCAGAATGACGGCAGTTTTAGTCGCTCAGCCTAAGAAAAGGAGGTTACGCTTACATTTCAGGACCTGTGCTCTCCATATGTGAATATGTTTGTAAGTAGAGATCTGTTTTAGGTGTGATATAGCAATCATGAGATGTGCCTACTGCTTGCTCTTGAGTGTCAGGTTCATAGTCTTAGATTATGAAGAATTAGTCAGCAGAGGGTTCAGGCAAAATTGTTTAAATAATCCATTGTGCTTTGAATTTGCAATATGCTCATGTGACAGGGAGTTAGGCTTTAGGACCTCTCAGAGAGAGGGAGGCAGAGCTATTCTACTGACTCATGCTGGAGGTCTGACCAAGGATAGTTTTTCTCTCTCTCATGGGCAGAAGCAACTGTGGGAAGAGACAGATATAAAAGGACCTTGCAGGGCAAATCCTAGGAGTAAGCCAACTCTGCAGAAAGTTTAGATTGAAGTTTATATTTCATCATTAAGTTAACAATAAAGGTAATCCCACAGCATCCACTGTGTGGAGAGAACAGAGTGCTGACTTTCTCAGTTCAAGTCATTCATTTTGTATTGTGAAGTCTTGTTATAATTTCATTATGTGAACCTTACTTAGAAAAATTTAACCGTGAAACCTTATTTAGAAAAATAGGTTTGTGGATTCAAGAAGAAAGATGGGTTATAAGAAAACAAAAGGATAGTGAAAATACAGAGTTGGGGCCCAAACCAGTAAGCATCTGGTTCTGAACTTCCCCAGGTTTCAGAAGCGTTTGAATCCAGGATTTTCATTTGGGTCACTCATTAGTGAAAATACATAACTGAAGAAAGCAGAGAAGATGGCATGCCATGGCTGACCTGCATGGTTACACATGTATTGCAAACAACTGGTTTTGGTTCATATTTTATTTAATCCTTCTTACCTGGGATTCCATGTGACTCTTTATACCATCATTTTATCATTCATGGGTCAAAAAACTATGCCAGGTCCTCCTCTTCAAGATTTGGACCAGGGACAGGGAACAGTAAGAGGTTCAGAGGTTTCATTACAGCAAAGCACTCAAACGTTCTAATATTAACCAAGTCTTAGTCTTTAATCTCTAGAATCTGCAAACATTAGCTGGAAAGTCTAGAAGAAACCTTCTTCATGAGATTTCTGTTTGTTTTTAACTGGTTATTATTGCTGCTGGAAAGCAGTCCGTTCTAACCAGGTATTAGACCATTTGGGGAATGTTTGTTTTCGGGATGCAGTATTCTACACAATTTATAAACCATACATGCAGTCTCTCGCTGGTGTGTTACATAAGTGCTAAATCAGCCAGAATTTGATCTATTGTACTTTACCTTACAAATTAACTGAGTCCAATAAACACATAGCGCAGGGGGTTAGTTTTTGTTTTTCAAAGTACCGACTTCTACTTTAAGGGGCAGAATGATGAAACTGAGGGACTATCTGTTAATACCCATAGAAAATCACAATGTAAATCTCGTGTGCAGTACACATTAGATTAAAGATGTGCCTAAACCAAACCCCATGTCCAAACCTCCCCTTCACTGGATCCAAATTTTGAATATTATTCCTTTCTCTGTATTAGATACTTGTGAGGAAATGCTGGCCCCACTGAAGTCAATGGGAGTTTTGCCATTGACTTTGTGGGGTTCAGGTTTTACTCTTGACCACCAACATATTAATACTTTATGCACAGAGCGTGGGCAAAGTGTCTTGCCCATAAATGTCTGGAAATATAGACCACAGTGTTTCCTTTTCATGTTTAAAATGATATGCTGCAGAAAACACCTGATTTCATTTATGACAATTGTATATTTTCCTGTTGGGAGTGTGGCTGGCTGTCCCACTGACACAACTGTTTTGGCTGCCTTTCAAACAAAATTTTAAAAAAGAAAGGAAGTAGAATTCTATTTTAAAATATTGTATCCAATACCAATGTCAACATTGGTTAAAAACGTTCTAGCTCATACTGAGGTGGATGTGTGTTTACTCTTCCAAATAAAAATGTTAACGTTTAAACCAAAAGCCTGTTTCAGTTTTAAGGTACTTAATTGCCTTAGGGAATATAATAAACTGAGTCCATCTTGTCATTCAACTAATGGAGGCAACTGATAAAGAGATAGAAGCGGTGGGCTTCATTCTTTCTATTTTTCCTTTGTACTTGGTTTACTTTGGCGTGATGCCTCGTATGTATTTTACACTTCTTTACATTTTGTACACCACTGTATGACAAATACTTGTCAAACAAAAACTAAGCAGATTTATAACCGCTTAACTTGAAATGAGCCCTTCCTGCCAAAACTTTATGACTTCATTTTCTTTCATAGTTTTCCACTATGTTGGTTCAAACAGACAAACCCTGTCTGAGGTCAGACAGAGGTCATTTCACTTTCATTACTAAAATATAATTTACAATATGCCAGACCTAAACAAGTTTTAGCCTAAAGGATTTATATAATATAAACCATCTGTTCTTCAACAATACAGCTAATTTCCTGCCATCACCATACAGTCTACTAGCTGCTTGTTTAAATGTCTTTGTGATTTTATTTTTTTACTTATGAAATATTTGTCTACAATTTGTAAGTAGTCAGTACAACTAGAATTTGTTTACTCTGAGTGCGCAACTTTAAAATGATTTTTAATGTCAATTTTTCCATATTACTCATGCAAAACTACACTGACAATATTCCAGGAAAGCAAATGCTAATGTTTCTGACTACGCTGTTTTACTGAATGTGGATTCCAAACTCAGGTGCCTACCTTTAGGCTACCAAGTCCATAATTTAGGCATGTCAGTAAGTGACCTGATTTTCAGAGGTGCTGAGCACCCACTGATGTTAACTTCTAAAAATAAGGTCTCTTATTTAAGTGTCTAAATATGGATGTACCTGCCTAAATTAGGCAACCAAGTCTGAAAAAGATTTGGCCCTCGTTTCTATTCTCCTTTGACCAAAGTCTGATGTTTTTCCAGCTGATTCTACTTTCTTGATTTGGGGGGAGGGGAGG
The DNA here is from genome assembly GCF_965140295.1 of Lepidochelys olivacea. Taxonomy (NCBI): domain Eukaryota; kingdom Metazoa; phylum Chordata; order Testudines; family Cheloniidae; genus Lepidochelys; species Lepidochelys olivacea. Next base: position 90,548,976 of record NC_140418.1, on the reverse strand, counting down.
GCTTGTACACTCCCTCAAGTATACAGAGAACTAATCTCTTTTGTACCCCAAGGAGTTAATAACTAACTCTAGGATGAAACTTAACGGAGTCCTAAGTCAGGGTTAAAACATAAATTTGCACCTAACATTATATGGCCCCGGTCTCTCAAAGCTGAACTTAAGCATGTGTGTAGCCCAGCTGAAATCAATGGGACTAGTCCTGTGATTAAAATTAAGTCCATGTTGAAGTTCTTTGCCGCACTGTGACCATAACTGATCCTATACTCAGTCTTTGTTCACCTGCATCTAGTCTTGTGTAAAGGATGGAAAGTTATTCTGTATTTTGATATGGGGAAATCCTCTTCCCTCATACACAGCGGGAGTAAAGAGACATTCAGTGAGGAACTGCATGGGTACTAGAGTATTGGAATCCCCAGTCTCAACCAGGCTCCCAATACATCTGCAGTGTGGTCCCAGCAATATCTCTCCTAGTGGTGGCAGCCCACATTCCTGTGGACAGAGCCACTACAGAGCTTGGATCAACAATACAGAGTGTCCCTACATGGCATCTTCACTGCCTGGTCTCCCTACACAGCAAAAGCACAATATTTCTACTGCCATTTGAGTTATAGATACTATTGCAGGGAGCTGCAGGTTTATGGCCTTGCTGAGAGAATAGGTCTCTAATTTAAGTACCTTTTTGACTCTATTTTTATAACCTACTCTTTGATTTGCTGTTTTAACAGAGCAAAGCTAAGGAGTTACCTCTTTCTGCTGTTCGTTTCATGGAAGAACTGGGTGAATGTGCTCTCGGAAAAATCTACAAGGGGCACCTCTATCTTCCAGGCATGGATCATGCTCAGCTTGTTGCTATCAAGACATTAAAAGACTTTAACAATCCACAGCAGTGGACAGAATTCCAGCAAGAAGCATCTCTTATGGCAGAACTTCATCACCCTAACATTGTTTGTCTCCTAGGTGTTGTGACTCAGGAACAACCCGTCTGCATGCTTTTTGAGTACATGAACCAGGGAGATCTCCATGAATTCCTTATTATGCGATCGCCACATTCAGATGTTGGGTGTAGCAGTGATGAGGACGGTACTGTCAAATCCAGTCTGGACCATGGGGATTTCCTGCATATTGCAGTTCAAATTGCGGCAGGAATGGAATACTTATCCAGTCATTTTTTTGTCCATAAAGACCTTGCTGCTCGCAACATTTTAATTGGAGAACAACTTCATGTGAAAATTTCAGACCTTGGACTATCAAGAGAAATATACTCAGCAGATTACTACAGAGTTCAAAGTAAATCCCTGCTGCCGATTCGCTGGATGCCACCAGAAGCAATTATGTATGGCAAGTTCTCTTCTGATTCAGATATTTGGTCCTTTGGCGTGGTCTTATGGGAGATTTTCAGCTTTGGACTCCAACCATATTATGGATTTAGTAATCAAGAAGTCATAGAGATGGTCAGGAAACGACAATTATTACCATGCTCTGAAGACTGTCCTCCCAGAATGTATAGCTTGATGACAGAGTGCTGGCATGATCTTCCATCTCGGAGGCCAAGATTTAAAGATATCCATGCCAGACTGCGTTCTTGGGAGGGACTTTCAAGTCACACTAGCTCTACTACTCCCTCTGGTGGAAATGCCACCACTCAAACAACTTCACTCAGTGCAAGCCCAGTTAGTAACCTAAGTAATCCTAGATACCCTAATTACATGTTTCCAGCACAGGGTATACCACAAGGTCAAATTGCTGGGTTCATTGGACCACCAATACCTCAAAACCAGCGATTTATTCCAATCAATGGATACCCGATTCCTCCAGGATATGCTGCTTTCCCAGCTGCCCACTACCAACCACCGGGCCCACCCAGGGTAATTCAGCACTGTCCACCTCCAAAGAGCCGTTCGCCAAGCAGCGCAAGTGGATCAACTAGCACAGGTCATGTGACTAGTTTGCCTTCTTCAGGATCCAATCAGGATGCAAATATACCTTTGCTATCTCATATGTCAATTCCAAGTCATCCAAGTGGAATTGGTATAACAGTTTTTGGAAACAAAACTCAAAAACCATACAAAATTGACTCAAAACAGTCATCCTTATTGGGAGACCCCAATATTCATGGACCTAACGAATCTATGATTTCAGCAGAGTTGTAAATAAGTCAGGCCTTTGTACATATAACTATTTACAGTACAAATAGAAAGACGTAGAAAAGATTTATATTCAAATATTTTATTAAAGATTTTTCTGGTTGTTTAACAGACTTTTGCAACAAGTATCTTCTGTGAAGTTTAACTGTGTTTAACAGGATAGGCAGACACCAACCAGATAAAAATCATTGTGGTATTAGCACGAAACAATGTGAACTGACATTTTTTCAAGTACCAAACTAATGTTTATTCTAATAAGGGACAAAAACAACAACAAAAATTTTGTGATGACCATCATACACTGTCACAGGTGTTTAAAGCTCTGATATGGTTTATATCAGTGATTCTCAGAGCTGGTCCGCCACTTGTTCAGGGAAAGCCCCTGGCGGGCCGGACCGATTTGTTTACCTGCCACGCCCACACGTTCGGCCGATCACGGCTCCCACTGGCCACGGTTCGCCGCTCCAGGCCAATGGGGGCTGCGGGAAGCGGCGCAGGCCAAGGGACGTGCTGGCCGCCCTTCCCGCAGCCCCCATTGGCCTGGAGCAGTGAACCGCGGCCAGTGGAAGCCGCAATTGGCCAAACCTGCGGACGCGGCAGGTAAACAAATCGGTCCGGCCCGTCAGGGGCTTTCCCTGAACAAACGGCGGACCAGCTTTGAGAGCCACTGGTTTATATCACAGAAACTTTATTATTCTGAAAACACTTTAATATTTGTCAATCACTTTTTTTAAGAGATGCAAATATTCAGAGATTTATTGGGTATGCAATTCACTTCCATTAGCTTAAACATCTGTAAGTTTTTTTCAGTCAAGAATGGTGTTTCAGATACATGATCCAATGTTGACATCTGATGTCTGGATTAATTATTTCAGGTAGGTTTTTGTTTTTCACCTGAGGTGAGAGTCTTGTTCATATTTAAACCAAAAAAACTGCGTAAAATATCCTGACATTCAGTAGAAGCCAACTCACAGGCTACTAAAATAATCTGGTAATGTCTGCTAAAAATAGATGGCGTTATAAGAAATTGCCTTTAAAGGAAATTAAATTAAGAATTTTAATTTCAGAGCATGAATCAACTGGTTCAAAGTTAACATTTCATAATTTTATATGTGTAGTTATCAAAGAAATTTTGTGTCCTTTTGTTGCTATGCAACTGTTTAATGAAAAAGCTCCAAACCACAATTTTATGTAAGACAATCAGTTTTCCCAAGAAGTATTTATTGTTTCAGAGCAGTACATAATTTCAGTGACTATGACTCCAGAAACCCCTAAAAATGGGAAATCCACATTCCATCAGCGATTAAAAACTTTTATGGCAACTTTGTCTATCAGTTAAAATAATGTGAATTAAAGTGAACTTTTTACTTAGAAAAATGACATTTGTATTATTACTGAAATTAATTCAGGTATAATCAGTCTAGATTATTCATTTTGAGACCACTTTAATGATTTACAAAAGTACTATGTACGTTACATCTTTTCACAACGTTATTTGTATTAAAATAATATCTTTTGTTCCACACAATGAAAACAATCCTTTGCTCAGTTGACGATGTTGTATGATATGACTTTATTTTTCACATCTTTTTGCACAAAAGTGTTTTGTATAGCAGAAGTGAAACACGTCTCTGCATTTTATATATTGGTCTGTTTCTTTTTTGTTTTTAACCTGCTGTAGATGTTCTTGAAATATATTATGGTGATATTCAGCCACTACCTTATACATATATTTTGTTTTTGTTTGTTTTCACTGCATGCATTTAATCACTGTATTACTTGATGATTGATTTATTAATTATGGGCATTTCAATTAGGCAAGCATGAAAATGTAATACCAAAGGCTATTTTATACTGAAGATATGTGCATTTTTGTATTTCACACACCAGAGATGATATTAAACACTGATTATTTTATGCTGCTGTTTATTAAAACATTGTTTTAATATAAAAATCAGTATTTCCGGAATCTTGGTATAATAGGTATTTGGAAAATCTAATCTGATGGAAGGCCAAATCCTGTTCACCTTACTCAAGCAAGTAGTCTATTAAAAGCCAGAACATCTCATCGTCTGAGTAAGAGAAGCAGGGTTTTGCACATAATATTTTATGACAATTGATGTGGAAATATACGACTCCTTAAGCTTTATTTAAAACCTGACCATGCAGATATTTTGGGAAGATACCGAAAAGACAGCAATAATAAAATTTCACTGAGAAAATAATGCATTCTCTGCTCTTCTCTGTGGGTGAAGTTCAACCCTTGAACAGAACTCCAGCATACCATTTAAGCTCCTTGTTAAGGTCTTAAGTGAGACTTCAGTGCTGCATACATGCAAAAGCCCTGCTCAGTGTGTACGTGTGGGGATGTATGGCCCAGATCTTTAAATGTATTTTGGCACCTAACTTCCATTGAGTTCAGTGGGAGTTAGGCACCTAAACACCTCTGAGGATCTGGGTGCATGTGTGCAACAAGAGCCCCATTAATAATTATGCAATAAGTACTTTTATGACCACCATGTCTTCAATATTTCATATATACTGAGCCCACGAAGCTGACATGTCATGTCCAGGTTAATTGTATTCAGATCTGGAATTTTAATTAGGATGTTTGCTGTATTTAAGGTAAAGGTTTGTTTTTGAGGCAAAGATCAATCACTAATTCCATCTATACTAAACTTCCACCTGGCTGCAGGCTGCTATTGCTCCAAACCCTAAGTGTTAGAAAAGGGATATTTTGAACACTGGAGTTTTGTGTCCTTTGATCAAACTTTTATCTCTGTGCCAGTGCATAACAAACTATCATCTCATTAGCAAAATCAAGATGTTTGGGAAGGTCATTTCTCGTGCACATGTGAGGCACACACATTTTTTTTGTTTTGTTTCACTATTCTGTTGATGTCCTGCTCAATGCAAGATGAATGCATTCCCCTTCCTACCTTCCACTTTTTTCCCCACTCTCCTCTCACACTTTTATTAAATAGTTGCATCACTGCAAACATCTTATGCATCCTAAGCGTCAAACATGCTGAGAAAGTGGAAGCTAAAATTTTCACCAGGGTTTCAGCTGGAGGTTTCTTGGCCTATGGCATTAAGGGCTTCAAAAAACAATAGTGCCATCTTGAAGTCAATCTGCCCACTTTATAGGCATCTGTTCCAGGTACAAAGGAAAATGCATGCAGGCAATTAAGCGTTGTGGTACTAGAGTTATGTTGCTGTTAGAAAATCTTCAATAAATAAGAACACAAACTGTGACTTAAAAAAAACAAACCAGCTTTGTACTGTGGTTGGCGCATGGCTCTCCATGTAAAAAGCTTGTTTGAAAGTGATACCAAGATTCTTTATTTTGCTTACTCATATCAAATGAATGCCCTCAGTGAATGAGGGTATGAAGAAACCAAGAGCGTCCTCATAACAACTCCTACCACCTACTATACTGCTACTAGATTCATTGGTTTGAGAAGAAAGTAATGGCCACGTGACAAGAGAAAGGCCCTACTAGCAGGCTATCTATGTCCCTTAATTGCTAAAACAACCACCAATAGTCATATCAAAAACTGCTGGGAAATCAAGTATAAGCCACACATAAGCAAAAATTTACAAATAATAATGCTGCAGATGCTTAGCACCCCAAGAAACATATCGCTTGTTTAGGTGCCTATGGATATAAGTGCTTAGCTTTAGACGTACCAGTTTGAAAATGTGTCTGCTGGAGCAGCAATGGCAGGCTTGAAAAAAATCTTTCACATACTTTTTGGTTTTGCATAGAAATACATTAAATCCAACCGCCACCTACCCACAGTTATATGTCGTTTTTTCTTTACTAGAAGGTTATCCGCAGCAGAGATCTGTCAAAGAATCATATACACTTACAGCTGTTACAAAATGGAAGATCTGCTTTGAGCAGAAAGCCTGTCAACCCTCAAGGAGAGTTTTTTTTCCCCTCAGTGAATGAAGTTTGTGAATTCTGGGATTCAAATCCTCTGCTTGACTCATAGCTTGCAGTGAGTTAACGAATGCTAAAACAAAGAGACAAGAATTCACTTGGGAGCTAAAAAGAAAAACTACTAAAATAAATTGGCTAATGTGGAAATTAAACTGCCAAAAAGTATCGGAATGTTGGGAATTCCTGTTTGGGTGGAAACTCAGAGAACCAAATATGGTTTTTGAATCACAGACAAAGAAAGAGAAAATGGTAGAGACTTTCTAATGGTAGACTCAGTATGGCAACTTCCGTCAAAGAACTATTATAGTTGATTGTGAATCTCTGGAGGTTTGGAAATAAAACTTGAGAATTGCAACATGAGAGGACAAGATACTGTCTGTTCAGTCTGGCTTCTCATCCTTCCCAAATTAGTCTATCCTTACATAAAAAGAAAGAAAACTTTTGGTGTTTAAAGGGCAAAATGCATGTCAAAATGGGAGTTAGCATTATGGTGTCCTCCACAGATAAGGATTAATTATGGTGGGTTTGTACAGAATGAAAACTGCAGATGTAGCAGAGAATTATTCCACAAAATCTGGTTTGGAAGACATGGATATAGAAGAACTGCTAAATGTGTATTCCAGGGTCTGAGATATTTAACAAGAAACCAAAGAAGAGTCCATTAGTGCCTTGCATGAATGAAATTGTACAGGAGTTTACAGGTTTAGAATATCCCTACTACATTTGCTAGTTGTTTCAGTATTCTTCTGTTACCTTTGCTCATCAAGAGAATTTTAAAAAGCTCATCTAACTCAAAGTACTGCAGATGGTATTCATATATTCATACTTCAGTGCTGTTATAAGTACTGTTACACTGGTCAATTTGGATCCAGTACTGCAAGATGTTGAGTTCCCTCAACTTCCATTGAATCCAGTGGGCATTGAAGGCCCCTGGCCCTTAGTGGGAGATATGTGGCCCGTTGCCTAATCCTAATATAGGATTAGGCCCTATATTTCTGAGAATCTTGAAGGCAACTCTGCCTCCTCACAGGACCTGTATTAAGACAATTGGCTTGAAAAATGCTTAAGAGATTGCAGCTTGCATCATTGTGCCATGTCTATTCAAGATGTAAGGGTACTCTGACATATCTATCACTTTAGCATCATCTAACAGATATGCTCTAGGAATTATTTTGGGGAAATTCTATGGCCTGCATTACTCTAGTGGTCAGACTAGATGATCATAGTGGTCCCTTGGAAATCTATGAATCTCTCACAATAACCTGTGAAACATATTGATGGATTAACAGTTTATACATGATACTTAGATTTCAGTAATCAATTATGCATGTGATACAACTGCAAGATGGGAGGGTGGGAAATCTACATATGGCCCACGGGCTAATCCTGAAGGATGGACTGTCTTGCAAGGAGCCAGTTTTCTTCATAGTCTCTTCCTGACTTGATTCAGAACCCACTGAAGTCAATGGGAGTCTTTCCCTTACAGAAAGTGTTTAGTGTGTTTCATGCCCCCGGTGAGAGCTGGTTCTCAGTTCCATGTGGATGATAAATACAATCTTGTATGAATGCCTTTGCAAAGGGTACTATTATGTATACTGGAATGTATGACAGAACAGGTTTAAAATCCAGTACAAAGAAAAATTAAATCATTGTTCAAAGAGGATAAGCTATTTTTTATCTCCAGGATGCTTAAAAACTAATTAGTTGAACATGTTTTTGATTTGCTACCAAAAAACAACAGCATTTTAACTGAGCTTCACAAATTTATTACAGTACCAAAAATTCTTTTATTTAAAGTATGCATTGGCAAGACCCTACTGTGCTCATGGGACAGAAGGTTGCCCTGATAGCTATCATGCTCACCCCTGGGCTCACAGAACAGAAGCCCCTCTGTGGAAAACCAGCAGAGCTGCAATTCTGTGTGGATTGAGTGGGGCATGGAAGACGTGGGATGGCAGCATTGTTCCCAATACAGAAGCACTAGCTGTGTTACAAAAATGGAACATAACTAAATTAAAGCACTGTGAGCAACCTTCTTGTGCTAGCAGCTCTGACTGTTGACACTGTCTTCTGCAGCCAGCATCTTAGTTCCCTGTTGAGCAAGTACTGGCAGGCATCAGAGTACGTGGAGAGCTACAGATAGATGGTATGTACACTTGCACCTTTGTCCCCTTGTCTTCTCTGCACTTGCTCTGGAATGGGCAACCACACTTTATCCAATCAAAAGGAAATAAATTATTTTCCGATGTTATGCTTACAAAGCGCTGCTTAACCAAGATGGTTTTATGATAGGAACCAATCCTACAGCCCGTAGTCACGCAAGCCATATCTATGGGTTCTCTGAGAGCACTCTGTCCTCTGGCTGTATCTTCAATGGCTATGGTTTCTTATGGCCACAAACCTACTTTCTCTGTGGGCCTGCAAACATCTCCCTTCCAGAATATAGTGTCCATGGAAGTAATTTTTATCCTCGTGTAGGCTTTTTTTTATGAGAGGAGAGCTTATCACCTCCAAGTCACTCAAGATATAATCCATTGTATGTCTTTCTGTTTGATCTTTAAAGATTAAAATTTAGTATGTTTTAGGACAGTTATATTACTGAGGTAATATAAAATTATTAAAAATAGAGAGACACAATCTTCTGATTATACACCAAAAAGGTCTTTAAGATGGAGGGGGAAATTGATTTTAAATTGGAATTATTAAAAGCATATGTGGTGTCCTTTATTTTCTGTTTATCTGTGCAACGCATTGTAGAAAAGTGTCTAAAATACTTTTAATAGCTGAGTTAGTGCAGGTTTTGCATTTCAGAACCTGCTCTAAATGAGAACTCCTTTGGGGGAAATTCAGCTCATTGGAGGAAATTCAGCTCTGCAGACTGCTGTTGGGTAACCAGTGTACCCAAAGTTATATAATCAGAGCAGCACATTGCATTGCTTTAATCTGTAGACTGTGTGAAGAAAATGTTGGGTTTTTAAGATTGTTCAAAGAGTCTAAATAAAACTGAAACCATCCGTTTGAGTTGTAAGAAATAAATGAGTTCATTAAACATTAAAAGTGCTTGGAATACATATGCATATGTGTTTACACACACACACATATTGTTATAACTGATTTCCATAAATTACAAAGATATACATAGATGCAATAATATTTTGAAAAAGTACAATAATATAGGATAGTATTTGGTTCCCAATCACCTTTACAACTTCTGTAAGCACCAGTAACATGAGCTTGTTTGAGCAGACCTGGGACTCCTGAAGGTGGAAAGTGCTGGCTCCAGGGCATTGTCCCTAGTTTCTAGCTCCTTTTTACAGAAGGAATAATATCACACAGATTCACTGGGATTGGATTTTGGGATTCTGTGCAACAATCAATGGTCAAGTTAAGCATTAGGCTGCCAGATGACTGGGGAGAATGAGCACGACCTCCTTGAGGGACATTCTTTCATGGATACTTCTGCCTTGATAACTCATTGATTTAAAGCCAAAAGGGACCACATTCCATTACGGTCATCTAATCTGACTTCCTGCATAACACAGGCCACAGAATTTCAAGAAGTGATTCCTGCATCAAGCCCATAACTTCTGCTTTAGCTTAAGCATATATTTTTAAAAGCCATCCAACCTTGATTGAATGACTTTGTGACCGAAAATCCACCATATCCCTAGGTAAATTGTTCCAATGGTTAATTACTTTCTTTGCTAAAAATGTGCATCTTATTTCTAGTCTGAATTTCTCTGGAGTCAACTCCAGCCATTAGAGCTTGTTATGATTTTGTCTGCTAGATTAAAGAGGCCTGTACCATCAGACATCCCCTCTTCATGTAGGTATTTAGAGACTGACCAACTCACCTCTTAAATTTCTCTTTGCAGACCCCCCCCCCTTACACATTCCAAATCAGCTTCCTGAGAGAGACCAGCCGTAGAGGAATGGCAAAACAATCATTCAGATTTTCCTGGCCTGAGCATCCATTCCTAGATGTGTCTCTGCAGGAGGGGATGACTGTGCCCCTAAAACATAGCTGACACTTCAAGGAAAACTCTAGAGACAATTATTTTCAGTGAATTTCTTCAGATGCTTGGGGCGGCAGTCAGTGTCCCGGAGCGGCAGCTTGGCGGCAGCGACTGCTTGGGGCGGCAAAATTGCGCTGCCCCTGGTTACAGTATCATATTTTCGGGTGTGTCTGTGTGTGAAAATCATCTCCTTATTCCTTAACATCTTGTGCAGGATCAGGCCCCTGGTGTGACAAGACCGTGGGAACCTAACACCAGTATCAGTGCAAGGAAGGTACAATATCTGTGCAAGGCGTGTTAGATCTCTACGTGCTGGTCAGAACATCTGGGCCAGCTTCTGGACAGTGTGGAAAACATACACTGCACCTTGCAAAACGATGTAGTAACAGCAGATGTAGCCATTCTGGGCATTCACCCAGTCATTCCTGGTGGCATTGTATCTAAGCAAAGACACTGTCTCAAGGACCTGCCACCATTGTCCCTCCTTCCTCTCTCTCCCTGGGTCCAGAAGTGTCTTAATGACACACCTAGCCTTTATGCTTTATTTCTGGGATTCTGATTATCCTCCTACTCTGGAGACCACAACTAGATTTTATCCCAATTATATGGGTACAAAACAGCCAAATTATTTTCTGATATTACATGTGCAGAGCACTGATAAACCCAGAGGGGTTTGTAATATTGAGGGCCCCATCTTGCACAGTTTATTCCTAGAAGTAGCCTTATTTCAGTCAATGTTAGAACTCTCCTCGCTTGAGTAAACAGATGGAGAACTGGGCCTTTTGCAAGCTATATCCAACATGATGCTAATTCTCCAATTTTAACTAAGGAAGGATTATTTATGTTCCCCCCCCGAACTGTATGGGCATTATTAATGTATTTAATAAATAAACATGAAGATATTAAACTTAGCTGTAACAGAGTCTGCCCAGATGTCAGAGCAATTATTTTCTGTAATCAGCTGGCTGCTGTATTAAATAAAGCCTGTCATTCCAGAGCTAATGCAGAAGAGGAGGTAACGTTGCAAAGCAGTCAAACTACAGGACGCTGGGAGTCTGGAGAAAGCAGTTGTATGCTGAGCTCTGCCCTGATTCACTTTTTATGTGACCTTAGGCAAGCTGCTTTTCCTCTCCCTCTGGGGACAGTGATACCTAACCCTTATTAACATACGTTCAGATCTGAGGAGAGAGTACTCTGTCAGTGCTGTTCCTAGCACAGGCAGATTTATAATCTCTCTCTCTCCCCCGGCGTTGAAGGGTTTGCTGTGTGAGCATGACAGAGCTAAACAGCCGCGTTTTTTTAAACTCTTCTCCATTCACATTTGACCCGGAAGCTTGGGCCTGAGGTGTTTGGGAATAAGGCAACTAGATCTGGCTTGGGCAAAGGGGTGCACTTCAGGATAATAGTGTGAGCGCTGGTGGAGTTGTAACCAGACATAGTTTTATTCAGTGGTACAGACTATAAGTGGTGCGTGTGTAATTCTTACCCTATAAAACTCCCCAATCTTTAAAACTCATGATGACACTTCCAGGGGCAGAGCCAACCTCCGGCAGCCCTTTGCCCAGGCAGTTATCAACCCAGGAAGATGGATGCCCCATAAGGGCATCTTCCTAGGCTCAGGTTCGGTCCCTAATGTCAGGACTTGGCCTTTGCCTCTAAGCAGGGATCGGCAACCTTTGGCAGGCAGCCCATCAGGGAAATCTGCTGGCGGACCGGGGGGATTGTTTACCTGCAGTGTCTGCAGATTCAGCCAATCGTGGCTCCCACTGGCCGCGGTTTTCTGTTCCAGAGCAATGGGAGCTACGGGAAGCGGTGTTGGCCGAGGGACGTGCTGGCCACCGCTTCCCGCAGCCCCCATTGGCCTGGAATGGCGAACTGCAGCCAGTGGGAGCTGCGATTGGCCGAACTTGCAGATGCTGCAAACAAACCGTCCCAGCCTGCCAGCGGATTTCCCTGACGGGCCATGTGCCAAAGGTTGCCGACCTCTCCTCTAGAGTCATGGCTTGGCCTCTAAGCTTTGCCTCTAGTGTCATGGCAGCTGCAGCCAGGGGGAACTCTCTTTTTTAAGTGCTGGGTGAAAGGCCACTTGTGATTGGGGCAAGCCGATTAATGAACTAAGACCTCCTGTGATTGGCTGGGCGGGGAACAAAGCCATAGCCTTTCCAGCTGAGCAGACCAAGGAATCTGTTGCTGGGTAACACTATACACAGAGTCCAGCCTATTCCTTGTACCTCTGCTATGTGCTGCGGGGGCTCCCAGCTGCCCTGGCGCTCCTCCTCCTATAGACACTGTCCAGCCATATAAGAAAATTCAATGGATCAGGAATAAGCTCCTTATCTGGGTTTGTTTAGCCTCTGCTACTAAGCGTTCACCAGCTCCGTGTGGTGCTTTTAGCTCTGACTGACTCCTTTGGATTTCAGCTCAGGGCCATTAGCCTCTTTAAACTCCGTGCAAACCCTTTAGAAATTATGTGCACAAGCCACTAACTGCTGTGAGGCAGGAATTAGAGTGGGAGGATCACCTGCCCTTTTGCAAGAGGACAGCTTCTGTGAAGCCAGAACTATATTGTGAGGGGAAGGCAAGAGAGAAAGAGGCCTGCGCAAGTTCTCTTATTGCTATGCACTCCAGAGCTTACTTCTTGTTGGAAAGAGAGTATCTGGAGTATAAAGAAGACAACATTTTTGTGAGTAGTATCTTTGTATATTTTCCAATATCTAAGCTGGTATAACCCATTAACATGCAACTGGCATCTTTTTTACATCCTGAGTCTGGCTTTCCCCCATTTTGTGTTAGCATCCCTTCCCACACCCCTCCTCAACAAAAGAAGTAAAACCACAAAATTATGTACAGAGTACGTACCTAGAGTCTTGTCCAGAATTGCACTTGGGTGGGCAGCCAGTCCCACCCCTTGCACCACTGCATCTGCATTTCTATTTTTATCAAGCTAGCTTGATCAGAGCTAGTGCAGGTATGTCTACTTGAGCTGGAACCTACACCTTCTAGCTCCAGTGTAGACATATAATTCTCGGGTGGTGGTTGTTGTGGGTTTTTTTGGCAGGGGGAGGAAGGTTAACCCTACTATCTTTCATTTTCAAAGTTAATTCCACAGATCATCAGATGTAATTTAATGAACTATAACTGTACATGGTTTCATAATAGTGGAGCTTTATTCTTTTGGGATTTCATTGGTAATTAGAGGAAGTTTAATAAGAATCCAAATGGACAACCTGATATTGCAGTCCCCATATGCGTGCAAAAATCCCACTGACTTCTGGTTAGCTTCACATTGGTTTTTTAAGTACCCCATTTGTATTTCTCCAGTGTGCACACAAAACCCTTAAGGGAACTTGAGAAAGGAATTTTGGTGTCAGAGTCCATGTGGCAAGTGAACTACTTAACAAAAATTTAAAACAAAATATTTGTGTGGACTGGCTGGCTCTGGGACTGATAACTAGTCCAAATCCAGTGCTAGCTGATGATGCTTGGCAGTTTTATTTTCATAAAAATATAATCTCTGTAGCAATATGCTATATTTCCTACCCATCCACCCTTCCCAAAAAAGCCAGGTTGAAAAGGACTATGACCACATTACATATATATGCGTATTTTTATTGTTAGGTTTCATAAGAATCTTTCATGTTTCCACATAGTATTTTCATGCATCCAAAGGTCTCAAAGTCCTTTAGAAACATTAATTAACTAATTCTCACAACTCTTAATTTTAACTTGAAAAGTAAGCAGGTATTTTTTTTAAGGGAACATGTCAAGTTCATCACGTTCCACACTTTATCTTCTTTTTGTACCTTTGTTTTAGGGCATCTTTGTCACTCCTATAAAGGATAATTTGCTAGAATGGCTAGCCGAAGTCCAGGGACTCAAGGATTCTCTCTGGGAAGGTAACATATAAAAATTTTACCATACCATGTGATTTTATAAGTGTTGTGTGTGTAATGTTATGTCTATCCTTCTGGCTATTTTAAAAAATTGATAATGCGAACAGTTTTAAGAAAGCATACAGAATTTGACTGGCTTTTCATTATTAGCTGCACATTTGTTTTTAGTACCCCTCCATGACTACATTAACATTTTGTAAATTATGTTTGTTGTTATTCAATGTACAACATGTGAATATTTTACAAAATAAGGGGTGGAATTTTCATAGGAGGCACTGAATTTCAAATCCCAGCCAAGAGATCTGTGTCTCAGGAAATCACTAATAACCACTTTATCTGTAGATGGTTGACTCTTACTCATCACAGGTAGAGTAAGTAGTGACTGAAAGTTGTTACCCTCTGACAGCAGTTTGGTGGCCACAGTCCCATCCTATTAAACAACCTGTCCACATTTAAAAAAAAAAAACCTACTGTTTTTGGTCCTAACTGACTTCCTTCTTAAGGCTGTTGATAGAGGGTTCAGGCTTGCAAGATGCTGAGCTACTGAACAGTGCTATTTTACAGGGGTGTTCAGCACCTTACAAAATAGAGCCCAGAATAAAGAAGGAGTCTAACCTCCTCACTCATCCCTAGCTATGGTCCTTACAAGACAACACTGAGGTACACTTATGTGGTAGTGTGGGGAAGCTTACCCTGTGTCAGGACTGGATTGAGGCAATCATGAGCCCTAGGCACACCATGACATGGGGCTCCCTGTGGCTTCATTCCCACAGTCTGGCCCCCATACCATGACCCTTCCCCCGACCTTGAGAGATCAAAGAAGGGATATGAAATGCCCTTTTCTCCCCAGGAGAAGCATCAGGGGCCCTCACACTTATTAATGGTAGCAGGGTATCCCCAGAACTCAGTGACTCCATCTCGAGATGCATCAAGCAGTTTTCACTTCTCAGGCTGTCTGCAGCGGTTACAGTCAGGTCATGTTTTCAAGGGTTTCTTTGCAACCCTTCGAAGAGTAGAAACTTACTTTTTTAGCAAATGAAAGCTGAATCCAGAATGTAATCCCGTAAGTCCAGGAACTGGGACCGTAGGCGTAGGTTTAGAGTGTTTCTGCCTTACTCCAGCCCTGCTGTGCCTTGGCACATCGAGTACCTGTTCTGTGAATTGATTTCAGCTTCCAGACCTGTTCATCTGACACTCTTCAATGGCACTAAGTTCAACTGATGACGATAATTCAGCAATCCAGTAAGTATATGTATTATTAGAGATAGTTTAAATAAGCATTTTCATCTAATGTGAAGCATCCTGCTTCACCTGTTGTTTTCCAGAGCTTGTTAACATTAGCACAAGGAACACAACTTTCAACAACAAAACAAAAAACCTATAATAGCAAAGCCTTCATTGGACAAATGCAACACAGGTGTGCTTGTTAAATACAAGATAGTACATTAGTTAATACCAATCTCTTTCTCATAATAGGGGCTGTTCTCCAGCTGTCAATAAAGTACACTGAAGAGTACAATAGTGTCCCTCCAACTGTTATGTTCAACACCATTCCATTCCATCCCAATGGTAAGGACCACGTGAGAAATTGTCTGATCATGTAGTTAGATATTTCAGCTACTTGTTTAGCTTGACTTTTATTTCCTGTACTACCGTTGTTCCAACAGAAACCTTGTTCAACCCCTCCCAACAACTCTGTGCAATTTTCAGGCAGGGAATTCATAAACCATGTCTAAACCATGCATTTGAATGCTCAGGTTGTCCCACAGGTGCATAAATCTCCATTTTCATGCCTCAGTGCCCAAATGCAGGATTCATTGATTAAATGCAGGATCTGGGTCTTATTAAGACTCATCTGTTTGAAAACTGGGCTGTCTCTGGGCTCAGCATGCCCTTAGGGACAACGAAAGCACATGTCCCTTCCTAGAGAGTGTCTGCTACTGCAGCAGGAGCTCCCTCTTTCCCTGTGTCCTGCATAACTTCCCATCCTGCACAAAGTGAAATGCAAGAAAGAAGTCTACATAGCCAAAGGCTGTGTTAATAAAAGCTGAGCAGACATATAGTATCATAGCTCACATTTGCCAAGCATTACAGCGCCCAGCCAGTACCTGGAACAAAGTTGTTTAAATTCCCCTATACAGTTTTATTGTAATACAGCACATCACTCTGACCAGAAGAGGTCCCCTCCACAGCACTGACAAGCTGGCTCTTCACCTGGGTTTTGGGGGCATCTCTGGTGCTCTCTGCCTTCGGATTTGGTATACCAAAGAGATCTTGGCTGCCTAGGGGAATAGCCTCCTGGATGGGTTTGTGGTCATTTTAACACCTTCCGATGCCTTGGTCAAACTGTCCAGAACCCTATGATGGGATTCACAGGTAGTGTCCTCATCAAAAATCTAGTACAGCTCCTCATAGGAAGGGCAGGTACCGAGAGCACTACCAGAGGTCCTGTTTGTGTCCCTAGCGGTGTAGTAACTCTGCTGCAGCTCCTTCACTTTAGCACAACACTGGGCTTTGTCCTGTGAGTGCCCCTTCTCCCACTCTTGCTCCGATGGCCACTTGTAAATCAGTGTAAAACAGTGACTGCTGTTAAAATGGACTGGACATGTCCCTGTCCCCACAGGGCAAGGAGGTCCAGGACTTCTAGACAGGCCCACTCAGAAGCACAATGTATGGCTGCCATAATGGATATGTGACTCTGGGTGTGTGAACTTGCTACAAGCTGAAATTGTAAAGGGGTGCATCCAGGTGTGTGCCAGCATTTAAAAAGAGGTGACGTCCGGTCAAGCTAAGCCCTGAAGCAGTAGAGGACACACTGGTAAACAGATGTGAAGCAGTGCAGTTTGGGACGGCAGTGGGAGGACTGCCAGAAGTGGTGGGTTTATGCAGAATCGAGATGTGTCCACACAAAGCTTATACTAGTATAACTCATTCTGAAATAGTTATCCTGCTTTCAAAACAGATTAAGGAAAATGGGATAAAATGCCAGATAAATCAAAACTAGAATTTTTCTATGTGGACTTGTGGCAGTGTGTGCCAAAAAGACTGAAATTGTACAGGAAAAATTTTCCCATGTAGATAAGCCCTTAAGATTGCACAGGTAACCATACATCTGGCATTTCCTAATTTTTGAATGCTTGACTTTGCAATGTAAATGTTCTTTTAACATACTTTTTTATGTTATTTCAATAATAAACTTTGACAGACAGAATTTTTTGTAAAAGTGTAATCTAACTGAACAATCAGAGGGAGTGTGGAAGGGAGGACAAGTGTGACAATGATAGGAACATCCGGTTACCTTGATTTGCCCTGTGCAACACCTGGGTAGTCTGAGTAATTTAAAGCTATAAATAAAACAGTAACTCTCCCTCGTTCCTCTAGCATACAACAGCCATATTGCTGAACTCTTTTGAAGTTACACAACTGTTTTTTTTCCAACACAGTGGATCAGCACTCGGGGAGACCTTGTATAGATTTTCTAGAAAACCCTAAAGAGTGGAATGGAAAGTTAACGATGAGTAGCATTTTACTCGCTGTCCAGGTAAGAAAAGGGTATTGTAAACTACTGACTTTAAATCTCTTTCATAAAAGAAAATACTAAAATGTACTTTACTTATATAGTAGGGATTTCAAACATGCAGACTGATTGTGGGATGTAGGATTATTCATTTGATTTAAAATTAAAAATGCAAATGGCTGGATAACTTCAGAGCCACAGCAAATATATTCTGTGGAACATCTTTTTTTTAATGTTTACTTTATTTTTACTTCTGAATTTGTTCCCTGGTGTCTCATTTGGCAGCACATTACTTCTGAGTAAGACAGACAGATAGATAAATGAATGAGTATGATTGAAGCTGTTGCCAGTGCTAAATATTTTTGACCAGTAGCTACTTTGATCTTTTGGATTTATGCTTTCTTATCTTGAGTAAGCCACTGCTCAAGACATGTGTACTCTGCCTGATTCGCTGTACTTTAAAAAATACTTTTAAAATGCTGATAGCTCTACTTTTAAATTCCTGAATTATCTCATAGTCAAAGTCTTGATCACGAGTGTTGGCATAGGTCTTGAGATTCGTGAGTAACTCAAAGCAGCTACCTTCATTTTTAACACACAGGCCTCAATGTTTCAAATTTACTGCCTTTTCTTCCAAGAAAAAAATTCATACAGCTTTCTCCTTGGAGCAAGTCATATCCCTTTTTAATGTCTTTCCCATCACTATGAAGGATATCCTGCCCTCCACTCATGACTGAAAATGGCCCCCAGATGTATGCGTGATTTTTGTGGACACCCTAGTATTGGTTATGAGTAAAACAAATGGGAGTCATGTATCATTCATGGCTGTCTGCTTGGAATTACACAAAAACCTGAGAGAAAACAGGAAGAAGGGAGCATAGGTTATGACCATGTAGCCCTTTTTTAAGGAAATCAAAATGAAGGGCCCAATCTCAATCGTAACAAAGCACAAAGCAGCCTCGTTTTTGCTTTGAATTTAACATACCAGTATGATTGTTATTAATTCATTGTAAAACTATGAAATCAACAATTTTGATGGATTATGTGTTCTGAGAAGAATAGATGTTTTACAGACCAATATGTACCCTCTCTCTCTCTCTCTCTCTCTCTCTCTCTCTGTATGTGGGTGTGGGTGTGTGTGCATGTTTATACCTTTATACAGGTCATGCTTTCTAATCCAGAACTGGAAAATGCAGTGAATGTGGAAGCAGCAGAAATGCTGAAAAACAACATATCCTTGTACAGACAAATGGTTATACAATGTGTTAGAACTAGCCAGCACCTAGAAGGTAATACTGTACTTGTTTTGTTATTACCCATAAATATAGTCTTGTTTCTTTTAAAACTCCTTCTTTAAAAAACAGTTTATTGTATGCACAACAGTATATTTATACTAGTATGACTGGTAATTTAATGTCAACAAACACCAGTTAGTGTTTTGAAAGGGAATATGCTGGGCCAAATTCAGAGCGAATGTAAGTGGCCCTATAAATTACACGTTGGTGAGTGAGAACCAGTATAATTTACATAATGATATTAGGGAATGTCAGATCTGTTGCAGGAAAAGTAAGTAAGAGGAAGGGTGTTAGATGAATCCGGGAGCCAGAGAGCAGAAATACTGCTATCCTTTCCATGACTTGCCTGCCTAATATGAATTGTACTTGCCTTGTAAATCTTCAGTGTGCTATGGTTATGCTACACAATGACTACCCTGAAAAAGCAGCTACAACTAGGGTATAAATTGGGGCAGAATTTGGGTCAGTGTATTTCATGTTGTTGGAGCAAGCAGAGCAAGTGGCAGATATGAAAGGTTAGTACTGTGGCTGTACTTGCTCTCAGTGAGCCAAATTCCAGCCCACTCTGACCACTTCATGCCACTCAGGTGCCACAAAGTGGCTGTATTCTGGCAATAAGGGGTTGGTTCCTAGAGGAGAATTTGCCTGTTGCAAAGGACCTTCCTGCTGGCACAAAGTCATCAGAATCTGCTGCTGTGCCAGCTGCCTACCCAAACCTCCGGAGTACTGGGTGGGACGGCTGCACTCCTTTTGGCTGATGTTATTAATGAAAGGGACAGGAGGAGTGGTGCACATGCAGAGGGGAATCAAACCCAGTATCTATACCATAGTGCAGATGTGATGGGTTGTTAATTGTATGAGTACTGGGGGGAATCTTTATCTGATATAAATCAACATAGCTCCATTGAAGTCAGTGGAACTGAACCAATTTACAGGATCTGAGTCATAAAGGTTTTTTTTTTTAAATGTTCATCTTCTCCTTTGCAGACCTTTCTAGCACTGGGAAAGTTTGTGCTTCTTCTCCAAAGTATTACTTGCCATCTGAAGCATCTTCTCGGGGCCATGTCAGGTAACAAGTTATGATGAACTAAGTAATCTTGGCCCCACTGAAGCCAATGAGAGTTTTGCATGTGACTTTAGTAGGGCCAGGATTTCACCCCTATTGTGCTAGACTCACCCTAAATGCTAGTTCCTGGAGATAGGGATGGGGTAGGAACTCAATACACTAGCTTCAAACCCTAACACTAAGGGAATTCACAGGTGACCAGATACAGTCAGATTCTGGAGTGGTGCAAAGGGACCTGAATTAGGAAGAGAACCGGACCCTGTATGTTAGCTTGAAATTTAACCTGAGAATTATTTCAGTAGTAACGTCATGCACAACTCTAGTACTATAGAAATAAATGCAAAATAAAAACAGTCTTGTGTATTCTAGAAAGAGTTTGTTGGTTTCCCTATACTATTAAAATAATAAATAACCTAAAATATGTATAATCTCCTGGAATAAATGTCATTGACTAGGTCCAACCAAAATATCACTTGGCCCAACAATGACACAATTCCTGGCTATACGCCGGTAGGTAAGGAACTCATTTCAGTTGGACATAAGACTTACTGGCAATAACTGTAAAGGCAACCGCTTGCCAGATGTTTCCATAAGAAAGTTAAATAATTGGGAATATCCACTAACGGGAAAAAGAAAATAATTGCTCTTTTTGGGATATAGCTCTTAATACAATCTCAACCTGATGTTGCTCCTTCTGAAGTTATCAGTGGAAGTTTTGCTGTTAACTCCAATGGACGTGGGATCATTAAGTTTTGCATGAACTTCAGAGGATACAGAATCAGAACCATTACAAAAAGAATGAAGAGTATTAGTTTGTCACAAACGTATTATGGATCAATCCCACCTTCTTTGGACACCCAGGGCTTCCACTGACTGAAGTGAAAGTTCTGGGTCTGGAATGGAAGGAATTAAGTGTCAGGCTCCATAATGGAATCATTTCCTTTTCAGGATATAGCTTTAAATATTGGTAAAAGCAAAACACATCTGAAGAGCTGCTTTTGACATTTTACAGGACTTCAAAGGCTAGGGTATGTCAGGAGGACACTGGATAGATAAAAATAATGGTGGTCATTGAGCTCAAAGGTCCATGTTTTCTCACGGGCTGGTTTCCTCCCTCTGAACTTCACTATTGCCTCCTGAATGTCTGACAGCAATGGGATTGCAGCAGTTTTCCTGGTTCACATGTACAATTATCTCTTGTTATCTATAAAACTATATAGAATTACATAGACCGATTTGTTTTATTTGACTTTTTTGAGGATTAAATTGTAAAGGTATCTTTATTGAAACAAAAGCACCTAGCACAAGACAATACAGTACATAATGAAGAGCCAAGCAAGACAATAAATTTGTGGTGTTCCACGTCCATGTATTCCAAAAGGTGATGCCATCGGGTCAGATTCTCAAAAGCACTCAGTGTTGGCCTAACTGCTCTCGTGGAGGGTTTGTCTACATTGTGCTTTAGTCAACACCAGAGGGGTATACATTTTAGTCCACACTAGCATGTTGCACACTAACTGGCCTATGTGGACCCTGCTGGTACACACTAGATGTTCCCTACTGCATGTTAACATGTTACTGTTTGAAATGAGACTACATTAACATGTACTAGGGATCATCTAGTGCAAGGGTCGGCAACCTTTCAGAAGGGGTGGGCCGAGTCTACATTTATTCACTCTAATTTAAGGTTTCGCGCGCCACTGATACATTTTAACATTTTTAGAAGGTCTCCTTCTATAAGTCTTTAACATATAACTAAACTACTGTTGTATGTAAAGTAAATAGGGTTTTTAAAATGTTTAAGAAGCTTCATTTAAAATTAAAATAAAATGCAGAGCCCCCCGCCCCGGACCGGTGGCCAGGACCCAGGCCGTGTGAGTGCCACTGAAAATCAGCTCGCGTGCTGCCTTTGGCATGCGGGCCATAGGTTGCCTACCCCGAAGATAGCGCATGCCAGCATGGTCCACATAGGCCAGTTAGTGCATGACACATAGTGTGAACTAAAATTTACACCCCTCAGGTGCAGACTAAAGCAACATGTAGACAAGCCCTAACACAGCTCCACTGATTTCAATGGGGGCAGAGGTAGTGTCTGAAAGCTAGTAGTAGTAGGGTTGTGGTAGCATCTGCAAGCCCCACTCCTGGACCAAGACCCTAATGTGGTAGGTGTGGTATAGAGGTAGAACAAAAAAGGCAGTCCCTGCCCCACAGAGCTAATAATCTAGGGAAAATCACCTCCACCATGTTAAAATGAGTTTACTTAGCTACCCAAACAATTGTGCTTAAACATGTAATGGCAAGAGAGATAATACGTTTCAAAAGGCTAATTGATATTCCTAATTTTGAACAAAATAATGTATTGTGAAGATATATTCGTATAAGGTCGCAACCAACTTTTCTTTTTCTATTTTTTGGCCTTAACCCCCTCTTCTAAATGCCTCATGTGAAACCTCTGTAGTTGATGTCTAGTATAAATGGTCTTTGACCAGATTTTTGGGCCAGAATGAAGTGGTCTGACGTACTGTTTCTGAGATATGTCACCAGCAAAAAGGATGTATATTTCTCTTTTTCAAAATTTCTTTTCATGTTTCTTATGCCACATTATTTCTGAGGCAGCTGGGCCATGAAACCCTACACTTGTCTTTATTCTAGAGTCTGTATAGAGATTTGGGGTGAAATCCTGACTCCATTGAAGTCCATGCTAAAACTCCCATTGAGTTGAATGGGGCCAGGATTTCACCTCTTGAGCTTAATCCTTGGCATAGATGAGGGGGTGAAGCTGGCTGGGGACTGTATTAGCCTTGGTGCAAGTTAGAGTGAGCACAAAGTTTAACTGGGAGGAGAATTTGGTCAAGTGTGAGTGTGAATAAACCAGACAGTAATACAATTAATAGTTGGAAAATGCAATATTGAAATAGCAACTTTGCTTCATTTATATTGAATATATGTGTAATAGTTTTGAGACTAAAGATATAAAACATATAAAGAGGATTTTAAAAAACTCTCTCCTGTGTTGTTTGTTGGTGAGTTATGATAGCTATTTTAGAAGGTATATATTCCTGTTAGCTATATATTCCCTTAACCAGATCCGCTTTATAAATAATCAGAAAATTGGTTCTTTTCTGCTAAACTAATCCCTGGAAGGGGCTGTGGGGGAGAGGGGGGCAGACTATGAAAATAATCCATCTGGTTGTCTCATAAACCCGTAACATGTAAACATAGCTAAAACGTCTTTAAAATATTAGTGTTTGCTCTTGTTTAAGATGGCTGCTTTACACACTAGTGACTCTATTTCGCTGTCATTTGCAATCAGCCAGTAATGCAGTAATTTAAAACCCTTTTAATTCATTCTGTTGTTTTGTGGAAGGTTATACATGAAAATCTTTGTTTACTACCAAATTGTCTGATCACCAGAAACTTTACTATGCATTTATATTTTCAGAAGGATTACAACCATTTCGTTTGAAGATTACCACAGGATGTGGTCAGGAATAGCCACATCAAAAGCAGCAGAACATTTTAAAGCCCCATGTAAGATGATATGCCTGATTTAGTAAAATTAAACATAGTGGCCCTGATTCTTCTCTCCTGCAGGATTTACACTAGTGTACAACTTTGACTTCAGTGGCATTGTTCCTGATAGTGAGAGCAGAATCAAGCTGTAATATCTTAAGCATCCACAAATTAGGGTCAGATCCTCAGGTGATGTAAATTGACATAGCTGTAATGATTTCAGTAGAGCTATGTCAGTTTACACCAGTTGAAGATCAGGCCCTTATTCTTATTTATTGTTGAATTGTCCTAGGAGTCCCAGTCATGGATTCCGCCTAGCACAGCAGGTCCAATGTACAAACATGGAAGAAAAAGAGGGTCTCTGCCCCCAAGAATTTACAATCTAAGTAAGTTCTTGTTAGGAAGTTTGGAAACCTAGGTTTGTACGGAAGAAAACGTATTAAGGCATCATTAGTGAAGTGTATACAATTATGACGAGTAGGAAAATGTTTGGGAGGATGATAAGATCAAAACAAAACAGATGTGGACCATGGCCAACACATTGCTCTGATGATAATGCGGTGTTCCACCACCAGAGTCTGTTGTAACTAAGTTACCAGCATACTTGGATGCATGACAGTGTTTTAATAGGATTTTAGGGGGATTACTTATTGGAGTTTCGGTCTGCAGGATCAGGTTTATATTGTTATTTATTATATATTCTATTCAAAAGAAATGTGTATCATATAATCACCACCTTATGTTCATGCATTTCAGTGGTAATTCTTGTCCTATTTTGTTGTTTTATTTGTAATACTTTAAAAATGCACATATAGTGTTGCTATCCACCTAAGACAAGAGATCAAAATTTGCTCTCAATTACACTAGTGTTTATCGGAGTAACTCCACTGAGTTTCATGGAATTACTTCAAATTTACCCCATTTTAACTGAGGTCAGAATTGTTAGTGGTTTAAGTCCTGATTCCATTGACTCTCATTGACTTTAATAGTGCAGGATTCTGCTATAAACTTCTCTAAGTGACGCATATACTTGTACTAATCTGATATTTACTATTTCTTTGGGGAATGTGATGACCGGTGCATCTTTTTCTCTAACTGTAACTTTCTGTAATTATGCCATTATAGTGTTTGAAGATCCAGCATTTATAGGGAACTGTTATGGCTGGAAGGCAAAAAATGTGAAAGAGACAGGAGAATGGGATGAGAATTCGTAAGTGTCTTAAATCTACTGAGCTTAAATTGTTATACATTTAGGCCCAGGTCTTTGCATATGCCATGGCAACATTTGAACTGTAGTGCTTTTGTTTGTGTTTTGTTTTTGTGTGGATGGTCTGAGGGTAGAGGGCATTGGGAACAGAAGCAGTGTAGGATTCCCACCGAGTAGTGCCCGAGAAAGTTCTAGGACAGGGCTCTACTAGAATGGATGCCTGCTGCTTTTTTATGGACCAGCAGTAAAGTGAGCCTCTTGAGCACCAGAATGACTCTGGGACTCCCACAGGTTCTCCACCGCTTCCTTCCACCCTGCCAAACACAGCTCAGGCACGTAAAGTCAGCTGAGGATCTGGACCAAGGCCCTTACATTTTGAGTGCCTACTCTTATTTCACTTTAAGTTCCCCTGTGACTGAAACCCTGTTTCCCAGCAGCGTTTGTAAGGAAAAGGCAAAGCAAAATGCAAGGTCATTGTGCTGCCCTGTAATCTTTCAGATCAAACTGAACTTTCTCACTCCTTTTTATTGCTGCTGAACCTTTACAACAGGCCAAAAAGTTAGGAACCGCTTTTACTGTTCAAATCCTATTTGCCTTCAGCATGAATTGGAAGAAAATGAATGGGTAATTTCAGGTTGAATGTGAAGGACAGCAAGTTCTTAACCCAAATTGAAAGCTTATTTTTCTTTCTGAAGAAACCTCTAAAATATAAGGTTAATTTTCCTTGGACATGACTTCCTTGTTTTATTTCCTTCAACAGAACTCCTTTGTTTTCTATGTTTGATAATTGTTTCATTATGTAGTGCCAAAGCATCCTACATGACCCAAGAAAATATTCAGAAAAACCAGGAACTTGTCCTTTTAAACTCATCTGTCCATTTTTGCATATGGCTCAACAGTCAGGAGTTGTTTCGGAAAGCTGTCTTTTTCACTGTCAAGCATAGCACATTTTTCATGTTAGTTTCATTGGAGCTGGAAAGGAAATTACTGTGTGGTTTTTCTGGGGGGGTGGGGGGGAGTGGGTAGAGGAGGGAACCTATTGGTTTGAAATAGCCACATCTCACTGCCCTCTGGTGGTAGGAGACCATGTACTTTTAACAGGTTTTTTTCTCTTTTTGAACTTCTGGGTTTGATTAATCAAAGGCAGGTTCAAATGCCCGGAACCAGGTTCAAACAGTATTTTGGTATTCTTTCCCCAATTGCAAACAGCTCACAAAACATGTTCATGCTTTAAAGCTTGCAATATGTCCTTCACTCGTAGCATTGGGTAGGGAAGTAAGAGGCCAAATTTTCTGACATCAGTGCAGAAACAACCTTAATTGTTGGCTATATAATAATATAGTTGACATTTTCTTATTAAAGTTGTAACTCATTCATGAAACATAAAATAGATTGCAACACAGTTTGCTTTTGTATAACACTATTCATATAAAAGGATTACAAGATGTTTCACAGCTGATTATGTACATTCATGTACTACACTAGTATGTATGTAATTAGTGTTGAGTCAAATTCAGCTCTCAGTTACACCAGTAAAAATCTGGACTAACTCTGCTGAGCCTATGATTTACCCTGAAGTAACAAATAGCTGAATGTGGCACATCATCGTTAGATGAGATAGTTGCCAATTTTGATCAGATAAATTCCTGGAGGTTTCATCACATGATATACTTTTTAATTAAAGATTAATCTTTAATTCCTGGAGGCTCCAGGACAATCTTGGAGGGTTAGCAACCCATAGGGCAGAGATACAGAGAGAATGGTTGGTCACAAGGGACACCCAGGTACACGATATGTTGTTTATAATTTTAGTGAAATTATAAAATCATAGGCCAGAAAGCAGAGATGGATCTTGAAATGGCATTGAAAGCAGCCAGAGAGTCAGGCAGATGGATAAATCTTCTGATAGTTGGAGAAGGAAGATAGTGTGCAGGGACAAAATGGGTGAACAGTAAAGAATTAGTATCTGGAGGGCACGTGGAAAGGCCTGGAATGTTGGAGGATCTTGAAAATTAATGGTTAGGTTTTATGTCAGAGTGAAGTTTTCTGAAGATGAGAATAAAAGGAATAAAGAAGTTCCCCAGCACACAACTATAGTACTTGTTCAGCAAAGTACTTGAGCACAAGCTTTCAGCCGAGGATCTCAAAGTGCTTTACTAATTAATGCAGCTGCACAATTCCCCTGTGTGGCAGGTAACTCCATTAGCTTCATTTTGTACATGAGGAAACTGAGGAAGCAGAGAGGTTAAGTGACTTAATGTGGTAATGAATGTGTAAAGATTGATCCTTTTGTATTTTTTCTCCTCTGATGTGAAAAGGCATCCGAATCATGTAGACTAACTGAGCACCATTTCCTTTTTAAAATTCACTACTGCTGGGTTACTTCGAAAGAAAAAGTACATAAAGCGAATACACTTCTACATTTTTTTTTAACTCTTCCTACCCCTGAAAACAGTGGTGCAATTTTATTTATCAAAAGCTAAAACCTTGTTTGCCACCTTCTGGTTGGAAAGAGAATGCATTGAACAAATGTTCTCTTTATGTAGTTGAACTTTCAATTTCATTTTATCAAAGATAAATTAAAAGTCCCAATAACAGCAACCCATTCTATAGCCTTTTCCCCAATGCAAAGAGATCAAAAATGTCCTGGAAGGTATGAATATATCAAATATTATCTACCAGCCAAGAGAAAATAACAAGACATTAAAAAAACCATTGGAGTGGCATCCTATTATGCCTATGTTTTAAAGTACATCATACTGTGAATTTAATTACTCCAACAGTCTTCCCTCACACACTTAGTTATATTCTAATGGTGCAGACAGAAAGTGGGGAGGAGTCTGAGACATTAACAATAGTAAACGAATCTTTGAGGCAGAACGTAAGTGTAAGTGTGACGTACCAGGGTACAATCCAGATTAATGAGTAGCTGTGCCACCCCTGCCGTGTAACCTGGGGTGCCCTGTACAATGCTTTGTGGCTCACACTAACAGCCTCCAGCACGTAAGTCACTCCCAGCTATGTCTGTGTGTGTGCTGCAGCCAGCTAGCCACACCTTGGCTCTTACCAGCCTTAAAGAACACCAGCCCCAACACACTCCCAGTCTCAGATTTTCCCCCAGAAACACATCTTGTACTCCCCCGCCCTCTCCTGGGCAGTGCAAATATACTGAGTCCGTTATTCCTTTAAGGGAATAATATGCACACAACTTGTTACCCCAAATGGAGTTACCCAGGAACTTCAACCTGAACTGATTGTTTTATCTAAAACAGTAAAACAAATTTATTAACAATAGAGAGAGATTTTAAATGAGTACAAGTAATGAGGCATAAAAGTCAGAAATGGTTACTAGGAAAATAAAGGGAAGACATTTACTAACACCTAAGTTAACAAACTATCTAAGATTCAAGCAAAGTTTCTCACCACATGCTTCAGCAGATTACTGATCAAACTCTCAGGTCAGGACCCCTTCCCCAGAGTCCCATGGCTGCTTCCTTTGTCTCTTCAGGCGCAGTGAATGCGATAGGAAGAGAGAGAGAATAAGGTGCCGGGGTGGGGATGGGGGGTTGTCCCTCCTTTTATAGTTTCAGTCCCCTCTTGAAAAACATTTCCAGTTGAGACCCAGGAGCCGAAGAGTCTATGTGGAAGGATATTTCTTCCTGTTTTTTTCCATCTGTTGGAACTTTCTTTGTTTTCCTTCCTGCTTGATGATTCTCTTACTGCTTAAATGCAAATTAAGCAGAGCATACATTCCTTTGTTTAGGACATACCTGTTTGCCAACTTCTGTTTGGGCAGTGGTGTGGTGTTTGGAACATGTGTTAACACCATACAGGGGAATCTTATAACTTCACATACAATGTTGTCACACACATTTTATCAGGACAATACTGACCAGCAAATTATGAGTTTTCAGATGATATACTGCAAAGCAGACTTTGTACAAAGATTATTACAATAGTTTGCAGGGTTTGAATACAGTGGTGTATTCTGTTCCAGTAAGAAACAGAAACAATTACTGTTTAGAGTTGCACTTAATTCATTTGACATCCTTTTATCTTTTCAATCCATTGCTTTGTGCTTTCTGTCTCCAAATGTAACCCGTTTAAAATGGCAGGCAAATTTTTTGAATGAGAAGGCTGAAAGGGACATTGTCAGCTTAAAAATTATACCATGTGCTAGAAATTCACATGTTTTTGTACTTGTTTCACAGGTAACACCTCAGTGCACACCAGCTGGTCTACATGGACCAATTAATGCACAACCTGTTAGTATGCTTTAGAAATCATACACCCCCATAGAGTGCATTACCTGACCAGTGTAGACAAGCTCTCAGTTTTACATACGTCTATAAGGCTCAATTCTGCAAAGTGCCAAACACTCAGGCCCTGATCCAGCAAAGCACTTAAGCACATGGTTAACTTTAATTATGCGAGTAATCCCATTGACTTTAGTGGAACTACTCACATGTTTAAAATTATGCATGTGCTTAAGTGCTTTGCTGGATTAAGGCCAGAGTTACAGAACCATACCGATAATCAGTGTCACTTTCAGGTTCTTGTTTATTACTTTGCTTTGCTGACTAGGAATGGGCTTAAGCACGTTTGAAGTTGAGCACATGCTTAAGTGTTCTGTTGATTTGGGCCCTATTTAAGTTAGGTTTAACCAAATTTATGTTTGATAGTATCCATTAATTTACTTCTGTTTCTGCTTACAGATACAATGCTATTGTCTCTCAACTCATCAGAAAGCAGAGGCAGCAAACAATAGATGAGAAACTGATAGAAATTAGGAAAATGGAACAGGACAACAACCTGCTTTACCAAACTCCAGGTAAAGAATCAGTACCATACAATGTAATGTTTCTGATATGTGCACATAGAACCTGATTTACTGTTCACTTACACTGGTGTAAATCAGAATTAGCTCCATTGTATTTTAAAACCAATGTGAAATTTGAATCAGGCCTGAAGAGTGTTGGCATGATGGATCCAATCCTGCTTCTGTTGAGGGTAAAACTCCAGTTGACATTGATGGAGCAGTATCAGGCTCAAGGGCAGAAATTGAGTCTATCAGTATATGCCTGGATTCAAATCTCCTATGCCCTTGTACGGGTTGCAGTTTTTATTCTCTGTTGACCAAAGCATAAATGGAACTTGCATATGAACTTCTGCCCTTCAGTGACAGCTGACCAGGCACCTGATCCAAACCCACTGAAGACAATGGGAATCTTTCCATTCACTTCAATGGATCAGGCTCCAGATGAGAATCAAGTTTACAGGCCTGATTCTCCTGACTTGCTCCAGTGAAAAGTAGGAGTAACTCCACTGAAGTGAGTGAACTTTCACCTGTGTAAAAGAGAGGAGAATCAGACTCTACATTTCTAGGATCAGGAATTAGGTCACATTTTCACTAGTACAAGATACAGGGCTGGCTCTTAATGATGATGTGGAGAGCTGAACCATAGCTGTTACATGTGGGAGTCAAAAGAGCCCTACTGACACAGTCTTTAATACCATGAGTGTGGTGGTGTGAATGGCAGAAAGAACTTGTCACGGGTCCAAGACAGAACATTGCCTTGTCCGGAGCCTGAGTCCCAGTGTAAGATGGGGGAGAAACTCCACATTTGATAGGTTGGGGTTTTCGTTCTAATTCTATGGCAGTTGATTAAAGCAGTTTGTGATATTAGAAGTAGTCCCTGTTTAGATGGGATAGTTAAGGAGAGGCAGACAGAGCTGTATGATAATTGTGGTTTATCACATGATTCTGCAATTTTTTCACATAGATATATGTGATTTATACTATGTGTATATACATATGTACAGTCGCTGTATATGCCTAGGAGATATGGATCCAGAAATCAGAGCAAATTAAGATCTGCATTTTAAAAATGAAAAATGTGACTGTGGCTTGTTTTGGAAAGCTTATTTATACTTACCTGTTGTCTCCTTTCTCTTTATTAATCTGTTCTTCTATGGATATTTCAAACCATCCATGTGACTGGTCCAGAACCAGAAAGTCAAGCAGCAGGTGAAAAGAGACCCCTCAGCAAAGAGGAAGAGCCGTGGGAGAGTGAAGTGGACAATCTAGTAGCCTGGACTAACACTCTTTGTACCAAAGGATTAGAGGATTAAACTGTAAGATCACATATACAGACCCGGAAACACTTTTTTTCTTACCATTTATCAAAGGACTTCTGTACCAGTCCTATGGGGTGAATCCTTAGTTCTCACTCACTCCTTATTCAGGCAAATTCCTATCAGCTTCAATGAGAAGGTGAGTAAAAACTGAGCAGAAATCTCAGTTTCACCTGTGTGAACTAGATTATTCGCTGATATCTGCGCCACCACATTGTCTTCAGTGGATTTGCTGTGGAGTTACCGCTTGGATCTTATTACATCTCTCTGTTGGTGCTGCCCAAGACTCTGCAGTGCACTATCTTAGTTGTGTTCACTCTAGAGGACTTAACGGAGTAAAAAATGGGTTGGTCATTACAGACAGAAGATCTGCTCTCTGTGTGTGTTTGGAGTCAGATCTATTAAGAAGAGACCATTTCTCCATAGTCATTTTTATAGTCAAACTACACTTTAAGGTTCTGTCTTTAAGCACTCAAAAACCAGAAAATGGCAAAGCTAATGTTGCTCTTGTAACTTTAATTCTGACCATTCATGCTTATGGGTTATGATGCAGCCTTTAATATACATGATCCCTAAACCAATGTTAGCTGAAAAAGGAGTGAATGTTGTACAGCTTCTGGGAAAAAACTTAATGTGCCTCTTAAAAATAACTTTCTGGCTTATCAATAGTGGCCTTATCTAGGTTATAAAGGCAGCTCAGTTTATGCCTACTAGTCTGGTGGCTAACAGTCTGGTAAATCATAGGTATGTGAAAAAAGAGGGGAAGGATTCATAAAGGAAGAAATAAGGCCTATGGCCTGAATCCATACTACCTAGATTTCAAGACCCAATCAGGTTCTCTTATTTACGTCAGCAGGGGCTTTGCTGACTTAGGGACTGCAGAGTCAGGCCCATAGAACCGTCTAGTTTTTACTGGCGCTTACAAAAGTTGTAGATTGTAAACTGCTTGAGCCAGGGACTGTCCTTTTGCTCTGTGTCTGTATGGTGCCTAGTACCAGTCCTGACTGGGGCTTTGAGGTACCACTATCATTTAACTAATCATAGTGGTGCACTGTGTGTCATAGGGGAACCTAAAGCCAGAGAGGACTGGTAAGGGGTACAAATGATAGTGTGTGGTGGAATCAATTAGAAATGTCAGGTATTTGGTAAACTTTGAAAAATATTTGGAATCTAGTACAGCTTCCCATCTATACAATGAGGATAATAGACTTCCCTACCTCACAGGAGTGTTGTGAGGATAAATACATGAGATATAGTTAGGTGCTCAGCTATTACAGTGATAGGGCGGGGAGGGGGCTGTGATGGGGCAGATAGGCCCCACACTGGCAACGAAAGGGTTAAAGAGAGCCGGAGGAGCCAATGAGCCCCATCCTACTACACTGGCAGCAGATGTGAAGCATGAAGAGGGGAGTTAAAAGGAGGAGAACTAACTCCATCAAATCTGCTTCTCCTGATGTGAGAAGCCTGGCTGCAGCCCAGAGACTGAGCTAGCTTGTCGGTCAGACAAGCCCCCTTAGAAGGGACAACCAGACCCTGTCAGATCAACTGAAGTATGGACTGTTTGAAGACAAGCCCTGAATAGAAGGGAGGGTCCCACTGAACATACATCAGGAAACCCTGTTTAGAGCTGTGGTTTCTTGTTCCTGATTTCTTTTGGACCTCAACAGCCTGGAAGGGGTAGGTCTGAAGTGCGCCTTAGCTGGAAGGACAGCTGGCCTGCAGTCAAAGACCTGGGGTTGGGTGAATCATGCCCTGGTGGGCCGCGAGGGCATACCACAGAGGCATGCCCAGTCACAGGGGCATTGTAAGTACCTAAGAAAAATGGATGGTGCACTGAATTGGGACGTAAATGACCTGGGATCTCTTCCTGGCTCTGCTGCTACCTATTGCATGCTGTGGACAATTCACCTCTTGGAGCATTTCTTTCCTGCCCCATCCTTTGTTTGCCTTTTCTCTTACGATTGCAAACTCTTTGGGGTGGGGGTCTGTGTCTCTCCATGTGTTTTCACGCTGCCTAACCCAAAGGGGCTCTGATCTCATTTGCTGTCTCTAGATATCTCTAAAAATGCAGGCATTTAAGTTAAAACTTAAAAGAAAATTATTGTCTTGTTTCTAAGACAAAATAACAGACATTTGGAACTCCCCAATGACTTTCATAAACTATAGGTTAATCATAGAAACATAGAATATCAGGGGTATTGCTACCACTGAGAACAGTCTAGATCAGGGGTTGGCAACCTATGGCACACATGCCAAACACGGCACGCGAGTCAATTTTTAATGGCACGCTGCTGTCTGCCAGAGACCCCAGCAGACAGCAGCGTACCACTAAAAAGCCTGCCCGGCCCGGCCCGCTCTTTTCTGCCCCCCACCCACCGCTCTCTCCTTGCAGGGCAAGCAAGCTTCCTCTTCCCCCCGCCTCTTCCCCTAGCGTGCTGGGTTCCTGTCCCTCCTTCTTTCCCTCCCTGTGGCCAATCAGCTGACGGCCCTTGCTATGGAGGGGGAGAGGTAAAAACGGAGCCACAGCGTGCTCTCTGCTCCAGGGACCTTGGGGAAGGGGGTGGATCAGGGCATCCTCTCCAGCCTCCTGCCATGAGCTGCTGACCCCTGCCCTGCTGACCTCTGCCCTGACCCCTGCACCCCCCACACACCCCAGCCCTCTGCCCTGACCCCTGCACCCCCTCACACACCTCCAGCCCTCTGCCCTGACCCCTGAACCTCCTCACACACACCCAGCCTTCTGCCCTGACCCCTGCACCCCCCCACGCTCCCCAGCCGTCTGCCCTGACCCCTGCGCCCTCCCCAGCCCCCTGCCCTGACTTCTGCACCCTCCTCACACATACCCAGCCCCCCCATGCCCTGACTCTTGCACCCCCCACATCCCCACTCCCACCCTGAGCACCAAACAGGAGCTCCTGCACGCCCCACACCCCATTCCCACCTGCACCCCTCGCACCAAATGGGAGCTGCCCAGGTAAATGCTCCACACCCAAACCTCCTGCCCCAACCCTGAGCCCTCTCCCTCATACTAGCTCCTGGCCAGACCCTGTACCCCAACCCCCAGCCTGCTCCTTCACCCCCAGCCCTGTTCTCAGCACACTCCCACCCTCATCTCAGTGCAGAGAGAGGAAGAGAATGGCTAGAACCAGGGAAAAGGTAGGTACCTACTCTGTGTGGACAGGGCTGGGACTCCAGACTGGCAGCAGGCTGAGCGGGGCCGGGAGCCGGGACCCTGGCTGGCAGGAGCCAGCAGACGGAACCCCAGACCAACAGCGGGCTGAGTGGCAGCGGGCTGAGCGTTGAGTCCACTGCCATTCTGGAGTCCCGGCCACTGGCCCCGCTCAGCCCACTGCCGGTCCTGGGTTCTGACTGCTGGCCCCTTGCCAGCCGGGGTCCTGGCCGCAGGCCCCCCTGCCGGCCTAGGTGAATGGAACCCCAGGCCAGCAACAGGCTGAGCGGGCTGGCGGCGTAAGATCAGCATTTTAATTAAATTTTAAATGAAACTTCTTAAACATTTTGAAAACCTTGTTTACGTACGACAATAGTTGAGTTATATAATATATAGACATAGAGAGAAACCTTCTAAAAATGTTAAAATGTATTATTGGCATGCGAAACCTTAAATTAAAGTGAATAAATGAAGACTTGGCACACCACTTCTAAAAGGTTGCCGACCCCTAGTCTAGATCCATCCTTTTTGGAACCCCCGTTCAGGAGGTTGAAAGCAGCTATCAAATCCCCCCTCATTCTTCTCTTCCGCAGGCTAAACAATCCGAGTTCCCTCAGCCTCGTCTCATAAGTCATGTGTTCCAGTCCCCTAATCATTTTTGTTGTCCTCCGCTGGATGTTTTCCAATTTTTCCACATCCTTCTTGTAGTGTGCGGCCCAAAACTGGACATACTACTCCAGATGAGGCCTCACCAATGTCAAATAGAGGGGAATGATCACGTCCCTCGATCTGCTGGCAATGCCCCTACCTATACAGCCCAAAATGCCATTGGCCTTCTTGGCAACAAGGGCACACTGTTGACTCATAGCCAGCTTCTCGTCCACTGTAACCCCTAGGTCCTTTTCTGCAGAACTGCTGCCTAGCCATTCGGTCAATAGTCTGTAGCGGTGCATGGGATTCTTCCATCCTAAGTGCAGGACTCTGCACTTGTCCTTGTTGAACCTCATCAGATTTCTTTTGGCCCAATCCTCTAATTTGTCTAAGTCCCTCTGTATCCTATCCCTACCCTACAGCATATCTACCACTCTTCCCAGTTTAGAGTCATCTGCAAACTTGCTGAGGGTGCAGTCCACACCATCCTCCAGATCATTAATGAAGATATTGAACAAAACCGGCCCCAGGACCGACCCTTGGGGCACTCCGCTTGATACCGGCTGGTAACTAGACATGGAGCCATTGATTACTACCCATTGAGCCCGACGATCTAGCCAGCTTTCTATCCACCTTATAGTCCATTCATCCAGCCCATACTTCTTTAACTTGCTGGCAAGAATACTCTAGGAGACTGTATCAAAAGCTTTGCTAAAGTCAAGGAATAACACTTCCACTACTTTCCCCTCATCCACAGAGCCAGTTATCTCGTCATAGAAGGCAATTAGATTAGTCAGGCATGACTTGCCCTTGGTCAATCCATGCTGACTGTTCCTGATCACTTTCCTCCCTTCTAAGTGCTTCAGAATTGATTCCTTGAGGACCTGCTCCATGATTTTTCCAGGGACTGAGGTAAGGCTGAATGGCCTGTAGTTCCCAGGATTCTCCTTCTTCTCTCTTTTAAAGATAGGCACTACATTAGCCTTTTTTCCAGTCGTCCGTGACCTCCCCCGATCACCATGAGTTTTCAAAGATAATGGCCAATGGCCCTGCAATCACATCCACCAACTCCTTTTGCACTCTTGGATGCAGTGCATCCTGCCCCATGGACTTGTGGTTGTCCAGCTTTTCTAAATAGTCCCAAACTACTTCTTTCTCCACAGAGGGCTGATCACCTCCTCCCCATGCTGTGCTGCCCAGTGCAGTAGTCTGGGAGCTGACCTTGTTCGTGAAGACAGAGGCAAAAAAAGCGTTGAGTAGATTAGCTTTTTCCACATCCTCTGTCACTAGGTTGCCTTCCTCATTCAGTAAGGGGCCCACACTTTCCTTGACTTTCTTCTTGTTGCTAACATATCTGAAGAAACCCTTCTTGTTACTCTTAACATCTCTTGCTAGCTGCAACTTCAAGTATGATTTGGCCTTCCTGATTTCACTCCTGCATGCCTGAGCAATATATTTATACTCCTCCCTGGTCATTTGTCCAATCTTCCCCTTCTTGTCAGCTTCTTTTTTGTGTTTAAGATCAGCAAGGATTTAAGCTAAGCTGATTGCCTGCCATATTTGCTATTCTTTCTACACATCAGGATGGTTTGTTTCTGTAACCTCAATAAGGATTCTTTAAAATACAGCCAGCTCTCCTGGACTCCTTTCCCCCTCATGTTATTCTCTCAGGGGATCCTGCCCATCAGTTCCCTGAGGGAGTCAAAGTCTGCTTTTCTGAAGTCCGGGGTCCGTATTTTGCTGCTCTCCTTTCTTCCTTGTGTCAGGATCCTGAACTCGACCATCTCATGACTTCCTTTAGAAGAGCTAACATTTCTGTTTAGTGCATTTTATAGCCTCTATTTACTTAGGAAGTTTCATGAGTTCTGAGATCACCCAACTTAAACAAGGAACATAGATGTGTGGGGAACAAAGTTTCAAGCTGTGCAGAGCTACACATGCACATCTGGAGTGATTTATAAACTCTTTTGCCAAAAATAATATAAATATTTCCACACACTGCAGTCAAAGGACAAGGAATAGTCCTGGAAAAGAATTAGCCCCAGCAGACTTGCATTTGAGGAGAGGGAAGGTCACTGTTGCCTTGATGTTGACAATGTCCATTCAGACAACTTTGTACATGGCTTTAGAATGCAGGGGGTTACGGGACTGTGTGAAGCTGTAGTTAGAATTTCAGTTTGTGAATGCACATCTTATTTTAATCCTGTCGAACATATGTGGAAAAATGATCCGCAGCAACAATTGCCTTCTATAATTTTCAGTATAAATCTAGCCCCAATGTTTCCAGCATACAACATGTCAGGGCTCTGCACTGTAAGTTTGAGAAGTCCCTTAAATTTTGGATCAGATTTTTATGGGCTCTTGTGCGTGACCTCTGTTTCATATTTCATATGTTGAATGGGAGATGTTGTCCCTACAAGGCATGTGTGCGATGCTATGCGCTCATATCAAGTCTGTCTGTAGTGGGAAGTAATGGGACACCCAGTCAGTTGTGCATACAGAGAGAAACTTGCTAATTCATTGGTTTGTCTACATGCATTAGATACAAATCAGCCGATAATACTCTTTGCACCCAATTCTGGTTATACATGCATTGGCTTTACACCAATGTAATGCTAGTGGAATGACTTCAGATTTACACGGGTAAAAGTACAATCAGAATCGGGTCCTCTGGTTTTGCTTTTGGTTTTTTTTAAAGCACAGTATCCTCTAGATGGCGCTGTATTACTATGTAATACACAAACTGTTACATCCTCTTCAGAGGGATCTGCATTTTATCTGGCTTTTTTTAGTGACATCTTGGGTGTTTCTGTCTTTAATTGTTTATAACTGTGACTCCTTAGCTTTATGTTAGAAACAGTGTAGCCTTTGGTGTGGGAGGCTGTTTAATGCAGCAGAGTGGAATGTCTCTGTGACAAAACTTCTGTTGTGCTTTATCATGGCAAGTAAAGGAAGTTGATCCCATGCATGTCAGTTGACTTATGCGTGCTCTCTCTTTTAATTAAGTTTCACCCAGTAGGAACATCGGGTTCAAGAACACTGGCAAAAGTTGTATATAAAGGCAGCACTATATTTTCACAAAGGAAATGGTAACTGCCTACTGTGTATAGGTGTGCAACCACTAAGAAGTTGTAGGGGGAGCAACCAGAGACCATGGTGATGAGCATTATATAAAAGCATTGAGAGAAAATGCATGACTCCTGTCATCAACAGGACAGTAAAAATACAGGGGAGGGACAGATCCCTCCTCAATGGATACATCTGTGACTGTATCTCTACCTAGAATTTGTGTGCAAACCATCACGTATGGACCATCTACTGTCTTCAGTCCACAGTGTAATTCACACTGATGTCAATGGGAGTCACCCATACGGGCTGAGGGCAATGCAGTGACCTTATGCCTCCGGTGCTGCTATACTTTTCTGTGGTGGCATGCAGTGTTGTAGCCATGTCGGTCCCAGGATATTAGTGAGACAAGGTGGGTGAGGCAATAATTGATCCAATAAAAGATATTACCGCACCCACCTTGTCTCTCTAATACTTTCTTTTGGTCACAGTGTGAGAAGCTAACTCTGAATAGTACCTTGCATCATGAATAATCCCATTGACATCAGTGAGGCTACTTGTTGAGTAAGGTACTACTCATTGTGAATAAAGGTATCATGGTGACACTTTACATTAAGGGTACATTTAAAATTAGTTTAGAGGGAGTCAGTGAATGATTAGCATGCTAAATGGACAATTGTTACAGAGTCCAACTGGTCAGTAGATGGCTTATAACTATCCATAACATCTTACACTTATATATAGCCATGTACACAGTACTTACTACCTGTGTGTAACATGTTTATAACATCTAGTAATAAGGTATTAAACGATCTATAAATGTACTACACTTCATATCAAGGATGAGCAGCACCACAACCTGGCCCTATGTTTGTAAAAATCCAAATGATCTGCCTAGAGCACCAGAAAGTTCTGAATCTGGTGGGAATTGTGCATGCCGATCACTAGGGATTCTTGAAAGGGCTGGCTCCGTCCCTGTTTTCTTTCTCACCAGTGGTGTCCCTGTAGCTTAGCATCCAACAAGCAGGCTGATCAAAGATATCCGGTGAGAAACAGCATAACTGGCTTGTCTAAAGGGTGAGAGAATAAAAGCTGAAGGTTCTCTTATCTTGAGCACACTGTAGGATATGTTAATAATTTAGAACAGCCAAGGACAAAAAGATAGCATTTTAAAAGAAGGCGAGATAAAGGTAGACATTTATAAATATTATTCGCAATGCAGTTAGATCCAATAAATCTTTCATTTGACTTCAGATGAAACAAGAAAGGGGTGTGAACAAATTCTTAGTTGGATCAGTGCCAACAGCAAAATGCCTATGCCCAACTTATGGTGCATAGTTTAAAAAAAAAGTTCTAAAATCAGAGGGTCGGGTCCTCTGCTGTGCTGCAGCTGATTTGTGCCACAGTGCTGGTGCAAACTAGCCCTAAAGGCTGCATAGCTTGCCACAGGAGGAGCAACTTCTTGTAGCGGGATCTTCTGGCAACATAACGGCTGCTAGACCAATCCTTCCTTCCAGCTACCTGTGCAGTGACTATGTCTATGCCCTAGGGACAAGGGATGTGGCAAGGGCTTTCCTGTGCCCCAGTGATCTCCAGCAATTGTGTCAGCTCCATGGAGATGGCAGCAGCTAGCATATGTGAGAGCAGATTTCAACCAGGGTCTGTATTAACTCTTCTTTGGAGCAGCCATCACACATCCCTTCCCACACAGACAAACCGGGGAATGCTGAGGACTGCCACAGCTAAGGTGGGGACATCCCTGTTAGTGCCTCTCCAAGGGACCCAGGGAGTGTTGCTGAGAACCTATGTGAAAGCACAGGGCCTCCATGCAGATCTCCCCAGCTCTGGAGAGGGCATCCGTCACTTTGGATGTAGGCCCTATATTTGTTTCCTGGAGCTTGCATACCCTGCTACCCTGCTATGATTATGTAAAAGAAATCCACATAGGGATCCTTACCTGTCCAAAGTCCCTCCTGCAGGTTTTGTCACAGGAGGGGAAGATGAATGAGGGTCATTGCAGTTGCTCTAAATGATTTAGCAATTTCAAATACAAGAACTATTCAAGTATATCTCTCCGCAGTGCTTGCTATTTTTGAATAAATCTAACATCCCCGTGTAACAGGTGAGTTAAGAGCAACATTACAGCTTTTCCTTGCTTTTGTCTGTAAGTTGGTATACTGCCAATATAACTCTAACACTCACTTTTTAATGTGTTGACTTCAGAGGTTTCAACAGCCTGAACATATGCAGTTCTTTATCGCTAATAAAGAAGAGGGAATTGGTATCCCCCAAATTTCTGATTTGTCTTCCTTGGTCACAGATAATGATTTTCCCATCCCCTCTACAGTGATGCTATTAAATGGAATGGAATGGATTGGTTAAAAAGGGGTGTCATAGTTGGGCAGATGAACTTCATAGAGCCCAAAGCTTTGCAAAGCTTTCCAGCTATTACCCTATTTCTGTTGGGTGTTGTAGAACAACTCTGATGTTTTCTGAGTGTCTGCAAAGCATGGATTTTAAAATAATGGCACATTGATTGTTAAATTCCCAGTTGTTAATGCCACATTAAAACCCCATTAATTTATCATGATTAAATGTGCAAGGAATAGCAAATGAATTATTGATCAGCTTCTTATTACCACAATAGCTGTCCATCATCATTATGGCTGGTGGTTTATTTATGTATTACTCCAGTCAGGGTCTGGGGTAAAACTCTCCGCAACAGCCCACAATCTACATACTATTTGTGGATGGCAGCATACTGTTTCTGGTGGGTTAGCTGCACAGGAATTACCTGTAAAGTTTAGCATGGGTGTAGAGTAAACACAACCAAGTATTGTTTTTCTCCTCAGTAGCAGTTAGCTGTACTGCTAAAGACAGAAGGAGTAAGCACTCCCAGAAACACCTCCAGGAAGAGAAACAAATGCTTCCTAATGTGCCTATTAATTCAGCTCCCTAAACTCGGCAACTGCTGTGTGTCACATACAAAAGCTAGGAGGTTGCTTTTGCAGTCCTTGCAGTTAGTTCAATGGGATTATTCATGTGCGTGCTATGCAACGAGTAAGGTTCGGAGAGAAGGCGCAGGCGGGGAGTCCTGTGCCGCACACGCATCAGGACATGTCTCACATACGTCCGCATTGATTTTCTTCTTGCTCCCTCTCTCATCTCCTGTGAAACTGGGGATAGCTGTTTTGATTGGGATCATGTGAGCCAGTGTCCTTCAGTCTAACTCCCGCCACATACCCATTTTTGTAGCTCTTATTACAGCTTGTTAAGGGCTGTCCATAGGCAGAGGGAGGTGCTGTCCCAGCTCCAAGGAACTTAGGCCCATGGTCAGCAAAGCACTTCAACCGTATGTGTAACCGTTAGTTAATGTTACAGTAAGCCGTCTATTTCTGATATTACTGCACATTCTGCCAAGGCCTGACCAGCCATAGTGCCTGTTACCAACTTTCTCTTGGTTTTCTTTTTTTTTCTTTTGGGGGGGTTGCTGTTTGTGAGTGAGCTTTGTTTGACTCTATAGTAACAAACTGGTGAGAGGAGATGTGTGGGAGGATTATAACGTATTGAGATGGTGTGACTAACTGCAATGACAGGGCAGTGCTGGTGGATTCACTGCAGAGAAATTTAAATCCCTGATCAGACAATGCTATGGAATGCACGATGGGCCCCAGAGAAAGACGGGGAGGCATATACCAAGGGGGAGAAAAGCCAGACATCAGTGATTACACCCAAATTCCCAGCTAGCCAATCATTTATTTAAATTGGTAATTATACTCATGTATGTGTCTCAGCCTGAGTCAAACTGATTGATTAGTGAAATAAAAATAAAAAATACATGAGCACAGAAGAGCAATGATGGTTTCTCAGGGCACATTTTACTTACCCTGTTTTGAATCAGCTACATTACGATCTTTACCCACTGTTCTAAATGGGTTCTAAAACTAAACCTGCATCAATTTTGCAATATTCTCAAACTAGCAGCTATAATTTCCAATAATACTTACTGGCTTTTTATCAGTAGGCCTCAAAGTACTTTACAATGGAAAATATCATTATCCCCATTTTACAGATGGAGAAACAAAAGCCAAGAGAGGTGAAATGACTTGGCAAGGGCACCTGCCTGCTAATTCCCAGACCAGTGCCCTAGTCACTGGATGACGCTGTTATAGATACAAATGGCCAAATTCTGCCTTCAGTTACATCCTCGGTATAAATCCAGAATGACCCCATTGACGTTATAATGGGCTTCATTCAGAAGGCAGGACTTTGGCACCTAAAGGGTCAGTTAGGCACTTAAGTCCAACATTTAACGTGCCACTGGCATTCACAAAGCCACTGCTCAGCTGCCACCTAACCCTATGGCACCTAAAGTACTTAAGTGCCTATGTTTCTACCACGGAGTAGGTTGGTGCCTAGCTCATGCCCAAGCTCTGGGGGAATTCACAAACTAGGCATTCCCCACTTGCAGGGTCTGATACAGTAGGTATAGTTTGACCATGTATGACGTGCACCACAGACAATGGGGAAGAGGCTATAGTAGTATTCCCAATAGCCTAGTGATTAGGCCATTCACCCGCTCTGTGAGAAACCCAGGTTCAAATCCCTACTCTGCCTGATTCAGAGTAGGGATTTGAACCCACCTCCCTCTCAAAATGTATTTCAAAAAATGCATTTGAAGTGGTACAAGTTAAATCTGTAACTCTGCAGTAACTGATGGCAGAATTTGGCTCAGTGAGTATAAAGTAATTAAAAGAGTGGTTGACGCACAGACTGATTAGGCAGATACCCTCCATCTTATATACTCAACTTTCTTTTTCTGGTGTGGGTGAGAGCACCACTGGCACCTGAAATGGCACAGAGGGGAGTCTCAAGGGAATATTAAAAACAGAAGATCAACGTATATCAGAAAACCCCAGCACAGGAGTAGACAAAGTTCAAAAAATGAATGGTATTGCAAGGCACAGCTGGCCTTGATAGAAGATCCAATTACAGCATTCAACACTATCTGAGTTTCAAGTGACTAGATAGTGTTGGCAGGTAGAAAAACACACATTATTTGAGGTATCTGAGAAATACTCACATTTGTGACAACTTTTTCAAATTACTTCTGTCCATCAATTAATTCACCTCCAGAAATGAAGCCTGAATC
This sequence comes from Lepidochelys olivacea, assembly GCF_965140295.1. Lineage (NCBI taxonomy): Eukaryota > Metazoa > Chordata > Testudines > Cheloniidae > Lepidochelys > Lepidochelys olivacea. Next base: position 90,506,206 of record NC_140418.1, on the reverse strand, counting down.
ACTCTCTTCAGGATTCGTAGCCAACACTGATATGCCTCAAAAAGTCCAATTTTCCTAATGAAAATTCCAGTAGCCACATTATAATCCTTCAGCTGATCCTTTGATTTCTACTGGTCTTTTCTGGTTTCTTTTGCTTTCAGTTGAAAGCGCAGTAGGCATAGGAAGCCCTGAGGCCCATTTCTTGCTTCTAAAACCTAACTACTCCTGGGAAGCCGCTGACATTTTTTCAACTGGCATTTCTATTAGAGATAAAATATTAAAATAAAGTGACCTTAGGTCCCTAGATAGTTTGACAGAGGTAAAACAGCCTCTGTATAACTTTTTTAAGTAACGAATTCAAAAACATCCGAAATACCTGAATTAATTAATTAAATGTTAAAAGTGAATTAAATAATAAATGCACATTTGTGTTTTAATTTACCATGGAAGCATAATTTATTAAAGAAAAATTCCACAATAACTTTTCTTCCATAATAAGACTGAAAACACAGCCAATTAAGTCCTTTAAATATTTTTATAGTTGCTAGCAGAGACTCATTTGACACTTTCAGAGCAGCACAATGATCCTGGAGCAGTGCTGACCTAGAAAGTGCTGAAAGGTAGGATATTTTTAACATGCATTTGCATTAACATATAGTTTAAAAGCTACCAGTGGGCCAGATCTTCAGCAGTGAAAAGGCAGTGAAGCTGTTGCTGATTCCAATGGACCAGTACCAGTTTACACTGAGGACCAGCTCAGTATTTTCAAGGTAAGTATTGTACGGTCACTCTGTAGCACGGTATCTGTTTATACAAGCCTTCCAGTGCTCAGAACTAAATTATAGGCCACAGTCAATGGTAAAAGTCTTCAGTGAGGTGAGACTGGACCCATCTGTATGCTTAACAATGGGAATGGGATCCTCCTAGATCTCCCTCCCCACTAGGGCCACCTGGGGGAGGTAGCAAAAGGGGAAGTGTGCCCCGGTCCCTCAAAATGACAGAGAGGCAGCTGGGCCACATTTGAGTGACAGCCGTTGCGACCTGGCACACCAGATAGCAGCACCAGTCAGGTTTGGTGCCTGAGGTCCACAGTGCGTGGAATGACTGACTCACCCACCCCAGCTGAGCATCATCACCACACCGAGCCTGAAGTGACCATCTAGGCTGAGAGCCCAGAGGTAGGAGTGTGGTTGTGGATACTGCTCCCACCCGCTAGCGCTTAGGGAGGGGTGGGACCAGGAGGGGCCCCCGACTGCAAGCAGGTCAAGCCACCTCCTCATGAGGAGGGCCCTTCCTAGCCCTTCATCCCAAGGGGGGCAGTGACCCCACAAGCCTGGGCATCTCTATCCCCCTTCCATCCCTATGGGGAGGGCAGTGACCCCACAGGCCTGGGGCCTCTCTGTTTCCCCCATCCTCTTCCTGGCCCCCCTCAGCTCCTTGGGGAATGGCAGTGATCCCACAGACTTGCGCCCTCTTCCCCCTCCCACACCATCTCCTTTCCTTTTCTTAAACTCTTTCATCTCCATGGTAATTTTTTGGAAGGGTGGGGAGCATCCGGTTCCGATTTTCTCCCAGGTTCCCAGAAGGCTCTGTGTGCACCTGCTCCCCAGCATACCTGCAGAACAGCAAGGAAAAATTCCTACCTCACTCCCATGAGCACATTAGGCAGGCAGGCTGGCTGCCATACCCGCCAGTGCACTGTATCCCTCAAAGAGGTGTGTGTGTCCTTCTGGCCAGCAGCTCTGGGCAGCTTTCCAGCCAGCCAGTGCACATGATACAGCCAAGCAACATGTGCTAGTTGGGGACATACTAGTCTCCTTCTCGGAGCTGTCATAAAAGCTATAAAGGCAGCCCCCCATCCCCGACCTGAGACATTCAACCCTGCAACAGCAGGATGGCTCTTGGCCTCTATGCTTGGGTGGTACAGCCATACTCTGCTCCCTCCCACCCTCCACCGCTCCCAGCTGGAAGGGCAGGATTTTGACTTAATATTTTTCATTAAAATTCATTTTCACTTTGATCCAAATGATCTACAGCTGCCTCTGTGGGAGGACTGGATTTCTATAATTGCCATTATCAGAGGCCAGCCTTAAAACAAGAAACAAAAGGAAAAACAAAAGCAAGAAGAGGAAGAAAAGGGAAGACAAGCAAGTAAATGAGGCATTTCTGTGCCACTTCTTAAAAATGTGATTCAACAAGTAATGAAGCCCAGCTGCTTTCTCTGAAGTGTCACAGCAGGGAGGAGGCCAGTGTGAAGGAGGCGAGCTGAAGAGCTCAGGCAAACTCAGCCAAAGTTATTATTAAATGATTAACTTTTCACAAGAGGAAGAATGTCTATCTACAACAGCTAGAATGGCTGAAGGATAAACAGAGCTGAAACCTTCAGCAAGCCGGAGGAAATGGAGACAGACACCGCCACTTAGTGACAGGGAGAGCAGAGGTAGCTGGAAACATTTTAGATTTTTGAAGGATAACTCCGAGTTCAAATCTCACCTCTGCCAATTTATTCCAAAGGGCTTGCATGACTGACCATGGACACGTGCACTTTGAAGAGGTCAATCATTAAAATACTTGCACAAGAACAAACAGGTCTAGACTTGTGTGTGACTTTCACACCGAACAAAAAAACACACACACACAAATAAACACACCAAACAACCACAGCAGAGAAAATAATACAGTGCAGCATCTTGGAGCAAATTCTGCTCTTGTGTACTTCAGATTTACACTTCGGTGAGTGAGAGCCATTCTCGATGAAGAGAAAAATGGACAGGATCCTGACTGTGAGGAAAAGTATTTTTAGAAGACAGTGGGCCTGATTCTCCATATCGTTGCACCATTTTTATGCCTGTGTAATTCCAGTGAAATCAACTCAAAACTGAGTAAAGACAACCCGAATTAGAGAAGGTTCATGAAGACCTTGAAACGATGCAATGAAGACATCCAGTTGGCAGGCTCAGAGACAGACAGCTCAGAAGTTGCAGGACACACATGAGTTTCTACCATTAATAAAGTCTAATAAAGTTATACGTTTTCACAGGACAGACTAGAATGAAAGGCTGGTGCAAAACAAATAATGACTAAATATTACCCCTTTCTGATGTTACATTGCCAGACATGAGTAGTTTACACCAGCATTCTTACTTCTGCCAAAGAATAACAAAGAAAACTAATGCATATAGACCATTAAGATGATGCAGAATGACTTAACCAGCATGTTACTCCCTTTACTCGGTTTGTCAGGCAGAACACACGAGGATTCTTTTGCTAACATTGTCAAATACTTGTTGAAGTCATTATTTGCAGTTGCTATGGGGCTGCACTCCAACTTCTCACACTTCTGCAAGTCCCCATCAGGGCAGTACAGGAAATCAGGAGTAATTCCAGGGGAATTAACAGTGTTACAATGGGATAAAACTGGTGTAAGTGAGAGGGGAACCAGGCCCCCGCAACTCTCTCACCTGTCAGATCAGATCTTACAGAGAGAGAGAGAGAGCCCCTGTCTACTCAGAGAAGATATTAGACCTCGTGGCTCTCAATGCTAGCAGAAATAAATGGAAGAAATGCAACAACCCTGTGGTATACTTTCAGGGTTTGACTGAGCAGCCATTTTCTTAAGTGCTTATATGTCCCCTATTATGGTCATATCTGAGCACCTCACAGTCTTTAATACATTTATCCTCACAACAGCCCTGTGAGGTAAGGCAGTGCTGTTACTTTCATTTTGTAGATGGGGAATTGAGGCACAGAGTGACTAAGGTAACATTTTCAGAAGAGCCTAAATAACTTGAGCACCAAAGTCTCATTTTCAAAAGTGACTTTCATTGACACTCTGGCTATGTCTACACTAGAAAGCTTACAGCAATGCAGCTGTACCAACGTAAGTGCTAGTGTAGACATAGCCTTAGGCCCTGACGTGCTAAGTCATTTTTGAAAATGGGGCTGAGGCAATTATTACCCTAAATGTCTTGCCCAAGGTCACACAGGAAGTTTTTTCCCAAGTCACAGGCTAGCAACCTAAGCAAAGGACCACCCTTCCTCTGTTAACCCCACTTCAACAGAGATTTCTAGATTGAGACTTTTTAAACTATATAAGTAAGTTGGCAAGTCTTAGGCCCAGTCTACGGTAGAGTGTCTTGCACTGGCATACTTACATCAATTAAGTTAACAGCAGTGTAAATTTGTCTATTGTAAATAGCCTTCCTGCTCACTTCACACATTGCATTTGGTACCAAAGACTTCAGCTGGAATGAGCTGTTGTATGTTATTTATCATGTAACAATTTACTAAGCATCCATAATGGGCATCACAACATGGGGAGTAGATGGCCAGCCCTTTGTGGAGAAAGAGGTGGTTAGGGACTATTTAGAAAAGCTGGACGTGCACAAATCCATGGGGCTGGACGAGTTGCATCCGAGAGTGCTAAAGGAATTGGCGGCTGTGATTGCAGAGCCATTGGCCATTATCTTTGAAAACTCGTGGCGAACGGGGGAAGTCCCGGATGACTGGAAAAAGGCTAATGTAGTGCCAATCTTTAAAAAAGGGAAGAAGGAGAATCCTGGGAACTACAGGCCAGTCAGCCTCACCTCAGTCCCCGGAAAAATCATGGAGCAGGTCCTCAAGGAATCAATCCTGAAGCACTTACATGAGAGGAAAGTGATCAGGAACAGTCAGCATGGATTCACCAAGAGAAGGTCGTGCCTGACTAATCTAATCGCCTTCTATGATGAGATTACTGGTTCTGTGGATGAAGGGAAAGCAGTGGATGTATTGTTTCTTGACTTTAGCAAAGCTTTTGACACGGTCTCCCACAGTATTCTTGTCAGCAAGTTAAGGAAGTATGGGCTGGATGAATGCACTATAAGGTGGGTAGAAAGTTGGCTAGATTGTCGGGCTCAACGGGTAGTGATCAATGGCTCCATGTCTAGTTGGCAGCCGGTGTCAAGTGGAGTGCCCCAAGGGTCGGTCCTGGGGCCAGTTTTGTTCAATATCTTCATAAATGATCTGGAGGATGGTGTGGATTGCACTCTCAGGAAATTTGCGGATGATACTAAACTGGGAGGAGTGGTTGATACGCTGGAGGGCAGGGATAGGATACAGAGGGACCTAGACAAATTGGAGGATTGGACCAAAAGAAATCTGATGAGGTTCAATAAGGATAAGTGCAGGGTCCTGCACTTAGGACGGAAGAACCCAATGCACAGCTACAGACTAGGGACCGAATGGCTAGGCAGCAGTTCTGCGGAAAAGGACCTAGGGGTGACAGTGGACGAGAAGCTGGATATGAGTCAGCAGTGTGCCCTTGTTGCCAAGAAGGCCAATGGCATTTTGGGATGTATAAGTAGGGGCATAGTGAGCAGATCGAGGGACGTGATCATTCCCCTCTATTTGACATTGGTGAGGCCTCATCTGGAGTACTGTGTCCAGTTTTGGGCCCCGCACTACAAGAAGGATGTGGATAAATTGGAGAGAGTCCAGCGAAGGGCAACAAAAATGAGTAGGGGTCTGGAACACATGACTTATGAGGAGAGGCTGAGGGAACTGGGAGTGTTTAGTCTGCAGAAGAGAAGAATGAGAGGGGATTTGATAGCTGCTTTCAACTACCTGAGAGGTGGTTCCAGAGAGGATGGTTCTAGACTATTCTCAGTGGTAGAAGAGGACAGGACAAGGAGTAATGGTCTCAAGTTGCAGTGGGGGAGGTTTAGGTTGGATATTAGGAAAAACTTCTTCACTAGGAGGGTGGTGAAACACTGGAATGCATTACCTAGGGAGGTGATAGAATCTCCTTCCTTAGAAGTTTTTAAGGTCAGGCTTGACAAAGCCCTGGCTGGGATGATTTAATTGGGGATTGGTCCTGCTTTGATCAGGGGGTTGGACTAGATGACCTCCTGAGGTCCCTTCCAACCCTGATATTCTATGATTCTATGATTCTATAACCCTGGTCTCTGAACACATTACCTACTCTTCATAAAGCCACCCAGTTGCTCCCTTATCAAACAGCAAACACCCACAACCACCAGATAGAGAACTGGCCAGCATCTGAGCCTAAAATCAAATATGTAGCCAAAAAAATGATCCCTTCACTTAGACCTCATGTGTCAGCTTCTTACGTTTGTAGCCTGAAATGCACAAGAAAAGCGTGTTCGGGCAAAGCTGGTCTAGAACAAGTTAATTGTTTTTCTATACAAACTCTTTAATATTCCTGTATCAAGGTGAGTTTTACCTGGATTAGTTTTCCTATATGTTCCCACAGACAATTTCTCGCTCTCCTGCAAAACCCTCCTTTAAACCCACTTCTGTTAGGAATATTTCTTATTTTCTCTTCTTCCCCATTAATCTTTCCACATAACCCCTTTCCCTTATCCATTCCACAACCTATCATTGATGTCGTCCTGTCTTGAGTTTGTTCTGTTTGTTAGATTGTAAGCACCTCAGGGCAGAGGACATGCCTTACTCCATGTTTGTAAAGCGCTGTGTACATTTCTGAAGCTATATAAGTAATTTGTCACAATAATGTTTTTCATGATAGTCACATTCTTTTAGAATTTGGTGCCGCCATCATGAACCAGAGGAAAGCCTGAGCTAGAGTCAATCTATATTTTGCTGAAATGTTACATGCTGGGATTTGCTTTTCTCCTGTCCCTCCACACATGAATAATGTATATGTTAAAATGTCCGTCATACAATAGTATCACAAGATAATTTTAAATCTGATGTAAAACATAGAATTTTACAATCATGAAAAATACAGGAGATATTGATGAAAGTCAAGGGGCGGGGGGGAAATAAAACCTCTAGAAAGGGGCAACCCTGGCCTGATTCTCCTCTCTCCTCTGACACAGCAGAAATCAGGAGTAATTCCAATGGAGTTACAATGGTGTAAAACTGATGTAAGTAAGTGGGGAGTCAGGCCCTTCATCTCTCACCTTTTCAGATCATGCCTTAGAAAGTGAAATCCTGCCTGCTCTGGGAGGGTAGTAAAGATCTCATGGTACTTTTCTTAAGAGAAAGTTTGTTCCAATGTACTTGGACAAAAGTTGCCTTTCCCACAGCTAATCAATTTCTGTGCCAACTGGCTGCTGTCCTGCAACCTAGAGGTGGAAGCGCTTCAGTGGACTTGTGTGCCTCTAGTTTGTGGAGCACTTGAAGATCTGTCAATATGAAAGGCACTATACACATGTACAAACAGAACTTCAATATTAAGTGTGAAGCAGTCCAGAAAAGGCAGACAAAAAACTGCCTCTCCAGGTAGAACAAAAATAAGCTGAGATGGTCAGTGAGAAAGACTTTAGAGGGAAGTTGTCTTGCAAAGGACGATAGGCAAGTTAAGGTTCTACAAACATCACTGGAGATGTGGTGAAACAAGCCAAGGGAAAATCATAGCTCGCTAATAGAAGAGCAGGACTATGCTTCAGAGGCCTGAGAAGGGATCCAACTCTCCTAGAAGTTGGTGGAAAGATTCCCGTTGACTTCTGTGAGAGCTGAATTGGGTTTTTTGTAGAAAGAGATTTTGTTTATAAAAGAGACATAGGATTAAAAATAATTTATCTTTTAAAAACACAATTTGTAACACAGACAAGGAAGTTTATCACAGATTATTAAATGCAGATTTTTTCAAATCTAGTTTACTCTTTTTGGTGTTGTTTATTTTCTGCATTTCTTAAGCTTGGACAATGAAACTAGCCTAGTCAGTATCACTTTTTAATAGTCAGGTTTTGGTTAATTTCACTCTAAGCTTCTTATGAACAGCCAGGGGACATTTGTGTCTATGTGTGTGTTAAACTATTTCTCTTGAAATGATTAAAAAAAACCCCAACAACTTGGAAGCATTTCTGTTAGTCATAGGTTATGTAAAACGTTATTCATACAAAGCCTAAATTCAAGGCCAAAGATGACCTGAGAGCATTCCCTTTAAAGTGTGTTAAAGCATCTAATCTGTGATTAACCTGGAGGGAAAAGAAAAAAAACACCTCTGAAATCATTAGAGTAAATTAATGGAACTTGGAAAGGCTAAAGCCCATGATGTTCATCTGGTAGTTGTAAAGCTCTTCCTGGAGGACTTCAAGGTTAACTTCAAGGTTAACATGCTTCAAAATAATTTTCAAAGTTTACATTTTTTGTTTTCGAGATCTAGCATAGCACTTTAATTAGTCCCCATGATGTAAGCCATACAGTTAGGCATAATGTAGCAATCTGTACTGAGGCCAGCAGTATTTTCCTCTCATCCCGTGGTGTTTTAAATAAGAGCTTATGATAACTGCAACAGAGAGAATGTAAACAAGTAACCACAGGACTTTTCTCTTTTGCAGGTTGTGTTATAAATATAGGGACTCCAGTCTAAAGGTAAACTAGCAAGCTTTCCTTGGGCACTCTCCTCCTTCCTCCCACCCCCTCCAGTTTAGACTGGTATTTTGTACTATGGCCCTGAGCTGTGTCTTTGCTATATCTTTTACTGTCAATATATTTAGGGGGAATGCAGATTATGGGGTGGAGAAGGTCTCTGTCTATACAAGTTTGCAGATTTACATTGCTCTGGCTTGTCAAGCCTGCCGTGCCTTCAGCTCATTGGATACAGGTTATCTAGATTTAAACAAGCCGGATCTTCACCTGTCAGAACTGCTAAAACTGCCAGACAGATTTGAGAATCTCAAATCCTGGGGTATTGAAAATTTTCCATTTGAGTCTTCTGTAAGGTAATAGCGTTGTAGCCAGTACTGGTGTTACACTCAACCATCTTGTACATGAGCAAGTCACCTGCACTGACCAAGTTAGAGGAGCTGCCAAGCATAGTATGCCTTTTGGATTCATTGTTTTCAAGACAATGCTGATTTGGAGCATCTTTGGTATGAACAATGCTTGCAGCTTCATTGCCAGATGCTTCAGTGTAATTAACACTTATATACAACTTTTCATCTTCAAACCACTTTACAAACAATAACACACAGATTTATAGATACCGAGGCCAGGAGGGACCATTGTGATCATCTATTCCGACCTCTTGTATAACAGAGGCTATTATTATCCTCATGTCATCCCTGAGGAGCAGGTAAGTATTACCACACCATCTCCTTGCTAATATTGATTAATCTTCTGTATGGAGATGAATACAGAGAACTATTCTGACTGGTTGTCTTTAGCCTCAGAGTATGTGGTTCAAGATTGCCAATGCCAGGATCTGACCCTTTTCTTTTATAAGGCATGTTGTCAGAAGAAGTCTTACTCTCCTCTCCCCAAAAGCCAAAGAAACAAACAAAACAACTATTAAAAAAATCCCAGCCCTTTCACTCTGCTTTCTCCATTCAATTCACTGGGACCATCTGTCCCAAAAAGGTAGTCCTTTTCCACAATCTTGTAATGTACGACCAGTATTATAAAGAACACTTCGAATTATCTCACACTTTTTATCTGTCCATCTGAAAACGCTTCAGAGCTGAGTGAGCTTTTTTTAAGCCCAGTTTTACAGATAGGAATACTGAGGCTCAGTGATTTTTCTAAGGCCACACAGCAAAGTAATAGGAGAGCCAGGAGTAGAACCCAAGTGTGCTGCATCCCAGTCCACTGAATCCCACTTCTTCCTGACTGTGTTACTATATTTTGTAGGGGAATGCCATATGATCTTCCTATAAAGGAGCACCCACGTACACACATACTGTATGTCCTGATTGCCACAGTTCTGTGCAACTGCATTTGTTTTAGCCTCTACAGGCCATCAAGGGCACCCACTCTAAGGCGTCTGCTCCCTGGCCTCACCTCTCTTGGATGGAGAGTTTTTTCCTCTCATCCCTGGGTGCTTAAAATAAGAGCTTATGGTAATTGCAACCGAGAGAATGTAAACATGTAACCACAGGACTTTTCTCTTTTGCAGGTTGTGTTATAAATATAGGGACTCCAGCCTAAAGGCAAACTAGGAAGCTTCCCTTAGGCAAACCCCGCCCCTCAGTTTAGAGTGGCATTTGGGCATCTCTCTCTGACTGAGGTATTTCCAGGCTGCATGGTTCCCTGCCTTCCCTGTGTATTTGCCAGCACAGGCAGGTTGCCGAAGGGCATCTGCTTGCTTTCTCTTCAGAGATGGTTGACAGGTGTAGTTGCTGCAGTTACAAGGGTACCACACAAGGTTCCTAGGAAAGTCTGCTTTATTCTTAAGGTGGCTTCCAAGGGTTGATAACAAAAGAAGTGCATGAGCATTCCCCCTCCCTATTAGAGAAGGAGCATACAGTGCCATAGTAACACATATACAATTGCTTTTTTAATACAATGTACCCCAAAGGTCTTAGCCTTAATTCAATAAATTTTACTGAATTAAGCTAAACCTTATCTTAATTCCATAAGGTTTGTTCAGGATAGAGTCAGTTTGTCACAGGGGTTAATTTTTTGGATCTTTAAAAGCATGGAGATGGACGTATGAGGGGTTAAACAAGGCAGGGCCAGTGGAAGGAAAAAAGGGAGGAAACTATGAATTAAAAGTAAAATCTTAGTTTTCAAAATTACAGGCATATTTGAATAAGAGTCATAATTTGTAAAGTATTTTGGCCCATGTTATACAGGAAATCAGATTAGATGATCATGATGGTCCCTTCTGGCCTTGGAATCTGCATTCTGGCAATGAAGTTACTCGCTCTTACATTATCCAAGAATTTTCAGTAGTAGGCCATTACATTGTTATCTCATGGTAATAGTATATTTACTAACATATTGTGATAAATGTACTAAGAATTTATAACACATATTTGAGGCTAGCTTGACATGGGTGTTTATATCATTCTGTGAAACCAAACTAATTTTGATTAATGTACACAATATAGCACATCTAAAATCAGTTCCTGCAGCTAATAAAATACAAGGCACATCAGACCTGATTCTGCCATCCGTACTCACATTGAGTGGTACCTCATTCCATGACTAGTACCTTACTCAATAGGAGTAAAAGTAGCAGAATCAAGCCCATCATTTTCCCCCTACTACAGGCCATTTTTCTTACAACTATAATGCCAGAGAGATCAAGTTAAAATATGCATATTTACCTCCTCTGCATGTCTGACACCAAAAGTCACGGATTACAGTTGTGTTGTAGCAGAAAGGTTCATATTCGGGAGATGCATTAGCTGCAAAATTCAGACTCAGATTTAGCTATGGAAATGCACTGTTCCTCCTAGTTTGGGAGATGTTTGTATCGTGGGAAGGCATAAGGCCCAATCAAAGACTTGGATCCAGGTTTGGTTTTGGAACTCCTTAAAATTCCAGGGGTATCTAAGCCAAGAGATTTTGATTCGTCCCATTGCTGGTATATAACTGGTCATGAATACTGTATATGCAATAGATAATTCATGCTCCAGCTAGAACAGCAGTTCTCAAACTGTGTGTCGGGACCCCAAAGTGGGTCATGACCCCGTTTTAATGAAGTCACCAGGGCTGGCATTAGACTTGCTGCAGCCCGAGGCTGAAGCCTGAGCCCCACTGCCCAGGACTGGAGCCTAAGCGTGAGTCACACCACCCAGTGTGTGCTTTGGCTCTTGAGACTCTTTGTGCCACTATCTATGGGCTGTGCTTGTGTTCCTGTTCAGAAATTGAGACTGCTGATCTGACCTGTGGAGGAGAAAGTAATATTGCCTCATCTATTCCTTAACATAGATCAGGGATCGGCAACCTTTGGCACGCAGACCGCCAGGGTAAGCATGCCAAAGGTTGCCAATCCCTGACATAGATGTATAGTTGGGTTATTCAATACTGGGCAGGAGACACTGTGGAAATCCTTGTGAACTGTAAATTGTGGCTTTTCTATTTTCATTTGCCTCTTGCTTCTTTTTCTTGCCCTGAGCACATTTACCGAATGACTACATTGGGATTCTCATTTTATTGACTGAGAAGTTATTCTGGGTGCCTGGAGAAGACAAACATGAGGTTTAGATCAACAGTGTTTTGTTTAAGTAAAATAGGCTGTTTAGTCATTTGTAACTGATCAACTGGGATTGTGTGGAATGGATTTCTGCTACTCCCTTTGGCCTTGTCTGCATTGGGGAAACTTAGAAAACAAATCTTCTGACTATATTAAACTTATCATGTGGCGATCATATGCTTACATGTTAATATATATATATATATAGAGAGAGAGAGAGAGAGAGAGACTAAATAATATTCCTCTGTTCCTCCCTTAGGGCCAGATTTTGAGAACATATTCATGCTGACTCCATGAATACTCCCATTGAAGACAACAGGATTACTGGTGCAGTAAAATGCTATTCAATATCAGCAAAGGCAGCAGAAATCTAGTCCTTTATGTTTTAGAGAAAGCACTATAGGGGAACTTTATGAGACTATATAGCTACAGCCATTAGAACTCCTGAGGGCCTTGCCTGTTGAAAATGGTCTCAAGCATTGACAGAAAGAAAAAAAAATGTGAATGAAAAACTGGGATTATGCTATTAAATTATATTACAAATGAATCAGTATCATTTCAGTTTGAATATGTAATTTGGCATTAAAATCACATAACAGGCTTACCCCATCACTCCGACACACTGCAGGCATAATCTTAAAGGAAGGTATTTATATGGAGAAGCCAGGACATTCGTGCTTTTTTATGGAAAGATAATGGAGACTGGGAAATGATTTATGCCAAATAGAAACAATCCCTCATAATTGCATGAAGTGCTTAATACCTCATTGCCACCTTCATGAGTAGGAAATTGACTCAGTGGCAGATTTAGTATTACCTGATCATTAAAAATTATCCATAAATTGAAATCTCAGCAATTCATAGTCTGAAATAAAATGAAATATTTTCCCCTGAGAAATGTCACCAAAACCCTTATTGACAACTCATTGCCAATGGCATTACTTCTTTTCCATACAAGCTACACCTTTAATAGACCAGTTCTTAATCATATTTAACTTCTCCACTCAGAAACTAAGCCTAAATATTCCCCTCTGTTGTACATGTCTCTTAGCAGGGCAAGAATTGGTAGCACACCACATTCAAATAGCAAACCTGGAGAACACACTTTTTTTTTGTTATAATAGTCTTTGTTGCTTTACAGCACTTTGCAAAGCAAGAGAGACTATAGTTTAGAACCCCTGGGCCAAATTAATTCCTTATGTAATTGCAGTGATTTCAGTGGGCTTGCAGTAGGGTTGACTTTTGTCTACTGTTTTGCAAATAATTCTATACAAACCACCAGCTTGGGCTGTCCCCTTTGTTTGGCTGAAGAATATAAGCAGGAGCGGTATATTTCATTACACACAAAGAACAACCATCTTTGTCGGCAGGAACTTTTTTATATTAAGAAAATAAAAGCAAGCGAGAGAGCACAACGTGCACATCACCTCTGTAACAGCTGCATCTGAATGCAGAATAATGGAGACAGAGAGGAGGGACCTCTCTCCACTTCAGTGACACAATACACTGAAAACAAATCATAACAAACACATGTTACACACAACACAGGTGTCACATGAGAGATATGCCACCAGGCAGAGCTTACTCACCTCTTGTTTTGTAGGCATGAATTCACCTGGAAAAACTGAGCTAAATTAGGGGTTCTCAAACTTTCTGAAGCTAAGGACCCTTGTTCTGAATAAAATCACAAACTCTAATTTAGTGGAAGGGCTTGAACTCCTAGCTATCCTCTCCAGCAGACTTTGGCATTAGCCAGCTTCCCCACTGTCTCTTGTCACCAATATAATTGTAAACTACAAATAGTTGCAGGGTATAAACACCAAGGAGGGAGAGGAATTATTAGGGTGCTGTGGAAAGGTTTGTAGCCAGAAATAATCAGCTGAGAAATGGATCACTTACTCTGAATATTAGTAAAAAATTCCTGATGGTGAGACATGAGGCTGTTTAATAGTCACCCAAAGGAATAAGGAAAGACCCAAAGCCTGGAGCTTTTAAAAATAGAGTGAAAAATAATACACTAGAAACTATACCAGAGGAAACAATGCTGTATTTACTCCCAGAGAGATGGACAGGCTAATTTAATAGGTCTCCTTTATAGGTAACACCAATGGATGTTCAATTGGGCCTGAAATTGAAATCTTCATTAGGAACCACCCTAAGGGAAGAAAAGGAGTACTTGTGGCACCTTAGAGACTAACAAATTTATTTGAGCATAAGCTTTCGTGAGCTACAGCTCACTTCATCAGATGCATTCAGTGGAAAATACAGTGGGGAGATTTATATACATAGAGAACATGAAACAATGGGTGTTACCATACACACTGTAACGAGAGTGATCACTTAAGGTGAGCTATTACCAGCGGGGGGGGGGAACGACCTTTTGTAGTGTTAGTCAAGGTGGGCCATTTCCAGCAGTTGACAAGAACGTCTGAGGAACAGTGGGGGTGGGGGGTGGGGGATAAACATGGGGAGATAGTTTTACTTTGTGTAATGACCCATCCACTCCCAGTCTCTATTCAAGCCTAAATTAACTACATAAAAGAATAAATGGACACAAATCAGACATCAAGAATTATAACATTCAAAAACCAGTTGGAGAACACTTCAATCTCTTTGGTCGCTCGATTACAGACCTAAAAGTGGCAATACTTCAACAAAAAAACTTCAAAACAGACTCCAACCAGAGACTGTTGAATTGGAATTAATTTGCAAACTGGATACAATTAATTTAGGCTTGAATAGAGACTGGGAGTGGATTACTAATACAGTGAGTGTGTTTAAACTGTTCCCTACCTGGAAGGGTTCAGCTGGAAAGTTCCTTGCTGTGTCTTTGAGCAGGGCCATCCCTAGACCAAATGGTGCCCCAGGCAAGGAGTGTCTTCAGCAACTCCCCTCTGTTTATTAACTTCTGAATACCTTCCAGCCCCCTGAGCCTGGCGCCCCTCCAAGCCAGGCATCCCAGGCAGTCACCTGCGTCTCCTGCCACTAAATCCGGCCCTGTCTTTAACTGAAGAAAACACTTCTTGACCTCAGGCACAGTGTTTCTGCAATCCTTGTATAAAAGAAGACCAGACTGCAAGTAGGTCTCTAGCCATCTCCTCTTGAATCTTACCTCAACTCATGCAGGCCACTGCTAAACCCTGGGCACAACCAGAATACAGCAAGGAACCAAGACAGTAACAATTTCTCCTAGCAGCTGGTGATAATTTCATGATCCGATTGACGTGGTTAGAAGTCAGCTATGAATCAGCAGCTGTAAAGAGTTTGCAGAAATTAATGAGTTCAGGTTTCAAGTCTGTGAATACATAGGGCTGCTTCAGCAGAGGCATAAGTATGTACTAAAACACACACAGTGAAGATTGTGCAACTCAACAGGAGTTGATCTGACCATTCAGAATACGAAAATCTTCCCCAAAGACCAGCCAAGCATATGGGTGACCCTCTGTGAGCTTGACTTAACCCTCCAGAGTCCACTGTATATAGGAAAAGAAAAGTCACCCACATAGAAGCTGGCATCTCAGAGGCCAATAATCCTTGAAGACCCCATAGCAAAATACAGTAATAGAGAATTTAGTCATGAAGACTTCCATATAAGCTGATGGCCTAAATACCAATGAGACCATGAATTCTGGTCCTGCTCTGTGGCACAAGAAATGGCCACAGGATCCAATAAAGCTCATTTCTATAGTTGATCAACTTATGTCTTGACACCAGCATGAGAGTATCATTGTTACTCCATCATCTCGTTATTCACTGAATGCCTGGCCTGAAACAATTTTTGTAGACCCTTTGTGGACCCACTTACAAAGTTTTTGAGGCTCTCCGTTCAGTTGCAATCCATGGATCCCAGTTAGGTTTATGGATCCCTTTTGGTCAATCCAATACTCGTCTTGGTAAATCTCCAGAGGAACTGACCATTTAAAAAACAATAAATCTTCTGCCTCTGGCTTGGACTAAAAAGATAATGGCCTCGAAAATAAACTTTAACATTCTTCTACTTCCAGGCCCTTTCTCTGTAAACAAAACCGACTGCTGGCCCTTCCCTTCACTCACACATCCTTCAAACAACATTATTGTTTAAGGGCCCCACAAAGTATGCAGCAGCACACGAGGGAGATGCCGTTTCCAGCAGAATGTGCTGTTCATAATGACATTATGCAGCAATTGCTAAAAGGGCAAATACACCAGTAAGTCTGAGTTATGTAGGTTAAATTTGTTTGATCGAAAGTGGAATAAAAGTTTCATCCAAGAAAAGATGCAACCAAAGCCCCAGCCTCGTTTATGCCGTTATTGTCCTCTCTTGCCACCTGCTGATATCCCTAAATACTGTGGCTGATTATACAGCAGTTGACCGTAATAAGCTGCTTTTTGGAATGGAAGTCTTATAATCACTTTTCCTCATGGTCATTAAAGAATATGGGAGGCCAGCTAAATGAAACCAATTTAGTCACAGGGTAAACACCTGCTGTTGCTGTATTCACAACAGGCTAAACCCACATTCCAGTCCTAACATGAAAATATCTGGAGAGAATGGCTTCGTGGTTTAAGTTTCAGCTGTAAAACATCTACACTTCCTAGAGCCACGAGTCCTGAATGTTTGTTCTTACAGGCAGTCACACAGATGTGTAACACTTGTGCATTTTTTCATTACTGCGCATAGTGAGACACAGTGGTATGAAATGAAATGGAAACAGAAAATCGGTTTCCTTTCCTGAATCCTATTGAAACTGATTATTATTAAAATTGAGAGTTAGCATTAGACAAACACACAATACCAATGTTCAGTAGCTAAATGACCTGAGGGACTACACAATACCAGACTGCAATCTGATACACTTCTGTGTCTTCCCTACCACCATCCCGTCTTGCTTGATCCAGACACTGCCCATCTGAAAAGCCTCTGGATATAGCAACAGCCTCTCCACTATGTTTGGTCTACTTTTCCTGTGGAAGGAAAAGGTGAAAATGAAGCAGGGACAGAGCTGTTGTCATTTGGTAGTGATTTGATAAACTACTATGTTAAACTACTCTCTCACGTTCTTTTTCCTCCCTCCCACTATCTTCACAAATGGTTGCCCCAGCTGTCCTTCAGACTCCTGTGTTTCTCTAATCTCTTCATCGTGCTGTTGTTTTTAGGGATGTGTCTATGGAACGGTGTAGTGCAAACCTTTCAGTGGATGAAATCGTGATCAGCGAGAGTGAAATGCACCCCAGAGAGAGAGGGACAGCCTAGACTCATGGCCTGAAATGGGATTGAACTGTTGCATAGGCCTTGAAATGGCTTTCTGCACAGGAGAGAATTGCATACAGGAGGAATAAAAATCAGCAGCTTTTATTAACCACTGGTTAGCACAGAGCATATAGCATTGGCTGGCATATTCGGGGCTATCCTGAGCAGTTTGTATTGCGTTGATCTAGTAATGTAATGTTAAAACTACCCTCTGACCTTGTGCAGCTCCTGCAGTTACTACAGTAGAACCTTGCTAATCCACATACCACCAAATCTGCTCAAAAAACCCTGCTATCTCACCCCCAACTCCAAGCAAAGATTTAAATAGCAGAGGCTGCAGCGAGGTGTTATACTACTAAGAATTAATCCCTTTTTATAAAATGCACTACAGAGCATTTACTGGAACATAGAGAAGTATTCGCACAAATAATTAAAATTGAATTATATATGTACACAGGGCCGAGTTGCTGATATATTTTATTTGAGCCCAATCTTCTGCAGGCTGGGTACTGAACGGCTAGTACAGGGAATGTGGGAGAAGGGAGGATCAGTGTAGTGGTGGATACACCAGTCCTGCCTTTGTCTGTTGCCAGCAGGCTCGGGCCCCACTCCTGTGAGACAGGGAGCTTGCATGGAGCAAAGCTCCGCACTGCACAAAGTGTGAACATCCCTACAGCCACCCCTCACCTGCCACCTGTGCAGCTTGGGGAGCCTCAAGGGACTGGGCTTGGATCTGTGGACGGAAGAGGGCGAGATACCACTTTGCACTCACACATGCATGAGCCATGGATCACAATGCTAATTCAATGGTATATCTCTACAGTGTTGATCAGACCTCTTCTGCCCGCTCTTCTCTGGAGGTGTAGTCCACTGATCCACTATTGCTTTCAGCTGATGAGGAAGAATCAGCCAGTTTTTAGTTCTTCCACCCCAGAGCTGTATTTTAGCCAATGCTGGCCTGAGGAGTGTGGACTCCAAACCTATAGATGTGGCAACAGCCAATATGTAGCATATTGTAGAATCCTGAGTATGTAGCCTGTCTTTCAAATTCCAGCACTGTCTGGGATTTGTCAGCAGCCATACAATTCTTCACAGCTGAGCACCCAGCTCGGTGATTGCACTGATATTTGATAGACGAGGTGAGTGAGGTAATATCTTTTATTGGACCAACTTCTGTTGGCGGAAGAGACAAGCTTTCAAGCTTACACACAGCTCTCTTCAGGTCTATGGCATTCAAAAGGTTGTGTCTTTCACCAACAAAAGCTATTACCTCACCCACCTTGTCTCTTTGGGATCAACACAGTTACAACTATACTGCAAACAACTGGTATTGTATAGCAAGTTACCAAATGAGTGATATGAACTCTAGGCCACATCCCCAGCTTGGTGTATATCAATATAGCTTCATTTGAGTTAATTGAGTTTTGCCAATTTACACCACCTAAGGATCTGACATGCTAAGTGTAAATAGGATCGTTTGACTAGATCCTGTGTGCATCATCTTACTGTTGAGAGCTGTGATCATGGAATGTAGATTGCTATTGTTCATTGTTAGTAATGAAGGTATGCTTTCAATAAGGAGCCCTGCTCTAATATTGCACGTTAGCTGAGTTATATCCTGCCTGGTGGGAGGCATTTCAATGCCTGGTGCTTGAAACTAGGAAACTTAGAATGTGACAGTGCATTTATCTTGCCCATCTTTTTTGCAGATGTGCCCAACCTAGCTAAAGCTGGTCTCAGTTATTTTTCTCATGATCCGTGTCACTTGTGATTCATTGTACAGTTTTATTTCCTTGCACACAACTCCTACAGAGCAGAAATATAATTGAGTTGCATGTATGTCAAACAAATCAGGGATCTTTATCCCAGTACACAAAATCCTTTTGTTGATAACACAGGCCTTCTCTAAAGATTCCTTGCTAATGTTATGAGTAAAGTAAGCAAATGTATTGTCTTTTACATGTTTCTCAAATATGCCCCTCCGCTGTGCACTTTATTGTTAGATAACTGATTAAAATATATGCACCAAGATGGGAATAAATGATGGCACAAAAGTCCATTACGTGCTCATAGGACAATTGCTATTACTAAGCACTCTTTAAAAGTAAAACTATTGTGGATTGCTTTTAATTACTGTTTAATTGCATTCAAAATAATTATTATTATAATAAGAAATGTCAGCATCATAGAGGAAAGTAGTGACATAAAGCAAACAGCAAATGTTCTCTGGATTTCTAATATGAATTAGAGCTCATGGAGATGAAAACTTGATGGACCACTTTTCATATTGTTTTCAGGGAAATGTTACATTTCTGCCTGATGGTTATGAAGTAAGTTTCAGTACATTTGTAGACTCTATACTGCAGTATTTAAACACACTGTTCTCATTTGGCTTCTGCTTCAAAACAGAAAACAACAAAATTCCAAGTAGTTATGCACATGGCATTGTGTTAAAGAACTTTGATATATTCATAAATTACTAAACATGTCTGTGAAAATGCAGTAGAGGATGATGTCAAGAAGGAATCCAGATTTTTATTGGCTGAACATATGTTATTATAGCAAAATAGAACAGAACAATCATAAATATTCCACTAACATGAAAGACTGAACTTTGGTTATAAAATCAACTTCGCCAAACTTTAATCATTTGGACTGAAATTTTCCATACCAGTTATCCATCTCAGGCATGAAGCAGAGGGCCTGGGGAAAAAACTGTATGTGATCCTGTAATTAAACATGGTCTCATAATGCCTACACACAACGGGGCTGAATTAAGGTTGGACAGGCTACTTTATTTCTGTCATTTGCTAACTTTTGAGTGCTTGACTTTGTAACTTTAATAATGTTCTTTTAACCTAGTGTTTTTGTATATAAGAAGTAGCTGCACCTCAGAGTCTTAATTGCCTTTAACAGTGGTAATAGATAAAATAAAATATACCTTGTAATTTTCAAACATTAACTAATTAATCCTGACAACACCCTTATCAAGGAGGTGGATAGTGCTATTCTACTATCCTCCCCCACATTTTTTTAAAAAGATTGAGAAAATGAGTAGGGAGGTTAAGTGACTTGCCTAAGGCCACAGAGGAAATCTGTGTCACAGCTCAAATTCAGATTAAGTAGTTCACGTGTTTAGGAAAAGTAGGCCTCTATTTAGACATTATTAATCCATGCCTCTCCCTTTGAAATGTATTGGAGCTCAATTTGGTAGTACTTGTGTACCTAGATTCCAGCTGCAATTAATAAGAAACCCCATAGCACTTTCCTATATGCTGTTTATCCACCTGGCAGCAATAGCACACTTTTCTTCCTTTATTATTGGACAAATTCTGCGTATATCAATAGTAGTCCACCAGAGGGGGTACACACCTGCTTTTTAAGTTTGTGTTAAGAGAAGGATTTGCACTGAAAGGGATTCTAATCATGTTTTTATTCTCCCACAGCTAATATTTTGCTTTTGAAAACACTAGGTTTGTTGTTGTCCTTATAACCAGGGGGCAGTTGTCATTTAATATAGTGAAATTTTTGCTTTTGTTACCTATACTCAGAAAATGTCAGAACGTGTGAAGGCCTTACACAGTGTTTATTCAAACTTTAATCAGGCAAAACTCCCCACTGACCTCAACGTGAGTTTTGCCTCAGTAAGGACTTCAGGATTTGAGAGAATAGGTCAGCCTGGAGTCTGCCACTGACACTGTACGTTTTTGTTTCTTGCAAAACCAGTGAACTTTGTAAAAAAGATAGAGAAGAGAGGAGCCTAAGATATAAAGTTTGGAGGGGCTCCGAATTTTCTAAAAGGTGAAGGGCATTTGATTTTATTGTCAGGATTAATTAGTTAATATTTGAAAAGCACAATATAAATTGTAATGTATCTGTTAACACTGTTAAAAGCAATTGGGACTCTGTAGTGCATATACTTCTGATATACAGAAATAGGATGTTAAAAGAGGCATGGAGGGGAATGCATGTGTGTGTCCATTACAGGTGGACTTTTCACACTGAAATGATCACACGCGTATAGCCAACAAAATAGAGAGGAGTTAAAAATTCAGGAGAGAGACTAGAAAACCTGGCTTGATTATGTTTTTGTAATCTCATGATTTTTTGGGATCTGGCTCATGGATTTTTGATCTTTTGAGATCAGCAGTGCTGCTGACTTGAGTCCACCAAAAGGTTCCTCTTTCCATTCAGTGGGTGCATCCCTGGATAATTAAAACAACAACAATCCCCAGTCTACCACATTCAATGTAGGGATATATATGCAGGAAAAGGTACATGAATGTTATGGATTTTTGCCCTCCTGTTGTTTCTTTTCAGTCGCAGCACTTTCAATTAGAGATGAGCCTGAACCAAAATGATGAATCTGAACAACCTGCAAACTTTGGATCAGGATACATACCCCAGTCCTGTGGCTAGCCCTATCTCTCTGGAGCACTATAAGGCATACACTGAAGGCAATGTCTAAGGGGGAAAACAGTTTGAGAGATCTGGCAATTCTTCAAAGAGACATTATTTGGAGCACAAAAGCAACGTGTGGAAGTATGACAAGAGACCATCCCGACTTTACCAGGAGATTTGAAACTCAAAAAAGAGTCCTACAAAAAATGGAAACTAGGTCAAATTATGAAGGGTGAATATAAACAACAACTCAGGTGGGTAGGGACAAAATGAGATTAAACTAGCTAGAGACATAGAGGGTAACAAGCTGGAAGGACATATCGAGTGGGGACCTGCAGAAATCTGTCCTGGGTCCAGTACTGTTCACTATCTTCATCAATGATTTAGATAATGGCATAGAGAGTACACTGATAAAGTTTGCCCACAATACCCAGTTGGGAGGGGTCGCAAGTGCTTTGGAGAATAGGATTAAAATTCAGAATGCTCTGGACAAACTGCTCTGAAGTAAAGAGGATGAAATTCAATAAAGACAAATGCAAAGTACTCTACTTAGGAAGAAACAATCAAATGCACTCATACAAAATGTAAATGCTGCATAGGAAGGAGTACTGCAAAAAGGGAGCTGGGGGTAATAGTGGATCAAAAGCTAAATATGAGTCAACTGTGTAACAACTGTTGCAAAAAAAGCAAACATTATTCTGCGATGTATCAGCAGGAGTGTTGTAAGCCAGACATGAGAAGTAATTCTTCCACTCTACTCCAAGCTGATAATGCATCAACTAGAGTATTGTGTCCAGGTCTTAGCACCACGTTTCAGGAAAGATGTGGCCAAACTGGAGAAAGTCCAAAAGAGAGCAACAAAAATGAGTAAGGGTCTAGAAAACATAACCTGTGAGGAAAGATTGAAAAAATTGGATTTGTTTAGTCTGGAGAAGAAAGGACTGAGAGAGGACATGATAACAGATTGCAAGTACAAAAGTTGTCACAAGGACAAGAGTGAAAAATTGTTCTCCTTAACTACTGAGAATAGGACAAAAAACAAAGGGTTTAAATTGCAGCAAGGGAAGTTTAGGTTGGACATTAGGAAAAACTTCTGAACTGTCAGGGTAGTTAAGCACTGGAACAAAGTGCTTAGGGAGGTTGTGAAATCTCCATCACTGTCTAACCTGTCCTTAAAAACCTCCAAACACCTGTCAGGAATGGTCTAGTTATTACTTAGTCCTGCCTTGAGTGCAGGGGACTAGATTTGATAACATATTGAGGTCCCTTCCAGTCCTACTCTTCTATGATTCTACTGCCAGGCTGGGTAAGCTACCATCCATCCACTCCATCTCCCACTCATCACTATCCTCTGCGCACACACCCTCAGCGTCTTTTCTGCCACCAAATTCCCACTGAGCTCCCTAATTCTGCCTCCTGCTTTGCCAGTGACGTGCCAGTGACCTATTCCCCCTCATTCTCCCTATTCACAGTGTCTCTGCTGCTCCTCACAGTCCCTGTGTCTTGTCCAGCCCCCTGAACCACAGAGCAGCAGCCATTTGTCTGTGGGCATGGCTTCAATCTCACTGAGAACATTGAGAGGTGGCAGTCAATATTAATTTCATGACTACATGCAGATAGGCTGTAGGGAAATGGTGGCCATCTTGCTGGCTTCAATCCTATTTTAGCCATTTTGAATAAGGGAAAATTCATGTGTTGGCAGCCTTTTACCATGTTTTTATGGGGACAGGTAAAGAACCCCCCAAAATTGCTGGAGTCACAATAAAATCACAAGAGTTGGAAATACTGAGTCAGTCACTAATAGATTATAATGAAAGATACGTACAGATAAATTCTCCTCTCATATGCAGCCCCATAAACTTCAAAGGGATTAACCACTGGTGCAGATGGGAAGAGACTTTGGATCACAATATGAAAAATCTGGGACCTGTCAGAGTCCTTTCAAATCACTGGACTCAAGACCGGCTCTAGGCACCAGCAAACCAAGCACGTGCTTGGGGTGGCACAATTCCAGGGGCGGCATTCCGGGTGGGTTTGGTTTTTTTTAAACTATTGCTTCTCACCTTTTGTCTGAGCTTAATAGATAAATCACTGGTGTTAAAGGTGTAGTTTAGCTGGGGAAAATGTTTACAGGGACAGAACCCCCTTTCCCCACCTTTGGGGGTGGGTGGGAAAGAAGTGTCCATAATCAAATTTAAAAGGTAGGGAGCAGAGATGACCCACGCCTGCCAATAGTGGAGGAGCAGAGTGAGGATAGCCGCACAGTTGCCAACTTTCACACAGTAAATAAGCACCCAGACTTTCACAATAAGCCAAAAATCAAGCTAATCCCATTTCAAAACGAGGCCCAATCAAGCCAATCCCAAAGAACACTCTATGTGACTAGATCCGCCTGGCATCCCATCTGGGACTGTGGTGGGCCCGCTGTGCGCCCCTAACTCTCTCCCCGCTTGCCCCTGCTTGCTGGGAGCTAATAAAAAAAAAGAAGCTACAAGCCAAACAAGTAAAAAACTACAAGCAAAGGACTAGCCAAAAGCAACTCACAAGCCAATTAAGCCGAAAACATGCCCAATTTCTGCTGGGTTTTTTTTTTTGCAGGTTTGGTATGTCTGGATAGCCGGCTTCAGCAATGTTACTTAGCATGCTCAGTCCATGTGAGCATGCTCAGTACAAGCCAATCAGCAAAACTGGGGTGCCACGTGACCCCAGATGCATCGCCTCTGATAGGGAGGGGAGAAAATGAAGAAATTATTCACACAAATTGCAGTCTTGGGCTCAATTCAGCCCTCAGTGGCTTTAGTTTCTACTGGTGTCATCCAGGTCAAAGTGCCTTTGGCAATAGCACATCCCTCTGGAGTAAAATTGTGGCCAAACCCTCGCTCTGCTGCAGGGCCTACTGTTGGCCAAAACCCACTCACAAGTGGGTGGCTCTGTCCAGAAAAGGGCCAGGGAGGCCAAGGGGTGCGGTGAGTCAGTTCGTCACCCAGGCAGCTTTCCTTAGTGAAGCTCCTACAGAGCCCCAGTTGCAAGTTTAAAATGTTCTCCTTTGGGTGAACCCCCAGGACAAGTAGGGATACAAACATTACTTCCGCACCCCCCGGAGTGACTCCCTCTGTGGGTGGAGGTGCGATGTGCCAGCAGGGCTGAACTGAGTCCTGGATCTTTACATTCTATCTGTATGGCAGGCCAGAGTCATATTCTTTACAGATAGAAACAGCAGCTGTGTGAGACCACTGCACAGATGAATTGAACAATGACAATTCACCATTACCGCGCAACGTACGTTCCCCAGGAGACTGATTACTTTCTGAGGGCTAAAGCAAGAGTTGTGCCTAAAGTTTCTCTGCAGGATTGGAAGAGTGGAGATCCTCCTCCCTGCCTGTGGAGCACTCACAGAACTGCTCCGCAGCTTGTTTCTGAAGCCTCAGCACTGGATAATGCCTATGGCTTCCTTGGGGGGTGGGGTAGATTTTGACCAATGAATGCCTGAATCCATTTATCACCCCCCCCACACACACAACCGCTCGTGTGCATTGCAGTGGAGAAAGGACTATGGAACACACGCAGCGTCGGCTTTCGCAGGTTCCCCTGCCATGACCCTGCACAGTGAAGCTATGTGGTTTCACTTGCATTCGGGGCTGTCTGTGCCTCTGCGGGAGGAGTGGCAGAATGTCACCATTAAGCAACCGTTCAGTGGTACGTTAGAGAGAGGCTCTGGACGTAGGCCAAAGGGAGCATTCCCATCAGTCTGGGTAGTGTGACAGTCAGGCCGGAAGGCTGCAAGAGGGTGCTCTTATTGGGTTCCACCCGCCCACTGCTGAAGGACCCTCCCGCAGCCTATCGGGTGCAAGGGGGTGCTTGAAAGCAGATACATTAGCCCCAGAATGTTAAAGGCCCTCTTCCCTACTAGCTGAGAAGGGGTTACCTCAGGTTAATGAGGGACACCTGATTCCAACTAAGGCCTGCCTGAGGCCTTTAAAAACTCCTCCTCTGGGGAAGAGAGACAAGCAAGTGGCTGCTAGGCTAGTGGTAGTAGGAAACAAGCTTATCCAGGGTAGGAGGCTGGTCTTCTTCCCATAGGGGAAACTGCCAAACCTGAGGCTTGCTGGGGGATGGACTGACACCCCAGGGCAGCCTACAGGGTGGCACCCTGCACCAGGAAGAAGGCAGTGAAAGGTACCCCCCAGGGCTTTCTTTGTTTAGGGGATTGTTTCCTTTTGTTTGGAGGAGGATCAAGCCTTAGGCCAACCTTCAGGCCTATCCTCAAAGTATGACTAAAGGAGCACAGAATGGGAAAGGCAAACCCTGCTGTGAATGGGGCTGATTTCCCCAGGCCCACTGAGCCAGAGGGGGAAGTACTAAATCTTACAGGAAGAGTCTGAGGTCTCTCTCTAGGGTTATTGGAGGGAAATAGTCCCTTGAAGTACTTTTTCCTGCTTTTGAGATATAGATAGAGATAAATGCTGCTTTTTCCCCTGGGACAATGTCTGTAACAATTGTTTCTCTGATGCAGTTCTGTAAAGGGACTGGACATGATACTAAAAACTGGAACCTCTCCATTTTGATTGTCATCTGATTAGATGACTCTCTCTTAGAAACATAAACCAGTTCATTATGCTCATGATTAAAAAGCAAATTAGCTCTGCACTGATTAAAGGTGAATGTTGCAAAAGCAAACAGTGGAACCATTGCTTGTTTATAGAATAAGAACAGGGTCAGAGGTGAGCTGAACTGGTTTGGCAGAAACATCAATGACTTGGCAAACCTGAGAGTGGCCAGAGGTCAACCTGGCTTGATGTTTTCACCTCTGTACCCTATTCAACTCCAAAGGGTTAAGAAGCCCAGACTTCTCTCAAGACTTTTGGAAAGTGGGAGACTTCAAGACTTTTTTTGGCGGGGCGGTGGAGGGAAGAGCTTGTTCTATGTCCATGTAAGTACATGCCAGGCAGGAGGAGTTGTGAAAACACCTTTCTCTGAAAGAAGAGGATTAAAAATAAGCCAATACCTGTGCCACCCTTGGAACTTCACCAAAAGAACCTTAGCAGAAACTAAATAAGACAGTAAGGTTATTTTATTTGAACAAGCTGGAACAGGATGCCAGTGCTCTCATTCCAGACTGATACATGAAACCAGGGCAGATACTGAACACACTATTTTTCAACATTTATATTTATCTTCTATCAAATTCAAATGACAAAAACAAATTTCCAAGTATTTTCTCCAGCATGACAGCTGTTCCTGTGCTAATATTTGCTTTCCTAACAAGGTCACATGATTTTCAGACTTATTTCTTAAATTTCTAAACCAATTCCCCTCAGTCTCTCTGCTTCCCTTCCTGCATCTGTAAAATGGGGATGATAGTACTTCCCTACTTCACAGGGGTGTTGTGAGGGGCTCCTATACCATGGTGATGAGGGTTATAAAAGTACCTCGGATAGGCTCACTAGAGAGTTAGTGAAATGATGACATCAGAAGAGCTAAGAATGTAAACAATAAGCAATTGGAAAGGGAAACGATTTTTCATTGAACTGTTTAAAAATTTTGTTTTTGTGATCTTGTTTAAAGTCTGTTTAACTTCAATGGCTAACTAACAGTTTGGATAGAGGAAATCTCTGTTAAAGAGTAAACGTTTTCTTTTAATTAAGGAGTGGTCACAATGTACAGATGTTGAAGTATCTGGTACATACTTCAGCAAAACCAGGGAGGACCAGACTTGACTTTTCTTGTGTTTTTATAAGGTAGAAAACATATAGGAAATGATGATGATGAAGAAGATGACTTTCAGGCTTTAATCTTTTATGAAAAAGCAAAGAAGGCACAAATGTAATTTTTAGTAAATTCTTTTTCAGGTCATCTTTTAAATAGCCTTTTCCAATCATAATCCAGCAATTCCTTGATATGGAATTTGAAAACAGCTTTTCAGGTCTTAGCACTTGGAAAGCAGAAAGCCAATATTTTCCCAGATTGGAGGCAATGCCCCTTACTTCCTTAGTGCCCAATATGCATTTCACTAAACAGACTTAGCTCATTCTTTTTCCATCACCAAGCCGCAGCTGTTTTTAATTCCCCAGATGGAAAATAACGATTACCAGATGTCCATCATAATCACTTGGTCTCTTCTAGTTTGAAATCAGCACTGTCCATCCACCATTTAA
Source organism: Lepidochelys olivacea (assembly GCF_965140295.1). Taxonomy (NCBI): domain Eukaryota; kingdom Metazoa; phylum Chordata; order Testudines; family Cheloniidae; genus Lepidochelys; species Lepidochelys olivacea. Next base: position 90,478,548 of record NC_140418.1, on the reverse strand, counting down.
CATCAGCAAGCAAAGTCAGTGCGGTACTGGCCAGACACTGAAGATCGTGTTCTGCCCTCCATCTCTCCACACATCTCCTGGGGATATAAATGGTGTTGCCTACATATGGATCAAGAGCGCATATGGCTGTAACATTCAAACCCAGTAATTACAAACAAGAATTGACAAGCCTAATGAGGCCACCAAGATTTTTAAACACTGTTTTGGAGGTTTATAAATGCATTAGCTAACAGTGAACTTTTTTTGCTCATTATTTATAATAGTGCTACCTGCCTTGAAGTGGGAACTGCAAACATTCTGCCAATGGTTAATAATAATACTTTGCACTTCTATAGCATCTTACAGCTGAAGTTATTAAAATATTTGACAAAAATTAGCTAATTAAGCCTCAACCCACCTCAGGTAGACAAAGGGATATATAAAGGGAAAAAGAAAAACTTCACCCGCATTGGAATGCAGCCATATTGGGGGTGGAATGCAGCAGCTAATTAATGGGATGCAACAGTTTTTTGGACAGAAAATGAAGGGCAGCAGCACATCGCCTTCTCACCCTGCACTAGGGCACATTGGTTCAGCAGTCTCTCAAAAGGAAGGGTATCTCCTTGGAGGTTTCCCATACAAGAACTGACCCAGGTGGGTCTTACTTGGAATGTGAGCTCTAACAGGGTCAGGACACCTGATGGTGTGGCAGCTCAAAGTGCTGAAAGGTTGGTTAGTTTCACTACAGCTCCTCTGGGCACCTCTATATCCTCTGTTGAAATTCTCTTTTGTAATTTCTAGAGCAATGTTCCTTCGTGCATCACAAGAGGAATCCCTGCAGCTTGTGCAGAAATAGTAGCCTCTTTCTGCAGCTCTGTTAAATTCAAGATCTGGCCTTTTATCTATAATAATACACATAGGTCTGGCTCTTAAAAAGCACTTAACCCCAGACAGGTGCGTTCAACTGCTGAACTTAAAATACTAAAGTTATATAACCTAAAACCAAAACAACAATAATCATACCTGTGACAAATATTGCAAATACATGCAAAATCTTTGAGCACCCTACTGTATTAAATGTCTGAATGGGTTATGCATCTCTGTCGACCAGGGATTGTACACTACGCCACAGGGGAAAGGTTGCCACATTTCTTCCACGAACTGAAAACTGGTGGATGATTAAGGTGAATATACGTATACATATACGTTGTAAATACTTCCAAAGAGGGACCTTCCACTAGGGTGGCTGGCATGGACTGGTACAAACTGATTTTTTGAGAAAACAAGAAACAAAGAAAGGCCTTTTGATCTAAAAAAAACTTGGTTAAATTGGCTCAGGGCTTTCTGATTCAGCAAACAGATAAGACCTTCTGCCCAAGGGCCCCATAAGACTGATGGGTGATTCCTGTTACATTTACTATTTGTTTAAATCTGTTTATTGCTTTAATATGTTTTCTTTGTAATGTTTTTACCTTAAGAATAAAGGTGCTTGCTGAGGAAGCACTGTGTGGTAACTTGTAACTGCTGGAAATACACTGTTCAGAGCCCTCGCAGAGAACGCAAAGCACAGGGGCTGTCTGTTAGGCAGACAGATCCCAGTGGAAGGCAGGGATCTGTGCAGCCTCAATACCCCATGGTAGGAAGGGAGTGGGACAAAGGCCCCTGTCCAGAGACAGGTGACTGCTGGAGACCTGAGACCTGATTGGGCAATCCTGAAGTGGACCATGGTGGGGGTGGGTGGTGGGCATACAGGTGCATTGATGATGACCATGATCAATAACCATAGCCAATAGCAAAAAAACCCATCCCAACTATTTGAGCAAACCTGTAAAATGTTACATCTTCCCCCATTGTAAATACGTTTATTAGCTTCACCAAAACCCTCAGTGTCCCTAGGGGACAGTGAATCGGGGTGACCGCTCTGGGCCCCATGCTTTGGGGGGCCTCACAGACCGGTGCAATTGGCCGGTGCCACGGGCTGGGGGAGGGTACCCCAAGCTTCCACCCAAGAGAGAGTGCATGGCACCAGACCCGGAGCAACGGAAGGGAGAGCACATGATGCCATTGCAGCATCCCCAGCCCCGGAAAGGCAGGTGGCGTGGCCCCAGCCTCCTGGAGCCCAGTGGTGCTGCTGAAGTGGGCCCCAGGGGTTGGTGGAGTGTGGGTGGGGGCCAGGCTGGCTGTTTGGGGAGGCACTGCCTCCCCTACCCACCCCCGGTGCAGTCGGTTCCAGATGTGATGTCCCTTTCGCCCCAGGCCCCCGCATCTTCCCTAGGGATGGCCCTGCCTCTGTTACAGGGTTTGCGTGCACTCCAGACCAGTAATAAGGTGTGTCACCACTTGCCCTGCAACCCAGGGTTTCTCCCAATACCTTGCTGCTGTAAGGCCCAACCTGGGATGTTCACAGCCAGCCTGCAAGCATGCAGGGCACACCCTGAAGTGTCTGTGTGCTGCACAGCCCTGGTTCAGCAGCTCTGAGCCCGGAAGCCTGTCCACAGCTGCACTCTGGCTTCCACCAGGCTTGGTGATCAGCCAGGTGACCCCGACATATTCCCAGTCCCAGATTTTCCCCAAACCATGTGCTCTGCAATGTCCAGCCCTCTCCCGGACAGTTCAGAGAAATAATAAGGTTTGTTCTTGTAAAGAGACAAAAGCACATTACAGCTGATTAACTTAACAGAGGCAAATATACCTTTCCCTTTAAACATAGCACTGAGTTGGCTTACTAAAGCTAAAAGAAATGTATTAACAATACGACATAGGTTAAGTGATGCCAAGTAAGAGGAATTATAGAAAGGGTTACAAGCAAATAAAAGCGAACACATGCATCTAAAATTTAATCTGGTAAAGGGCAGATATTCAAGATGATTTCTTGCTTAGATTCAGTTTCCTTCAACACCCCCATTGGTTGAAGGACCCATCTTTCTCAGTTTGCAGGAGTTCTGTTTCTCTAGTGATGGATGCCAAAGATGGCTTCTGTCTTTGCTGATATCTTTCAAAGTTCAGTGACTTTGTTTCAAAGGGCAGGATGACCTCATGCTATTTTTCCCTTCCTGTGGGATTCCCACCTCCCTGTGTGAAAAATTGGGCTTCCATTGTTTTATTCCACCATGCTTAATTTACAGAGGAAACAGGTAAATAGCTGCCTTCTTTCCTGTCTGAGGGGGAATCTGTTTCTCCATTTGGCCACAGAATCTAAAGTATAATATCATTAAGTATCCATTTTTCCTTGAATAGTGTTAATAAATGCATTTTTAACTATTAGTCACCAGTGTGTCATTAGCTTCCAGAAAAAAACTCACTCCGTTATAATACAGTAATATTATATATAATCAGTTGATTCAATTGCTTAGCACTTGAGGTTCAGACCCCTGTCTTTTACCCCATGAAGTAAAGTTTATTCAAGCTGTGAGTAAGATAACATGGAGTCTGGTGGTTAAGGAGGCTCCATGCTCTTTCTTCCCCCGCATGTTAGCTTAATAGCTTTGTTTATCTAATATGTAAAAATGGACCTTCATTATCTTTGCCTGAAGATCAGGCTTGTTAGAGAAGCAAATACACATTCCTTTGACTAAGGCAAACCTGTTTACCAACTCTCACTAACATGCGTGGGTTAAGCACACTTTAGTAATGATTCCAGCATGCTTCCTAAGAACCACCCGCACATATACATCACGCACAAATATTAACGATCAGTGAGTTTACTTTTCAAATGACACTTCACAAGGAATATTTTGTATAAAAATTATTACAGTAGCGTGTAGGGTGTGAATACAGGGGTGCTTAGTGTCACAACCTCCAATCAATATGCACCTACTTTGCCCTGTGGGAGCTTTGTGTTGCTGAATCGTTGTTTTACTTGTTCTGATCTCTGTAGGTCTTTCTGATCTCTGTAGGTCTCTGTAGGTGTTCTGATTCACCACCTTGTGTGGCTTAAGTCTGAATACTCTCAACCAGTTAGCAGTGTCCATTCATGGGACTTCAGAGGCTTCTAGTCTTGTTCTCAGAAAGATGCCAGAACGCTGGAGCTACACATTATGATTTAATCACTTTCAGCAACCTCCCCTAGGCTGCTTTACAGCGCCATCGCAGGGGTGGATCGATGTGCTCTTCAACAAGCAGCACTTTCCTCAGCACCCTCCAGTTTACCTCAACTGTTTACTCTACAGACGATCAGAAATGCTGTTAATGGAAAATTCTACCTAGATATTTCAGGAGAAAATGAAAAAAAAATGGATTGAGAAATGCTGCCGTTGCGGGGGAATTATAATTCTGGTGCTTCGTGTTCCCATTCTCCTCTTTTGTTTGGGCTCCCTGACAAGACTACATCTCCCACAATGTACTGTAATGCAGGGCTTGCCCTTAAGAGCTGGAGGGCTTGGGGTGATTCAACCCGGTTTACTAAAGCGGTACAGCTGGGTTGGATCAAGTAATTTCTGTTAAGGGTAGCAAGTGGCTGCAGTGAAGGGGAAAGCCCAGGTACTTGCGAGAGTGATGGAAGGACTTCTTCCACTGCTGTAGTAAATCCACCTCTCTGAGAGGTGATACCTAGGTCAGTGAAAGAATTCTTGCATCAACCTAGCAGTGTCTACACTGGGGCTGAGGCTGGCTTAACTACATTGCACAGTGTGTGAAATTTTTCACAGCCGTGAGCAAGGTGATTAAGCCATCCTAACTCTGTAGTGTAGACCAGGCCGCAGAAACCAGAGGCTCCAGCCAAGGAGGATCTGGGTCTGGCTTACCAAATCACAAAAGGGCCCAATGCAGGAAATCTTGGGAGTAGGATGAATTGGAGACTGCTAGGAGTGAGCAAGCTCCAGCAGAAAGACCTGGGACATGGGGTTTCCCTGTTGAGACTACAGGCAGGAAACCTGACAAGAGCATAAAACTGAGGGACTTTGTTTTGAGACTGAGTTTTATTTTGGAGCTTTATGTGAACACACATGGGTGGGCCTTGAGAAGGAGTGGTGAATAGACAAGAAAAGCCTGTGTGGAGTTTAAGAAGGCTTTGAGGGAGAAATTATTAGCAGGACATTGCAGAGGCACCCCCAGCCATGAGGGGGTACACAGGAGGTGGCTGACCCTGCTATAGCACCATGGTCTCCCTTCTGGGGAGGCAGTGCATTGTGAGAGTAACTGGCCATGGTGCATGAGGGACCTAGACAAATTAGAGGATTGAGCCAAAAGAAATCTGATGAGGTTCAACAAGGACAAGTGCAGAGTCCTGCACTTAGGATGGAAGAATCCCATGCACCGCTACAGACTACGGACCGAATAGCTAGGCAGCAGTTCTGCAGAAAAGGACCTAGGGGTTACAGTGGACAAGAAGCTGGATATGAGTCAACAGTGTGCCCTTGTTGCCAAGAAGGCCAATGGCATTTTGGGCTGTATAAGTAGGGGCATTGCCAGCAGATCGAGGGACGTGATCATTCCCCTCTATTTGACGTTGGTAAGGCCTCATCTGGAGTACTGTGTCCAATTTTGGGCGCCACACTACAAGAAAGATGTGGAAAAATTGGAAAACGTCCAGCGGAGGGCAACAAAAATGATTAGGAGACTAGAACACATGACTTATGAGGAGAGGCTGAGGGAACTGGGATTGTTTAGTCTGCGGAAGAGAAGAATGAGGGGGGATTTGATAGCTGCTTTCAACTACCTGAAAGGGGGTTCCAAAAGGATGGATCTAGACTGTTCTCAATGGTAGCAGATGACAGAGCGAGGAGTAATGGTCTCAAGTTGCAGTGGGGGAGGTTTAGGTTGGATATTAGGAAAATCTTTTTCATAGGGGGGTGGTGAAGCACTGGAATGTGTTACCTAGGAAGGTGGTGGAATCTCCTTCCTTAGAAGTTTTTAAGGTCAGGCTTGACAAAGCCCTGGCTGGGATGATTTAGTTGGGGATTGGTCCTGCTTTGCGCAGGGGGTTAGACTAGATGACCTCCTGAGGTCCCTTCCAACCCTGATATTCTATGATTCTATGGTCATGTGAGATATACATTGGCAAAGAAGCCTGGCCCATAGTGGAGAATGGAAGCTGCTACAGTATCCAAAATATATCTCCCATGGGTACTGTAGCAGCGTATCCATATTGAAATAATTTGGTTTGGAGTGCTTAATATTTTTGATGAAAAATCAGAATTTGCCATGGAAAGGAGACACTTGTGAAAAAAAATCACTTAGTTGAAAACCCAATTTTCAAAAATGGAAAAATTTCAACCAGCCCAACTTTACTCTCTGATTCTTTATCAAAACTCACTCTCTCACACTGAGCTTAAGTGCTTTGTTGAATCAGGGCCCAACTCATTTGAAAGCATGGTCCTAGGGCAACACTGGGATCAAATCCTTTGTCAGCCTTTACAAAACTCCCAGTGAAGTCAATGGGAATTTCACCTTGGTAAAGATAGTGGGGGTCAGCCCACAATATTGAAAGCTCTAATCAGGAGTTCTAACGAGACTACCAAATGAATTGAGGCTACCGATAGTTTAAGGAAGCATTTTCTCACAACACTGCGTCTCCTAGCATCTTAAAAGAGAGATGGTTGTATGGGCCACCTTCCTTCCCATTGACAATCACATATCATCCCTATGATGACTACTCCTCAGCAATTGCTTACAAGGAAAATCAATATTCAGAAAGTGTGTGTGTGTGTGTGTGTGTACAGTTATCATCAGTGTAGTAAGTGCGTGCATTTTTTTGGAAGCAGCTGCTAATGCTTTCCAAGCTTCCTCTTCATTTCATCTCTTCTTCCTGTCTGGTCTCAGCTGAACCCCTGGAGGAGAGTTACAACCACATAACCAACCTGCTCTCCTCAGACTACTAGCAAGCGCTTCATGGATGACAGTTTAAGAACCTCTACCCTAGCACATTGGTGCTGATTATCACACAACATGATGCAACCAGTAGAATATCAGGGCCCATCAATCTCATCGGTGCCCAAATGTCTGGCTTGTCATGGCAATTTCCTTGCCTGATGATTTACTTCTTTTGGCAGCCTGATGAATTTTGTGTTCACTCTCACTCAGTCTTACTGCAAATCACATCCTTTCCTGCCAGAGAAGCCTGTTACAGAGTATCCAACACACCTGTAGGGGATTGGGTTTGTCTTCCAACATTTTAACGAAAACAAATAATCTTTTAAAGAAACTGTTCAGAAAGCTAATTCTCCCTGAGCTTTTCAGAAAATGAAGAGAATGAGGGTGATTATATAGGCCTCTGAGCCACAACCCTGCACTGGGAATGTGCCAAATTTCACTGCCGCAGCAGAAGCACTAGTAACCATTGTGCCTCATGGAACTGCCCAGCATACAGTATGGATGTACCCATTTCTATACTCCATACAGGGTTGTGGCATATGCTCCCCTCTGCAGTCAATTCTGCTAGTGTAGAGAGTTGGGTGAACAGGACCATGGCCTTGCCTCCTCCCTGCCATCTTTAGGGGTGACTAGTGTCCTGGGGCAGATCCTGCATCAGTAGTAAAGAGGTGGGCTTGAAGCTAGCCCCCTACTCAGTGGTCACAAGGGCTGGAACTCCCTAAACTTTCCTCTCTCTTGTGTACCCAATGTCTGCCCTAATCTGGCCAATGATGTTCAAAGGAGCTGGAAGTGTGACTGCGATACCTCTGGCACGTTTTTCCTCCCTCCATCCTCCTCTCTGGTCTCCTCTCCGTAGCTGGTCCCTGCCGGTTCCACTTTCCTCCTCCTGCAACTTGCTGGAGGGGAAGGATAAGTGCTGCAGCTTTGTCTTCTTTACTGACACTCTATAGGAGAGGCAGCAGGGCCAGGACCAGCTAATGGAATGGAGGGGGAGGGTGCTGAAGGTCAGTGCTGGCCTTTGTGGGCCCAAGAAGCGGATGCCTGAGATCCCCATCCCTCACCTCACTTTGGGGGCCCTACCCTCATAAAGGAAAAGACACTGGCATGCTCCCTATCCTTAAGTAGCCCTGCCTTCATAAAGGGCCAGTTAAGGAATGGGAGTATGCCAAAGAATCATCTGACTAACGCCCCCCGCTCCCGCAAACTACTTAGGCTGGCATTGTGCATGGTACTGTGACACGGTGGGCAGGAGTTCTGCTACAGAGAGCAAAAAATCATTAGCGCTGGGGTGGAGCTCCGACACACAAAATAAATCATCACTCTGATACTGACGATTAGGAGCCTACAAAGGTGCTACAGCACGGATTCTTTCTCAACCAATGCTGTCCACACATTCATTGCACGACTGAGAAGACTAAAATGCAGCAGGTTTACCCACATGGCTGTGTGGTACTAGTTATTTTCTGTGCCCATTACTGTGGCTTCTGAAGAATGTAGGTTTTTCTGGTTGTGTTTTGTTTTTTAAAGAGGAAGTAAATTCATGTTACTTGAGGCCTTCAGTGATTCAAGAATCCAGAATCAGAGCAATAGCAGTAAAACATGAACTGTCCAAAAGTTTTAAGTACACCAGTCTGATAATTTGTATGGAGCAAGGAAATCAGAAAGGCCCCTCCAAGACTGTGTTCCTGCTGCTGCAAATGTTCTCAATATTTTAATACATTGAGACTGTGTTTATTCCGAAAACAGCATATCTAATATTGAAGTGGCATATTTGGGAGTTGAGAAGGATTGTGGCTATCCATCTTCTCTGTGTATCTCTCATCTATCTTTGTGTTCTTTATCTGTCTTAGCCTCCATCATGATCTGTGAAGTCTTTCTCGGTATTTCAACGAGCGGACAAGACAATTTCATCAGCAATTTCTATTAATGCTTATTCGTTAGGCATATCTCCCTACTAGTTTCACATTGCCCAATGGAGATGCTTGAAAATGAGTTGATAGAACATTATCAGAATACACATACAATACCAGCTACCCCGTGTAACTCCTGAGTATGGTAATTTATATCAGTGGAGTTATTCCAAATTGACACTGGTGTAACTGAAATCAGAATATCTGACCCAGTGAACTCAAATCTGTTATGGTAAATATTAATTAAATAAATAGCCCAACATTCTTATTTAAAAATAGCTTTTAATACCACTCCAGGGGGAAGATTCTGGCCAGCATAGGTTACCTTCCATGTGGTGTCCAATCAGTAATATTAATGCACCAGTCTTACTGGTTTCCATATAAGGAACCAAAGGCAAATCAACATCATCTCAAACAATAGAGGGGCACTTACAAATGTCTGTGTTTAATCTATTACCCATTGTTTTAAAGCCTCATGATTAACAAATAGCTATTTAATATAATCCAGTCTAAATTCCCATATAATTGGCAGACATTCCCTGTGATCCTGTCAGCGTATCTATGCTTTAATGCGGTAGGAAATGGCCAACATTCCACAGCCCTTTTTTGGTCTCAGGTCTAACCATACTCCGGTGTGGTCAAACCAAATGACTCTGATACAAAAGGTTTTTTAATTGGTTATATGACGTTTATTGAAACCTCCACTAAGCGGATGATGAGTGGCGGGCGGGTGGGGGGGGGAGCGCTCTATGTACACATAAGCAATTGGCAGGACCTCCCACTACCACAGCAGAGAACTGGAATACTACAATAAAAGAAGGTAGCCAAAATAACAGACCAGTCTTCATTTTTTCCAGCAAACTGTTTCATTTCTTCCACTTGATTTAATTTCTGTGCCTCTACTACTGTCTTGAGATCCATTTTTCCGCATCCGTATCATAAATGTATCACTCCTCCAAAATGGAGTCTCTAACATGCTTACATCATGCTTTGTTAATGCATGAGAACATAGAATAGGAAAAATGTTTCTTCCAGGAAATGAGCTATGTAGCCATCTGTCCTTTGGTTTGCTGCACTGATTCTATCTGGTTCCACCAATGTAGAGGGTCCCTTGATTCAGGCGTGCAAATGGAAATATAATGCATACTGCCCCTTCGTGCACCCCATACCCGACCTTGCAAAGCCTGTGGCTCCTCTTGCTAAGAATGATATGGTATCATAGAGCATTTGGGAAATATCGGTCTTAGTGTGCTTAGGAAGTCGTACTGTATCTTCCCACAGTGGGTGGGCTCTCCTGAGCTGACTGCATAAATGGATTTAAGTGTCAGTCATCAAATGAAAGACAGTCGAAAAAAAGAGTGATGATGATTATGATGAACAGAAATCCTTCTACTAGACCAAGGGAAGAGAGAGAATTCCCTCTGTGTAGAACACCAGGTATTTCCTTTTAAACATTTTGTGTTAATTTAGGCTTGGGTCATTGGACTTGGTTCCTGATCCACAGCTGCATGGGAGAGCACCTCCCTTGTTTTTGGATGGAGTAACTCCCCAACCAGTCAAGAATTCAATCTGCATCTGCAGCTCACAGCTTAGGTGGATGATGCAAAGATCTCTGGAACAAAAAGAGGTTGTTAGTACAGATTCTCCTTTCCTTGTGCAACATTGTTCCCTAGACCTGGATAAAAGAAAAAAGAGAGATTTTGATAGGCTAGCCTACATCCCTGCTGACTGTGATTACCTGTAAGATCACCAAGGTCTCAAACCTGTTGTAGCTTGCATAGTATAAAAAGCAGTAAATCACTGCAGATGGGGAGAGAGAGAGCACGTTCTGTAGCCTGTTATCTCAGTCCATATCCAAGTGATCTGCCATAGCCTATAATGAACTTTTCTGTTGGCTCTCTTATCTGCATAAATATTTTGGGTTGTTTTTTTTTTATCTGACCCAGATGGTCTATAATAGTTTCCCAATATTCTTTTTCTCCTTTTTTATCTTTTATTTCAATCCAAACCATTTCTGCACTACTTGCCAAACTATATATTGCATGACATTCATTCTTTCTTCAGACACAATATCCTCCTTGACACATATTGGCATGCTTCCACCTGCACTGTTGTGTCTATCCCGGCTATAAACTCTCTAGTTCAGCATTATCCCATCTGGTTTTGCTTTTTTCTGTTCTTTGTTATCCTTGTTACATAATATATCGGTTAGACACAAGGGGCCAAATTCAAATTCCATTGACACCAGAAATGAATTTGGACCATTACATCCCTCTGCATTTACTTTCATTTAGTACTTGTTTGGTGCAGTATGTATATTCCATGCGTTTACCAATGTGCCCACTCCTCTTGAATGTAATGGCTTCATTCTCGTTGACTTCAATGGAACCAGGAACAAACATTTCAGCCCTTGTAATTTTTTTAAATTGTAACAATCCACATGTTAATTATCTGTTTCCCCATACACCCAACCCATCCTTCAGATTGTGTTGCTTACAGTTGTGTACCTTTGTATGTGCCAAAAAGTAATATTTAGAACTACAAATTGTATGCTGTACAGCATGTTGCTTCTCTGTTAAATTGCTTAGGTACAAATCACTTTTCCTGTTGCAGTCTGCTTTAGCCCCTGAGAATTATCTCTGTCATAATTTGTACCAGTTCATCATTCTCCAGTCTTACTTTCTATTGCTAGAAAATCCGCTTGTGAAAAGCCAGTATATTTTCTGAATATTTGTAGTATAATTCAACTATGCTCTAGCATTATATTTGACTCATACTAAAATAATAAGCAGATTTTGACTTCTGTTGTTGTTGATTTGTATTACCATAGCACCTAGGAGCTCGTCATGGACTAGGACCCCATTGTGCTGGGTGCTGTACAAACAGGACAAAAAGACAGTCCCTATTGAGGTAAATATCAAGATGTATTGACCAGAGAGGTAAAAAGTAATTGGGGTACTGTCAATACAAGTATTCCTGTATATAGTGACTGATGATCAGTAGCCCAACTCCCAATCATTTCTCAGTACCTCTGAAAATCCAACCCATGGTACTGTACATTTATGAGTACATTAATTCAAACTGATGAGTCAGAATTCAGTTCACTGCATTAGCTTTCAGCAGATTTTTTTTTCTTTGACATAGTCCAAAGGGGAAACAAATTCAGAGGTCCAGCAAAAACCTCTTATTCATCGCTACCTAAGAGGTTTCAATGATCATTTCCACTGAACTCTTCTGCGGAACCAATTAAAGCAAATCCAAGCCATTCAGTTGCCCCCACAAGCCCCAGGGGCCATGATTCAGCGTTCATACATGTCCAAGAGTCCTAGGGCATGTCAGCTGGGCCAGGGGAAGGAGGTTTTTAATGCCATAGAGAAGGAAGGAGGAGAGAAAATAGTGGGCCAAATTCATCCCTCGTGCTTGCAACTCCATTGACTACAGTGGAGTTACAGTAGGGATGAATCTGGCTCATTGGGTCCAGGTCTGGTGCATGTTTCCATGGAGGGAGTATGAGAACAGTTCATGGAGTTTTCCCGTTTAACTGGAGCACAGGAGGAAATCTATGATTTGTCCCAGCCACAGCTCTGATAAAGGGGGAAACAGTCTACTTCTTCATGAGGCTCACATTCCCATACTCACAGAGCACAAAGCAACCAGTACCACACAGCTCCAGAAGTGAAGGCCCAGGATCCCATTGCCCACAGGTTTTTACAGCATTGTCTGAACCAGCCCTATTCAGCAGCAGCCTATTAGGATGTGCTATTTTGTATATATCAATGGATTGACTAGCAGTACCTCAGTGTTACTGACCTCTGAGACCTAAACAAGAGAAACTTACTGATTCACCATGTGACTGTTTGCAGCCAGTCTTAAACCAGGATTGTTTTATTGTGTGTAACTGTAACAGGGTGCAGTATAACCTATAATGCAGCATGAGAGAAGAACTTTAAGTAAACTTAAGTTTGTATTATGTTTCAGTCATGGTAAAATATATGCAGATTTTGGCTTCTGTAGAGGTGGATGTAAAGGGTTATTTCTCCAAGAAGTAAATATGGACCAAGGCCAAACTGAGCTATTTAAAATGTGGTTCTGCTGTGAAAAGTTTCTTTGTAATATAGCACCTTCTTATGTCTTCCTTTTGTGCATTCAGAATTAGTCTCTGACTTTAGTGACAAAATAAGGGCTTGTTTACACTGGCACGCTAAATCAACACCACTGGGATTGATGCAGTGGCATCAATTTAGCGGGTCTGGTGAATACTCGTTAACGGGAGAGCGCTCTGTCTTCAACTAGCTTCAGTACTCCCCAAGAGGCGGAAGGTAAGTCAGCGAGAGAGCGTCTCCCGCCGACATAGGGCGCTGCAGACACCGTGTTAGGACAATGTAAGCTATGTCACTCAGGGGTGTGATTTTTTTTTTCCCCCTCCAGACTGGCTGAGCAACGTAACTTACATTGACTTAAGCAGCAGTGTAGACCAGGCCAAAGTTTGGACTGCTTTTTACTCAACTTAGCCCTGCAGAGCCAACACACCTAAAAGAGACCCAGATGGATTCTATTCCATCTTGAGCATTATCAATGGAATTTTGTTAAATTCCAATCAGTTACATCTGTGTTTACCCAATGGGCCAATGCAACCCTTGATCATGTGAGTAACCCTATTTACTTAAACAGGACTGCATGCTTGAATAAGGGTGAAAGTTTGAGGACAATGCAGGAAGTGGAGCTGTCCAAGTAAAAATGGAGGACCTAGTTTCAAGACCATACAGTTTCACAGAGATAAGTCCATAATTTCAAGACTATAAGGATACAAAGGCGTAATTGAGGGGCAATCTATCCTTGATGATCTTCAAGAAGGCCTTGTCTCTTTTAAATAACTTGCATCAAAATTGATCTTATTGCACTTGTGCAAGCCCTTAGAAATGCACTTAAACCCGTTTAAGTAATCTTTAATCTTAATGTGATCATTTTAAATTTATTTAGTTATACTATTATAAGTTTTGTAATATAGACATGGCTTTTGATCTTGGGTTAAATTTACTTTGCTGGCAACTAGTAAAAATACCTCTTGTAAACTGAGCACATTTGAGCAGGAGTCATTGACAGACAATAAACATGAAACACGTCCATGCCATCTTTTACAGACATGCTTTATATTAGAACTGCACTTTAAAATTACTACTGTATATTTGCTAAACAATACACATCAAAAGGCAAAGAATTAATAGCCTCATGAGCCCAAACCCAAAACATGGCTCTGCTAAAAGATGGACTAATGGTGGTTTCCGCTTGGCATATCTGAGTCTGCTGTAAGTGTGCCTCCTTCTTACCTAATTTGTAATTCACACTGCGTAGTAACTAAAAGATCTGCTGGGAGATCTTCAGAAAACCGAGACCATTTTCTTTGCCTTGTTTACACCAGGAGGCGGTATGGACTTGTCAATCAAATTTAAAAGGGCCATTTGTGACAATATGATCAAAACATTCAACTTCTTGTGACAGCTGGAGTTCAACACTGCTACATATCTATTGTGGTGATTGGATTATTATATCTCTTGTGATTTAAATATACATTCATTTCCAATAATACTGTCAAATATAAACACATACTGCGGAGTACATACAGGAGCTGTATAGTATGTTTAAATGGCTAATAAATCTACAAACAGGAGTATTTCATAATTACTATTTCTCTGGCTTTTATGCATCATTAAAAGGTATCCTCTAAAATGTTTTCGGGAAAGGGCCTATTGTAAATCATATCTTCAGCTCACAGTGCAACAACATTAGTTTCCTACTCTGGTGCAAATTTTGGATACCACTATGATGGTACTTCGGGAAATGCCTTACATAAAATTTACATACTGATAACATTACATTAAGACCAATGCACGTTAACTTTTCCATTCTGATTAGAATAAGAATCATTATTCTATTATATTCCTCAGAGAGCATCAGATAATTAATTATATAATGAGATAAGCGAGTGCTATGAATGAAATGCAAATACCTTGTAACAAATCCGTGACCAATTCATGGTTGTCCCAATGGCAATTCAGAACTTCATGGTTACAACTGGGCTAGAATTCAGATCCTTCCAAAGCACAGGTCACTCTCACAGGCGCAAAAGAAGAATCTGTTAATTGTCAGTAGTATTGGGCCTATGCACGCGCCTACCCATCTGAGCAGTTTTGGTTCTATGATGTGGAGGGCAATGCTATGTATCCCCACTAGCCAAATCAGTACAATACTTGCTTCAGAATTTTGATTTGGTAAGTAATTGTCCACATAAAATTCAAATGGATTTGAACTTCAATCCATTTTGTCCCCATTTTCCCAGCAATGAATGCCTGAGACAACTTTACATTAGTTTGGTCACCTACATAAAATAAACAATTTAATTCTACATTACATTTTTTCTCTTCCTTTTGGAGTATTGTAGAGCGTCCCAGTTTCTACAGGTTTACACTCTTCAGGCTAAAGCTCAGAACCTCCATCTTTCTGCCTGAACAGGGGATGCTGTTCAGAGCCTTCTAACACCTCTCCTTAATCTGCTGAAGGGGCAGTGTTGAGCGCTGCAAAACACTTCCTCCCCAACAGGGAGTGAGCATGCTGCCTTAGCAGTATTTCCAGCCCCTGCCAGCACAGGGAGTGAGACTGTGTGTGAAATCAGTTTGTGATTAGATTATTAATTCAACTTGCTGTCAATTGCAAGACCGGCCACACGCATCTGTAAAAAGCTTTCTATCATTCTCCCCTGCCTGCCTCTCTGCCCCCATTTGTGGCCCCAAAGAATGATGAGAAGGGCTGCACATATTGTACCATGATTATTTATATGTGAGCAACCAACAAACTGCATCTGAAAAATACGTGTTAGATTTACCCTTCATGATTAAGAGCATTCAGAGCTGGAAAATAAAAGTCCTTTTTTTCTGCCACTTTTCAGTTATTCATTAGCTGGCGAAGCTGAAATCTGTGATAAGAATCTGAACGCAGAGCAGGACTGATAAGTATTCTAATCCTATTGATGGGGAGGAGAAGAAAAAGAAAACCAGCTGGGATTTTTCACTTTTTTTGGTTGCTTTAGTTAAATCTAGATGTGTGCCATGCAGTTTGGAAATGTGTATCAAATGGCATTCTGATTACTATATCAATAATCAAACTGAAAGAATTAAAGGATAGCTAAACAGAAAAGGTATGTCACTGATAAGGATGCATATTGTTAAATGGAACATTACTGTAGCTTTAACATGGAAATGAGTTCCCATCCCTTTTTTTAGAAATAGAACATTCTAAGCAGTGCCTGGACTGGATCTCACGGAACTGGAATTCTAAACTATCTAACACTAGAGCCTTAAAGTGAATAAGACGACCTCACATCCTGCTCCAATCGCTCTTTAATTTAAAAATAGGCTGTTGCTTTAAGGCTTCAAACAAAGATTTATTGAGTTGATGTTAAATATTACAAATATAGGAAAATAACATGTGTTATGATTTCTGGTGAGGAAGTATGGACAAAATATTTTTTCTCTACAGATTATATACAAAGTATAAACATTTTCTTGAAGAAACCCACAATTCCTTTAGAAACAGATTTGAGGTTCTTAAGGAAAAATACCTCCAAAGCCACAATCTTATGATGACCTATACATGTGCTTAACTTCAAGCACATGACTAGTTCACTAAATTCAATGGGACTACTCACACTCTTGAACCATTTGCAGGATGGGAGCTTTATCTTGGGTGTGTATTGTTATGATGATGAGAAAAAGCATCGTGGAGAAAGGAAACAGTTACAAAAAATAGAAAAGGGGAGACACATACCATGATGATCTGGCATGCAAAAAATAAATAAATCCCAATTTCTCCCTTAATCTATAGTCTTTAACAACAGTAACTACACTGAATTATTTTTAAAAGGATGATTAAGATATTAAATTGGCTGTATTACATGATACATTTTTTAAAATATTAACAGCTAGCATTATATTCAAAGTCTAGGGGTAAATATAATATCCGTATATTTTAGGGGAGTGTTTCTATCACTGAAAAGACTGTCACCAAAGATGACAGTGATATTTGCTCCTGTTTTCTAAACCAAAATCTTACATAACTAGATAGTGGATTTGTATTCTGCTGGTTCATATTGCAAGGTAGGTATCTTGACTGTCGTTTAACTTGACTATTGATGAGCTGTTGAATAAACATCTAACCTACTTGGTTTATATTAGATTATTATATTCTATGAGCAGACTACTTAACCGATTTCTTTGATGGATTTTATTTTCTCAGTTCAGAAATGCTTGTTTACTATATCAGTCTAGAAAATGCAAGTCCAAGGTGATAAACTATATCAAGATTTTATGATATTTTAGTATTAAACTAGAAAACATTCTGTGCAGAAGAGAAATAAGATTATTTTCCCCACAGTGTTTAAAATACAGCAATTGTAAGCTAATGTACATGCCTATTTATATCACCATCTTGCTGCCAGATCAGTGTTTCTTCTACTTCTATTACTAGTGAAAATAATTATTTTAAAATCTGTTCCCCTCCTTTGCACATTCTACAATCTAGGCTTTGATGTTGTAGTCCCTTATATACATGAGTAAATTCCGTTGATATTCAAAAACTAAGATTTTGCAGAAGTCTTAAGACAGATAAACATGATGAGTAAGAAATCAAATACATGATGATGGGGGTGAGATCTGAATTGAAAGACTTCACAAAAAGGAGTCAGAGTAGCAGCCGTGTTAGTCTGTATCTGCAAAAAGAAAAGGAGTACTTGTGGCACCTTAGAGACTAACAAATTTATTTGAGCATAAGCGTTCGTGAGCTACAGCTCACTTCATCGGAGTGAAGCTTATGCTCACGAAAGCTTATGCTCAAATAAATTTGTTAGTCTCTAAGGTGCCACAAGTACTCCTTTTCTTTTTACAAAAAGGAGTAAGTTTTATGGAAGGACTGAAAGAAAGGATATTTCACAGACAAACTGTGGGTTGCCATT
Source organism: Lepidochelys olivacea (assembly GCF_965140295.1). Lineage (NCBI taxonomy): Eukaryota > Metazoa > Chordata > Testudines > Cheloniidae > Lepidochelys > Lepidochelys olivacea. Next base: position 90,460,845 of record NC_140418.1, on the reverse strand, counting down.
CCAACCTAAGGGACAGCAACATTAAAGATGATGTGAAATAGAAAATGGGAAAAAGGAATACTAGAAGAAGATTGAAATTATACTAATTTAGGCCCTCGTCCTGCAAACTGTTGCATGCACGCAAACTCCCATTGACTTCAGAGGTGGTCCCCTTAGAACAAGAGATTGCTCACAAAACAGTTTTCAGGATAAGGGCCTTAAAGACATTCAGATTAGTAAGTCTGTCTTCCAAACATGCAGTTATAAAGTTCATCCACTCTCTACATTATTCATATATTTTTACTTGTATCATGGCATTTCCTAGAGGCTGGGGCCAGGGCTCAGAGCCCCAGTGTGTTAGGCACTGTACACACATGTGGAATAATGGGAAGACCAGACCCAGATGGTATTCATCCAGCAGCTCTGAAAGAACTCAAATATGAAATGGTAGAACTACTAACTATGGCTTAAATCAGCTTCTGTATCAGACGACTGGAGGATAGCTAATGTAATGCTGATTTAAAAAAAAAAAAAGGTTCCACAGGCAATCTGGCAATTACAGGCCAGTAAGCCTAACCAAGCAAATGAGTTGAAACTATAGTAAAGAATAGAATTATCAGACACATAGATGAACACGATACGTTGGGGAAGAGTCAACATGGTTTTTGTAAAGGGAAATTATACCTTACCAATCTCTTAGAATTCTTTGAGGGGGACAACAAGCATGTGGATGAGGGTGATCCAGTTGCTATAGTGCATTTGGACTTTCAGAAAGCCTTGACAAGGTCCCATACCAAAGGTGCTTACACAAAATAAGCAGTCATGAGTAGGTTAAGATTTTGTCACGGGTGTTTTTAGTAAAAGTCAGACAGGTCATGGGCACTGAACAAAAATTCATGGAAATCTGCGAGCTGTTCCTGGGGCCGCTGCTCTGCTGGCAGGGGCTGACCACCACCTCATTGCTCTGGTGGCCCAGAGGCTACTGCTCCACCGATGGGTTGGCTGCTGGCCCGCTGTTCCTGGGCAGGGCCTGACAGCTGCTCCAGCCCTGCTGCTGCGGCTGGCTGAAACCGAAGAAGTCATGGAGGTCCCAGAAAGTCATAGAATCATATCCTTAGTCATGAGATACGAGAAATGTCCTCTCATGGATCAGTAACTGGTTAAAAGATAGGAAACAAAGGATTGGAATAAATGGTCAGTATTCATAGTGGAAGGAGGTGAATAACAAGGTCCCCCAACTACCAACCGATGCGTGAAAAGTAATACACATTGGAAACACAATTCCAATTATATGTACAAAACGATGTGGTTTAAATTAGCTGTTACCACTCAAGAAAGAGATCTTGGAGTCACTGTGAATAGTACTCTGAAAACATCCACTCACTGTACAGCAGCAGTCAAAAATGCTAACAAATGTTTGGAACCATTAGGAAAGGGATAGATAAGACAAAGTATCATAAAACCTCTATATAAATCCATGGTATGCCCCCACCTTGAATACTGCATGCAGTTCTGGCAACCCCATCTAAAAAAAAAATATATTAAAATTGGAAAAGATACAAATAAGGGAAACAAAAATGATTACAGGTATGGAACAGCTTCCATATGAGAAAAGATTAATAAAACTGGGACTGTTCAGCTTGGAAAAGAGGTGACTAACGGGAGATATAATAAAAGTCTATAAAATCGTGACTGATGTAGAGAAAGTGCATAGGGAAGTGTTATTTACCCCTTCACATAACACAAGAACCAGCGGTCACCCAATGAAATTAATAGACTGCAGGTTTAAAACAAACCAGTAAATACTTCTTCACACAAGGCACAGTCAATGTGTGGAACTCATTGCCGAGGGAAGTTGTGCAGGCCAAAAGTATAACTGGTTAAAAAAGTTAGATAAATTCGTGGAGGAAAGGTCCATCAATGACTACTAGCCAGAATGGTCAATGATGCAACCCCATGCTCTGAGTGTCCCTAAACTTCTGACTGCCGGAAGCTGGGACAGGACAACAGGATGAATCACTGGATAATTGCCCTGTTCTGTTCATTCCCTCTGAAGCATCTGGCACTGTCCACTGTTTGGCTAGATGGACCATTGGTCTGATCCAATATGTTCTAATGTTAAGTTCTTAAAAATAGTCCCTGCCCAAATAGCTTATGATCTAAGTATATGACAAGAGGCAACAAATACAACAAATAGATTGGGAGTTAGAGTGTATTTTACTGTTTCTTAGCAGAGAGCGCCTCTAAAATTGCAGCTGTTTTGTTTGAAATTAAAGGAATCTTAGATATCAAAGGCAAATTTGCTTTCAATCTGACATTACATGATCAAAAATATTAAATCTGTTTTAGGCTGTAACCTAGACCTAATTTTTACTGATTCAAACATGGCAGCTTACATGCATATATATGCAAAGAAAAACACTAATGGAAATGTTAAAGATGAAAGAAATGTTAATGTATTTTCAGGTTTAAAAATCCTTCAGGGCAGCAATTCAGCATGGTTATGATGATTTCTACAGGATCTTGCAAATCCCTCCCTGCAGGATTCTGCAGGGAAAACCAGCTTTGTGCCTGACTTCCTACAAATTCAGTTTCCATATATAGGTATGTTTTGTGTATCTAAATATTCCTTATCCAGAATTATTGTTTATCCAAAAGACTGTCATGACAAATGACTCAGATAATGTATTCGAAGGGGCAGGGTCAAAGGGCTAGCAAAATGGAGATCAACATTTGAGCCTCATTGACCTTAGAGACTGATGGTTTCTCAGCATCAGAGTTGGGAAGTGCTGACTCCTGGGAGGGAGAGGAGATGCTAAAGAGAATTCTCAGTTTGCTAAAGAATGACCTGTTGAGTGTATTCAGTTACCTCTGAACCGGCTTAAGCCTGATGAGTCATTCCTGACTCAGATAGTGTGATTCAACCAAGATTCAGCCAATCCATAGGCAAGGATCCACCCAGGTGATCCCAAGACCGGTATACAGGCTCCTAAGGGAAGCAGTCTCTCTAGTCTGCTCAGTGTCAATACCTAGCTAGGATATTCACTCATGTTGCCAGTAGTGTCAATAGACTGCTCCTACGCTAGCCTGTGCCAGTTTCCATGCTAGCCAGGCCCTGTTCCAGCCTGATTCTGTTCCTGTCTCAGCCGGCTAGCTGGCAATTTTGACATTGAGAAAACCAATAAATGCATCTGGTGGAAAAATTATGGTGTTGCTTGTTGGAGAGGATTATTCCTTAGTGGCAGGGAGATGGAGTATTAAAAGGGAAAAATAGTAGATTTTGGTGAGTATTTTTAGTCCCATACCTGATAGGGAGAAACAGAATACGATATGGTAACAAATAACCACTGCTAATGCAGTGACTGACACACCATCATTTGGACTGGTAACTTAAACCATTATTTTGGGAACTAGCTTCCTGGTAGAGATGCATAAAGGGGAAGAAAATGAGGCCATGTTGAACTGGTATGAAAGATCCAGAATGATACAAACACTGCTAGGTACTTAGAAAGCAAGTTATCTCCCTTGTGGCTGCATCTGTTTCACAGGGAATGGTAAAACCTTTTAGCGATTAAGCTCTTACTGTGCAGATCTCATAGTACTTGATTCCCACTCTTCTCAAGTTTTGTTTATGTGTTGGAGCTAAGAGGTTTAAATGTTTTATGTATGCTTTCACTTAGCCTTCTATTGCCTATCACCACTCCCACAGCCTGCCAACAGTACCACACCACTCTCGGTTCCCAAGAGTTGCTTCGCACTTTGCCCAATTAGAAAAGGAGGACTTGTGGCACCTTAGAGACTAACCAATTTATTTGAGCATGAGCTTTCGTGAGCTACAGCTCACTTCATCGGATGCATGCAGTGGAAAATACAGTGGGGAGATTTATATACATAGAGAACATGAAACAGTGAGTGTTACCATACACGCTGTAACCAGAGTGATCACTTAAGGTGAGCTTTTACCAGCAGGAGAGCAGGTGGGGGGGGGACCTTTTGTAGTGATGATCAAGGTGGGCCATTTGCAGCAGTTTATGCATTTGCAGAATAAGATTTGCTCAGAGCCTTTCTGGGGCAGAGATTGGCAGTTATAGCTGTTCCTCTATGCCTTTTTCAGTGGAGGGTAGGCCAATGCATTCATTAGCTATATATTTGTCCCTTCCCAATCCCACCTCTACCCAAAACCCTACACCTCCTTTTTTCCACCATTAAGATCTTTCTCGGTGCTCCAGTTTTCCCCCATTACACAATGGAAGCAACATGCTTTCATTAATGCTCTCTGTTCCCATGGGGGGATGTTGGTGAGAAACCCATGAACAAGAAGCTAAAAGAGGGAAGAAGGAAAACAAAAACAAACAAACAACAAAACAGACAGCCCGAGGAATATATAGGTAAAGCTAGTAATTCCGCCTGTAATTCAGATTGTCTGACACTTCTCATTAGAAAAGAATATCTTCAATTGCTTATAACTTGGCCAAACTTTAACTGTGTGGGCTAAATTTTTGCATTCTGGGAATCTGCCTCAGGCTCATTGTTTAATTTCAGATAAGGGTTCAGCTGTTTCCAAGAATGTCTTTGTAATGGTCTCCACTCAGAGTCTTGTTGGGAAGCATGGTCTAGTGGTCACGGCCACAACCCTAGACTACCAAGGGAGTTATGGGGAGGGGAGCCCAGGCCCTCCCACTCTACCAGGCTCCAACCCAGGGCCCTTTTAGCTACCAGTAACCTTACAACCAAGACTACTTAAGGCTGTCCTCCCTGGATCTCTTCCTCCCCTCTCCTTTCCTCGGGTCACCTCAATCCAAGGCCTTCGCCTGATGGGAAAATCCAAATCCCAAGAAAGCAAGAGGGAGTTGCCACTGTCCAGGACCACAGAATATGTCCCTCTCTGATTGTCTCTGTGGTGTGTCTTCCCTTCCCTCACAGAGGGCCCCTTTGGGCAGCTGTGTCAGAGCCTTCAGGTTTCACTCTGCTGGAGCTGTGGGCTGCAGGTCTGCTCACCTTCCACACTGCTCACCAATTGAGCTAATTTGGTGCCTTTTAATTCCTCCAGCAAACGGAGCATTTGCTGCAGGTGTGGCAGGGCAGGGCTGGCTGAACCCAAAATGAGCCTTTAAGCCCTTGTTGCTCAGTGTGGGGTTTGTACACCCCATCACAGTCTTGCTCATGTTAAAAAATTCTGTTTTTTCCTTTGAGAAAAGAAAAGTTCCCCATGCCTTGGAAAAGAGACATGAAATTTGGCTGGGGCATGGCCTTTGTTATCTCTGTGAAAAATCCACTCAAATCTGGGCAAATTATAAACTTTAAAAGATTGTGCTTTGCGCATGTTCTGTGAAGACTAGCTAGAGCTTATCAGCTAAAATCATAAAAGATTCCATCCTCACTGAGCATGCTCAAGCCTCTCACTGCCCCTAGTGCTAACCAGACTGTTGTGCACCATCCCCACATAGTGTGATTGACCATGCTCCATCTTCTCACAGCTCCCGTGTGTGACCAGCCTTTACACATGCCATTCCTTACACAGTGACTGAGTGTGCTTCAGCCCAAGGCTATGGAGACTCAGAAGGATTTTCCTTGTAATGGCTGCTGCAGCTGCTCTGTGACAAGGTGGGGTCAGGCACAGATTGAGAACAGGGAGTCTGTCTCTCCAGTGCTGTCAATGACCCTCTTCCTGAATCTGTCAGATTCGTATGCGAGGAGGAGGGAAGCAGACCGGGGAAGGCAAAGGATGGGGATAAGGAGTCCGGTAAGATTGCGATTGGAGGAGGTAAAAAGAAACTGATGGGGAGTTGGAGTGAGGAGAATGGGATTGCTTAGACAAGAAGAATGGGACCCAGTGGGGGGACAGCGGACGGAGACTGATTGGGCAAGGAGACTGGAACTGGGAGCCTTAATGTAGGGTTTTTTTGGTGTGTAAGAGATATAAAACCCAAAATCCACCTCCACAGATTTTATTTATATACAAGCTTTGACATATTTAGACTAAAACAGAACTGAGATCTCAGGTTAGAATTAGTATGAACATAAAGGACCATTTCCTCAGCTGGTGTAAATCAGTGTCAATGTGGAAATGAGACTTTAAAGCAGGGTATTTAGTGGAATGTAATATCCAGCTTCACCAAATGCCTTACGATCTTTGGAAAGGTTACACTGTTGACTCACATTTAGTTTGTGATCCACTATGTCCCTGAGATCCCTTTCAGCAGTACTCCTTTCTAGGCAGTCATTTCCCATTTTGTATGTGTGCAACTGATTGCTCCTTCCTAAGTGGAGTACTTTGTATGTGTCCTTATTTAATTTCATCCTATTTACTTCAGACCATTTCTCCAGTTTGTCCAGATCATTTTGAATTTTAATCCTATCCTCCAAAGCACTTGCATCCCCTCCCAGCTTGGTATCATCTTTATAAGTGCACTCTCTATGCCATTATCTAAATCATTGACAAAGATATTGAACTGAACTGGACCCAGAACTGATCCCAGCAGGACCCCACTCCATATGCCCTTCCAGCTTGACCGTGAACCACGGACAACTGCTCTCTGGGAATGGTTTTCCGACCAGTTATACACCCAACTTATAGGAGGTTGTATTTACCTAGTTTATTTATAAGAAAGTCATGCAAGACAGTATCAGAAGCCTTAGTAAAGTCAAGCTATACCACATCTACCGCTTCCCCCCTATCCACAAGGCTTGTTACCCTGTCAGAGAAAGCTGTTAGGTTGGTCTGACATGATTTGTTCTTGACAAATCCATGCTGACTGTTACTTATCACTTTATTATCTTCTAGCTGTTTGCAAGTTGATTGCTTTCTAAACTAGTTTTAATTCAAGGCCTGAGTTTCACAGCTGTTATAGTTTTATGAGTAGCCCATGAAGGAAATTGACCCTTCAAGTTCCGCTTAATATTTTTTCCTCTAAAGAAACGTCATTGTATTATTATATTGTATTACTATTGTTACTCTGTTTTCTATCCTTAGGGACGTCTTGGCCTGGTGAGTAATGTCCATTGTTGTAGTTCAGGAAGCTTGATATTCCTTGATAAGCAGTTCTGGCTTTTATGTTTAATATTATACTTATGTGGACAAAAAAGATTTCAAGCATGAAACTACTGAAAACAATGGAAAGGACTTAAAAGAGGAGAAGAAATCTAATGCAATTTTAAGTTGCAACTTCCTATGAGTCAATTTCCCCCAAATCACATCTTTATCACAGGGTTTAAATTAGAGATACATGATGCTCATCCATTTTGTTAGCTTATATTAGGTTTTTCCAATAGATTTGTGAGGGGACTAAACAGAACAAAAATGTGACTCAGAAAAGCTGGTTAACTTTTTGAAAGTTAACCTTTAATTGCTACAAGCATGAAAATGTTAAATGTTTAATAATTCTGATGCCCTTGATTCAGGAAAGAACTGATGCACATGCTGAAAAGAGTTGCTATTCAGGAAAGTACTTAAGCAGGCACTTTAAATTTAGGTTGATAAAGTTCAGCATGTGCTTGAGAGCCCTTCCTGAATTGGGCTACTTTCCTGTATTGGGGCCTATACTTGTAGAGAAGAGTTATTTACGTTAGTATACTTATATGTACAATGGATATCAGTGTCTATTTACATACTGACTACTGAAGATGTGTTTTGCCAGCTGCCTTCCCCAGATACAAAGAAATGAATGTGTGGCTGATGCCCTCAAAATGCTAAATACTAGAAGTTATACTGTTTATTAAAATAGACAGAGTGCTTCCAATGGAAATATAGTACACCTCAAATTATAATAGTAGTTGACTTTCTATAGACACCCTGCCCTCCACTCCAGCCAATCACAAACTTCCTTGGCTTTTAACCCCACTTCTGCTGGGTCACTAGCCTTCTTGAAGACGGGTATCACATTTGAAATCCTGGCTTCTGGGAATCAAGTCTCTTGTTTCTTTATAGATCCATGGTGGGAGAATATACTCCAGCCTCCTGGTTTGCAACACCTTGCGATCACTGCTCACTGTGGTATTGAAGGCAGTGGAGTGAAGTTAATGAGCATTTCTCCTTAAAGGCTGTGGTTGGCTCAATGGGTCCAAGATTTCACTCCATAAACAACATGGCTAAGCTATAGTATTTCATCGTTGTTTCACCCTGAGATATAAGAGGCAGAAGAAATGAATAAAGGAAGAAGGACTGACCTAGACAATTTATTGACCTGCTTTTTAATAGTCTGCAATTACTTGGAAGTCCACCTGAGTATGCCTTAATATCACTTAATATCCTTAATATCACTCTAGAAACTTGCTTCTTCTTTAGGTTGCCAAATCAACATTTATCTGGCTTGTTACCACATCCCCAATTTGTGCTTTTCAGGGGTTCTTTCTGCACTAGCCTAGATATTTGAAAACTGACGTGGGAGTAGTCTGAAGACTCCCTAAGGTCCACGGCTGCCTACTGCTTTTGTTAATTGTTTTCTTTATTGCAGCACCTTTGAACAAGTAGAATGTGGTGCTGATTTTTAAAGGAAACTTTTTTTAAAAAAGGAAACTTCCAATATGGCTATGCTGCAAATATGTTGCTAACTTGGAGCTTGTGTCAATCCATGATTGTACAGCTGGACACCACACAATTACTTTGAATCCCACACCACATGTTCAGAAATTACATAAAATGATGGTTTGGATTAAAAATATAGTTTAGTAATAAATTGTTTTGTGGAAAGAATGTTCTCAAATACACAGTCACAGGCCAGTTTTTTCTGTTTCCTTTCCTTGCTATAAACTACAGAGAAAAGGCTGCTTAGCTGCTATCAAAATTGGAGTAACTGGGTGAAATGTAATGGGCTGTGATATACAGGAGCGTAGACTTGATGATCTAATGGTTTCTTCTGGTCTTAAACTCTATGAATCTATGAACCTAAAGGATTCCATAGATTCTGAGATAAAATTTCTGAGTGGAAAGGGCCAGACAGTAAAAAACGTATGGCTATGGATTCCAAATCACATGCTAACAGGTTTATATAACTGCTCTCTTGATCAGGAAAAGGATGCTGATGGAGATCAAAGAGGCAGCTAACTCTAAATAAAACAGTAACAATGGGTGACCTGCACAGAAACTGATCAAACGTTACCACAGAACAAGGTTTAGAGGAGCAATTTCCTGACATCTTAAATGACTGCTTCTTGGAACACTTAGTTCTTGAGCACAGAAGAGGTGATGCTATTCTCTGCTTAGTCCTAACATGTAGCATTTAGTTCAAGTAATCATAGTGGAGCTGCTAAATAAAAGCAACTATAGTATAATCAAGTTCAACATTCTTGGAGGAAAAATCATACCCAAAAGTAGCACAAAAAGACACTAAACTTTAGAAAGGGGGATTCAAAGAAAATGAGGAAACTAATTGAAAGCCCTGAAAGTCCAAAGTGAGGATTTGGAAAGTCCTCAGATTGAACACGTGCACTACTTAAGCATGCTTGCACAGAGCCAGAGAAGGAAGGCAATCAGAAAAGGAAGCAGAAAGGTAAGTAAAAACACAATAAGGCTAAATGGTAAGGTTCAAAAAATTATTTGAGCCAAACAGGAATCCTTCAGCAAATGAAATCTGAATGCTATTAAAGCCAATAGAAAAAACCACAAACTATGGCAGGTAAAATGTAAAGGCTAAACGGGAATTTGAAAAGGAAATAAAAATAGTTTTAAAAGTAATAAGCAATTAAAGAGGGTAAGGACATTGCAGAAAAAGTAAATTTTTTTTCCTTCAGTCCTCACACAAAAGATGCTGGGGAGATATCTACCTCTATTCAATGAAGCTAAGGCACTATCAGAAATTGGGCTGACAAAAGAGAAGGTGCTGGAACAAACATAAATTAAAGGACCACAATGCATCAGGACTGGAAGGGTTCTGAAGGAATGAAGTAGCTCAGCTGCTTACAAAAATCTGCAATTTCTCATTAAAATCAGCTACTGCACTGAAGGACCAGAGGACCATACTTATATTTAAAAGAGGAGATAAGGGGCACTGTAAGTCTAGTAGATTAGACAGGCATGATTTTATTTTACAGAATCTGTGCTGGACTAGAAGGCCTCAACAGAAAAATTGGTTGAAACAATAATTAAAATGAGAATTATAAATCATGCAAATGAACATGATGTGATAGGGACAAATCAGCATGGCTTCTGTAAAATTAAAATCATCTCTCTCTAATGTACTAGAAGTGGTTGTGTGTATAAATGAGAACCTGCTGACGTAATTTATTTGGACTTTAAAAAAACCTGTGACAAAAGCTCTTACAAGAAGTTGTTTAAAAAGTGATAGGATGAAAGTCAAGTACATACAACCAGATTTCTGTGCTCATGCTGAACCCCAGTGACTTAAGTATGTCTATCTGTGTTATATGGCCCTCATCACAACAGTATCTTCAATCAGTGGGTCTGAAGATGAGCCCATGTGACAGAAAACAAAGAGTAGGGGAAATTACTCAATTATTAATATGGGAACAGGTTACCAATGTGGTGTCTCAAGGTTCTGTATTAGAATTGATGTTGTTTAATTTATTTATCAGTGATCTGGAAAGCAAGGTGAGCAGGTAAGTGGCAAAATTAGCAAAAGACATAAAGTTATTTAGGTTAATCAATACTAGAGAAGATTGTGAGGAATTTCAGAAGGGAGGTGAATTTCAGTGTTGACAAATGCAGTGTGATGCACATTGGAAGGTAACATTTGCATTATTTGGGTACCTTGCTGGTCTCTAAACTAACTATAACCATTCAGGAAAAAGACCTGGGCATCACTGTGGGGTGGTCAGTTGAAATTCCTGCTCAATTTGCAAAGTTAGTCTAAAAAGCAAACTAAAGGTTAGGATGGACAAGAAATGGGTTAGAAAATAATACTGAAACTCTAATAATGCCACTAGGTAATACTCTGTTTATTGCTGGTCAATCTGTACCAAAAAAAGACATTGCTGACGAAAATTATCAGTGGCATGTTAAGGCTATAAACAAAGAGAAACTGAAAACACAGGGTCTGTTTATTTAAAACAATGAATCAGAGAAGATACCATAAAGAACATGAGTACTATAAAGAAGGTAGATCCCACTTGCCCCTTCTCATAGTACTGGAAAAAGGATATAGTCAATAGAAATGAAAGACAAAAAAATTAAAATTGATAAAAGGAAATACTTTTTATACATAATGTATTATTGTGGAACTCATTGCTGCAAGATATCATGGATACCAAGAGCTTAGTATGATTTTTTTTTAATTAACCATTTAAATGGATATAGTGAATATCCAGTTACAGTAGACAGGATGCTTTTTTAAACAGTTTCAGGACATAAACCAACTGTTTTGATGGAGATGAGAAAGATACTTCCCTATGGAAGGTTATTTCATAATTGGGGTGTCTAGCACCTTCCTCAGGATTATGTGGTATGGGGTCATCGTCAGAGAAAGAATATTAAATAGATGGACCACCGGTCTGATCCATTATGTTAATACCTCTGTTTCTATCTTCCTAATTTACAACTCCAATGCGGACATTATGCCTCTCATTTATAATAGTTCCTCTTCTTGACATGTGATAGAAAAGCGGTGTAATAAAGGTATGATTAGCGGGAATGTTGGAGAGGCTGATCATTACTTCCTGATGCTAGTCACAAGAACTGGATTAAAATGTTATCTCATGTGGCAGGGATCAGTATCCACTGATTCCAGTGGTTTCTATGAAAGTGGTTAAAGAGGTTTCTCTGCGTTACTTTCAAAGTGATTGTGTTCCCATAAGAGTGCTTCACTGCTTAGAAGTCAAAGGAGATATTTTGCCAGAGTTTTTGGCCTGTTATATTTTCTCCTCTTTATGCTGCATTACCCAGAAGGAAACTTGTCATTTTGTGTTGCTGACTTTAGCATGCATTCTTGTTTTTCTCTGTTGCATCATAAATATTTTCTTAAGACCCATTGCTTGACACCAGTCTATGTTATGCTGTGCCACATTGGAATGGGTGTTCTATTGCTCAGGGCTTCAAGAAGAGACGAAGTCACACATACTTGCGCACTGAAAATTTTAAGACGTGTGGTGATATTTTAAGAATATGCTCATAGAATATTAAACAAACAGCATACTTTCCAGTGCTGCTGCCGAGAGCCATACTTCATTCTCTATTACGTGACATGACTGTTTTGAATTTGTTTTTTCCCTGTTCTGCTGCTTGCAGTCTGTACATAGAAACCTAATATTCCTAGAAGAATATCTGTCCCAAACCCCATTTTGTATACAGAAAGTATAGTGAAACTGGTCCACACCTAGAAAGAGAGAGATTTTCACAGGTTAAACCTATACCATTTATAATTAATGATAGGAACAATATTTTGTTCTTCTGTAGCATCTTCCATGAGAATCTCAGTGCACTTTACAAACATTAATGACTCAAAATGACCCATTAAAATAACAGTTATTATTATTTCTGTTTTCAGACAGGGGACCTGAGCTATGCAATGTCTTGCCCCAGCTAGGAATAAGACTCAGATCTCTTCCCTCCCAGACCTGAGCTTTTGCCACAAGGTTGTGTCCTGGCCACCCTCCGTTCTGACCTTTTCACAAAGATCAAGTGTGTGGCATCAGTTTAATATCTGCTCAGTCTTCCAGCGGGGAACTACCCATCCTCGGGGAACGGACTTGAGGTTCTAACCGGTCTACACGCTCACAGGTTTATCAAAGTCAAAATTCCAGCACCCCATCCGCTGGTGGGTGAGGCCTCCGGAAAAGGCAGGCTGGCTGTCAGTGTGAGATCCCTTGGGGTCGCAGCCAGGTAAATATGGTGGGCCTGCTGTAGGTTGAGCGAACACCAATGCACACTCCAGACCCGCAGAGAAGAGGAAAATCCTGGCTGGGAAGTTGCAGAAGGTTTGAAGGCCTGCGAAGGGGCGTGTGCACCCCCCCCCCTCCCGGCTCCCCACTACCCTCCCCGCGTTTCAAGCACACCACTGAGGCGTGCACCGAGCCCGCGAGCAGCTTGGTGGCACCAGACACCTCCCTTTCCCCCCTTGGTGACTCCGATCCCGGCCCGGCTCCTCCCCCTGCTCCGCAGTTTCCCTCCCTCCGCAGCCACCGCTGTTTTCAGTCGGCAGCGAAGCGGAGCCCATCCCGAAGCTGGCTCAGTGCGCCCGGAGCGGGAGCGCCGGCGGGCGGGCGGGCGAGCTAGGTGCGCGCCGCGGGCGCCGCTTGGCCCTCCGGGGAGGAGCGTCAGGGGCAGGCTTTTGCGTCCCCAGCATGGAGGGGTGGGCCGCCGCGCCCCCGAGCCCCGCGCCCTAGTGGGACCCCTCCAGGCCAGGGAGGGGCTGCCCAGAAGTTTGGGAGGCGCTGGGGAAAGTTTGCTGCGGGGGGGGGGCTGCGCGCTGCGGCCCGGGGAGGGAGGGTCCGTCCCCCCCGCCGGTCTCTCCAAGGCGCCCGCGGCAGCATGGCGAGGGGGGCAGGTCGGGAGGAGGCCGCCTGGCCGGCGCGCTGCTCCTCCGGCCGCCGGAACCCCCGCTTCCTCTCCCCCTGGCGTCGGGGCAGCGCTTTCCAGCGGCCCCTCTGGCTGGTTTACATGGCGCTTCTCTGGAGGCTCAGCGCGGCCGAGACGGAGTTTTCCATCTTGGATGAAGCGCAAGTTTTAGCCGCTCAGATGAAGAAACTTGCCACAGAGGAGCTGGGGGTCGTCACTATGCAGGTACCGTTCCCCCTCCACGCCTCTCTTCCCCCCTGCCCTCTTCTCCTTCCTTCCTTCCTTCCCTGCCCCTTGTTCTCTTCCTCTCCTTTCCCTGTGTGCGCTCCCTCTCTCCTGCCTCTGCTCCTCTCTCCCTTCATCCTTTCTTCCTGGTTTTCTTTCTTCTATCTGGCTCCTCTTCTCCTAATTCTCGCTCCCTCCTCCTCTCGCTCCTCTGCTTCATTCCTGTTTTTCTTTCCATTTCTTTCTTTGCAAACTTCCCTCCCGCTTGTCCCCCCACCCCCGGTCGCCTTTCTCCCCCGCAAGCCCCTCGCTTCTGCCCCGACTTGCAGGGAGCCGGTGAGAGCCCTGTGGCTGTGGAGTCTCTTCCCACAGTGGCCACAGTTCCCCCCACCATGCAGCTTTGCCTGACACACAGACGACCCCCCGTCCTCCCTCCAGTCAGTAGGGGTTGTTTTTTGTTGCCATTTGCTGATCAGTAAGCTCCTGGATCGTTGTGGTTTAGTGCATCCCTATAAAGTTTTGAAACATGACTCCCTGTTGGAGGCTGTTGCCTCGTGGGGCAGGGATACTTTGTATTTTATGAGGGTCTTGAAACTGACTATTTTGCATACTTTTGTCTCTTCAGTTTCAGGGACCTGTGCCCTTTGTGAGGCAGAGGCAAGCTTGATCCTTGATAAATCTTTAGGTGGATTTGATTATTGTTTTAAAACTCAAAAAGTATTTCCTTCTTGGACTTTGGTTCTGTTTTTTGTTTATATTCATGACTATATACAATTCCCGAAAACTAACCAACAGCATATATGTGTGTGTGTATGTATGTGTATATATATATATATCTCCTGAGCTTTTAAATTAAGAATACTGAAACTTTTATTTCGCAAGATTCAAAAAGAGGTTTTGAATTGTAAACTTTAGGTTTATTTATAAAACAAGCTGTAATTGAAGGTGGATATTTTGAGACTTCTTTAAGTATAGCAATATTTAAAGCTGAATTTAATACTAACTGGTTTTGAACAAAGTCCTTTAGGTCCATGTACAATTTTAGCTTTTTCATCTCCAAATATTTTTCTTTCTGATGTCAGTAAATCACAAACTGTAGTTCCTTCATGGAAGGAGAGGTTTTTTTATATGTGGAATTTACACACAGATGATGATGAGATAGGGAGACCATTCTTTCTGAAGGGAATATGCAATTTGACAAATTTATTATCTTCCTGCATCTCATTTCCTGACATTGTAATTTCTATCAGCTCCAGGAGGAGAGAGGTGATTAGGAATTATTTGTATCCCTGCCTTCGTGGTTGCATATTAATGATAGTACAACTACTTTCAGTAAAAATACTGAATGCATCTGATGAAGTGAGCTGTAGCTCACGAAAGCTCGTGCTCAAATAAATTTGTTAGTCTCTAAGGTGCCACAAGTACTTCTTTTCTTTTTAGTAAAACTACTGTGATTTCTGTAATCACTGGCTGGAATTGCATAGGATGCTAATAGCTATGTTACAACAATCAACTACAACATACACACACAAAAAGTGAAATCGGATCCCAGATGCACTGCAATCCAAGGTATAGGCAGTACCAAACGCAGTTTTAAAAGCCTCACAAATTGAGTAGGTGACACTTTTATGTGGTCAGCAGGGGTCCCTCCCCAAATGGCCCTTTATCTTCTCCAAACTGGCTTCATTCTACCACCTTTGAAACATCATTGTGTTGGCTGGCCTCCTAGGGCTGGGGCTTTGTCCAGGAAAATACCAAGCTGTTGTCTTGTCTTTTATAATCAGACATGTATGTAAATGACTTCACTTAACAAGGTAGATAGAAGTAAATTATTAATGCAGAGAACATTAGGGAAATCACTTTTTCTGTCTAGAGATCTAGAGGCATATTTACCGCCTGAAAATTATATATATAGTCCTATAAATGGTGGAGCTTCTGGTTAATGGAAATTAAATGAGTATGATCATATTTCTCAACTTATTTCTCCACTGTAAAAAAAAAAAAAAAAAAAACCCTTCTTGACAAGTGCTAGCAGCTTCAACACGTGTCTTCTTTGGTTTGTTTTTAGGTTGTTTCTTTTTTAAAGTCAGCTCACATAAAACATATGCTCAAAATTATCTTCCATAACAACACCTCATTGTGTTGTAGGCAGGCATAAAATGAACCAGGTTCCTCCACAAGAATTGTAGCCGGTCGTGGCTATTGGCTTAGGAAGCAAGCTTGATGCCAGGGTATAGGTATGCAAAATAACAACACTAAATGCTGTGTGCATTTATTGTTACTTGAATCGTGTGAGGCCAAAAGCAGTTAATACAGTGAAGCCAATAGTTGACAGGATGAGCCCTAGATTCTTTAAAATATTTGGCCGTTTTAAGTCCCATCAAGCCAATTTGAACGTTCCCCACTTCCTCCGTACATTGCTACAGCTGTTTCAGATTAAAAACTGGTTGAAAACAAACTCCCTGTGACTTTAGAAGCTTCTCTGATGATCTCTTCCAACAGTTGAACAAAAATCTTTATAAAATTTCAACTCTTTAAATTTAAGCAGTTAGTCCTCAAAAAGGGCTGCATGCAATTAAAACAGAATTATTATCTTTGGTATTTATGTAGTGCTGTTAGTGGACTATATGGTAGGAAAGCTGTGCCAGTCAACGTGTTCCATGTTCCAAAGAGCTGTCAGTCTGTGGGCAAAAGTTTGTTATACTACATTGTTCTGTATTGCACTGTGTGATCAGGTATCCTTCCTATTGGAAGGCATTTAGGAACAAATGAGGTTTAACCAAGATGGTCAGCGAAGCAACCCCATGGTCTGGGTGCCCCGACACCTCTGACTGCCAGACGCTGGGACTGCATGATGGGGATAGATCACTCGATAATTGCCTTCTTCTGTTTACTCTCTATGAATCATCTGGTGCTGGCCACTGTCAGAAGACAGGATACTGGACTAGATGGACTGTTGGTCTGACTCAGTATGGCCGTTCTTATGGGGTTTTGGAGAAAGAATGAGGGAGCTTTGTGTACCTTAATTGGGAGGTTGCTCTAAGCATGGAAGAAGCCCCAAAAGCGGGAGTGAGTGAAAGAGACAAAGGAAGTGGCTAGGATTAGTGCTTGGGCAGAGTTAAGAGCATGATAGGGAGGAGATGAGGGCCGAGTTGTGGAGAGCCAGGAAAGTAAAGAGGGGAAACTAGCATAGATACCTAGATATGATTTTGGGCAGCAGTGTTCAGCATAGACTGGAGATGAGAGGAGCAAAAGGTGGCAGTGCTTAAAGCATGAAACAAATAGGGCATGCTGTAGTATGTGGTCAGTTGAGAGGGAGAGGGAGAGAGATGGATTTTTATTTTTTGAGAAAGCGAGCATACATAGAAAAGGAAATGGCATGATTTGACAAGAACTTGAATGTGAAGAAAGGAGAGGGTGTGAGAGGAGTCAATGGTGACTCCAAAGTCATGAGCTTTGGTGATGGGAAGGATGGAGATGGGAGGTAGAGAAGAATTTGAAGGAACAATAAGTTTAGTGGCTGCATCGAGTCTGAGGTGGCAATGAAATATCCAATGAATGTTAGGCTGCAGTATCAGAGAGGCAGGTGGAAATCTGTAAATAGACTGAAGGCGAGAGGTTGATTTGGCGTATGTGAATCTGGGAAAGAGTCCGAAGAGGAGAAAACTGAAGGTGGGACCACCAAAAGAGAAAGGGAGGGAGGATGAGATGGAGCCTCCAGAGGAAACATTAAAGGAGCATCTGGAGAGGTAAGAGAGGAACCAGGAGAGCACTGAGCCTTAGAAGCCCGTGAAAGGGGAGGGTGTATATATATAAAAGCCAAAAGATGGAGACATGGCTAGTGTTATAAACAAAATCTGTCTCCCTGATGCTATATCTACTTCCTCTAATACAATTATTACAGCACTAATGTGAAGAAAATGTATCTGGAATATTGATAGGAAGGCTCATTGTTTTTATGGACTTGTATTGAAATCCTGTTATATAACATTTACTTTTTATAGTTTATTTTCTAAGAGTAGCAAAATCCTACTGGAATGAATGGGATGCATGCATCTGTGAATAGTAAGAATAATACTGATTCTGCGTGGATAGTAAGGATGATAGTTATTGTGACAGCATCGTTCTAACAATTGTCTTGGTATTAGGACAACTGTATCTTATTTGTAGACGGTGAGCTGACAGGCATCAGTGCAGAAGCTGTTTTGTTTTTTTTTTTAAACCAAGTTTTATGTTTTTAAACATAGGTCTATTGCTGGAAGTGTGTTGCTTTCAAATTAGCCTTTGAATGTATAGAATAATATACCATAAACAATATTGCAAATAAAGATACTTGTGAGTAAGGATAACATGGCTGTGTGATTTCTTGTGTGAGGAGCAGCATTCCGTGGGTAGGTAGGACATATATTTTTGAACAAATATGTGGCCCCATTACACATATACTTTGTGGAATATTGTATCACAGGTATTCTGTAGAAATATATTTACCGTATGCCTTTGACAACACTTTGGGCCAATTCTTTGTTGATGTAATAATGTCTAGCTCTTCTATAGCCCTGTCCGTTGGTTGGTCTCAAAGTGCTTTGCAAAGGAGGGGCAACATTTAACCTTTTGTAAATTGTTTCACCTGTGTAGTCTGTTTCCCCTGTTGCTTGCCCAGGGAGAGGAAAAACTTTTTCAAAGAAACGTGACTGTAAACGCACAGTGGGATTCTGGGGCAAGCATAGTACCTGAAATTACAATTTACTTACCCACCCATCCCTGCCCAAACCAGTAGCTAGACTTCAAGTTGACAAAAACCGTCTGATTTTACTGTGAAATTTTGTTTTGGCAATTCTTCTTCTTCTGTCGTGTGGCTGGTGCTGTTGGGTTCTGGGGAGGTGGGTGTAGAGCAGCAGCTACAGTATGTTTTGGCAATGATGTGTGTTCTGAAAACACCTGATGCTTAAACTGGCAATTTAAGTTATGTTTGTGTGCTCCAAGTGATTTTAAAAGGCGGCCATATTACTTTGCATCATTTGGTAGACCATACATTTAATGGACTATCTTAATGTCACAAGCCACAAAAGATGGTACTTTGTTGAATGAACAGGTTAATGGGCAAATTCTGTGTATTCTTCTGAGTTGTCTGTTCAGTTGGCACTTGGCAGTCATTTAAAAACTACAGGCCTTTACATTAAAATTACAACCAAGTTGGAGATTGTGTCCTAACCCAGTTCGAACAGAGTACACTGGCCCTTAACTATGTTCTGTTATTTGGTTAATCCCAGATTGGTTTTCGTGCTTCCATTGTAATTGTAGTGTAGATCGCTGACTGGAAAAACAGAACACAATTCTTGTGAAAATGTTGACCATTTTTTAATAAGCACAGGACCTATGACCTCCTGAGTTACAATACTGACTTTTTCAGTGGCATTGGGTAATTCATTCTAACTCAGACTCCTTGTCTATAAAATGGAGATCTACCTACCTACCTACCTCACAGGGTGTTTAGAGGATTAATGAATGCTTGGTAGAGGAAAATCTATTGTAATTTTGAGTACGTACATAACTTTAAAGCCATGTAGGCCCAGAAGCAAGCAATATGCCCTTAGGATTTAGAATATTTTGACAACTTTCTCATCCTGATCCTTTATGCTTATTGTGCTAGAAGAGTACAATTCTTCCTTTCTCTTTCCCCCCACCATCTCCAAACATGGGAGCACAGTTGGAAAAAAATGCCTCCCTGACTGCTAAAATGGCAGTCGGCTACTCCCAAGGACAAAAACAACTATATTTTTCTGTCTGTTAAATTACAGCGCTCTGGTTTCTGATTAACAGTGTTAATACTTGCTCAGATGCTGTGGTAATGGGCACAATAGAAAAACCTATGGTATACAGGCTCCTCCAGCTCGACTGGGAGACTATTATACTGGTAGCATGTTTAGCCATATAATGCTTTTCAGTAAAAGCAGGGTGGGACACAGGCCAGGTTGACAGACACAAGTAGAATGCTGTCAGATTTTCATTGTGTGTGGAAGGAAATAATGTCACCTTTATTTTGAAGAGTACAGAACCACTGTTTGTTGTCTGATGCTGTTGATAGAGTTGTAATAAACCAAGAATTCTAGTAACCAGAATTAGCACTTTTCATCCATACATCTCAAAAGCAAACTTCACAAAAGAGGTAGGTATTCAAGGTTGGAGTTGTAGATAACACATTAGATTTAGAACTGAGATCTAGGTTCTGTTTCTGGCTCCACCATAAACTTCCTGGGTGACCTTGGGCAAATCTGTGCCTCTGTTTCCTATCTTTAAAATGGGGATAACAATATTTCTCTACCTCTCACAGGTGTTACAGACATTAATGGTTTTATTTTGTAAGGTGCTCAGATACTAGGGTGATTAGTGCCATGGGAAAATCTGTAAACCATCAATCATTATCATGATCTTAAATCAAGATCTCTAGTTTGCAAAATTAAGGACATTTATCAAATTAAACTTTTCTAATTTCATATCTACTTATTTTTTTGAAAGCATCCCCTTGAATACAGAATAGAAGAACAGGTATCTATTTTTATGTATTTTTTTTCTGTTGGCTTCTGGTTGTGGTTTACTGTGCTTGAAAGCCATTTGGGAGAGTGAAACAAAATAAAAATTAAGAAGTGCAGGTTGATAAATAGTTTATGAGCTACTGTTTTTTCTTATTCAATAGTATACATTATAGTAATTATGGAGTGGAAGCCAGTGGAGTAAAATCTCATCTGTTTTACATGATTATGTCTTGGTTTGCATCCAATCATAACAATCTTTCTGAAGGCTCTGTGAAAGCCCAAGACTGCAGCAGTTTTTCATCCTATTCCACTTGGACTTTTTTTCATGAAACATTTCAAAAAGATATAGTGCGGTCCTGGTGGAAGGGCACTTAAAATAGTAAAGCTTAGGAGAATGAATCTGAATTTTTAATTAGGCTTTGAGTTGTTTCTTCAAAGTGTCGAGACATCATTAGTGATGTAAGTCTTGTTGCATTAGTGGAGACTGACATTTCACTTCAAACACAGAGAACGCAGCTGTCCTGTGCAGATAAAAGTTTTCAAATGTGGTGCAGCAAGGTGGATTGCTAGATAATTAGCTGTCCCACTTTACTGCTGTGTTGAAGAGCCCTGCCAGTCACGGGAGGGAGAAAGGCGGAATTATTAACGGGAGGAAATCCAAGTATGTCATAAAGCAATTTGAAATCTCTCAGCTGTGGCAAGGCTGATAAGACATATGTTAAGGAAACGCACAAAGTAAGTACAGTATATGTTAGCCAATTCTTTTTCTTAGCTTAATTCAGCAAAGCAGCAATGGCAAAAGCCTAATGATCCCTACAATATAGCAAAGTACTTGCAGTGGTTCCATCAGCCTGACCTTGGCACTGGTAGCAAAGAAATTAACATTTATATTTTACATGTCAATTTAAAAAATAAATTTGCAATTTATGAGAGTTTCAGAATAGGAAGGAATAACTACAAAAATGTAAACTGTCGGTTAAAGTGCATTTGGGACAAAATAAATGTTTGGCATCAACATAATTTAAAAAATAATCTGAGTTTAAACAGTATCAGTGTTCCATGCAGAGAATAATGTAATAACTGTAGGATGTTATATGTTTGTATGCTTCTTGTACATAACACACCAGTTCACTTTCATTGGATTCTGGATTCTGCACCCCTTCAAGTTAAGGGGAACTTTGCCATTGATTTCAATGAGCATAGGGTCAGGGCTATATAATAAATAGCTATATCTTTAAACGCCAATCTTTTGCCTCTTTTTTTTATAAGTCTTTCTGAACATCATAAATAATACAATAAAAACGTAGCCTTAAATACCTTTGATGTATCAAAAATTCTATCCTGTGGGTATCAACTAATGGCAGTTCTATCTTCTGATGTATTACACCGTTCCAATGCTTAAGAGTAATAAAAAAAAAATCATACTATGCAGTTATGGAGGACCTTGCAAAGGAAAACACTTAAGGCCAGAGCCACAAAAGGACTTAGGTGCTAGACTGCCACTTGAGGGCATAAATTCCAGAATCAGGCCTCGATGGGATTCACAAAACCCCTGCTCAGCTGCGGCCAAGCCCCATAGGTGCCTAAACTCATTTGGGTTTTTCCTGTAAAAGTTCCCTCTGAGCCTACATTTCTGTCTCAGAATGTGCGTACTGCAGCTCTGTGCCAGCCATCCAGATCCAAAGCCTCAGAACGATGTACAAATGGGGGTATGTTCCTTGGCCTAACCGGCCTGCTGTGCCAATCCGGTAGGCGTGTGCCATGGTTGCATACCAGATTGGCCCCATAGAAGAGTTTATACAAAACGGCCAGTGGAGCAGGAGGAGGGCCGCCTCCCTTATAACTTTTAGCCCAGTGGTTAGGGTACTCACCTGAGATGTAGGAGACTCTCCGCGTTTAAGTCCCTTCTCATCAGGTGAACAGGGATCTGCCACCTTTCAGGTGTGTGCAGTAGCCACTAGGCTTTAAAATGTTTTCTTGCCAGGTTTCCTCAGTCTCCCTCCTGTTGAAGCTATCCACTGTGAATAAATAATGAAGGAATCGGTGGGCCAGAGAGAGCGAGAGCAAGCATGAGAATGACTCTGTAGCATGGTGTTTAGAGCACTCACTTGGGGGTTGAGACCCAGGATCCAGTCCCCCTGCTCCAATGACATTTTCAATTATTTATACACTGTGGAACAGCTTCAAGAGGAGAGACTGAGCAGGTCCTACATCAGAATGGCCCACAGCTCAGGCACTCACCTGAGAGGGGGCAGGTCCCTGTTCATATCCCTCTTCCTCCTCATGTGAAGTGGGATTTGAGCCATTGGTGTTCCACATTCCAGATGAGCACCCTAACCACTGGGTTTAAAGTTATGAGGGAGGTCTGATGTCCTCCCCCCTTGCTTCTTGAAAAAAACAATGTAGGCTTCTAACACCAAGAGAGGGTTTGCAGCTGAGCAGAGGGAGGCACCTCTTTGCATCCTGGGCTTAGGTGCCTAACTGTGGGGCCTGGTCTACACTGGTGGGAGGGAATCGATCTAAGATATGCAACTTCAGCTACAAGAATAGTGTAGCTGAAGTCGATGTATCTTAGATCGACTTAGAATCACTTACTTCGCGTCCTCGCAGCGCGGGATCAACGGCCGCTGCTCCCCTGTCGACTCCGCTTCCGCTTCTCGCCGTGGTGGAGTTCCGGAGTCGACAGTAGAGCGATCAGGGATCGATTTATCGCGTCTACACTACACGCCATAAATTGATCCCCAATAGATCGATCACTGCCCGCCGATCTGGCGGGTAGTGTAGCCATGGCCTGGGAGAGGGGTGGGACTTAGGACATACCCCTCTCCTCTGCATTTCCTGTTGGCTAGCTTAGGCGAGGAGCCAGCTAGCATTGCTGATTTTTGTGAATCTCATATTGAGATGCTTCTCCCCATTCACTGTACAGGGACCCTAGGTATGAATCCCATTAATTTTTTTTTCTTTTTTTAAGATGACTAAAAGTTAGGTGTGGTGACACTCAGTTTGCTGCACCTATGTTTCTTTATGAATCTAGCCTTTAGTAATCTTAACTTCCCTGTAATTTGTTGTAGCGCTATTCCGTATTGTTCAACAGTGAAACTGTTAATAAAAAGTTTTATAGAACAATGTAATGCAAGGCCATAAATTGAAAACAAAGCTTAATAAAGTTCATTAGTAAAAACAGGGTGATACTTATCGAGAACTGGTTGGTACATCATGGGAGAAGTAATCTGGCTGGGGAGTCTCACCCAGTGTGGAGAATGGGGACATACTGCAATTGAATACAACTCCCATGAGTCACTGCAGCATGACAGCCAAACAGAAACACTTAGTTTCTTGGGCTTTTTTGGGGGGTTGGGGTGGAGGGGATTGGAATTTTCCATGGAAAGCAGATACCATTTGTGAAAAATTTAGTTGTGTAAAAATTCCAATTTTCTGTCTAAAAACAGTTCTGATGGAAAACTTTCAAGCAGCCATACCCCAAGCTGTCTTTATATGAATTAGGATCAGGAACTTGGTAACCTGTTAGCAGGAGGTGTTTGTATAGTGAGAAGGTTATTTCTCCCTCTACTCACTTTCGTGTTGGAATCCAAGTGCATCCCTCTCTTTCCTCAGCACTGCTTCTGAGCTCTCTTGGTCTAGGGACTTGGGGTGTCAATTTTTCATGGCCTCTTCTATGGCCCACAGAAACCAGCATTGCCACTAAGACTACATATTGTTTGGTAGAAGAAATTCGAGTTGACTCTTGGAACATGATTATGAATGTTACAAGTCAGCAGTGATAATGCACAGTATGAGGCAAGGCTTAAATCAAATCACTTTTCACTACTACCAGTTATAGGCTGACTGCAAAAGAGTTTAAGAGTGCATTTGCAAGTATATTTGCACAGCTACAAACAGCTGGCAAGAAGACTGCTCTTCCCAATTCATACTGATGTGTTTTCCTGCTTCACAGCTCTTAAGCAGAAGTAGCCCATAAGTCCTTGTTTCTACTAGAACTTTCTTCTTTCTTTAAATGCCCAGTCTTCACTTTGCCTTTGGACATGACATTTGAAGCTGCAACCACTCTACTAGTTAGAGAACAGAAACCATAATGCCTCCTGAGAGAAGCCACAATTGTATGTCAGCCAGCACTTTATAGGGCACTATAATTAGGTATTTTTATACTTTCTCCCCTGCCCCCCCCCCCATCTTTTTCATATACCCCTGAGACCTAGCAGAAATTTCTGGCTAACTATATGATCACCACAGATGGAAATTAGGCCAGAGGAAAAGACTTTAAAACAGACACATTGGGAAGTTCTAGAAGAGGTTTGCCGAGTCTGGAAATCTTCAGCAGTGCTTCTTCCTCCTTTTCCTCTGGTAAGGTTACTGCATGTCTTCCTTTGTAGTGTACTGCATTTCTGGAGCATATTTGAGTACTATTCAAGACAGCACCCCTGCCCTTTCATATTAGTCCCCAATATCCAGAATCTAAAGGGTTTCTCTGAGAACTTGGCAGATTTCACTATAAAACCTGCATTTTGTCCCCAGCAAATTTGGAGGATAAATGGAGCTGGTGTTCGTATAAGGTTTTTAAACAAATCCTAGCTGCAGTCATCTGTTTGATCAACATTGCTGTACTTGCTTTGTGTCCAGGTTAATTTTCTTCATGTATGTTTCCTTGCTGAGGTGGGTGAAGTGGCCACTCTTCTCTGCAGCTGCTATTTGTGAATTTTCTCTATAAAATTACATTAGGTTCTATTTGCCAGTTTATCTTCCAAGAACCATCTGGAAGAGTATATGTTCCAACCTTTGTCCACTGTCAAGCTTTGCTTGGATAGATAGGAGTCTTGACACAACTTCCACAAGACCGCTATTGAAATAGACGCACACTGACTTTTGGGGGGGGGGGATTTCCTGTTTCTGCACGTTCAGATCCAATATGGATATAGTCCAACCTCATGATATGATAATAAATAGTGCCACAAGCATGCCAAATAATTCTGGTGCTTTCATAATCCATTCATCTTCTGTTCAGCTTCACTGTTCTCTCTCTACGTCCAATAAGTGAAGCATTAGAAGTACTTGCTCCTGATCCATTACCTCAGAAGTAATATGGAACAAAAAGAGTCTGAGGGGAGAGGCACAAAATCTCGAAACTAACTAGAGTGGGAGCCTGTTTGGGCCAAGGCTGGAAACATTTCCAACCCTGGGGAAGATGATGGAGGAAGCAGAGAGAATTTTACATATTGAACAGTGGGAGAAAGAAGAGTAGGAGCAGGTTTATATTTATTCAATAACATGAGGCTGTCCAGTTTTCTCTCTGTGTCCAGGTGTAATATCCCTCAGGTTTTGAGTGTTGTGTTAGGCAGACAGTGATCACAATTGTTGTTTCACAGCCCACATAGTCATCTATGTCTGCCTTTTTTTTTTAGGATCTAGATATTGTGGAGTTGGGTTCCCTGTAAGTATAGAAGTAAACAGTTGCAAAAAGGTAAATCTCTAGTGGGCCCTGCTCTTTCCATTTTTGGGTTTTGCTGCTTAGACTTGGATTTCCTTAGGGCCCTTTCCCCTCCCATTTAATTGTTCTGCAGATCCCATTATTGTGTGACAGAACGATGAGCTTTTCATCAAGATCAGAAACAATCTGGGCTCATTTGACTCTAATTATGAGATTCCTCCATTCAGAAATGACTCATCACTGTCCCACCCCCAAAAGTTCATGTAGGGCTACAGTAGCTTATTTGTTGAAAATGAGTGCAGCTATATTTGTGAGTCATGAAAGGAGAGGCGTCTTTGAGTCTATTGAGGGCTTTAGTGCCAGGACGGGGACCTGGAGCAGGAGATGAAAATGAACAGGAAGCCAAGGAGCACCTTGGCTTTGATTCAAAGGGCTTTAGTGCCAGGATGGGGACCTGGAGCAGGAGATGAAAATGAACGGGAAGCCAAAGAGCACCTTGGCTTTGATTCAAAGTCACCCGCACAAGCAGGAGAATCTTGACCTCTCCTATTCCAGGGCTTTTTTTACATGAGGAAAATAACCTGGTGGTTTGATGGATGTCAGCCATTGATCGTCTGGTCACTACTGCTTTCCCCCCTCACATGCGGTGTCATTTGGTGATAGGGCAAATATAGACATCATAGTGTTCAACGCTATTTGGATGATGATTAGGCCAATATGGAGAGCGTGGCAAATGGCTGTTGTCAGCCACGGGTCACTTTCCTTTTAGAGGTGCTAAGAGGATTAATCCATCACTTTGTGTAATGTACAATTTATAAAGTTACTTTGCCAGTCCAGTGATAACAGCAAAAGGCCTCCTACACCTTCACTCACCTACTTCCCCTTCTCAGGGTTGGAAATGGCATCTCACTTCATTGGAGAGCTAAGGAGGCTGGTTCTTCCAGAAAATTCAGCGTAACGGGTATGTATGTGGGATAGTGTGATGTCAAAAATAGTCGATTTAACCCAACATACCACAGCCACAGATCAGTTCACTCAGGGAGTGGGCACATCATCCTCAGGAGCTCCATCTGCTGAGTAGCATGTTTGTTTGTGGGGTGGGTGACAGAGAACTCCACTAAATTGTTGGCAGTCATGACCAATATCCTAAGCTTGTGTCCTATTGTAAAAGGTCCCATGAGCAGAGAGCTCCAGTAACAGATGCATTCTGAATTCTCTTGCCCAGGATACAGGTTTTCTCTCCTTTTGATGTTAAACAATTTTCTGGAAAATAGAGATTAACCGAGGGTGATGAGAGTGATATCATTGTACGTGGCGTCATCAGGCTTAATTCCAGAATCTTATCTAGTGTTCCTGGATTTTAATTTTAGATGCTTCTTCACTTTCTTGGTCTGTAACACCAAGAACCCATGTTATTTACCATGATCTTCAGACACTCACTCTCTCCCCTGAGTTTTGAAAGGATGAGATTCACACAGGAGTTGTTGCTCCTTCCTCCCCAAAATTCCACTCCAGACCAGGAGGTGAGCTACCATGGCTTGTAGTGTATGATGCATACTAAGTCTTTGTAGTGATGCAACAAGAAGCAGGTAGATTACTGGAAACAGGAAAGGGTTCATGTGCTGGACTGGGACTCGGCCAATCTGGGGTCAATTTGTGGCTCCGCAAGTGGCTTTGACTGTACCTGACCATGGGTAAGTCAATCTCTCTGAGCCTCAATTTCTGGTGGTGGTCTGTTGGAGAACTAAATATTACTTGGAGGAAAAGGTGAGAGAGGGCTTTTGATCATCTCCCGCTCCCCCTCTGATATGTGAAAGTTGTAAGATGAGATGATGGAAGCATCAAAGACCACCATGGCTCAGTGAATCAGGTGCTGTGACTATTAATTCCTTAAGCCTGGGAGCTGAAAGGGTTGTGTATTCTGAGGACTTGGGTCTGGTTCTACTCTCCTATAGCAGAGCTGAATCTGTCAGTTTTGGAATGATGCACCAAAGATTCCAAAGCAGCATTTTTTAGATAAAATGTGGGGTTTGTATGCCATTTCCCTCAGGCTTGTTGCTTCTAGATAAAGTATAACAGGTCCTTCTAAAATTTAGAGTTCCGTTCAATGTGATAGTTTCATCTTATCTGGAATAGAGGGAAGAGGCCTTTCGTGAAGGAATAGTTTAAATTGGGTGTTCATGCACTGTATACGTTAATGAAACTATGGTCTAGATCAGTGGTTCCCAAACTTGTTCCACCGCTTGTGCAGGGAGAGCCCCTGGCGGGCCGGGCCGGTTTGTTTACCTGCCGCATTCGCAGGTTTGGCCGATTGCGGCTCCCAGTGGCCACGGTTCACTGCTCCAGGCCAATGGGAGCTGTTGGAAGCGGTGGTCAGTACGTCCACTGGGAGCCACGATCAGCCGACCCTGCAAATGCGGCAGGTAAACAAACCGGCCTGGCCCGCCAGGGGCTTTTCCCGCACAAATAGCAGAACAAGTTTGGGAACCACTGGTCTAGACAGAAGATCATTGAGCCTCCTTGGACATATCTTTTGACTACAGAATCCTATGTGATGTTTCCAGTACTAGTCGTTAATTGCTCTTTTTTATTCCTTTTGCTATTGACTACCCAATGACTGTCCGGTGTGCTGTGGGAATTACTCCCCCAGCCTGGATTGGTGGAGTTGAGCCTCAAAAAAAACCAAGTTACAGAGAAAATTACACTTTCTGGGCCCTGCAGGGACATTGGAATAAACACTGGGGACTTCCAGTTTGACAAATTATACAGCAATGTTTATGCTTCTATTTTTACTATAAATGCCAAAGTCTTTGGTCTGGCATATTTAAAATTAGAAAGTCTGTTGTAGCCAGATGCACAGAATTTCAATGTTTATTTTAAGAAGTCTTGATTTTTCTTTTTAAATTTTAATACTGTTTGGGGATTAAGGTGGAAAATGAAAATAAATGTTCAAACTTTTAGCTAAGAGGTAAAGAAAAAGCCTGAGTAATTATCACAGAGCATCTATAAGTATGTAATCAGATGTTAAAATTTAGAAATGATACATTAACCATTCCTGGCTTGCAGCTTGACAGATAAATCCTTATATGGAGTTTTAGGAAACAAAAATGCAGGTGTATTTTTCGTAATCAGGGGAATTTTAAAACTCTCAAAGAGTCTGAGATACAGAAAAAAGAGCAATTTTACTACTTTTTTGGGACATGAAGCTTGAATAGCTGTCTCTTCACTTCAAAACAACTTAATATAAAATTGGTTTTGAAACTTCTTTAATTTTTTTGTTTTTCCCAGCACAGATTATTGAATAGTTTTGATTTTAAAATTATGTATAATTTATTAAAACCTTAATTTCAAAACAATTAAAATATTTTCTTTACCAAAAGAGCTACCTATAATCAGCAGGCCATACATTTCAAGAAGTAGCTGAAAATGTAAACCATACGTAATTTAAAACCCTCCAACAAATTGTCTTGATGTTTCTGATTAATTTTTTGTTTTTAAAAAAATCTGAAATCTTTTGATTTTAATTTTTCTTCGAACCATCTGTATAGTTAGTCTAACCATCTCTGCTCCCTCTCCCAACTTAAATATTTCCAAGTTAGCTAGGTAGATGATAAGAGGCTTACTTATGATCTTGGTTACACCAGTGTAATTCCATTGACTTCTGAGGGGTTGCTCTTGATTTTCATCAGTGTCAGAGCAGAATCAGGCCTGGAAAAATTAAACAACAAATAAATATTTAATCACAGGTACAGAATAGAATGCACTGGAAAGATACAGTATGTACCATTTATATGGAAAAGGCAGTTAATGTTGAGATTTTAATTTTGTAAAATCTGCCACTTTGCACATTTATATGTGTAATAGAGATTTTCAGTCCTTGGCCACATAAATATACACATAGATTACAAGGCAAAACACTTCATGAAGCAGTGCAGGAATGATACCAACTATTTAAAACCCTTAAGAGACAGTTGTAGTTTTTCTTAAACACTGATACTAGCTTGGAAATTTAAGGTTGAAATCACACGTAGGAGGTGGGGATGAGTAAACTGAAGTATGAAAATACAAAGCTAAGGTCACTTAAAAACCTGACCTCTGCTTTCAACCCTTACTGATCTCTCATCTGTTTACCAACAGAAATTGTTTGTAAGATGGAGTATCTGTTTAATTGTGTTTATTTGAAAACCGCCCATAACAACAAAATTGGTGCTAAAATTAACTTGAAATCTGCCCCTCAAGAATGAGTTAAGTGCTTTCAAATACTGCCCCTGAGTTTCACTGCCGATTTCTTTTACTTTACGAGCACACGTTCCTATTTTTTAACATGTTTTCCCCCTCCCATGTATGTTTGTGTAAATCTTTCACACAGCAAGAGCTCATTCCCCTTGGTATTGTAGGTGGTTAGCAGAGTTATTGCAGATCATCTAGATCATCTCAGGGCTAATCTACACTAGGAGTGCCACAGTAACACAGCTGGTGAAAATGCTCTATGCTGATGGCAGAGAGCTCTCCTGCCGGCATAATAAAACCACCTCTGCGAGAGCGCAGTAGCTATGTTGGTGGGAGAACTTCTCCCACCGACATAGTGCTGTCCACACCGGTGCTTAGGTCAGCGTAACTTATGTTGCTCAGGGGGTGTCATATGCACAGCCCTGAACGACATAACTTATACCTATGTAAGCTGTAGTGTAGACAAGCCCTCAGTAAGTGCTCTAAGGATCATTCACTGTGCATTGAAATTTGAAAAAGGTCTCTCACTCAGTGCCTAATTCACACCATCATGTTACATACTGCAGAGGTCTCAGAATAACGTATATATTGTTTACAGTATCCATGCAAATGGGTGAGAGTTAGCAAGTGAGTAAAAAGCGTTCATTCTGAAACTGGCCTTAAGTTTTGTTACGGATGCGTGAAAACAAGAAGGGGTTTGAGGTTTTATTTTTCCTCCCTCTATCTATTGGAATAAAACTTAATTTAATTTTCATAAGAAGAACGTATGTGGGGAGAAGAGAGTAAAATCTCAAACTGCTTGGATTTGCACATCCATCACATCACTACAAACATCAACTCATAGATAAAATCCACCTTTTATTTGAAAAGTGTGAACTTTTATGGCTTCCTTATTTGTTTTGTTTAAATGTTCCAACGCAGGCCTAGCAGAGCTAAAGTATGAGTGTTGTATATCCTGAGAGCTGCATTCACCAGATATCTATAACATGTACCTGCTTCTTTAATCCAGAGTAGTTGGGGATCTACAAATTGCCTTTCTAATTTAATAACTGAGCAGTTACGAGCATATTTTCTGATGGTCAGTGGCTTCTTGGCTTCTGGTCTATAGCTGGGCATTAGCTGCCATGAAATACTTGGCCCTGAAGTTGTTATTGCTGTTACAAACCGTGTGATATTAATGAATGTTCAACTTCATATTTCATTTAACAACAATACGTAGGGTATTTATGGTCTGTCAGCTAAAAGTCAAACTGCTCACTGCCATGGAAACTACATTATGCTTACTGTATTGATCTTTTCTTAGCAGCTATTGACTGCAGCAGTAACTGGCGGAAAAGTACTTCATTCCAAAAATTCTCTTTGTCTTCTAATGTTTTAGTTATCAATCTACACGCAGTGAACCTACTATAGTATATTGTTATTAAAACTACTGGATTCAGGCTCACAGTTAAGATACCCCAAATATTATTATTTTTAAGTAGGGCTCTTGCTAGTAATCTGCAATATGAATTAGTGGTTTCTGGGTTAGATATCTCCATGTGAAAGAAAATTAAGTCTGCAAAGTCTAATGCATTTTAAAATAGTCACAAGTACTGGTGTACCATTTCTCTAGTACATAAATCTAATTTTGGCAGGGTTCCCCCACATGTCTATTTATGCAGTAACTTAACTACAAGTGTAGAAAATACATTCCACTAACTGCAACCTCAAATATCCAAAACTAGCTTTTTTATATATGTCCAACAGTAGAATATAGGGTCTATAAACTAAAAATATAAATTGAAGAGAGCGTTATATTTATACCATGGTATACAAAGTAGGTACTTGAATTTCTTTCAAGGCAGTAGAGGTGAAGGGACAACCTTGATAGAAGTAACTAGGACTGACAGGCATACCTTGGTAAAAGGGAAAATGTGAAACCGATATGCCATTTTTAAACCTGTTTGAAGAGTAAGCCTATTGAGTTTGTTCCATTTCATATTGGATGGCACCTAAATGACTTATAGATTCATAGATATTAAGGTCAGAAGGGATCATTATGATCATCTAGTCTGACCTCCTGCGCAATGCAGGCCACAGAATCTCACCCACCCACTCCTACAAAAAACCTCTCACCTATGTCTGAGCTATTGAAGTCCTCAAATCCTGGTTTAAAGACTTCAAGAAGCAGAGAATCCTCCAGCAAGTGACCTGTGCCCCATGCTACAGAGGAAGGCGAAAAACCTCCAGGGCCTCTTCCAATCTGCCCTGGAGGAAAATTCCTTCCCGACCCCAAATATGGCGATCAGCTAAACCCCGAGCATATGGGCAAGATTCACCAGCCAGATACCCAGGAAAGAATTTTCTGTAGTAACTCAGATCCTACCCCATCTAACATCCCATCATAGGCCATTGGGCCTATTTACCATGAATACTTAAAGATCAATTAATTACCAAAATCATGTTATCCCATCGTACCACCTCCTCCATACATTTATCGAGTTTAATCTTAAAGCCAGATAGGTCTTTTGCCCCCACTGCTTCCTTTGGAAGGCTATTCCAAAAGTTCACTCCTCTGATGGTTAGAAAGCTTCGTCTAATTTCAAGTCTAAACTTCCCAATGACCAGTTTATATCCATTTGTTCTTGTGTCCACATTGGTACTGAGCTTAAATAATTCCTCTCCCTCCCCGGTATTTATTTATCCCTCTGATATATTTATAGAGAGCAATCATATTACAGGTTGGAAAAATTCATGCTAAAGCTTGGTCCCCATACCATACGATATAGCACTAACTTAAAGAGGAGAGAAATGGTGGTAATTTTGGATCATTTGAAAACATGATGAAAGCTGCTGCTGCTTCTCACCAAGTTAGAGCTCAGGTGCTGTACTTAAATACTAAGCTCCTTGGTACTGAGATTGTCTTTTGTTTTGTGTTTCTACAACGCCTAGCACATTGGGATCCTGCTCCAGGACAAACTCCCAAGCACTTCTACATTACAAATAATAATAATATTAAAACACGTCAAGCGTGAGCTGAGCTGCTGCTGCAGTGGCTTTTTGGGTACGACATCTATGTGACTGCTACCAAGAAGAAGTTATGAAATACTGGCTTGGCTCTGAAACACCTCCAGCAACTAATTTTAAGCTCTGGTTTTTCTAGTAGTGGATAGAAAAATCTTATTGTGTGGTTGATTTAGTGAATGAGTCCTCAGTTCATAATCTCTTTATAAAAACGTATGCACATTAACAGGAGGTATTTAATAGACACACTGCCTCGATGAAAGAATGCTTTGTGGAAGGAAGCTTTTGTGCATTTCTGGATCTCTCAGCAATTCCTGTGGAGCTTCCCAAGTCTCACTGACATAGAATGGCAGAGGAAAAGACCTTCTCACTTTAAGCCTGAATGGAGAATAATAGGGGTGGGGGGGGAATGGGAGTGGGGGAGGGGAATCAGTCGCTTTGGAATGCAGAGATGATTGGTATTGGAACTCATGATCTGAGCATTTAACACTTTTAGTTCTTCCTACCCCCAACTGGGGCTTTGCATTTACAATGAGGCCCATGCTATTCCTGAATTAAAAGTTTCAGAGGGGTAGCCGGGTTAGTATCAGCAAAATAAATTTGTTAGTCCCTAAGGTACCACAAGGACTCCTCCTTGTTTTTGAAGTAAAAGTGGTTCTCTCTCTAAGTCAACAATAACGCTTCTTATCCCAGTCAGTTGAGAGAACTTTTCTCAACCCAGATAGTCTTTGTTAGGTAACAATATTAGATTTGTCGATTTTTATCGATTTCCTTTTTTCTTGGGCACTTTTAGTTCTTGTCTAATATCTCAGCTATTGATTGGCTAATGTGTGGACTGACAACTTTAGTATTTGACACACCATGGTTTGTTGCCATGGAAAGGATTTTCTGTCTTAAATAACAAGGTGGTGAGTTCACAAGTTTCTTTTGTTATGAACTGACAAACTGCTTAAGTTGCACAAGACGCGAGTGAATATTCATATCTAAAGAAGAGCAAAAACCTGGAACATTTTGGTTCAATAATGGAAATTTCCTTCTTTTTTCATAGCCAAGGATGTAAATGCTTTATTTCTAATCCCTCTTAATGACCATTATCTTTCTCTGTACTGAAGAAAACAGTTCATGTGGTGGTTTCAGAGTAGCAGCCGTGTTAGTCTGTATTCATGTGGTATTGACTTGCGAATTCATGTGGTGTTGACGTCTCGGCAACAAACTACCCTCCAGTGTTGTTGCTAATGTTTGAAGCCTTAAGCCCCTGGTTCCAAATTTTTTACTAAGGCGACTTCCCAACTTGATTTTTTCTCTCTTTTTTGTGGATCCGTCTGCAGTCCAAAGTTGGACGGGGTGCCCAAAATCATAGGCCACAGTTGTCATCCTCTTCTGCTACTGTCATTATCTCCTCACTCCTCTGAGAGGACACCAGTCGCCTGCAGCACACCCTGTACACTGGCACCACAACCCTGATCCCTGTCCACTGTGGATGGGGAGGCCCTGGGGGCTCATATTGGGGATTGAGCCTGCCCCGCACTTACTCTGAAGCAGCGGGCCATCTCCCGCCGGGCTTGGCTCAGTTCCCTGCTCCACACGTTGCAACCTGGTGTGTGTGTGTGTGTGTGTGTTTGCTTGCAGCACCACTCAGATTTGGTCCAGCTTCCCCTCTGGCTACCACTCCTCTGGTGCAATGTTGTCCTCTAGAGGTTGGGAGGACTTGGTAACTCCTGAGGCAACAGGTGGGTCAATTTTTGATGAATTTGGTTTAAACCTAATTTTAAGTAATTTACGGAGAAAATTCCAAAGGGAGGACATCACTGCCCCACATCTTGATCAAGTTTCATTCTGAATGAGATGTAATAAATAAGCAGCATGGTCAACTGGCTGATTCATTTGAACAAATAACACAGGCTTTGGTGAATGCAATCTAGTAATCCTGCCTATACTAATTCATTTCTTGCAGCATGCTTATTACAGCAGCCATATATGTATAACTTCCTTCCTTAAATGGCACTAGGTGTTAGCCTTTTCTCAGAATACTAAAGCCTCAGCTTCTTAGCATTATCTTTATAAACAAAGTTGGTGATAGTTATTAACAGATATATTTAAAAACGAGAGATCCATGCATACCCGAACAATCACAACTCATGTAAACAAATCTAACCACAATCTAAATAACAAACTAATCTAAAGAAACCCCCACATTATTTTTGTCTTTCGTTTTGTCTTAGGCTATGCAGAAATATCTAATACAGGGATCTCAAACTCAAATCACCACGAGGGCCACATGAGGACTAGTACATTGGCCCGAGGGCCACATCACTGACACCTTTTCATATAAGATACAAAAGCCCCCACTCTGCCTCTGGACCCACCCCCACTCCATCCCTTCCATGAGGCCCCGCCTCTTCCCACCCCTTTTCCACCCCCATTCCAACCCCTTCCCCAAAGTCCCCACCCCAACTCCGCCCCCTCCCTGCCCCTATTCCAACCCCTTCCCCAAATCCCCACCACTGCCCCGCCTCTTCTCCGCCTCCTCCCCTGAGCATGTGGCTCCTCCCCCTCCCTCCGGGAAAGTGCTAAGCGCCGCCAAACAGCTGTTTGGCGGTGGGAAGCACCTGGAGGTAGGCAGAGGAGCAGGAACACAGCACGCTGCGGGGGAGCAAAGCTTGGCAGCCGCAGGAAATAAATCCGGGGGGGCGGGGATCTTGGCGGGCCACAGCAAATAACTCCGCGGGCCACGTGTTTGAGACCCCTAATCTAATAATATATCTTTTATCTTTCACACCCTTACTGTCCTTGGATTGTAAACTCAGTGAATCGGGGCATCTTTGGATGCTAGCTACATAATAGACATTATAATTATTATTTTAAGGGCTGGTGGACTCAACTTCCTCAGAGCACTTTGAAAATGTTTGAAGAAAAACAAGAACAGAAATTGGAAAAAATGTGATCATCTTCTGCATGCCTGCTCTCAACACCTCTTTTTTTTGAGCAGCTCTACTCAGGAGATACAGGGACTGTAGAAATGAGGGGGAACCTGGTAAGCCTAGACAGTATCAGGCTGTGAGCAAAATTAGGCCCACTGCGTGAGTTGAAAGTCTAAAGGTTGCAACATAGCAGACAAGGAAGCATAGCCACAAGTGGCTGCTGAGGCTAGCAAAGTTTCTGATGAAAGCCAGGTGGCATAAACTGAGAGGGAAAGCTGAAGAAAGGGTAACCTGAGGTAGCTTCAAAGGAAAGCAAAGATGTATTGGGTTAAAACGTGTAAGGAACTTGGACTGCCATGTTTCTACAATGAATGTAGAGCTGCTGGCATGAAATGGAAGACGATTGAGTTTCTTCCATCCTCCTCAAATACTTAAGCCCTTACTGTCTCGTCTGCCTACATAGCAGGAAACCCTCTTGTGCTGCTTTGATGTAGATTCTATTAATTAATAATTTCTGTTCTGAGCCGATTGAGAGCATGAAAGACTCTTGTCATATAAATCACCCAGTCCCCCATTTGCCACATGCCCAGCTACTCCACCTAGCATCTTTGTGCAGAGCATAGGAAGTTGTTACGTGGTTCTAGGTAAGTGTGAATTTTTGGATGAAGGCAAGATCCCTCTCCCAGTCCTTCTACAATCTCTCTTGAAATGGGTCAGGTTCCAAATGCCATCCAGTTCCTGGGGCATCTTCTTGCAGAAGACAGGATTTCTCCAGAACTAGCTCTCCTCACAGAAGTGATGGCCAAACACCAAAATCCTTGATCAAAGCCTCTCCAGAAGGTGAAGATGGTCCATCCTTTCCCTAGCACTTTAAAACCAAGATTAAAGGGCTGTTGTTTTAACCAAGCATGTTATTTGAAGTTAGGTTTAAAAAAAAAAAAAGTGGAAATTTGCCATGTTTACTGAATTTGTCTTACTTTTCTTTTTATCATCAAAATGAGAAAAAATCCATCAAGGGAGTAATGGCCTATTGATTATTATATGTTTGATTGCATCACCAACAGAAGTTGTTCCAATAAGTTGGTATTTCTGATTACAAAGAATAAGTTTTTAATTTTGTTTGCTGTCCTCCCCCCATGCCCCTCATGTTCTTTAGGATGAAAGCTCTCTAATTCATTGACTTCAGCATTTCTGGGTTGTGAGTGTAGATCCCATCTTTTCTGTATCTCATGCAGTGAATTTTGAGTTTCTAAAAGCATGAGATGGTGATATATGATTTTGAAAATGAAAGAAGAGTTGCAACCCACAGGGCTGAAAGACTAGGGAAGAGCAGTTTCTCCTGTTTGAGCCAGAAACCAGCTGCTCTAGAGATGTAGATATTGACAAGCGAGCACTTGTGGTCCTCCACAAAATATCTGTTCCCTTTCCCCCTACCCCCAAGTATTTCCCCCAATTATAGTTTTCAGAGTATACTATACATAAAGCAATCAAGTTAGCATAGGTAGGAAGTTGAAAAATATCAATTTCCAATACACCCTGCTTAAGAAAACAAGATGTTTCAAAACTGTTTACATTGAGAGAATGTGGTGAAGGTACAAAATCAATTTCTCGTTAGTACAGGCAGTGGTTTCAGATTAAGAGCTTGGGTTCGTTCCTCTGCCTGAAGGCTGTAACATTCATGTTAAACTTGCTATCAGCAAAGCTTCCACACAGTCACCTGATTGGCATATTTAAATTTTGTTACTTGCTTTTTTATATAAAGATTCAGACTATTAGTATTTTACCAGTGTATGTTTTTAAATTTTTTAAACCACGATGCTTCATTGTAAAATCCTACCCCTGTTACCAAAGTCAGGGAGAGTGTGATGTTGATTTTTTTTGTTTTTTTACTCAGCTTTTATAAAATGCAGCTGGTTCTTGGGATATCATAAATACTAATAGGAAACCAAAACCTCATAAATACAGTTGATTTAAGGACAAACTAACAAGCATTTCTAATTACATTTTCTATGGGGGGAAAAATAACTCTTTTATAATAAGGTGCCTATTAACCATGGTTTTCCTTTAATTATTTTGCTTTTTCTTTCAGTTAAATTAAATCAGCTGGCTGTCTTAATCCCCAACATCCAGTCTGTGGTTCTGTCCTCTACTTCTTTCCCAAAACTTTAGTCCACTGCTCCTTTTGAAATAATTTCTGCTTTTTGTTGATGATGATGATGTCTTCAGCAGCGTGTTCAATTATTTTAATCATGGTTTGTGCAAAGAAATTGCTTCAATTGCATATAGATTCTTCCTGCTTGTTAAAGGGACATGGTCAACATAAATTTTATTGAACTAATTTAAAAATACTCAGTATTTTGATTACAGTAGCCTTGAAATAGTATGCCCCAAACTGTGTTTTTTAATTACTTGAAAATATTTTATAGGAAGCTGAAAATCCCTTTCCTTTATTTATAAGGATCTTTTGGATGAGCCGAAGAGCAACACCACCAAATATGCTGAAGTGTATAGATGGAACATGAAGTTCAAGTACCACTAGTGTGGTACCCATTCCAGAGTTTGGGGATCCTTGCCCCATCCTGCCTCCTCCCTGCCCTTTCTGCTGGTACAGACACCTGCCTGCTGATTCTAAAGTTTCAGTTGTGCCTTTACCAATCACAGTAGCAGCAATCAGCCTCTTTCAGAGCTTGGATAAGAGCATGTGTGTCAGCTCCCCTCAGAACTGTATTGGAAACAACTGACCCTTTACAACACAGCTAAACAAGCTATTCACAAAGTGCTACCAAATATACAAAGTAAACAAACTGTTTTATTTTTAAAGCATTTTATCTTTGCGTGGGCGTTTTACTTGTCACAATAACAGAAACAAAATTTGCAGAGGGAACTGTAATAATATCAAAATTACTTACTTTTATTACCATAGTAAAGGAAATGTATTGTAAAATTGCAATTGTTTTCTAAAGTGATTATATTATATTAAAAGTTAAATGCTAGGAATAGAACCATAAATACACATTGTTTCCTATTTGCAAATTGATAAGAATAATATGGATGTTTTGGTAAGTATATTTAGTAAACTACAAAAATGGCTAGACTTGTATAAAAATTTCATTTTTTTAGACAATGACTTCAAATATGGTGTCAGACAATATTGGCTGGAACAACATGAACTGGAAACTTCTTCAGTGCAATACAAGTTTGAAGAAAAATCAAGCTCAGTTCATATTTTTGAAATGCAACCATATTATGGTTTAAATGAGTGTGTTTGTGACAAGCACAAGACAAATCAAAGATGTCTGGGAAATCTGCTGGTCTAAACAAAATATAGAAAGGAAAAAATACTGCAAATTGCACACTGGTGGTAAGTTAGTGTTCCTGCAACCTCATAAGTGGAGCTCTGCAAATTCTTGAGTTTTCAAAGTGGAAGTCTCAGTCCTGTTGTGTTTGAATACTTGAAACTTCATCTGCTTTCTACCCTACCCTGTTTTTCAAGGAGGAAGGAAAATACTGTGTGTGGTGGGGAAGTTGCTCTACCAGCACTGCCAGCTGGAGGCGCCAGTATAAAGGAGGGTGAAATTCTACCTAGATCAGCCAGTGTTAGGATCAAGTTTATCAAAGGAGAACCTACACTTGGTTACTGGACAAGAGTGATAGAGCCCTAAAGAAAAGTGACAAAAGGAATTTCCTTCCTCTGTTTGGCATTTTATAACTCCACTCTTGCCTTAGAATCTCTGCGTCTTTTCATCTTGTAGTTGTGGGCTTTCTCTGGAAAGGGCTGTCAAACATGTATGGTGCATTTAGCTCCCTTGCCTCCCCCTCTATATTTTATCTTCCCCAACCCCTCCACTTTGCCAGGTGTTAGTATGGACTGTATGGAAAAAAGGAAAATATGATTTTGTTGTTTTTGCATGCTCTTCAGAATGAATAACAAGTACTCATTAATTTCCATCTGATAAAACTGTATTATTAATATGTTGGTGGCTAAAAACTGAACCAGGAAATGACCGGAGTTACAGTTTCCATGACACCCTGTCATTCGTATCCAGTTCTCAAGAAGATGAAAGGCCAAAGCAGCCTTTTGATAGTGAGCAACTAATTGGATGGCTGATAGTGGGAGGTTTTTTTAATGTGAAAAAATAAAGGAGGAAAAAGTGGAACAGCTGTGTTTTGGAATAGATGTGTAATCCCCAGATAAAACACTCCAAGGACAAGGAAACCTGGTAGTGCCTATAGTCAAGGGAAAAACTAAAATCAGTGAAAGCAGCACAAAGATTGCTTTTTAATGGAATTTATATATTTATATTTGAAACCCAAATCTAAACAGCACCAGATATTCAATAACTAGTGCACATTTGAAATTGGCCTTGCAGAATTATTTTTGTTTGATACAAAATGTTTTTTTGGTTTTGTCATTCTGTTCTCAGAAAATGAGCAGATGCTGATCTGTTTTCTGCAGTCTCCCTCTTCTCTAACCAGTGAATATGTTTCTGTCTAGAAAGATGTGTGGCTGATGTGCCTAGTTAAGATAGTATACTGCTGAAAGCAGTTGCCTTCTCTTCAGTTACTGTAACTCATTTAAATTTAGTTCACTTAGATTGAAAATGTGAGAGTTTCTTCAGACTTGATCATTGCTCAGTTTCTCTTGTAATTCTATTTATTGAAATGGCAACAATGCAAAAAGGCATTGAAAGTTATCCTTGAATGAAAATGTAGATTTAAAATCAATTAACCCTGTTCACTGATGAGGATTCTGATCGGTCTGGATACAAATTTAACCCTTCTGCAGTACCAGTGGACACTAACCTTCAGAAAGACAGTATCAGAACATAATTGTTTACAATAAGGTAAAATTCATAATAAAGGATTTTTGTGGTAAATCACTTCAGTGTAAGGCAACAAACCATATTTAGTGTAATTCTGGATCTTCGACAATTTAAATTGTTTATTGTATACAGGGGAGCAGACTTTACAGTGATACGAGTCACAGGGACTGATTGAGTATTTGAAGGTGAGCCCGTCATTGCATCAGGTAGTAACAATAGGCACCAAAAATATTGATGCCCTCTAGGAGGCGTTACTCCTTCTGTCATCCTTATTTTTACCAGCTTGGGAACTCCTAGTACCTGATAACTTAGTTTTTATTTAACTGAAAGGAAGGTGTTTGAAGTGGTGTAAATCAGTTGCAGAA
This sequence comes from Lepidochelys olivacea, assembly GCF_965140295.1. Taxonomy (NCBI): domain Eukaryota; kingdom Metazoa; phylum Chordata; order Testudines; family Cheloniidae; genus Lepidochelys; species Lepidochelys olivacea. The sequence continues at coordinate 90,419,876 of NC_140418.1, read as the reverse complement.
AAAATTAGCAGGGTTCCTTTTTCTTCCCCATGTAAGTCTTGCTTGTCATCTGTGCAGACTGAAAACCATACAGGGAAATTATATACCACAGCTATATAAGGCTCCACTTTCACTTTGGAGACATACCCTGTCAGGGATGCCAAGACCGGAAGGGACCATTTGATCATCTGGTCTGACCTCAGGTATAACACAGGCCACAGTTAGTGGTGGTGTCATATTTCAACACTCTTGATCCTCTTGGCAGAGCTAATAAAACAAAGAAACAAAACAAGTGGTGGGGGCCAAATCCTTAGCTAGTGTAAATTAGCATAGCTCTCATGAGGTCAGTGGACCTGTGCTGATTTACATGAGCTAAGGATCTAGCCCGGTAAATCCTCCCATTAACTGAAACCCTCTCAAAAACCCTAAAAGGCTATGAAAACCTCATGTATGTACAAATAAACTTTTTTGAATGATATCTTTGACAGTATAAGATGCTTAGGGTAAAATAAGTAGGACTAAATTAGGTCTCCCATGCATCAAAATATATATAATTTATCTTAGATTAAAATTAGAACCATTATCCCACACAGTTCATCACTTCACTCTTCAGAAATCGATTTCCTTTTATTTTAAAACTTCTTTCTGTCGTAGAAAATAATCTTCAACTAAGAACCTGCATAAATTGGAGAGAAACTTATTACATTCATTTTTAAACAAAATGTACCCAAAGGGGAGATGTTCCGAATCCAGTTTTTTTTGTTCTCCTAATATCAAGAGTGGCTGCAGTTTAAAATATTTTAAGCATGAGTTTGGAAGCTGAATATTTCTGAAAGAATCTTCTAACACTGAAGGAGTTCACACTTTGAGAAGCACCTGTTTTATGACGGGTAGCTGTTTGCACCAGAGCTAAATAATGCCTCCCAATGGTTTTAGGAAATGAATGTAATAACGAGACCATATGGAATCTTGCTCCCAATGGTCTGGTGTGAAATTTACTTTTCGAAAAATTGTATGCCTGAATAGCTCTAGGTTAATATGAGATGTAAGTTTTTCTAATGTTCTGCCTAACATAGTCACAGTGATCTCTTAATTTTCTTCAGTTTTGAATTTTGTTCTTCCAGTCGAGAGAGATTGGTGGTTCCAGCTGTGGACGAGGGTTGACCTGTAGCTACAGACTTGTGAGCAATCTCTATTCTATGGTTAAAACATATTCTTGTTGAATTGATTTTATATGAGGCAGCCTGTTGCCAGCTAGTGTCTAGTCAGGAATCAGAATTAGTATTCTGGATAAAACCGATCCACTGAGTGAATCTCCATGTGGAGATTATTTGCAGCATGTTTTGCTAATTCAAATGGTGGTACCATTCCCTGACCATCTCCTTTCCCTTTCTCCAATTCACTCTCATAACTAATTTGAGTCAAGACTTGATCTCTGATTTTTGTTCCCTGATTTTTAAAGATAAAGATATTTTTAAATCTCCCCACTCCATTCAGGAAACTTGGGGGGAAGAAAAATGAAAATAATAGCTATTGAAGTTTTGTTACCTTGGACACCCTTTAGCACATTTAATTGTAACACAGCCTTCAGTTCGTCCTTCATGCCACTGGCTGTAAAATCAACTATAGATTTTCTCAAAATTTTCCACTGTTACAACTGCAAGTGCTCCAGTTTGTAGTAATGGTGAGATCGTTAGTGCAGACTGACTGTTGGCATTTTAACCAACATGTTCTGACCTTTATTTTAGCAAGGTTAGACAACATCATCGGCTGGTGGAGATGCATTGGAGGTGGTAGTAGTGGAGAAACTTTATGTGGGGAGGGGTGGGAAGAAAGAATGTAGACAAAGATATATTGAGTTTGTCTGTCTCACTAATTTATGGTTTGTTTATTGCATATACTTGCTCTATTTATAATCACCCTGTTTGGTATACAATTAACTGATGTCACTGATTCAACTGTTTGATTTTAATCATGTAAATTTTTGCTGTTTTCTTTACTGTGATTTCATAAAGCCACACACACAACTTTAGAGAATTCAGGAGGTTGATCAGCTGTTGACCTGTATATACACTAAAGGCAAATAAAAGCTAAAATGGCTCAAACTAACATGAATAGCCATGTGGTTATATATTCGTATGTGGCCCAAGTAGCCTTTCAGTAGTCTGTCATCTTTAGAACCTTGTGAAATGTTTTGCATGAAGAGTTTATTCGCCAAAAATGCAATTTTGGTCGACCCACACCTATTTGTGAATTGGACGTGAATTGGACGTGAATTTGCTGAATAGTGTCAGCTGAAAAAATGTTTTTCAGGACTTAAGAGCCATTCAGCAGGAGAAAGTTGTCCCTGTAGTGGTGTCTGATTTATAACCTTTAGCCCAGTTGTTACGGCACTCACATGTGGGAGACCACGCAGGTTCTATTCCTTCTCTGCCTACTGTAGAGCAGGGATTTGAACTTGCGTCTCCACTGGGCTATAAGATATTCTTATATGGAGCTCTTGCAGTCTCTCCTGTTGAAGCTGTTCCACTGTGTATAAATAGTCATTCACCCCTAAAGTGAAATTTGTTGAGTTTTACAGTTTGTCAAAATTTTTCAGGACTTTTGGTTTCAGTTTGGATAGAACCTAATTCGGTTTGGTTTTGGTTTTTTTCTGGAATTACCAGCAACAGACATGCCAGCTCTCACACATTTATCATGAGAGATGCAATTTCTAAGTAAAATTAAGCCTCATTCGTGATCTGGTGATAGAACTCTCAAATCTCAGGATTGTTTTTTTCAGCCGTAGGTGGTGGGGCTCCTGCTGTCAGCCTGGGAAGTGGGAGGGGGACCCCACTGCAGCCAGGGGAAGGTGATGAACAATAAGAGGAGCAGAGGTGAGGCTGAGAAGGCTGAACTATGGCCTGGGACTCCAGGGGGGCTGAAATGAGGAAGGTGGAGGCTGATGGGGGGGACAGGGGAGCTGTATTCATGGTGGGTTCTGAGCAGATGGGGTGAGTACTGGGAGGGTGAATTGAGGGCGGTAGAGGTAGGGGGGCTGAACTGATGGGGTTGTGATGATGGAGCTGGGGGACTGAGTTGGGGGGCGGGGTTGGGTGAGGACACAACTGCTGGGGGCCTGGAGGACAGAATTAATTGCTGGGCCGGAGGTGGGCAGATGTGGGGGTGAGAGCTCCTGCAGCAGGGGCCAAAATCCCCTTATCCAGTACGTGTGGGAGAGGGGGCAACACTAAGTGGTCACATGCACACACCCTGCGGGTGGGCAGGGGGAGTTTAAACATCAAGAGACTGACCTAGAAAATACAATATAATCTTTTTTTTACAAATCTCAGGACTTTTGGGGGTTGACTCATGATTTTTGATCTCTTGAAGTTGGCAATCCTGCAGAAACCAAAATATCAGTTGTTCTCTCCGCTCTAGTCACCATAATTGAGAGTAATTTCATAACTGCATACGGCAGCATGCAGCTGTTAAGCTAAAAGCCCACAACGAAGAACATTTTCCTAGTCAAAAATGAAGCATGTGGGCTGGCCTGATGATTACTGGGCTGAGACATGTGCTGCCACATGGTGTATGTAACTTGTGCTCCAGCTATCATTTTAAGTGTAAAGAGTCTCCTGGTCCTGCTTGTTGCCTAAGGAGCACTTCAGGGAAGTGTACAATCTGGGTCTCAGGCAGTCAGTCTGCAGAGAGCCAGCCTAGAATAAGGAGGAGTGAGTTGTGCCTCTCAGAGTTTTAGGGAGCAGCCTGATTTGTGTTTGTCTGTTTTGGGGTTCTTGTGTGTTAGCGTTCTAAATTCTAAGAAATTCTAGTTCTAAGCTAAAAGAAAAGGAGGACTTGTGGCACCTTAGAGACCAACCAATTTATTTGAGCATAAGCTTTCGTGAGCTACAGCTCACTTCCTCAGATGCATATCATGGAAACTGCAGCAGGCTTTATATATACACAGAGAATATGAAACAATACCTACTCCCACCCCACTGTCCTGCTGGTAATAGCTTATCTAAAGTGATCATCAGGTGGGCCATTTCCAGCACAAATCCAGGTTTTCTCACCCTCCACGCCCCCCACACAAATTCACTCTCCTGCAGGAGGGTGAGGGTGGAGGGTGAGAGGGTGAGAAAACCTGGATTTGTGCTGGAAATGGCCCACCTGATGATCACTTTAGATAAGCTATTACCAGCAGGACAGTGGGGTGGGAGTAGGTATTGTTTCATATTCTCTGTGTATATATAAAGCCTGCTGCAGTTTCCATGATATGCATCTGAGGAAGTGAGCTGTAGCTCACGAAAGCTTATGCTCAAATAAATTGGTTGGTCTCTAAGGTGCCACAAGTACTCCTTTTCTTTTTGCGAATACAGACTAACACGGCTGTTACTCTGAAACTAGTTCTAAGCTGCAACTTTCCAGCAAGAGAATTTTATATTTTTATCTAACTTCTCTGGATAAAGTTCCCTCCTTCTCCCATGAGCATCCTGTGGTTTTTGAGTAGCTTGAGAGTTGTTGCAGGAACCTTTCACAGGGTATGTCTACACTACGAAATTAGGTCGAATTTATAGAAGTCGGTTTTTTTGAAATCGGTTTTATATATTCGAGTGTGTGTGTCCCCACAGAAAATGCTCTAAGTGCATTAAGTGCATTAACTCGGCGGAGCGCTTCCACAGTACCGAGGCAAGCGTCGACTTCCGGAGCGTTGCACTGTGGGTAGCTATCCCACAGTTCCCGCAGTCTCCGCTGCCCATTGGAATTCTGGGTTGATATCCCAATGCCTGATGGGGCTAAAACATTGTCGCGGGTGGTTCTGGGTACATATCGTCAGGACCCCGTTCCCACCCTCCCTCCCCCCGTGAAAGCAAGGGCAGACAATCATTTCGCGCCTTTTTTGTCTGCTGCCAGCCAAAGATGTAAAGGATAGATGGAGTGGGTCAGAACAAGAAATAGACCAGATTTGTTTTGTACTCATTTTCCTCCTCCCCTGTCTAGATCACACTGCAGTCAGTCACAGAGAAGGCGCAGCGAGGTTAATCTAGCCATGTATCAATCAGAGGCCAGGCTAACCTCCTTGTTCCAATAACAACGATAACTTTGGTGCACCATTTCTTATTGGAACCCTCCGTGCAGTCCTGCCTGAAATACTCCTTGATGTACAGGCACACCCTTTGTTGATTTTAGCTCCCTGAAGCCAACCCTGTAAGCCGTTTCGTCAGTCGCCCCTCCCTCCGTCAGAGCAACGGCAGACAATCGTTCCGCGCCTTTTTTCTGTGCGGATGCCATACCAAGGCAAGCATGGAGGCCGCTGAGCTCATTTTGGCAATTAGGAGCACATCAACCACCACACGCATTATCCAGCAGTATATGCAGCACCAGAACATGGCAACGCGATACCGGGCGAGGAGGCGACGTCAGCGCGGTCCCGTGAGTGATCAGGACATGGACACAGATTTCTCTGAAAGCATGGGCCCTGCCAATGCATGCATCATGGTGCTAATGGGGCAGGTTCATGCTGTGGAACGCCGATTCTGGGCTCGGGAAACAAGCACAGACTGGTGGGACCGCATAGTGTTGCAGGTCTGGGACGATTCCCAGTGGCTGCGAAACTTTCGCATGCGTAAGGGCACTTTCATGGAACTTTGTGACTTGCTTTCCCCTGCCCTGAAGCGCATGAATACCAGGATGAGAGCAGCCCTCACAGTTGAGAAGCGAGTGGCGATAGCCCTGTGGAAGCTTGCAACGCCAGACAGCTACCGGTCAGTTGGGAATCAATTTGGAGTGGGCAAATCTACTGTGGGGGCTGCTGTGATGCAAGTAGCTCACGCAATCAAAGATCTGCTGATATCAAGGGTAGTGACCCTGGGAAATGTGCAGGTCATAGTGGATGGCTTTGCTACAATGGGATTCCCTAACTGTGGTGGGGCTATAGACGGAACCCATATCCCTATCTTGGCACCGGAGCACCAAGCCGCCGAGTACATAAACCGCAAGGGGTACTTTTCGATAGTGCTGCAAGCTCTGGTGGATCACAAGGGACGTTTCACCAACATCAACGTGGGATGGCCGGGAAAGGTGCATGATGCTCGCATCTTCAGGAACTCTGGTCTGTTTCAAAAGCTGCAGGAAGGGACTTTCTTCCCAGACCAGAAAATAACTGTTGGGGATGTTGAAATGCCTATATGTATCCTTGGGGACCCAGCCTACCCCTTAATGCCATGGCTCATGAAGCCGTACACAGGCAGCCTGAACAGTGGTCAGGAGCTGTTCAACTACAGGCTGAGCAAGTGCAGAATGGTGGTAGAATGTGCATTTGGACGTTTAAAGGCGCGCTGGCGCAGTTTACTGACTCGCTTAGACCTCAGCGAAACCAATATTCCCACTGTTATTACTGCTTGCTGTGTGCTCCACAATATCTGTGAGAGTAAGGGGGAGACATTTATGGCGGGGTGGGAGGTTGAGGCAAATCGCCTGGCTGCTGGTTACACGCAGCCAGACACCAGGGCGGTTAGAAGAGCTCAGGAGGGCGCGGTACGCATCAGAGAAGCTTTGAAAACCAGTTTCATGACTGGCCAGGCTACAGTGTGAAAGTTCTGTTTGTTTCTCCTTGATGAAACCCCCCGCCCCTTGGTTCACTCTAGTTCCCTGTAAGCTAACCACCCTCCCCTCCTCCCTTTAATCACCGCTTGCAGAGGCAATAAAGTCATTGCTGCTTCACAGTCATGCATTCGTTATTCATTCATCACACAAATAGGGAGATGACTACCAAGGTATCCCAGGAGGGGTGGTGGAGGAGGGAAGGAAAATGCCACACAGCACTTTAAGCACAGCACTTTAAAAGTTTACAACTTTAAAATTTATTGAATGACAGCCTTCTTTTTTTTGGGCAATCCTCTGTTGTGGAGTGGCTGGTTGGCCGGAGGCCCCCCCACCGCGTTCTTGGGCGTCTGGGTGTGGAGGCTATGGAACTTGGGGAGGAGGGCGGTTGGTTACAGAGGGGCAGCAGTGGCAGTCTGTGCTCCAGCTGCCTTGCTGCAGCTCAACCATACACTGGAGCATTCTGGTTTGGTCCTGCAGCAGCCTCAGCATTGAATCCTGCCTCCTCTCATCACGCTGCTGCCACATTTGAGCTTCAGCCCTGTCTTCAGCCCGCCACTTACTCTCTTCAGCCCTCCACCTCTCCTCCCGGTCATTTTGTGCTTTCCTGCACTCTGACATTATTTGCCTCCACGCATTCGTCTGTGCTCTGTCAGTGTGGGAGGACAGCATGAGCTCGGAGAACATTTCATCGCGAGTGCGTATTTTTTTCTTTCTAAGCTTCACTAGCCTCTGGGAAGGAGAAGATCCTGTGATCATTGAAACACATGCAGCTGGTGGAGAAAAAAAAAGGGACAGCGGTATTTAAAAAGACACATTTTATAAAACAGTGGCTACACTCTTTCAGGGTAAACCTTGCTGTTAACATTACATACATAGCACATGTGCTTTCGTTACAAGGTCGCATTTTGCCTCCTCCCACCGCGTGACTACCCCCTCAACCTTCCCCCCTCCCTGTGGCTAACAGCGGGGAACATTTCTGTTCAGCCACAGGCAAACAGCCCAGCAGGAATGGGCTATACTGAGTGTCCCTGAAGAAAAGCACCCTATTTCAACCAGGTGACCATGAATTATATCTCACTCTCCTGAGGATAACACAGAGAGAGAAAGAACGGATTTTGGTTGAATGCCAGCAAACATACACTGCAATGCTTTGTTCTACAGTGATTCCCGAGTATGTGTTACTGGCCTGGAGTGATAAAGTGTCCTACCATGAAGGACGAAATAAGGCTGCCCTCCCCAGAAACCTTTTGCAAAGGCTTTAGGACTACATCTAGGAGAACCGCAAATGCCAGGGCAAAGTAATCCTTTCACATGCTTGCTTTTAAACCATGTATAGCATTTTAAAAGGTACACTCACCAGAGGTCCCTTCTCCGCCTGCTGGGTCCAGGAGGCAGCCTTGGGTGGGTTCAGAGGGTACTGGCTCCAGGTCTAGGGTGAGAAACAGTTCCTGGCTGTCGGGAAAACCGGTTTCTCCACTTGCTTGCTGTGAGCTATCTACAACCTCCTCCTCCTCCTCATCTTCTTCGTCCCCAAAACCTGCTTCCGTATTGCCTCCATCTCCATTGAAGGAGTCAAACAACACGGCTGGGGTAGTGGTGGCTGAACCCCCTAAAATGGCATGCAGCTTATCATAGAAGCGGCATGTTTGGGGCTCTGACCCAGAGCGGCTGTTCGCCTCTCTGGTTTTCTGGTAGGCTTGCCTCAGCTCCTTCAGTTTCACGCGGCACTGCTTCGGGTCCCTGTTATGGCCTCTGTCCTTCATGCCCTGGGAGATTTTCACAAAGGTTTTGGCATTTTGAAAACTGGAACGGAGTTCTGATAGCACGGATTCCTCTCCCCAAACAGCGATCAGATCCCGTACCTCCCGTTCGGTCCATGCTGGAGCTCTTTTGCGATTCTGGGACTCCATCATGGTCACCTGTGCTGATGAGCTCTGCATGGTCACCTGCAGCTTGCCACGCTGGCCAAACAGGAAATGAGATTCAAAAGTTCGCGGTTCTTTTCCTGTCTACCTGGCCAGTGCATCTGAGTTGAGAGTGCTGTCCAGAGCGGTCAGAATGGAGCACTCTGGGATAGCTCCCGGAGGCCAATACCATCGAATTGTGTCCACAGTACCCCAAATTCGAGCTGGGAACGTCGATTTAAGCGCTAATCCACTTGTCAGGGGTGGAGTAAGGAAATCGATTTTAAGAGCCCTTTAAGTCGAAATAAAGGGCTTCACTGTGTGGACGGGTGCAGGTTTAAATCGATTTAACGTTGCTAAATTCGACCTAAAGTCCTAGTGTAGACCAGGGCACAGTCATGAGGTCTGTAGCATTCCTTGTATCATTACCTCCTAAATAATGTCTCCACCACACTCTTCACTGTTGTGTTGTAGCCTACTGGCCTTGGAAATACTATCCCTGCGTATCATCTTCTCTTTCTATACAGATTGTATCCATCTCTGTTAGCATGTGCCAGAGTGAGTAAAGCAAAAGGTTTCCTTTTTCCAATTTCACCTTAGTTAACACTTAACAAGCCTGGTCAGTTTTGAACCCAAGAGGTTGGTATCTTGTAAGTGGAAGCCATCTAATCCAAATGTTTGCCAATCTTTGAAGAAGACATTTCAAGTTTCCTGAATCCCCAGCTGCTCCCCACTCCCCACATACAGGACACCAGTGGCACGCTGGCTAGTAGATGTACCTTACAGAATCAGATGCAACTTCATTCCGGCTAATTGGACTTTGACTTTTTTGATTAAGCCATAGAACTAAAAAGTTCAAATGAGCTTGCATCCTTTGAAGTTGTAAGGAAGCAGTTAACTTTCTAAAGTGGCTGGCTTAAAAAATAAATCTAAAACCAGGTTGGCTGTTAATATTTTGGGTGGCTACACAGCTTCCTCATATGAAGACTTTTATTAGGCAACAGCTGTAATTGCATTGGCTGAGTATGTGCCAGTTTTCACTTTCAGATTGAGCCTCAGGGACTGCTTGTTAGCTCCCTGGCTGCCTGCAAGAGAGGATAATGTAAAATTAATGTATGAAGAAAGGCCTGAAATCTGACACTGTGGGAATGCAGGTGGTCTGAGGTGATGTACAGAAATTAAACTAACATGCTGATATCTCTGTGTTCACGGAAGAGTGGCTGGTCTGTATGTTCTAAAATATTTTCTGATACAGTAGTCCTGGGTTTTCCCCGCAACCCCTTCCAAAGTCATCCAGTGATGGAGCTGCTAGATGTATATATATTTTCTCAGTTTTTGTTTTGTTGAATATCTGCAATAATTTTGAGGAGCAGGTAGCTGTTTCCATAACTTTCATAATAAGAAAATACTTGTATATTCCACCTATGAATGCAGCATGTGGTATATTACACAAAGATGACATTATCTAAGGATACTTATTTCAAAGTGAAGATACATGAGAATTACTTTGTAGTTTCTATTTGCTTGGTGAACCTTCCTTTTCCTTTGCTCCCCATATTACCTTTAGTTAGCAAGAACTAATCTCAGTCAGTCTTATGAATAATAACTGACCTCCCATTTCATACTTTTAGGGTCTTAGAAGTTCCTCTAGTATGGATGATTTGTATTCCAGTCAGTATGTGGAATCAAACAGTAGCAGACTGTATACTTGCCTTCTATCTAGTGTGTGCAGTGGGGCATAGACTCTGGCTTAGTGTGTGGGTTACTTTTAGTCTAGATGCACACTATTGTAGAAAATATATTCACCTCTGATAGGATTTCTATACTGCCATAAGAGTATGAGATGCTTTAGTGACCAATAACATAGGTTAAATTTAGAAAAGTGCCTAAAGGTGAATTAGGCTCCTAAGTCCCATTTTTCAAAGGAGACTTTGAAAAACTGACTTGGGCACTTAGGTGTCTAAATTTCAGTGAAAGTCGATGGGAGTAATGCTTCCAGAAGCCCAAATCACGTAAAAATAGAATTTAGGCACTTTTGAAAATGTTACTCTATTATCTTACCTCAGCGCTGACGCTATATAGGTCAGATTCTGCCTGGCCCTCTTGTGGGTAGGGAGTGGGAGGGAGGGCATCAGGAACCTTCCCCCCCCCCCCACCCATGCAGCCTGCATAAGGGAGGAGCAGAATAGTGCCCCTGCACTCTCCATATTCCCCCCGGTGCATCTGGTGGCTCAAATGCTGCTGGGTGGACTAGGAGGAGGTGGATCAGGGTTGGCTATGAGGGCATTTTAAGCTCTTGGGGTACAGGGATGGGACACCACCTGTTTCAGTAAAGCAGAATGCTTCCTGATGCATGCTGTTTTTGGGCAGTTCAGCTCCATGCTGCCCTTTAGGATAAGTTGTGTGCAGTTTGCACAGTCCAGCACAAAGTGAAAACAAGGTCTATCCGCAAGTATGGGGGGCATTACTAGGACTGGGTTAGTTACTTATCAGTTATGCACTTGTCTAAATGGTTACTCTGAGATGAAAGGTTGTAATTATACCCATTGTAGAAGAAGTGGGTTTGTGTGTTTTTGGCTAGTTGATTTTTGGAAGATGGGGTGGAAGCATGAGAGAGAGGGTGAGGAAGGAGACTTCAAATATAGGGGCCACATAGAAAAATATAGACAGTAGAAAGGTGTGGTGCTAAAGGGGGATCATTAGTTATGCATGTTGCATGGAGGCAAGAGAGTGAAGTGAGGAATGAAATGAAGAGTTCAGAGAGCTCTAATTTGATTGAAAATTCAGAGAGCCAGAAACACTTTGTTCGTGAAACCTTTAGCATTCTCTTACATAAGTGAACAAGGAATTCAACCCCTAGCAGCTGCTGAACATTTGACGGTAGATAGGTCTAGTTTGAACACACACGCACTGGCTTTGCTCCTTGGTAATGGGTAGGGCCCTACCAAATTCATGGCCGTGAAAAACGTGACATGGACCATGAAATCTGGTCTCGACCGTGAAATCTGGCCTTTTGTATACTTTTACCCTGTACTATACAGATTTCACAGGGGAGACCAGCATCTCTCAAACTGGAGGTCCTGATCCAAAAGGGAGTTGTTGGGGTGAGGGTCGGAAGGTTATTGCAGGGGGGGTCACGGTATTGCCATGCTTGCTTCTGCAGTGTCTTCGGTGCTGGGTGGCCAGAGAGCGTTAGCCCCACTGGCAGCAGCGCAGAAGTAAGTCCATACCATACCGTGCCACCCTTACTTCTGCGCTGCTGCTGGCGGCGGTGCTGCCTTCAGAGCTGGGCTCCCGGCCAGCAGCCGCTGCTCTCTACCAGCCCAGCTCTGAAGGCAGCACCGCCGCCAGCAGCAGCGCAGAAGTAAGGTTGGCAATAGCATGACCCCCCCCCATACAGTAACCTTGTGACCCCCCCGCAACCCCATTTTGGGTCAGGACACCTACAGTTACAACACCGGGAAATTTCAGATTTAAATATCTGAAATAATGAAATTTACAAATTTGAAAATCCTATGACCATGAAATTGACCAAAATGGACTGTGACTTTGGTAGGGCCCTACTAATGGGATATTGAGGTAAAGAAAAAGACCAGCAGGACAGGAGTTAACTTTATCTTGGAAAAATTTCTAATGTGCTCACTCACGTGCTGTATGCACAAACAAATGTTTCCCCAGTGTTCTCAAGGAAAAGACCTAAGTCTCAGATTCACGTATTAATCATAAGATCACAAACAGACTCTCATGCGGACTCTGCCCTCGGGTATGCATGTGCATTGCACGTGGTGATGAGGTGAACCAGTTTTCATGTTTGTCATTCAATGGTCTTGAATTTTAGTTCTCTTCTGTTCTGCAACTTTGTAATACCTTCTGTGACACCAATTTTCAAATATGGACTTCTAGATTAGGAAAGCCAATTTTGTATTTGGGCTCTCAGATCAGCACTTGGGCACCTAAAAGACTTATTTTAGTGCACAAACAGAAGTCAGTGTCCTACCTTCAGTGCCTAAGTCAGAAAACTGGTCTTTCCACTGGTGATGCTAATATGATCTACAACCTTTGACTAAAGACATGATATAGCTTAAGTGATGATTAAGTCATGGATTCTAGAGCGTGTGCCCTTAATCATCCAGTAAAGGTCACTCACTGGTAAGTAATGAGGAATCCAGTATGTCATGTCTGCTAGTTAGTAACCCAGTGGCTGGAAATAGTAAATCCCAGGGTTGTGTTCCAACGCATAAGTGGATTCTTGGGTCAGCTTGTCCATCGTAGACAAACTGGTTTGATTGTGTGACATTTGAGTTTCAGTGAGTAGAAAACCTTGTGTGTAAAAAAAGAAAAGAAAAGTTGCTTTCATTTTGTGGTCAGAATTTTACAAGTGAAGAAATTCATTCATATATTAGAAAAAACTCATAGTGTTTTTCCCCAGGGGTCAGCAAAAGGTTACATGGGAAATCCTGTATTTTTTTAATTTAAATTTTGACAGTTTCAGAATGACAGGCTGAGGCTTATGCATTATCTGAGAGTATATCGTCAAAATCTTGCCCAGAAAACTGTTCTATCCTCAGAGACTAAAATATAATAATGAATCTGGGACTCCTTGTGAGGAATTTGAATATGAAAAAGCAGAAAGCTAAAGAATGCCTGGGAAGGCTGAAAAATACAATAGGAGGAGATTTTGTAAGAATTTTTAAAATCTATTTCATAATGGAACTGATGGCTGAGCTCTCAGGGCAAACTGATTCAGGCATCCTTGTGCATACAAGGAGTTTTTCTGCATTACGCTTAGCATGGGAGAATTATGGAAGGTTTTCGCTCCTTTTTTTGCTCATTGTCAGTGCAGGCAGAACAATATCACATAAATAAAATAAACGAGTCCCCCTTTCCCTTTAAATGTAGCAGTTCAGGAAGTTGTAAAAGGAGTAAGAGACCAAGAACAAGATGGCATTTAGGCTGGTTTGAGGGATAAGCTTCAGGGTGTGTCTACACTGAAGCGGGAGATGTAATGTACAGCTTGGCTAGATGTACCGGTGCTAGCTCTGATCGAGCTAGCCAACTAAAAATAGCAGAGTAGCTGCCATGGCACAGACATAGCTACTCAAGTACGATCACATCTGAAACCCTGCGTACGTACTCAGGCAGTTAGCTGCCACAGCACATGCTATGTTTAGCATGCTAGCTCTATCAGAGCTAGCGCATGTATGTTTGCCTGAGCTGGAAATTACACCTCAAGCTCCAGTGTAGACACACCTTGAGAGACTAGGGGCCTAATTCTAATTTACATGAAGGCCATTTTGCACCACTATGTAAAGGAGCCTTAAGGTGGATGCAAACATAAATTACTCTCACTTTAAGGCCGTTTAACACTGCTATTGCTATATAAAGCAGTCAAGGGGATATGAGAATCTGGCCTAGAAAATACTTGGATGACTAGCTTTGGTAGTTGGCACAACCGTTGATCAACCTCATTAAAAACAACTTTCCAGTTTTGGTTTAGGCGAATGGATACAATTACCTCAATATGTGTAGTATTACTCTCTTCTGTTTCTCTAGGGAGTAGCTAGAATACTTCAAGTGCTGATGTAAAGGTATGTAATTATCTAAGGAAACTGGCAAGTTTTAAAGCATGACCGCTGTATGAAGACCATGATTAATTCTTCACTGCAGGGTTTATACTGATTTCTTCTGAAGTGAGCAAATCTGTTGTAAAGGTGTCCATCTGTTCTGTAATTGATGGAATACCTCGGGGGTCATTGTGATTAAACTGCAAGGGAAAACTTTGAGCAGGACAGGGATACTATATACTGTAACCTGAAGCTGACGTATGTATGGCAACAAGATGGACACTTCTTTCCAGTACTCCATTCCAAACAGATCTTGTCTTTAAATCTGACGAGCAACGACAAAATGTAGATTTACAAATACATTTGTGTTCATGAAGTGTAAGTTTGTATTAGAAGGGTTGGTTGTTAAGCATTTAAATATGAAGAAATATGTAAAAAACCTCAATATTGACATGGGGCATTTATTTTTAGATAGCTTGTCAGTGGGCACAAGGTAATTCTTGACATAGATGTTAGGTTGGAAATTCCACAGGACATTCATTGTATAGCTTTTCAATGCGTATCAGGGATGCAGTTACTTGACATTATATTAATATAGAACATTTCTTTCTAGGAAAATGTTATTTTTAAATAAGTGCCAGAGTACATCTAAAATATTTTGGTTAAGTCCCGCACCTCAAGGGAAGAGAAAGATAACGGAGAGCCTCTTCTAAACTTTCAGTTGCAACTTGCCTGCAGATTTGGTCATAGAGCGTTTATTTTAGTGTAATTTTTTTCTAGGAAAAAGGGGAAGTGTCCTGATCTTGATATCTAAGGAAGCTTGGGTTGGGGGATCTGAGAGAAGAGCGGTGTTTGGTGTTGGGGGATTAAGGGTCGTGTGGTTAAAGGGAACTATGAGTAGGGTTACTAGATAGCAACTGTGAAAAAAACGGGACGGGGGGTGGGGTGTAATAGATGCCTATATAAGAAAAAGTCCCTCAAAACGGGACATCTGGTCACCCTAGCTATGAGTGGTGTGAATGGGGGAGGGGATACAGACAAATTCATGTTCTGCCGGATGGGGATGAGGGAGAGATGGGGATTGAGCTATGGGGAAAGAGGAGCTGTGCTGCAATGTACCATGATGGGTTTACCAGAGCAGAGTTCTCCTTGCCTCTCTCCCTCCAAGCTCCAATTGATCTGCATGACACCATCAACAACCCTGCTTGCACATCTAGCCACTCTCCTCTCAGATGATCATGACCCCCTCCGGCTATGTGGTGTGCCAGGAAAACAGAGGCAAGGAATGGGGATGGGTTGATGAGGTGGGGGGAAAAGGAAGAATTTTGAGGGAGTTGAGTTGTATGAAGGGTTCCCCACTTGGTGAACCAAGGAGCTGATGCAGCCCTGGGGAAGCCTTTCAAACGCTCTTCCCTCAGGTCTCATCTGCCATCTCAGTCTCCTGCACATCCCCATTAACTTTGCTGATCACCGTCAGAGCCTGCTCCATCTCCAACATCTAGGGTGACCAGATGTCCTGATTTTATAAGGACAGTCCCGATATTTGGGGTTTATATAGGCACCTATTACCCCCCACCCCTGTCCTGATTTTTCACATTTGCTGTCTGGTCATCCTACCAACATCAGCTTCTTTGGTGCCTAGCCTGGCTCACTCGGGATATGTGCAGACACAGCTGTGGAGGCAGGCTGACAGCACAGGAGAACAGGAGTGGCTGAGGGATCTAAACATTTTTGTTGACTAACCTTTGTGTAGTTCAGCACTGTTAGTTTGAAAAAGGAATAACTGCAATTTTTTAAAGTGGCTTGTGTCTGAGATGTTGTCTTGTGTGTGCGCACGCTTGCATGTGTGTGTGTGGGGGTGCTATTCAGCTTGAGGAACCCAAAGGAACAGGGATTTATTTTTTAAGCAGGGAGCATTTTAAAATGTTTTCTCTTCAAAAGCTAGTACATATTCTTTTAAAATCACAAAGAAAACTTGTCTTATGGAAAGTTATTGTGCCAAACTTGGAGACTAAATTCAGTCATTAAAGTGTTGAACGAGGGGATTTCAGTGCTGCTCTAAGTGGAAACTTCAAGGCAACCTTAACTGCAGATTTGTTATTGACTCCTCCATTAGATAGGTATAAACACCATAAATGCACAAAAGTTTCTATGTCCATATATATTTATATATTATTCTCTCTGTCTACATATAGACAGAGGGAGACACAATAATGCATGAAAGAAAAAATCTGGAATTTTCTTGACTGCTATGTTCAGATAAATAAGGAATGATTGTTGTAGAATTTACTGTTTCTAATAACTAAGTCCTCAGATTTGGTACCATTTTGGGTAAATCCACATAGTCTGTATTGATGTAAATGAGAATGTTGAAAGAACTGAAGTAGGACTTGGAGCTCAGTTCAGGTTAATATTTGTCTCATCTTTGGTATGTCACTGCTTTTACATAGGTGGGGACTTTCATGCTGCAGAGGACCCTGCAGGAAAAGACCATGGTATAGCAGTTGGAAGCTTCTATTTGAATGATTGTCAGATGCAGAAGCCTAGTTTATATGGGCTTAGTAGGTACATTCCTGTCTTATTAGAGAGCTAATAGATACTCAATATGTATTTTCTGTTAATCTGTAATCCCTCTTTTATTATGATTTTTTCCTTATCAGTTTAATCTTGCAATTTTTGGTTTCCACAGATCTTCCTGTCCCATTTAAGTGTTCAGACTAAGAAATGCTGACCTTTCTAAGTGAAATTTGCTTTGTAAATTGTAAACTTTAAAGGACATTGACCCCTTAAAAATCACACTTCTGTCTGAATTGTATTTTACCTACTGTTGTTACCAATAAAACCCAAGAGTAGTGTAATTTAGAAATTAGAGAGGAAAACCTCTTTTTTGTTTGTTTACTTTGTATATTTGATAGTGCCATTTACATAGACAGTTTCACCCAGCAACAAAGAAGAGAGAAGTTTCAGAGTAACAGCCGTGTTAGTCTATATTCGCAAAAAGAAAAGGAGTACTTGTGGCACCTTAGAGACTAACCAATTTATTTGAGCATGAGCTTTCGTGGAAACGGTATGCATCCGATGAAGTGAGCTGTAGCTCACGAAAGCTCATGCTCAAATAAATTGGTTAGTCTCTAAGGTGCCACAAATACTCCTTTTCTTTTTAAAGAAGAGAGAAGCATTTTAAAAATAGGAAAAAAATAAACATAAACAAACAATTGCAAAACCACAAATATTGGCAGAAGGGGATCGGGGGCAGGTACAGTATCTGAAGTTACTTGATTGGGTATTTTTTTTTTAATTGACTAGATTTCAAGATGACTGCTTCCCTTTACAAATAAAAAGCCAAGATGTGATATAGTAGAACCACAGAGTTATGAACACCCTCTCACAGCCCACACCCCAACTCCCAGCCCTGAGCCTGCTCCTGCAGTCTGAACCCCTTGGCTCCAGCCAGGAGCCCCTTCCTGCACCCCAAACCCCTCATCCCCAGCCCCACCCTGCAGCCCTTACCTCCAGCTGGAGCCCTCACCCCCTCCCACACCCCAACCCCCTGTCCCAGCCCACTGAAAGTGAGTGAGGGTGGGGGAGAGCGAGTGACTGAGGGAGGAGGGGGGGATGGAGTGAGTGGGGGCAGGGCCACAGACAAGTGGGGGCAAGGGTATTTGGTTTGGGGTGATTAAAAAGTTGGCAACACTAATGGAATTGTTCATAACTCTGGGGTTCATAACTCTGAGGTTCTACTATAGTTAAGACTTTTGCTGTCAGTTTTTTAGTCACTGCTGTACAGAACTTTCATTAAGTTTTTGGGGGGTGGCGCATATTGGAGTAAAATGGGGGAAGAGTAAGAGGGTAAAGGAAGGAGGTGGATTTTTATTTTGGGTTGATAAAATGGACTCAGATTTGTTGGAACTTTGGAAACAAAAGCTTTCAGAATAACGCAGAACTGAAAAATCAATGCAAAACAGGATACCATCTGGAAATTATTCTATGCTTCATTCTTGGTATTACCACTATAATGAAATACAAAAATTCCAAGACCTCGTAATTGTTCAACTTTGTCATGCAAATGGAGCCCAGACTTTGAAAAGGACTGTAAAGGTTTTGCTCTGATTTTTCATGCTTTGAAGAAAACCTCTGTGTCCTTATTGCTTTGGCTGAATAGAGGAGCAGCTTGCTGCAAGACATCAGCCTTCCAGATCACTTTTATAATGTGAATAATGGCTTTTGGTTGTGAAATGGGCAGAAATTGGATGCAAATGTATGAAGAAATATTGAATTAGCACAGGCAACTAGTGATTGCCGTATTGATCAAATACAGTGGCTTGTAAAATTGCTTAAGCTTTTGGAATTATCACTGTTCCTTAGATGCTATTCTTGGATATTATTTGGACATCTATGGAATAACTTTGAAGGATTTGGCTAGCATTCCGCTCTTTTTCATAATTTAATGTGAAGGTCACCACCTCATAATTCCTAACATATGCACAGAGACACCTAACTCTGGTGCTTTTTCTACTTGGATGTTTTATGCTTTTATTAGATAATGACATTATTGGACATTTCACTTTGTGCAGGGAGGACTCAAATGCACAGATTGGTAGTACCATCTACCAGTGGAAAATACAACATTAACTTGCGATGTAAGTCTAACTAGGCATTGAAAATATAAACTAGCAAACCAGAAATGTAGGAAATGGTTGAAAATGTGTATTGGCAGAGTTGTTCTCATTTCCAGAGAATAATTCTTTTACCTCCAAATTAAAGCAAAATCAAAACTGTTTACGTCTGGAAAGGAACGTTTAAGAGATGCAGCCACTGCATAACACCAGATAGTCCTTCTTCACTTACAGGGTACATGAGCCAAAAAAGCAGAAGACCATTAGTTTAAAGCTCTGTCTGGTTTTTACTACAAGTTACAGAAAAAAAAAATCTTTCTTAGATTGATGTGACCTGCAAAATTTAAGGAAGGCTAATTTCTTTTGGGGGAATTTTAAGGTGGGTTGAAAATTGTTTATAATGGGGAGCTCACTTCAGCCTTCACTGTGGAGTAACTAGTGCTGCTCCACAGGACTATGCTACATAAATCAGATGCAAACTGAGCAAGTTAAAGTGATGGGAGTCTTTTTTGCATTTTCTGTTTTTTTAATTTGCAGTCGTTTTAATGTTGTGTTTAGATCTTTTTATTAAAAACTGAAAAGAAAGATGGAAAAAGGAGGCGGGAGTTGTGGAGGCAAGAAAGAAGTCCAGGCTGCAGCATTAAGCCATTTTTTTGTACAGTTCTGTAGGTTTGAATTTTGGGGCATAACTCTGTAGTGCCTCATGCAATGACCCAACATGGGTATCTTTGCATACATAAATGTTCCAGACTTTTTTTTTTTTTTTTTTAAATGAAAACAGATTCTGGAGAATAAGACAGTTGCATGAAAGAGGTATTGATACACTGTCTGAGCAAGTGTTGGTGATTCACAAGCCCTCGAGTTTCCCAACCAGGGAATTTTGAGAAGGAATAAAAGACTCTCTGAAGGACAGTGTTCTTCTGCAGACCATTTTGTTGGAAAGAGGTCTCCTGGGCTACCTCTCCTACTAGTCCTTTGCTTTCTCCCAGGCATTTTTCATCTAGAAAGAGTGCTTTAATGTGAATCTTCTCTGTTCTCCAACGTGCCTTTTTATTTTTTAAAAAACCTGAATTAAACATAAACATTTTCCTTCATTTTAATGGGGAAACAAAGAGCCTTTTCCTGCAGCTGTTTATTGCTGCCGCTCTTTCATCACTCCATTTCTCTTCTCTTCAGTGACAAATGGAACAGTGCAGCGAATCTCCAGTCAATAACTACAGCACGTGTACTGCAGCAAGGGACTATTAAGCAGGCATGGTTCTGAATTCACATATCCAGTTAGGGAGGAAGAGCCAAATAGATTATCAGAATAATCAAAATCCTCTTTTTAAAAGGAGGACACTGTCAGGGTTTTAGTATTTGAACATTCTGTCTTCCATATACTGATATAAATGTAGTAGCTGTGTTTAGCATCTCATTACTCTGTGCTGTAATGTTAAACTACTTCCATTCAGCAATGTCTAAAGTGATGCTTGTTCATTTTACTTTTTTAGCATTTGAACTCTGCACTAATCTTCATGTGACAGTGCATCATGATGTGCTATTTTGTGTGTATACATATATACAAGGTGTGGGGTCTTTAAGAACTGCCAGAATGTAAATAATTGCATAAAAATAGGTTTAAAAGAGAATTATTTAGGTTGCAAAGTTACCCATTGAAAATTAGGAAATACCAGATTTATGATTATGGGGAAAAAATGACGGGTACGACACTCCCTTAGCCTGAGAATTTGCTCCCTGCCAGATTTCTGGTTTTGCTGCAAACACCAGAGGTGTTAGATTGTCAAAAAGGTCACATTAATCTTTGATAATGGGAAGTATTAGGCAACCTAGATGTCTGGCACACTACCAGTGTCTCCTATTATAAGAAGATGATGAATGAATGCTGCAAAAGTAGCACTGATTTGATTCTACTCAGTAGTATCTCTTTTAGTATCTTTCCCACCTGCATGAAGCCTCAGGCAGACCGGGGGCAGGTGTACACTAAAACACCATGGAATACGCCCCTCGCCATGAGGCCCCACACCTGCTCATCTCAGACTATAAGGCTGGTCTAAGCTAGAGCATATTGTCATTGCAAGCCCTGTGTGCACACCAGGGCTCATGAGTAGGGCCCTACCAAATTCACGGACTGTGAAAAATGCGTCACGGACCGTGAAATCTGGTCTTTTCTGTGCTTTTACCTTATGTTATACAGATTTCACTGGGGAGACCAGCGTATCTGAAACTGGGGTCCCAACCCAAAAGAGGGTCGTGGCATGGAAGAGAGGGTTTGTAAAGTTATTGCAGGATGGACATGGTATGGCCACCCTTACTTCTGTGCTGCCTTCAGAGCTGGCTGAAGCGCAGGAGTCAGGGTGGCCGTGGGCAGCCGGAGAGCGGCGGCTGCTGTCCGAGGGCCCAGCAGCACAAAAGTAGGGGTAGCAGCACAAAAGTAGGGGTAGCAATACCAGACCGTGCCGTGCTCCCTCCTGCGCTGCTGCTGGCAGTGACGCTGCCTTCAGAGCTGGGCTCCCGGCCAGCAGCTGCCGCTCTCCGGCCACCCAGATCTGAAGGCAGTGTCCCTGCCAGCAGCAGCACAGAAGTAAGGGTGACAATACCATGACCCCCCCATACAGTAACCTGGCAGTCCCCCTACTGTCAGGACCCCTACACTTACCACACCATAAAGGTTCAGATCTAAATATCTGAAATCATGAAATTTATGATTTCTTTTTTTAAAATCTCATGACTGTGAAATTGACCAAAATGGACTGTGAATTTGGAAGGGCCCTACTCATGAGTTCGTAAGTGTACACACTACTGTTGTGAATTTCACTTGGCCTGAAGGAGGCTAAATGCTACATTCTCCTCTACTGTATCTCACTGCACTGTTACAGTGCTAATATGCACAGCCAGTGCTGTTAGTCCTCCCAGTCGTTCCCTCAACGCTCCTGCATACTTTTTTCACTGAAGTCTTTGATAGCATCTGGCTCTGTCATCTGTCAGGCATTTCCCTGCTGCTGGCTACAGACCTGAGAGCCACCAAGTTGGTATTCAGCTGGTCTCGGTTCTGCTCAAGCCCTCCTCCGGGGTTCTTTTACCCCCTTCCCCGACACTTCAGCAAAGCAGAATTTAAAAGAGAATGAAACATACAATGTTTCAAGCAGGCATAATTGGATGGATTTCAAAGATGTTGAGTACCTTCCTATGGCCACCTCTGAAGTCAATGGGAGCTGCAGATGCTAAATTTCTGAAAATCAGGTCCTGCGTGCCAGAGATGTAATGTACCAGGTCCAGGGAGCTGGGCATAGATGCAATAATCCACAGGCCTGGAAACTCTGTGTATGGACATCGTGCACTGTGTGAACCCAAAACAGGATGGTTAATGGGAGCATACAATTGTAGTTTACAGCCAGTGCAATCCCAGTGGTTCAAATCGCAATGATACAGTTTTGTAGTATATACAGTGATACAGCAGATTAGCAAAGTGTCATTGTCAAAGATTTTGGAGGAGCCCAAATTAAGGAGTAGAATTTGTGCTCTGCAAATCCCTTCGTTGCTATATCTTTTAAGATGTTGGTCAGCATCAGGAGTCAAAACCAGAACTTGCCCTCACGCTACAGTAAGCAATGCCAGTTATGTAAATTGTCAAAACTCGTACTAAAGGAAGAAAAAAAATCCAACAAATGATTTGATTTCTAATATTTTTGATGAAAAATACTCCGAACCAGACCCTTTCCAGACCAAAATGAATGTTAACACTTGCTTTTCCTGATTGACACAAATATGTAAATGCAATGGTTTGCAAATGCAGCCATTTTGCTCTATGGCAAGATGCTGTCACAAAATTTTAATCTGACTCTCACAGATTAGGTTTTTCTATCCCCTTTCTCTTATTTTACTCTGTTTCTCATGCATTAATTTTTAGTGCGTAATTCTGAATGAATGCAGCAAAAGCTGGGCTGCTAGCAAGGTTACTTGTTGCGTTGTGTGTTCAACTCAACCCATTCCATGTAGATGAGCTTTGGTATTGTATAATACTTAATAGTTTTTGGAATTTAATGAAAGATGTTATTTTAAAATCTGTTTTTTCCTGTTGCGTAACAGGTGTAGGTTACGCATTGTCATCTGTCAGTTTCATATCATCACCCTTTATTTCTTACATTGGGTAAAAATTAGACATTTCCGAGTTGAAGTCCAGACAATTTACTGAAAATAAAATGAAAACTATTTTGAGGAAGAAGCTGACATTTAGTATTCTAGTTTCAAACCCCTCTGACTGATAAATATTTTATATGCAGTGAAGCATCCTCAAAAATTAAATATGAATGAGTATTACAAAACCTTTCGGTACTATGAAACATTGAGATTTTATAGTGTCAAGTATTAATGTCTGTCCAGGGAATCTTAATTATTTTTAATGAAGATGACACTGTTTGCAAGATCAGCTCAGGTACTTCTTAAATAATGAAGTTAATATAAGGCTCTTCTGAAGTAAATCACAGTCGAGGTTTATTTTCAGTAAATTAGCAGTCTTTCCTCCAGAGGTTCAAAAAACTCTTTCTTTTAATGTATCTAGACAAGCAAAGTTAAAACCGAATTGAAGATTTAAAATATCAAATGGTCAAATAGTTCTCTTCAGGCTGAAACAGAAATTGTTTTAATTGTACTCATTTACCAGCAGTAGCATAACTCACTTCAGAGAGGATAAATGTTTTGGGAAAAAGCAGTTTGAAATAAACATTAGGAAATTAGTGGAAAATAACCCCTTGTCAATTTTTTTGTTAGTTTAAAAAAAGAAAATATCTTTGCCTATACACATGTGGACCCTTGCTGAGCTTTCTGATAGGTATTACAATGACAACTGGCAGTAACATCATAGTAAGAGGAATTATTAATATTTCCAGAATAAATTTTCTGGTTTTGAAAAGCTTTTTCTCCGCCATCTAACTTGGTTTATGGTGGAAATTTGGTCCCTAATCCTCCAACTGACAGTACGTGGGAAGGAAGTCAATGGGGCCTTGCAGCATTGTGGCAGTCTACCCTCTACACAGTCAGTTGCAAGATTTGGGCTTCGGAGTGCAGAATCCGAGGAGTATGGGTGTTGGGTTTCATTAGGCAATTGGTTTTACTCTAGGTCAGCTGATGTATGACATGATACACTTGGAAAAACCCCCCACTAAAAGAAAAATCAGAGGCTGTCTATATATATCACAAAGGACATACACACTTTTTGGGGGTGAAGCTTTGCAGTTGTTTAGCACGCTGACTTTTGGTAGGTTAACCATACTTTTCAGTTTATTATGTAAGTGTCCAATTTCCTGAACTTGCCAAGAGCTTCTTGGCGGATGCTGAACTCAAATGGGAGGTGAGAGTGTTAAACACTTTTTGCAGAGTTGCGTCCTAATGTAATAAATGAGAAGTTCCAAACATTTCCTAAGCATAGAGAATTAAACTTTTACAGCACCATGCATATCTGTAAGTAGTGTGTAAGTAATAAATATTAATTGATTGCTGTTTATGAATACTTAAAAATCTTAACAGGTGAAGGATAAACAGTTTCAAAGCTTGTTGATTAGATTTCTACTTTTTCCTTCTTCAGGCTTATACTGTGTAGTCATGTGTCCTCTGATGAGTAAATGAATATTTTGGAAGTAATAAGGACTTCATTCTGCAGAGGGAGACATGCAGGCATGGCTGAGTATGCAGACATAAAGGCCTGCCCTGGTAGACTGCTTTGCAGCTTTGTTTAACCTAATGTTTTTTGTTTTGTTTTCTTTTTTGTGTGGGCTGCCAGGTTGAAATTATTAAAAATATAACCCATACCAACATTTTATCCTATTCAGCAGAGCACATCCTTGCAAAATAGATACTTACTTCACACGTTTATAAAGGCATTAAGTGCAACACTAAATATATCTCTATTTTGTGACAATCTTTAAAGGGGGGGGGGTGATAAAAATGGTGCCAAAGTAGAGATGATGTGAGAAGAGGGTGCACAGCATTCTCTAGAGGCTTTCTGTATTCTTTCCTAAATAAACTATGAAAATTAAGTTGCATTATTCTGCTCTAATTTACACAGGCTCAAACCAGATGCAGCCAAAGTTTAACTGCCTGTAAAAATTCTATATTTTATTTTTAAATTATCCTTATCCAGAAGAACCTATTGACACCACAAAACACAGGCTTCAACACTGATGGGGAAACACCCCTTATATATGGCTGACAATGAGCTAAAACCTAATCTATGGTACTCTTTGCCTTTCCACTCCATTGTTATGAGGAAGCAGGACTTTGACATACACAAGAAAACTGCATTCAAAGGGCTGCAGAGAAACAGACCTCTTGGATATTTCCATCCTTTTGAGCACAAAGCAGAAAAGCAAGGTGGGTGGCTGCTGGAAGGGATGGTGCAATTTACAAGATGGCACATTGGTAAACTAAGACACATGGATGATTTAATTTTAGGACTCAGTCTTTAAAGCATCTCTTTTAAATTGTTAGAACTCAGTCCGTAAAGATGGATGAGAAATGAATGGTAGACTTTAGATACATAATTTTTCTTATCAGTTTTACTAAAGCTCCAAGTATTTTGTCTCTTAATCTATGTTGATCGTTTGAAGCGCCATGCTTAAATCTATAGGCAGTGTAGTTCTAATGATTTTTTTAAAATGTAAATGATAGTTTACAAAAGCCTGTAGTAACTCAGGGCTTGTCTACATGGACAAGTTTCTACGCAGTAAAGTAGCTTTTTGCGCTTAAACTGCAGCCGTGTACACGCTGCCAAGCCACTTTGTGTGCAGAAACTGCTCAGTTGAAACCTACCTTGACGAGAGTCGTAAGGCTGTTTGTGCAGAGTCTCCAGCAGTCTAGTGCCAGTGTAGACACTTGATTGCTTTCTGCGCTGTAATTGGCCTCTGGAAGTGTCCCATCATGCCTCAAATGACCGCTCCGCTCATTGTTTTGAACTCGGCTGCCCTGGAGACATGCCCCCCTCCCCTTTCAAAGCACCGTTTCTGACAGCTGTTGTGTGCTGTGCTGATCTGCTGTGGGATACAAAGCAGACAATTAATGTGGAATGCTCGTGCTGTTGAACACACAGCGGGGGGGTGTGTGTGTGTGTGTGCGCGCTGTGCAGAAAGCCCAGGGAGGGAGGCGGGGTTTCCCCCTGCCTCAGGACTGGTTGCGTCCTGCCTTTGTCTGAACTTACAAGAGAGCATACTGACCCTCTCTGTCCCCCCAAACACACTGTCTCTCTCCCCCTCTCCATACACCCACACACTCCCTGTCACACACTTTCCCCTTCCCCCCACGGCAGTTGAAAAGCAGCTGGCAATCTAGTAGGATGCCCATAGAACAATGGCATTGGGAATCCTGCATTATGTGACTCTTTGCCTGCCCCATGAGGCATTGCAAACCCTTCCCAAAGCACCCTGCGGCCAGGTGCACAGTGAGAGAGCTACCAAAATGCACTGCCGTCTTTGTCGTTGCAAGAGCTGCTGGTGTGGATGCACTCCAGCGTCACAAGGAGCACAGTGTGGACACCAACAGTGGTTTAATTCCAGCATTGTAATAAAAGTGGTATAACTTGTGGTGCAGAAACTTGTCAGTGTAGACGTACCCTTACTCTTGTTGAGGGGATTTTGTGTGTACGCAAGCTGTACTGATGAAAATAGATTGCGGTAACCCCTCTTAATCTCTCTTTCCTGGAGCTTCTGGGGATGAACAGTAGTACAACTGGGATGGTACCACCAGTAAACTCCTCTTGAAGTGTATCTGAGATGGATAGCTTTAAATATTAAACCACAGGAATTTTGACCTCCATGGAGAGGATTTCATATTGATCTTTTGAAATGGCTGAAGATAAGCTCTTCCATTGGCTACGAGAGGATGATGCACATGTGGAAACGAGCAAATCCTATATTATAGATGGTTATCCTGCGGCTTGTAATCTGAGGTGTCTTTTTGCTATTTGAAATATTTGCTTGAGGTTTGTTTTGTTTTTTATTGGCATGCTTACAGCATATTTTCCTTGAAGCTGAATTCCTCTTTTAAAAACTCAGTTAGTAGGATTTCAACTTCTGTTTCATCTACAGAGTCCATTTTCAAAAGCAGTAATAATTCAAAAATAGTTCGAGTTGACATCGTTAATCAGAAATTCATCAAAAGGGTGCCGTACCGACTGATTTTTAAATTGAGGTTCAGTGTAACTTGTCACGACTTAGTGTCTGGAAGAAAAATGTGTTGTGACAATCTCAATAAGGCTAATTCACAGAAGGATCAATGGTATCGGTTTCTGATGTGACATAATGGAGCCAAAGAGTGGCTATTTTATGGATTAACACCTGCTGGGATCTTTTCATGGGGGGAAGGACAGTGTGCACTGGCAGGCATACACATATAATTATTTAAGTTAGACGAATGTTGTCTACCTCTTAATATTAATGGTGAGGATTTTTAAGGCATTATTAAAATTACTTTGAATAATTAAAGCAGTTTATTAGAAATGCCGATTTTTTTTCTAATAGTTTACAAGCCATTTTAGGGTTTTTTGTATATTTTTGTTTTAAATTTAATCTGTGTAAAAGGCACTGTTGTGACCAGAAAAAAGGAGAACAAATTAAAAGACCTGTTTTTAAAAATGTCTGGGAGATAAATAGACATGCTTAGTGAGGCAATTGCTTTCTGCCCGCATTAAATCCCTTAACCCGTTATATGGACTGGTGCAGTGTTTGGATTTTGTTATTAATGTGCCTTTGCTCTGTCACTGAAAAGTGGGTTAAAAATAACCCAGAGATGTGATTTACCTGTCTCGTGTTACTAATGGAGCCCGGTAGGGTGGTCAGTCTGTGCTAGTGAGGGGGACTGTAATTTCACAAAGAAAGCAAATTAGCTGGTGAGGGGGAACATATTTGCCTTTCTGTGGCTCAGTCTGCAGCAGCACATTCAGCTGTGCACAGCAGTGTGTTATGGAAACAACCCTGTAGAAGGAGGGTGATGTAGAACAGTGGTTCTCAAATGTATTGGATCACGCACCCCTTCTTTGTGTCTGTAGTAGTTTACACCCACCCCTCCTGGGCACCTTGCCAGCAGCCACTGCTCTCTGGTAACCCAACTCTGAAGGCAGACTGGAGAGCTGTGGCTGCTGGTCGAGCGCCCAGCTTGGAATTAAGGATGTAAATAACATGTAAAAACAATCGTGTAACCAATTATAATTCTATCGGTTACGCAGTTAAATGTTTAACCAGGGAACTATGTGGGGGGGGGGAATGCTGTAGCACCCCTACGTTTTAGGCAGGGCTCCCCTGTTGGCCCCATGCCCAGGGATCCCGGCTGCCGGCCCCTTGCCCGGAGCTCTGCGATGGGTGACAGCAGAGCCCTGGGTGCGTGGCAGCAGCCAGGACCCCAGGCATACCAGGATGCTGGGTATGGCCAGCAGCAGAGCCCCCAGGGGCATGGAGCCGGACCCCGGGCGGAGTTTAATTATTAACAGAAACCAATAAGCATCAAGCTTATCAGTTAACTGGTTAAACTTTTACATCCATATTCTGAATTTGCCCAGAAAGTGTTTTTTCTTTAAAGCTTCCCCCCACCCCCCGAATACATTCTGCGCCCCACCCCCAGGGGGTGTACCCTCCAGTTTGAGAGAACCTCTGACCTAAGAGAAGGAACCTGTGGGCAAGAGTGGTGTAAGAAGGGAAGTGGGAACCTCTTCCCAATTTACCCACTCCTGTGTCTGGGATAACTTTTTTATGGAAACCCAGTTTTAATCACTCTGCAGATAGATCTCTTGACTGCGGGTGCCTGCATGTTGAGGGAACTCTGAGTGGCAGCTTTGTAAAGCTTGTCCATGGATGCTTCCTTCTCCAGCCCAAGTAATGGTCACAGTTCCTATGGAGCCGGCTCATCACCTAACACTGTGGAGTTCTGGTCCATCACTAGGGCTCCTGGGCACTATGGTAATATACTTAATTATAAGCCTCCTTGGAGAGGGAATTTCTTTAGCTTTGTAAGCCTACTCAATACAGGATTTGATGCATTAGGCATGGCCTATTGGACAATTTGAGGTCTTTCCTTGAACTTTGTAAGAAGGAATCCATTCCTCTGAAGCAGTGGTGGGTAACCTGCGGCCCACGGGCTGCATACGGCCCATCAGGGTAATCTGATTGCGGGCTGGGAGACATTTTGCTGACATTGATCATCCACAGGCACGACTCCCCCACAGCTCCCAGTGGCCGCGGTTCGCTGTTGCTGACCAATAGGAGCTGTGGGAAGCAGCGGCCAGCACATTCCTGCAGCCTGCAATCAGATTACCCTGATGGGCTGCGGTTGCACACCACTGCTCTGAAGGCTTCTGCTTCTGTAAGTACACATTGAGGGCCCTTCTGAGTTTCAAGATCTGCCAGGCTTTTTCCTTCCTACCTCTAGGGATGGGACAGAAATTCAGCAGGGAAGTGTCCTGGTGGGGTGAAGGGGAAGAGGAGTTCTAGGAACAGCCAGGTCAGGAGTAAAGGGCCACCTGGTTATTATGAAGGACTTCAGGAGAGCCACTTATTTACCCAGCCAAGGTGATCGGTATCAGGAATTTACCTCTGAGGTTGAGGGACCACAAATCGCCAAGCAGAGAGGATCGAAGAGAAGGGTGTACAACCTGATCAAGGTAGGATTTACCATAGTCTTCAGTTCATCCCACCTATCAGAGTTTGTGAGAAGGAACCTGGGATCTGGCTGTCGTGACTTAGCCATGGAAAGCAAGTTAGCCAGCAAATAGGAAGATAATTTGCCTGTTGTTTACGTTTTAAAATACAGTAGTCATGTGTCAACCAACTCTTATTCTGTACCTTATGTTTTCATAGGGATTTACATCGTAGAAAGTTACAATCTGAGTAAATATTCCTTTGGAACCGAGGACATGAGACACAAAGATGTGGAGTAAAGGAAAAGAAAGATTAAGGAGAGAGGAAGGTGGACCTACGATTCAGGCACTGGACTGGGACTCAGGAAATCTGAGTTTAATTCCCAACTGCCACACACACCTTATCTGACTTTGGACAAGTCCCTTAATTTCTTGGTCTCACTTCCTATCTGTTTTAATGGGGATAATAATCTTGCTTTTCCCCAACCTTTGCCCTCCTTGTCTGTTTAAACTGTAAACTTTTCCAGGCAAGGATTGTCTCTCACTAGCCTGGCAGTATGGGGCCCTGCTCGTTGCTGAAGGTTTGTACGCTGAACTGTAATACAAATAATAAGAAGACAATATAAAGTCTCTTTGAGAAACATGTCTCATGTTGCTTTTAACTAATTTTATTTAATTGTATTATAAGCAGTATGCTGATACCAGGAGGGAGAGGGCATCAGCTTTAGAAAGCTAACCAACAGAAATGGGTTTTGAGAAGGAGGAAGGTGGGATTACTTTTTAATAATTTTTTTTCCTGTAAGAGAAAGAGTCCTATCTATCATGGTCAACATCCTAACAGTAGGAAACCAGTACTTGTGATGAAAACGGATAAAGAGTGCAGAGCAAAAGAAGCTATGGGAAATTGCAGACGAAAATTCACAATATGTTAAACAGAATACAGACTAAAATACATTTGGTGAAACTTGTGCTATTAACCGGGTCTATTTGGAAACTGATTTTTAAAAAATATTTACCATGTAATATGGAAGGAAAAGACCAGAACAAAAAAATTAGTTTATAGGTCAAACCAGTTGAGTATTTTGATATGAGATGGTATCCCATTTCATATTAGAGTAGCTAATGATGATATCAGGAACATTAATATAATTTATGAAGAACAATATAATTTTTAAAAAAATTTCTTAAGGAATGCTCTTAACTGAAAACTATAAAAGTAGTAGGTAGATATTTTTTCAACATCTAACAACATCTAAGAAATTTAATTACAGCCTATCTTTCTTTATTTGTTTTATGAACAGTTAAAATCTAATGACCCTTTTCTTTCAAGGTGATGATCTGCACCTTTTGTGGTGGTATGCACCTTTTGTGGGTTGTGCTCTTTCTTGCTGCATTATGAGCTGGTAAGGTATTCACAAACAAAAATCTGATAATTGTCCAACTTTCAGTGAATGCGTCTGTGTTTGCTTATCCTTTTTTTCACATTTTTGCTGCCTCTGACCTATGGAGAATAGAATGCTTTAACCACCATTGTTCAAGCTGATTACCCGTCCTTACCATCCCATCACACATCTGCCTTGTCTAGTAATAATTTAGCCCAAAATAAAGCTGATTGGTGTGAACATGATTTGGGCAAAACTGTATTTTCAGGGAGGAAAATGTTTCAGTATATGAAGTATCCATTAATTTCTTCTATAGTTTTCAATACCTCTTCCTTTAATCATTTGTACCAACAATTGGATAGTCCAGCCACAGCATCTATCTAATTTGGCTTGCAAAACCAGCCATGTCAAAGACGGGATATGTGAGTTAGTGAGTATAGTTTCAGCAAATTGAGGGTATGAACTTTTGTAAGACTCATTGCTATTTTATAACATGCCAGATTTTTCAAGCAAAGATCTCAAAACACTTTACAAAGTTGGGTGAGTGTCATTATCTTCATTTTATTCATGAGAAATGATATACCCAATATCACAGAGCAAGTCCATGGCAGAGTCTGGAATAGAATCCAACTTTCCTAAGTCTCAGAACCGTACAGCTATGGCTCTCAACCTTTCCAAACTACAGTACCCCTTTCAGGAGTCTGATTTACTTGCGTGCCCCCAAGTTTTACCTCATTTAAAAACTATTTGCTTACAAAATCAGACATAAAAATACATAAGTGTCATAGCATATTATTACTGAAAAATTGCTTACTTTCTCATTTTTACCATATAATTGTAAAATAAGTCAATTGGTATATAAATATTGTACTTAAGTTTCAGAGTCTAATATACAGAGCAGTATAAACAAGTCATTGCCTGTATGAAATTTTAGTTTGTACGGACTTCCCTAGTGTTTTTTTATGTATCCTATTGTAAAACTAGTCAAATATCTAGATAAGTTGATGCACCCCCAGAAGAGCTCTGCATACCCCCAAGGGTACGTGTACCCCCAGTTGTGAACCACTGCTGTACAGTATCTATCCACATAAACAGTTATATAAAAACAATTTCAAATCCAATTTGGAGGCAATGATTAAGATAATTCAAAGCTTTGATCTTCTGTAGTCCAAATTTTCAAGTTTTAAAAAATTACTGCAGAATTGAACCTTTTAGAATACTTTAAACTCCTAAGGTTTCAGAGTAGCAGCCATGTTAGTCTGTATTCGCAAAAAGAAAAGGAGTACTGGTGGCACCTTAGAGACTAACCAATTTATTTGAGCATAAGCTTTCGTGAGCTACAGCTCACTTCATCAGATGCATCTGATGTTTATGCATCCGATGAAGGGAGCTGTAGCTCACGAAAGCTTATGCTCAAATAAATTGGTTAGTCTCTAAGGTGCCACAAGTACTCCTTTTCTTTTTTTAAACTCCTAAATTATTGAAACCAACTGGTTAACAGAAGATTATATCCAAGCAAAGTAACAAAAATGAGGTATGTCACTGAATTTTGGAGAATTTTAAGATATGCTTGTAATTGTTAGAAATTTATAGCTTTGCATATATAACTTATAAAATATTCCACACAGGCAGCCTCTTCGAAGTTGTTGGTTTTCTTTTCCCCCTTGAAAGAATGTTACAAGCAATTGCTTGTAAAAACCAAACCAAACCCAGATTGTATTGTAGTTTTAAAGTTCTGAACTGCCAGCAGTAGGTCAAGTTGCTATTTGACAGTTATTGTTGAAAAGTATTGCAGATGATGTTGTAATGGTTACAAGAGAAGACTGTTACCAGGGTATCTGATATGTGTGATGGTGATTCTTGCTGTGAAAGAGCCTGAAAAATGATATCTTTGGAGATTTAAGGAAAACATTTATGTAATTACATTAGCATCACCCAATTCACTTTACAGACAAAAGTTTAATATGGTGATTTATGATTTATAAATTCCTGTGTTTAAGCTTGTGATTGGTGGGCTCTCTCTGTTTCAATTAGATTTTTACTTAAAATGTCATTTAGCCTTAGTATTTATGCAGCACATCAAGGTTGTGAGAAATCCAACAGCTTCTGCCCTTGGTTGTACTAATGAGATTAGCACACAATGTCATGCACATTGTTTTTCTTTTGGCATCAGTATAAAGTTACACAGGTCTAGCTGGAATGTTATATAAACTACAGCGGCACATGTAAAGTTGAGTGTTGGCTCATGACTGGGAGAGCAGCAAAATAGAGCAGGCCAGCACTCATATCACAAATGAAATCAGACTCTTCTGGCATAAAGGCCAGCTTGTGTCAATTTGCTGTTTAGGATTCCAGGTTTGGTTTTGTTTGTCAGTTAATCATCTTTGAAATTAACATAAACAACAGAAATCCTCTGTTGCACTGGAATATTTCATTATGTGGAAACTAACCAATTGGAATGCTCCAAGGTCCTATAAGTGCTCCAAACTAAGCTCTCTTTGGAGACGGATGAAAGGAAAGGAAGCTGCACCCCTCTGGGGCAGCTTGCATGGAGATTTGGTCATTCAGGAAGGGTCATTTTTGTGTGTCATATCTGCAAAATACTACATATTATTCACATTGAAAATATATGTTTTTAATTCTGATGCATTCAACCTTGTTACCTGGCAGATAGGCCGAACGCTGGTAAGACTGTGTCAGAAACGTTGGTGCGGGAGGTAGGAAGGGCTGCCCAGTCTGTGCCTCACTGTGGAGTAAATCCTACTCCGGGAGGAATAAGAGTGTGTCAGAGTGAAAGAGATGATGAAAGATTTGCTCTGCGAGAGCCAAAAAAAATACATCAGCTTCCAACGGGTGCTTCTGCAACACCTAATGTTTTCCTTTGGGAAGGAGGGTGGGCTGTGGAGTTTATGTGGTCCATTGTCTGCAGATCTTAGCCCAAAGTAAAGTTAAGTATCCATGATGATTTAAGCGTACTCTGAATACCTTGGGAGAAATCCTGACCCCATGAAAGTCAGTGGGAGCTTTCCCATTGACTTTAATGGGGTCAGGATTTCACTCTCTGGATTTTGGGTTTGTTTTTTACCCTTGCAAGGGGAGGTGGGGGGAATCCAAACAAACACTGATGTACTAACATCACTTTAATTTTTAAAAACAATTTACTTTAAAATTAGTTTAGAGAAATGTTCTTGAATTCTGGAAACTGACATCCTCTGTCTACAGAACAGGCTCCTCTCAGGCAGACAACAGTGCAAGCTTGACGTTGCCTGACAAGGTGTCTCAGCCCTGGTAGGAAGGGACAGCATCAAGGGATGAGAGGATAGCTCATTATCAGCACTTCATTCAATCTTTGGTCTTTGCTGAAACTACCAGGAACGGGGATCATTAGAATGACTTTGGCCACTGGTAGATCGGTTTAGATATGAACTAATGATCTCATTATGGATTCTGACCATCAAGTTCCCTTCTAGGGTGGTTGTAAGCCACCATTATATCTGTTGGAAATAGAATAAACTGCAAAGATGCAATTGGGGTGGTGGTTTTTGTTTTTTTTATAGCATTCAGAATACAAACACTCCCGGCCCAAACCTCAGAATTCAGATGCAACATTTTCCTCTCTGTAACCAGATGCAGTGTAACTTGCCAGAGCAACCTACAGAAAAATCATCCATTTTATGTGTACCATAAACATGAAGCAATTAATATGAATACTTTTGGGTATGAAGTCTTGTAAGATTGAATGAATAATTTTTATTTTTCTGTAAAGCTTGGGAGGGCGGGCAAGTCCTAGTGAGTTGTTGTGGGTTACTTCCACCATCTGCTTTACATTTTAAGGTTGGGTAACATAACTTTCCTTTTCTGAAATATTGCCATGCACATTGACATGAATATAACTTTAGTCAAATTATATTGGCTAGATGCTGAATCTTTTTAACATATGGAACTAATTTTTCCCCCACCCCTTTTTTGCCCCCCTTTAAAAAGAAAAAAAATCCAGTACCTTGTTGCATTTTTGGCAGTTTTTCAGTTTTCCTTTACTTTTCTCTCATTGTAAAAGCCTGCAGTTTACTAAGGGGACATGTCTAGAAGTACTGTACTCCAGCTTGAATGTTTGCTTCCAGGGAATGTCATACCTAATTACTACTCTCTGATTGTGCATGTAACTGTTGAAACAATGAGCTGCTCTTTATAAAGGCCAGTATATCCCATATCCTATTGTATTTACCAAATTATAAATACTATCTATGTGGCTTTGTACCACCGGAGTACAGGATGAACCTGGATCTTGACACCGCTAGGGCCCAGTTCAAGGCCTGCCTGTTTGCACAAGACATCCCACATTGATGATGACTGCAGGATAACTGGCAGCATCTCTTCTAACATCACTCGCAATATGGAAGAAATATTGCATACGCGGATACCCTGATCCTGTCAGATGGTGTTTGCTTCTAATCACCATACATTGTGCTCACTTATCACAGTGATAGGTGTACTTAAAAATACTGAAGATACATTTTACTTCAATTAGAGACACAACCTTCATTAAGATATAATTGGGGCTTTAAAGACACATCAGTTACTCCTGCTAAAAGTAGTAGATGCCGAGGCTAGAAAGGACCATTGTGATCGTAGAATCTAGTCTGACTTTCTGTAATACCGAGGCCATAGAACTTACTCAAAATAATTCCTAGAGCAGATCTTTTAGAAAAACATCCAATCTTGATTTTAAAAATGTTCAGTGATAGAGAATCAGTGATAGGATCTACAACCTATCCTAAAGGATGACCCAACACTCTCACAAATCTTGGGAGACAGGCCAGTCCTTGCCTACAGACAGCCCCGCAACCTGAAGCAAATACTCACCAACAACCACATACCACACAACAGAACCACTAACCCAGGAACTTATCCTTGCAACAAAGCCCGTTGCCAATTGTGCCCACATATCTATTCAGGGGACACCATCACAGGGCCTAATAACGTCAGCCACACTATCAGAGGCTCGTTCACCTGCACATCCACCAATGTGATATATGCCATCATGTGCTAGCAATGCCCCTCTGCCATGTACATTGGTCAAACTGGACAGTCTCTACGTAAAAGAATAAATGGACACAAATCAGATGTCAAGAATTATAACATTCATAAACCAGTCGGAGAACACTTCAATCTCTCTGGTCACGCAATCACAGACATGAAGGTCGCTATCTTAAAACAAAAAAAACTTCAAATCCAGACTCCAGCGAGAAACTGCTGAATTGGAATTCATTTGCAAATTGGATACTATTAATTTAGGCTTAAATAGAGACTGGGAGTGGCTAAGTCATTATGCAAGGTAGCCTGTTTCCTCTTGTTTTTTCCTCCCCCCCCCCCCCCGATGTTCTGGTTTAACTTGGATTTAAACTTGAAGAGTGGTCAGTTTGGATGAGCTATTACCAGCAGGAGAGTGAGTTTGTGTGTGTATGGGGGTGGGGGGGATGTGAGAAAACCTGGATTTGTGCAGGAAATAGCCCAACTTGATTGTCATGCACATTGTGTAAAGAGTTGTCACTTTGGATGGGCTATCACCAGCAGGAGAGTGAATTTGTGTGGGGGGGTGGAGGGTGAGAAAACCTGGATTTGTGCTGGAAATGGCCCACCTGATGATCACTTTAGATAAGCTATTACCAGCAGGACAGTGGGGTGGGAGGAGGTATTGTTTCATATTCTCTGTGTATATATAAAGTCTGCTGCAGTTTCCACGATATGCATCTGATGAAGTGAGCTGTAGCTCACGAAAGTTTGTGCTCAAATAAATTAGTTAGTCTCTAAGGTGCCACAAGTACTCCTTTTCTTTTTTAGAGAATCCAGTATGACACTTGGCAAATTGTTCCAATGGTTAATTACTCTCACTGTTACAATGTATTCCTTATTCCAGTCTGAATTTATCTAACTTCAACTTCCAAGCATTGGACGCATTATACCTTTCTCTACTGGACTGAAGAGCCAATTATTAAATACTTTTTTACCATGTAAATACTTACAGACTGAAATCAAGTCACCCTTTAATCTTCTTTTTAAGGCTAAGCTAAATGGAATTGAGCTCTTTGAGTCTATCTCTGTAAGGCATGATTTCTTATCCTTTTAATCATTATTGTGGCTCTTCTCTGAGCCTTCCTCCATTTATCAAGATCCTTCTTCAATTATCGGCACCAAAACTGGACACTCTATTCCAGCAGGAGTCTCACCAGTGGCAAGTACAAAGGTAAAATAACCTCTTTACTCCTACTTGAGATTCCCCTGTTTATGCATCCTAGGATCACGTTAGCTCTTTTGACCACAGTGGGTATGTCTACACTGCAGCTGGCCCATCTCCCAGGGCTCAGGCTGGCATGAGCCAGCTGCAGGTTTTTAATTGCAGTGTAGACATACCCTGAATCACAGTGGGAGCTCACGTTCAGCTGATCATCCACCATGACTCCCAAATCTTTTTAGAGTCACTGCTTTCCCAGGATAGAATCCCCTAACCTGTAAATATAGTCTAGATTCTTTGTTCCTAGATGTATACTTTTACATTTAGCTATATTAAAATGCCTATTGTTTACTTGGGTCTAGTTTACCAAGCGAAGCAGATCTCTCTGAATCAATGAGCTGTGGTCTTCGTACTCCCCCAATTTTTGTGTCATCTGCAAACTTTATCAGTGGTGATTTTGTTTTATTCCAGGGTTATTGACAAAAGTGTTAAATAGGGTAGGGCCAAGAACCAATCCCTGCAGGACCCTACTGGAAACAGACCCACTTGCTGATGATTCCCCATTTACAGTTACATTTTGAGACCTATCAGTTAGCCAGTTTTTAATCCATTTAATGTGTACCCTGTTAATTTTCTATCATTCTAGGTTTTTAGTCAAAATGTTGTGGGATACCAAAGCAAACATTTTACAAAAGTCTAAGCATGTTACATCAAGACTACTATGTTTATCAGCCCAACTTGTAATCTCATGGAAAAAAAAATATCAAGTTACTTTGACAGGATCTAATTTCCATAAACCTATGTTGATTTGAATTAATTACATTAACCTTCTTTAATTCTTTATTATCCAGTCCTGTATCAGCCACTCCATTACCTTGCCCGTGATTGATGTCAGGTTGACAGACCTGTTTACATGTCGTCCCATTTACGTTTTTTAAAAATTGGCACAACCGTAGCTTTCTCCCAGTCTGGTGAAACTTTCCCAGTGCGCCGAGACTTACTAAAAATCAACATTAAAAGTCCAGTATATTCCTGACCCAGCTCTTTAAAAACTCTTGAATGCAAGTTATGTGGACCTGCTGTTTTAAAATGTCTATCTTTAGTAGCTTCTGTTTAGACGGTCTCAGGCGGATGTTAATGGAAGGAGTGTTGTCATCACCATATGATGAAACTATATTGTATGTATTGTAGGTATATTTTTTTTAAAAATCTTGAAAGCTAGGGAATTTTTAATTAGTTTTTTTATGAAAAACTAAGTTTGTCAGTCTCTGTTTTGAGTAATAGTTGACTATGTAAAAATACTTTTGCATAATTTTACCACAAAAAAATCCAGACCTCTTGTATGACGTTAACTCATGAAATAATCAAAATTGCTTAATTGTCAAGGTTTTTAGTGTTTTGTTTATCCAGAGCTGCCAAAAAGCTTAGCAAATGATGTTAGAGCCTTACAATATTCCTGCAAAGTAGATCAGAGTGTGTGATCATTTTACTGACTAGCGAAATGTAGCCATCTCCAGTGTAAAATGGAGCAGTTATGTAAAAGCCAACAACACTACTACACAATAGATTAAGACAGGAAGTGAAGAAGAATGCCAGTTCAAAATGAAATTCAAGTGCTATTTCCAAGCACTACCATAGCTACAGCCTGCATTGGAAATAAATCCTGTCTTCAACTTGACCAAACACAATTTAATATTTATTTTTCAGAACTTTCCTTCTTTCAGGCCTCATGCCAAAGTATAGCAGGTCACCACAAATTTTTTCTTACTGGGTACCATTATGAGGACTTCCTATTGAAATGTTTTGCGGGAGGTTGTGGTTTGCTCCTTAACCATTTGGTGCACTCCTCCTCTGTGCGCCCCCCAATTTTCCCAGGAATTTCTCGGTGTTTATTACTACTACAACAACAAAAACAACTGAAAATTGGTGCAAAAAACTATTAATAATTTTTCTGGGTAACTATCGGGGTTTATTTTGGTGGATGGAAAGACAGGGGAAAAATATTCAGTAGATTAATGCTTTGATGAATCGAATTCAGTGTGGCTTGCTGCAGAACTAAAACAGAACTCAAACCACAATGCCACCTCTGAGTTTTAGAAAACAATACATCTCTAATCCCCAAATAGAACTTTTCATTTGAATAAACAGTTTACTGTTGTAGACTTAGAACTATTAGCCTATAATATTTACATGTAATAGTTGGGCCCAATATTTTAAAATATTTATAAACACTCATTGTCTTATGTGAAGTCCTTCAGTGTAATGTCCAAAAGTCCTGTATAGCGTAGATTTGCAGCAGTCTTTTCAGGGAATCTTTTCCAAGGCCCGTTCTCCGCTAACAGCTTCAAATGCGTACATGGTGGGCATGAGATTCATCAGTGCATTCAGATGCACACGCACTTCAGAGCTGTGCGTGCTTTTTTGTTTATTGTGTGTATCTTCTAGACTAATTCATAGCCTTACTTCAACAGGCAGGTATGCATATACACACACAGACTAATGTATTATCATAATGCATATATCTCATGCAATGTATTGTGTTTTATTAGGTAAATTCAAGGTTTTTTTATACATTTGAATGATACAAGGGTAGGGTGAAAATCGGGAAAAAAACAAATGATACTTTTTGTAAACCTGGGATTTTTTTCCGTAAAAATCTGTTTAAACTGAAAATGAAGAGGCTTAAATATACACGATCATTGGTTAAAAAGCAGGGTGAAATCCTGGCTCCATTGATGTCAATGACAAAAATTCCATTGACTTTAACTGTGGGAGGGGGAGTGGTCAAGATTCCACCCAGAGGGCTTTTGATGGAGTAAAGTGTCATCTGTGTAATTCAGGTGATGGTGACTACTATTTGTGGTTCCCAGCCGAGGCCAGGATTGTTGTCCTAATGCACCTATGTTTTCTCTATTCCTGAACGTGTAGCTATTTTGTAGACTTGCTTACTTGGCTACAGTGTAACTATATCTTAACCAATAAAGGTTCAGACCAAGATTGTATATCTCTTTGAGTGTCTCTTGCACTTCAAAACTGTAGGGCCTTGCCTTTCATGATAGGCCTTTACTGTTTCAGAAACGGACTTCCGATGGGGACTCTTTCTCTCATTTCTCGTAGTCTCAATCCAGCAAAGCACTGAAGCAGGTGCGTAGCTTTACGTGTACAAATAGTCCCATTGACTTCAATGGGTATTATAACATGCTTAAAATTATACACATGCCGAAGAGCTGTGCTGTCCCAGTGCCCATCTGAACCTGGGGTTGCTCTGTAAAACAGGATTGTGGACTTTTGGCCATTGACTCCAATGAGAGTTAGACCAGGCCATCTTTGCACAAGCATGTACGTTGTTGGAGCCACTGATTTTTTTTATGTTTGCAATATGTGCTGTGATCTTATTGATGCTTTCTAAAAAACGCATAAAGTGTGAATAAAATAAGAAACTGAAGGTTGAGGCCCCTAGGGGATATATAATTCTAAATAAACCAGGCCAGGACTGGAAGATTAGCACTTCTGCTCCTGTGAGAACCATCATGGAATCTTGAATTACTTCTTATTCCTCATCCAAAAGGCTGCACTTTCAGCAGTACAGTGGTCTTTAAGAGCATACTGGGGCATTGGTTTGGTATTAACTCAGAGGTGAAGACCACCCAAGCCCTCCCTCTCATACAGGTACTGGCCTAGCCTGATCCTGTTTAGCTTATCTCTGTGTCTGAGTTCTCTCTATCGGTTTAGATTGTAAGTTCCTTGGGCAGGGACTATGTCTTCCTTTGTCTTGTGCAATGCCAAGCACACTGTGCTTAACAAATAATGTAATAAAGAGCGATAATTTAAAAAACTTTCCTGAAAACACCTCTTTTCTGTCATCCACAATCAATAATTGTAACTGAACCACAAAAAGTGCCCATGCCTACATTAAGTAACTGTATAATTGTACTGCTATAACCCTTATTCTAGGGAAGGAAAAAAACATTGTAGACCATGACACCTTGTTTTGAACAAATTGGTCTAATGACCTTACAGTGATCTGTTACCCCCATTTGGTTTGGAAAACATAGTGCGTAACTTTGAAACATTTGTCTCCTAGGGCTTTGTTTCCCACAAGGGTTTGCTTTTGTGTTGTGTGGTTTCCCCAAAAATATTTCTCACCACAGTTACCACAAATAGCTCTGCCAATGGTAACAATGGGAAGCCTTTGTGCGGATAGTGTTAAAATAGCATCAGCCACTTGAAGCCCTGCCTGCCCTAGTATTCCTTCCCTTGTAGCTGAACCAGTGATAGCAACAGTTGGAAATTTTTCACAGAGATGCCCAGTGTAGAGACAGGCTACTGTGGTCTGCTAGTGGAGAGTTTTACTGCCATGGCTGAGGCAGCAGTTATTTAAAATCTCACAGGAAACTGGAAACAAAGCACTTACAGAGACAATAAACAGTTCTTTAAAAATATGACTTGTAATGTAACTGCTAAATTAGCTGCACTTCATTTACCATTCACTGAATGTTGCACAAATGTTTTACATTTAATTTTTTTTCCAGACAGTCTTTGACTGTCAGTATGTTTTATCCTCAGCAGAAAAAATGCCATCCAGTTTGAAAGCTGGATTCAGTTCTAGTCTGCCATTTCTAATTCTGTTTAACAAAACTGATGTGCAAATGGTTGACTGTTTTGACTAACGGTGTGAGCCTGTATTATTCTTGACGAAGAGATACAGTGTTAACAATCACATGATGGATGTTTGTGAAATTGTTTTTTAACTGCAGAATGTTGCTGCTGGGTTCACTTTAATCTTCAGGAGTGGAGGAAACAACTCGGCAGTGTACATTTTAGTTTCTGATCTGAGCCCAGTTTAGAACCATTCCCCAAGTTTAAAAACAAACACCCCCTCACTTCTTTCAGCTTCAAATGTTGCATGGTAAGCCTCCATGTCCTATTCCACTCATCACTAAGATTATGTGAATTGGGCAGCATCAGAAGCTGCCTTCTCCTTACAAATTGGTTGCTGGTTTGTTTACTTTATCTGTTCAAGGCTTTGAAAGCTTCAAAGCCATTGGTGAGTCAGGACAGCTGTGCTGGAAAGTGCATAAGTACATATAAACCCCAAAACCATGACTACATGCTAAAGAGGAGCTTTGGGAAGTTTCAGGTTAATCAGACTAGCTGTTTTTGACTTCTGTATCTTTCAAAAAGTAGAGTCTTAACTTTCTGAAAACTTCTGTTTGGGGAAATTGGGTTTTGTATTATAAAGACTTCCAGTTGTTTCACATACTTATCCACACAAAGCTAGCACAGTTGTCTTCTGGAAACCAAAAATATTTTGTGATTTTAGTTTGCTATCCGCCAGCCCCTTGCTGAATATTGGAAATTCTACATTAGCCCCTGCAGATATTGTAATCTCCTCTCTAAACTCCAATGTAAGTATCATAATCTGTGTGCTCTGATGTTGAAGGGAAACGGAAATTGATGGTCAAGTATAGGAGTAGTGTGGAGAGGGTTCTGAATAGCAGATGATGGAGCTGGGTATGGTCCAGAAGACATGTACAGTTGGGCTCTTATGTGGGTATATAGGAGTCCATGCTGCAGACTTGAGAATTGTGTATTACCATAGCACCATGGAGATCTAGTCATGGACCCAGACCCCATTGTGTTAGGTGCCGTACAAACACAGAAGAAAAAGACAGTCCCTGCCCCAAAGAGCTTACAGTCTAAGAAAAGAGATAACAGATAGAGATGGGTATATGGGGGAATACAAGAGAACAATGAAACTATAACCCTCTGAAGAATTCATCAGTCTTTGTGGAGCTTATGACATCTGCCAAAGTTTGTACATTTCGCCGGTGTATAGCTGTATCAGCCGAAGACAGGAGAACTATATGGGTGGGGGGCAAATCAATGTCTGGAAATTCCAAGCTCAGGTTCCGTAAATAACATTAACTCTGCCTCTGTATCTTGCCATGGCCCACTTTATGGTGTATTATGCTTGAAGGCTATGTGTAGGTGCTAAGATACATCAAAATGTTGCTTGTTGACTATAGTAGGAATGTCACTGAGGGAGGGACACATCTGTATTTGTTGAGATAGAGACTGGATGTTTTAGCTGGCTCATTCAGGGAGGGTGAATATGAGAGTTTTCTGGCTAGATTGGTATTCACTGTGTAATGACAAAATTCTAGGGTAGCATATGGGCTACTATATTAGGGGATATGTGGTTCATCACAGAACTAAAAATTCATGGTAGCTTTTAGCTACAAGTGATCATGAATCTGATCACATTTATAATGTGCAAGCAGAACAAAGTCCAGACTAGTCATATGTATACATCGTGCTTTAATAGGGCCAATTTCACAAAGCTGAAAAAGAATTGTGAGCCAAATCAGCAGAGAGGAGGAATTTAATCAGAAAAATGTGAATGATGATGGTGACTCATATAAGAACACCTCACTAGATGCCCCAAAAGCCACAGTCCCACAAGTGAAGAAGAAGGCTGTGCTCATTAAAAAAATAACCTGATTTAGAGGGGAAGTGAAGGCAGCTATAAAATATATAGCAAAAGGAAGAAAGTGGAAGTTGATGGTAGTGAATATAGGTCCGAAGTTGGAAACTACAGAGAATTGATGGGGGAAGCAAAGGGACACAGGGAGAAGGCTATTGTTGCG
This sequence comes from Lepidochelys olivacea, assembly GCF_965140295.1. Taxonomy (NCBI): domain Eukaryota; kingdom Metazoa; phylum Chordata; order Testudines; family Cheloniidae; genus Lepidochelys; species Lepidochelys olivacea. The sequence goes on along the minus strand of NC_140418.1, from coordinate 90,376,343 downwards.
GGAGGGGACAGTAAGAGGGAGTTTTTAAAAATATATTAGGAACAAAAAGCATCCTGACAATGGTATTAGTCCATTACTGGATGGAAGTGGTAGCATTATCAATAGTGTCGCAGAAAGGGCAAAAGTGTTCAATAAATGTTTCTGTTCTGTATTTGGGGTAAAAATTGATGATGATCTTCTTTGAGTAGTGTCCCTATGGGAGTGCCACTGTAGGTGTGCTTGCATCCCATGTGCCTCAGATTGGAGATTTTAAGTGGCAGTGTTTGTTTGGCCCACGCATGTGCCCTCTGCAGCCTTGTGCCCTGCTCCGAGAATATATTGAGTTGCATGGGTGAACCGCCCTCAGTTCCTTCTCAACTGCCTCAGCAGTGTCCGAGTTGAGCGTACCTCTGCTGAATTTTTCTTTCATTATTAATATTTAGTTAGTATGAGTTTCTTTTGTGTTACTCAGCTGTAGTAATTTTATAGTTTTTAAAAACAAAACAAAAACTTAAAACAAAAAGATTTAACGTATACTTTCAGGATAAGGATCATTCTCTCTCCACCCTTTATTTCAATAGCCATTCTTAAGAATGTTCCCATCACAGAGAGACATAGAGCTGTGACTTGGACGTCCACTCATGCATTTTCTGAACACTATGCAGTCACTCATGCCTCAGCTTCTGATGCCATATTTGGTTCTGTTGTTCTGTCATCAATCCTAGACTTGACTCTGAAGCCCACCCCTTTGCAGAGGGTACTACTCGATAATCACCTGGAGTGGAGCACCCATAGGGATGCACCATACCACCTTGTAGAATGTAGGCTGTGCTTGAAGAATAGGGGTCTTTGTGCTGGGAAGCACTGACTCTGAAAGAGATTTGGGGGATGTGGTGGATGATTAGCTGAACATGAGCTCCCAGTGTGACACTGTGGCCAAAAGAGCTAATGTGATCTTGGGATGTATAAATAGGGAAATCTTGAGTGGGAGTAGAGTGCTTGTTTTGCTTCTGTATTTAGCGCTGGTATGACTGTTGCTGGAATACTGTATCCAGTTCTTGTGCCCACGATTAAGGAAGAATGTTGATTAATTGGAGTGGGTTCAGAGAAGAGCCACAAGGATGATTAAAGGATTAGAAACATGCCTTATAGTGATAAATGTAAAGAGCTCAATTTGGTTAGCTAAATCTTAAAGAAAACATTAAGGGATGACTTGATTATGGTTGATAGCTATTTACATGGGGAACCAACATTTAATAATGGGCTCTTCAGTCTAGAAGAGAAAGGAATAACATGAACCAGTGGCTAGAAGTTGAAGCTAGTCAAATTCAGACTGGAAATAAGGCGTACAATTTTGACATGGAGCGTAATTAACCACTGGAACAATTTACCAAGGGTTGTGGTGGATTCTCCATCATTGACTATTTTTAAATCAAGATTGGTGTTTTTGTAATATATTTGCTCTAGGAATTATTTTGGGGAAGTTCTATGTCCTGTGTTAGATAGGAGATTGGACTAGATCACGATGGTGTCTTTTGGCCTTGGAATCTATGACTACTGGAAATGTGAAAAGATACACTGAGTGGGTGCAAGGTCTGTCCAATATAAAAGTAAGGTATTGAGGGATACATAAGGAGGAGAATTAGGGTTGTTTGTGGAAACTTACCTCTAACTTTCCAGACTTTCAAATGTATGTATGTATGTATGTATGTATGTATGTCTGCACAAAAAACCTAGAATGGTCTACTGTGACTTTTAATAATAGTTATTGATGACCGTTGTTCAAGACTTATTGATGAGTCTTTATGACTTTCACTTTAAAAAGGAAGTACCAGAAGAGTGTTCCAGCACTATCATTCATAAGAATGCTAAAACTAATAATGCCTGAATGGTGTTCCGGAGTGCTCGGGCATGACTCGAACCCTGCTTAAGACCTAATGGAATTAGAGGGTGATCAGAGAAGAATGACCAGACTGATTAGGGGATGGAAAAGCTTTCATATGAAGAGAGTGAAAAGAATGGGACTGTGCACCTTAGAAAGAAAATGATTAAGTGGGAACATAATAAAAGTATCTAAGATAATGAATGGTGTGGAACAGGTAGATAGGGAGCTTCTACTCTCCCTGTTACAGAACACAAGAAAGGGCACATGAAACTGAAAGACTGCAAATTTAAAAGTGAGAAAAGGAAATACTTTGTTACATAATTTATCAAAATTTAAAAAACTGGATAACCACAAGAATAACCAAAGTGATGATAATTGATGCCAAGAAAAAAAGTACTGGAAGAGAAATGAAACTTCATGTTTCAGGGTGTAAGACCATCTCTAATGATTAGAATTAGAATGAGACCTTCGTTTGGGGGAGGGACACAGATAACCCCACATCTGCCTACTGTAGGGTTATTTTCACCTTTGTCGGAGGCATCTGGTCCCTGCTCCTGTTGTATGGACCTTGAGTCTGACCTAGCATGGCAATTCCTATGTTCCTAGAGCTGTTGTTGGGCTGAGTGATGATGGGTCAGGACAAATAATCTTGAATGACCATCTCATTAAACGCTTGTGTAATTGTTCCTGTTCAAGTGAGGTAGGATTTTGCTGCCATCTGTTAAGCAGACTCAATTAAACAGCAAGGGGTGGGGAGAATAAAGTAAAGATGCTAATACATTGTGCAACCCGCACTGAGAATGCTCTCTTAAATATTTCTCTTTTTTTGTAAGTTTCTGGAATTTAAATTTACTTTCAATCTGTGGAATCTCTTTAACTTCTTTTGGAAGTTGACAAAAGAGACTTTTTCTGTTTAGAAAATTAAATAACATACTGTGTAAATGTTCACATGTCCTTTGCACACTGGTTAAATAACAATAAAAGGCAAAAGGATCAGGGGATCTTATCTGTGAATTGCTCTATGATTTACTCTTTTCTCCAGTTGGTGCAATCCTTAGTGCATTTTTGCTAATAGGTTTCTTACTTTTCTTGCATAGTTTTAATAAAAATGAGAAAACTGAATGTTTGTACAGAGATGATTTTTTTTTGTAAGATTAAAATTCTCCTGATTATGCAGAGGGAAATAATTTTTCTCTAGGTGAAAATTCCAGGTAGTTTTATTGAGTAGGGAACAGATATCTAAGTAATAGAATTGCTGTGAGAGGTAGAAGAGCAATTCATCTGTAACCTGAGGGAAAAATCAGGGGACCTTATTTAGCCCTTTCTCCAACTGGTGGGATCCTAATTTAGTGTGGATTTCTGGTTTAATTCATTGTTGAAAATTGCAGTTTGGCTAACAGGTTTTTACTTTTCTTATATAGTTTTAATAAAACTCAGAAAATTCTCTGCCTGAAAAGAATATTTTAAAGAATTTGACTAAAATTGATCTTAACCCAAAATAGGTTTAAAATAAAAAACTTTATTCCAGTGGCCAAATGAATTACTACAAGTAGTGATTTTTTTCGTAACTGTTCATAACATACTCTCTCATTATTTTGATAGTTCATAAACATGGCTATATTTAAAGGTACAGGGGAAGGGTCAGCTTTGTATTAAGGACAGGAAGCTTCATTCTTGCTAGCTGACAAACTGTTTCCTTGTTGTTTCTTTTGATATCTAGAAATTAAATGCAATGTGGGGAGAAATTTTCAATTCATTTAAAACATTTTGCATCAAAATGACCCCCTTTAATGTACTTTTCTCTGTTAAATTTTTCTTCTCATCTGAAGGAAAAAAACATGTTTTGTAGTTTTAAGTACCTGAGCATAGCTTTTAACAAAAGTCTGGAAAGAAAAAGAAATCTGCATGTATGTCTTAAGAGTAGTCACATTTCTGTCTTTTTATCCTTCTAGGCTCCCTGGGACTTGTGAGCTGCCCTTCCAAATGCTGCTCTCATATTAAGAGTTCAAATTTTTGAAATTCCTAAAGTCCTCAAGAGGAAAAGGGATAAGGGAAAGTGACAATCATAAGCCAAGATTTTCCAGAGTGCCTCTGCTGGCTGTGTACCTGTGTACGTTCTGACTAAAAGCAAATAGACCAAACTCTCACCTGGAAAACTCATGCAGTTGTTGAACAACTTCTATTAAACTTCATTTGATTCAATGTTAAACGCCTTATGTAGCTCTAAATAATTCTGATTTTATATCGTTAAAACTTAGGAGAGTTGAACTGAGCGTCTGGGAAGTCTGTTTCAGACTTACCGCATTGCTGTAAACGTGAAGCATTCCATCAACTTCATGTCCTCCACCATAGTGTCTCTGAATAGCTGTCATGGCACATACATAGCCAAATAGGAACAACTGGTCTTCTTGCTGCTGCATTTCCATGCACTGGGCTCCATGTTGATGTATGCGATGTCCACTCTCTGGATGAAATCCTGACCCTGTTTAAATCAATGGCAAAATTCCATTGCCTTCAGTAGAGCCAGGATTTTGCCCTCTTGTTTTTTCTTTTGTGTCATTGACATTTTAGTGTCTTTGACGTCTATAATGTAATCCCCAATGTTTCGCTCTCTTCCCTATGTGATGCTCTGAGGCTCCGGTAAATGGTAGAGAGGCTGCATTGGTAAAGTGCTGCTTGGGCCGTAAGTTTTTGTGGAGTAACTTCAGTTTAGATTGTGGTGGCAGTTGTTTACTTTTTTTCTTCTCAGAAGTAAAATGATAAGACAGGTGCAGAAGCAAAAGTTTCAATCTTGAGCGGTATTGGTTAAAGCTCCTTTTCAATAAGGAACAAGACGGCTACAGATTGTACTGCCACATTACTACAGGATTCTTAAAACATCACTGAAAAATGAGTCACTTTAATATGTATAAAAATCCCACAGTAATAATTTATTTTGGCTTTTGTTATTTTTTTTAAAGATATGCCCCTAAATATTAAACCTAACTTAACATTAACATTCAAAGGGCCAACTGGGTTTTTTTTTTTAATTATTTTTGTAGTATTTAGTCTTCTTAAAATTTTGAAGTAATATTTATTTAATCAACAATTCACTCCCTTTCCATTTCAAACAGTTTTTTCCCCCTTGTTGTTTTTGCAGTACAAACCAAAAAGTTACACCTCTGATGGTTGGCTTCTTTTTTTCTTGCAAAGCACCCTGAGGCCAGGTATCTGGGTGAAAGCTACTATATGCCAGTAGGGGCGGGGGCTTTGGGGAAGGGGTGGAGTGGGGGCGGGGTTGAGCAGGTGTGAGAAGGGGTGGGGTGGGGCTGGGGCTGGAGCAGCATGCAGCTGCATGGGGCACCAGGAAATTTGGTATGGGTAGGGACGGCCTTGATCAAATCCCCCCTTAGTCGTCTCTTTTCCAAGCTGAAAAGTCCCAGTCTTATTAGTCTCTCCTCATATGGCTGCCATTCCATACTGCTAATCATTTTTGTTGCTCTTTTCTGAACCTTTTCCAATTCCAATATAACTTTTATTCGCAGTATTCAAGATGTGAGAGTACCATGGATTTATGTAGTGGCAATATGATATTTTCTGTCTTATTATCTATCCCTTTCTCAATGATTCCCAGCATTCTGTTCACTTTTTGACTCCCGCTGCACATTGAGTGGATGTTTGACTCCCGCTCCACAATGACTCCAACATCTCTTTCTTCAGTGGTAACAGCTAATTTAGATCCCCTCATTTTATATGTATAGTTGGGATTATGTTTTCCAATGTGAATTATTACTTTGCATTTATCAACATTGAATTTCATCTGCCATTTTATTGTCCAGTCACCCAGTTTTGTGAGATCCTTTTGTAGCTCTTCGCAGTCTGCTTGGGACTTAACTATCTTAAGTAGTTTTGTATCATCTGCAAATTTTGCCACCTCAGTGTTTACCCCTTTTTCCAGACCATTTATGAATATGTTGAATAGGACTGGGCCCAGTAAGACCCCTGGGGGATACCACTATTTACCTCTCTCCATTCTGAAAACCGACCATTTATTCCTACCCTTTGTTTTTTATCTTTTAACCAGTTACCGATCCATGAGAGGACTTTCCCTCTTATCTCATGACAGTTTGCTTTGCTTAAGAGCTTTTGGCAAAGGACCTTGTCAAAGGCGTTCTGAAAATCTAAATATACTATATCTACTGGATCCCCACATGCATGTTGACCCCCTCAAAGAATTCTGAAAGTCCTTTTTTTCCCCCCCTACTCTAGAAACTTAAAGACTGGGATAGTAATTGCTGCTTCAGCAATGCCAATCTCACTTCCTAGTAGGCATACAAAATCAGGTCTCATTCTCCTGTCGTCCAAACAAACACAGAGACCCACCTTCTAACCTCTAGCCCACAGGCTTTTGGATGCAGGCAAAAGCCAACAACTGGAGGATCAGAAATTAATTAAAAATTTGGAGAATATGGAAAGAATAATGTTTTGAAAGAGCTTTATTATGTTAAATGTTTAGTATCTGTAAACAATTATAGTAGTCAGAGGTAACAGATTTTAAATAGGAAGCATAGATATTTTAAATTATAGCAGTTGGATAAAATAGCAGAGGCTCTGCAAATAACATCCTGTATTTTTCTTTTTAGAAATGTAAACATCTGCTTTACTTATTTAATTATAGAAGCATGTATTTTGCTTGCATAAACGTGGTTATCTTTAGGTAAAGTTGACAGTTTTAAAAACTGTTTTAAATGACTCATGATATGAAATCTGTCTTTTCTTAACATACTGCATTCTTATTGTTTTTTTCCCTTCAATATTGCTTGAAATCAGTATTATGCCAATGTCCCTTAAGCACCATTTCTGATTTTATTACAGCGGATATTCAACTCCTTTGTGTACACCGAAAAAATCTCAAATGGAGAAAGTGAAGTTCAACAGGTAAGGGAAAAAATGGAATGTATAAAAAATCCCTGGCCACCCGTTGAGGGAAAGTGTTGGGTTTTTAAAGGGACACAGTCAACTTAAATATCACACTTTTGTCTGAATGTATTTTATCGACTATTCTTACACATGAAATCAGAGTGAACAATAACTGAAGGTTGTTTACTTTGTACCCATCTGGTAGCTTTGCTCTCCCCTGAATAGTAAGGCAATTTACTTCTCTGTAAGGGTTTTTCACTCAGCAACAAGGGAGAGAAAAACATGTCTAGTATAGGCAGGACTTGGAGACAGATATAGTATTGACACTGCTTTCCTAAGAAAAGAAAATTGACTAGATTTCAAGTTGACTGTGCCCTTTAAATAGTCTTCACTTTAGGTGCATGTTTAGTGATCACTAAGACATTGACATTTGTATGTGCAGTGTTGTGTACTTGCTAGCTTGCAAATGTAATCTCATCTGATTTATGTGCAGGTATTTGATTAGCTTATAACATCTGTTTGCATCACTCAAATTTGTCTGTTTATTTAAAATAATAGATTTGAAAATTCAACATATGTTCGAGTTAAAAAAAATAAAATCTGGAGTTTAATATTAGGTAAGTGTAGGCCCCCACATTGATTATTTCTATTTTAATACACTGCAGTGCATGAAACAAAGGTTATGTTTGGGTAAATATAAAGGCTAAAGGATCAGATAGAATGAAAAAGACAAACCTAAAATTCTAATTTTACTTTCAGCTTGCTTATTCTCAGAACTCCATCTCATGCTAAATGTGATCAATTTTGATAGAAATGGCAAACACTGTTTTATGTAACTGATCTAGGGGCTAGAACAAAGAACTGGCTTTTGATTCCCACTTAAGCCACTAACTCACTTGTGACCTTATGCAAGTAACTTGACCTCCTTAGACTCCATCAAACCTATTTTAACATTCAGTAAAAACAATACTGCCTCAGAGCAGAGTTTTCTCAGGGGAAAAATGAATTGCCCTCAAAACATGCAAGTAATTTTTAATTTGGTGGCTGGACAGTTGTACTCTTTCAAGAGCATTTTACAGCTTTGCATCAGCATATGCATTTAAATTGGATGTGCAGATAAGTAAACAAACTCTCCAAGTAACTATCAGACATGAATTGCTTTCCAGGGCAAAAAGTCAAAATAGAGATGGGCTTGAATTAAACTCTGGATTCAAATATAGTACACTCAAACTTTGGGCAAATTGGGATTTGAAATTGGAGCTCAGCCCTTCTCTAGTTCAAAGGAAATACAGTAATTTGAATATGGTTACGGTCATTCTTGGAGTTAATATGTGGAAAATGGAATAATATAAGAAAAATTCTAGCAATTTTTGGTACTATTTTAAAAAAAATCTTCAGTTTTAAGAATGTTCTTCTTTTCTGGAGTTGAAATTAAGATGCATAATATATCAGAGCTCAGCTTTCATGCTTGTGTATGATCGTATGATTAGTGACCCAGGATGAAAAGCAGACTATCGGATAAAAGAAATCATACATTTTAAAAATCACCCCCACTGTAAGTAAGCCCACCTTAGTTTATGGAAACTGAAAGATTGGTAAAAAGGAAATTTTACTCTTCATCTTTGGTGCTTCTTGTGTACTATTTGAATTCATGCAGGTTGGTGAAACTAGATTGATTGGTGTGATAACATTGTTCATAGGAACTGCTGGGGAGATTCTAGTCAATTATCCTGTCTCTGACAGTTACCAATACTAGATAGACACTACAGAGGATGGCGGATAAACTCCGGCAGTGGATATTATGCAGTAGCATGTGCTCTGTGGGAAAAGTTTTTTTTCCTAGTACCAGTTGGGTTGTGTCCTGAATTGTAGATATGTTGTTTATATGAATATCTAATCTTTTTAATGTATCCTGCTAAGCAGTTTGCCTCAGTATTTTGTTGCAGTCAGTTCCATGCATTAAATGTGTTTGTAAACTGGCTGCCTTTCAATTCAGTTGGGGAGTCAGTTCCTTTGTGCTTGTAATATGGGAGAGGATGGGGAAGTATGATAGGAGGGCCTTCTCTGTTCCATTTTCTATTTCCCCTGTTCCATCATCTAAGTCACCTTGTATTTGTAGCCTCTTTTAACTAAATTATGTGAAAGACTTTCCATGTTTCTAAGAATTTTCCTTATCTTTCTCTGGACTTTTTCTATTGCTGGTTTGTTTGTTTTTTTAAGCTGAGGTGATCAGAACTGGACACCGTAATGAGGTTCAGGGTGTGCTATCAATTTGGTATAAAGGCCTTGTATTAGTTTCAGTATTATTCTCTATCTCATTCCTAACAGAGCATTCTCACATTGCTATTTTTTTAGACTATTCTTGTGACTCAACTCGATCAGAGGTTTTTAGGGAGCTGACGCTGTCCCCAATGACACCACTGTATCATTATATCAGTGGTGTGTGTGTACAAAAATATTTTTTTCTTGAGTGCTTACAGGTAATTGTGAATCTAGCTACGCATTTGAGAAGTTCAAATTATTTCTTCCCAAGTGCATTACCACTATATTTCTAAACTGTTTCATTGTGTTGCCTAATTGCCTAGGTTGGATTCACTTTTCAGTTAATATTTCAGCAAAGTATTTGTGTATAAATAATAAAATAAAATAAAAATTCAATTAACATTAGGTCTTAACAAACGTGTTTGTTCTAAGTAAATATATTTTTTTATTCTAAACTACCTGACAGTTTCCCTTTCTAAAATTTAATTACTCATTGCGATATGCAGCATTGTTCCCAAAGAAACCACGGCAACAGTGTTGAGGAAACAATATAATAATACCAAAAAAGATCTGCGGACATTTGTAATTTAGTTAATTCACTGGTGTTTTATGCACTAAGGTTTACTTTTGTTTTGTTAGGAATTTAGTGTACTTAGTATAGCTGCATCCATCTGTATTACATATTTAAATATCATTCAACTATCCAGAACATAAAAAAATTGGCACTACTTTCTCATAATTGTACAAAAAATGACTTTTTGTCATTAGGGACATTAAAAGGGTTCAGTGATTATACTGTACCCAAAAGAGATCTCTCGTGTCATAGTATCAAACCTATATACTAGCGAGGAGTAGTAATTGAGTTTATAGTAATGTTCATTGTCTGGAATTTTCAGAAATGTTGCCAGTCATGTTTTTTGGTAAATTCCTAATTTTTTCTTGAAGGAAGTTGAATGCATATTGGTAGTATAGTATTTTAAAAATACTGGATTAATGATGGATTCTAAAGTTTTCCTATTACTACTAGTCTTAAATTAACATACTGTACACTCATATTTAAACCAATTTAAAGGGCCAGGTTAATTATCACAATATAATATTTGGATTGAACCTGGAGCCACGCCATATTCTATTTGTATAAACATGCCCAGAATCACTGGTGGTGAAGATTAATGTTAAAATCTGGGGCCACTTGGATTTAAAAAGCTACTCTGTTACCACTAGGTTTAAAAACAATTATTGCCTTCATTTTAAACTCAAGGCTCATTGGTTTTCACTGCAGACAACAAACTAGTCCCGCTATGAAGGCTGTGAAGTAAATAAGATGGGGACAGGCAGAAAGGAGCTTGTGCTTGACTCAGGAGAGCGGGAGGGAGTGGGGGAAGAGAGAAAGAACCTTGTATATTCTTCCGGTTTAGATACAGTGGAACTTATTGTGATGGTTTCCCACCTGGAACTGAGGTACCACAGAGCCCTCTGACTCACCAGCCTGGGTTCCCACTCACACTGAGCTGCTGTGACAAGCTGTAGACTGCTCCTGGTCCTATACATTCACACTGGCAGGGACACACTCAGCTGCAGTTACATACAGGCTGGCCGAACACTGCATGAACCAACAATAGAGAGACTACAGCTAAGATATCACCAGCTTCTCCGCCTAGGACCCCAGAGTTTTACTGTCCTGCCCTGGCCAAAACCCCAACCAGTATGAATTTATTACCCAGTTTGCCCCTCCCTCAGTGTGGAGAGGACTATGAAAAAAGCCTGTGTTAAACCAAGCTGAGATTTTTCTCCAGACACTTCACTTAAAGGCACACTGGTTTAGATTAAAACATAAAACAAGTTTATTAACTGCAAAAGATGGATTATAAGTAGGGCCCTACCAAATTCATGGCCATGAAAAACGTGTCACAGACCGTGAAATCAGGTCTTCCCCCGTGAAATCTGGTCTTTTGTGTGCTTTTACCCGATAGTATGGGATTTTGAAAAGTGAGTAGTGATTTGGTGGCCTTAGTTTTTGGATGCCCAAATTGAGACAGCTTAAAAGGGACTGCTTTTTCAGAAAGTGCTGAGGCAAACTCTACGGATGGGCCATAAGATGTCTCAGGTTGAGCATCCAAAAATGGAAGCAACCAAAAATCATTAGTTACCTTGAAAATCTATGCCATACTGTATATGGTATTAGAAAAAATGTGGCTTATTGTGCAGTCCATTGTAAAGAAATTTGTTTCTGTTTGAGCATGCACAAATGTGTGTGCTTGTGTGCAACGTGTCCAAAATGGGGTAATTGTCATGGTAAGTTGAAGTTTTAGGCCTTAAATCATCCTGACTTTGGTAAAGAAGGGCTCACTGGCTTTAATTTAAAGTTGAAGAATAATATCTTTCACTACCATTTCTGGGTGGTCTGCACACCACATAAAAGTCACATGGGCTAAATTATACATGTCAGATGGCTTTTGAAAGTAAAAAGTGTGCTTGGGAAATTCAGAAACTGAATTAGGTCGTCTTTATTGAAGCCTTCACTACGCTTTTTTTTTTTTTTTATTTTTTAACTTGAGAAAAAAAACGACTCTAGCTTAAACCCCAGTCACAGATGCACGCATTAACTCTAAGTAGATATAAATAAATGTCTAAACATTGTAAGTAGTGTGATGAGTACTTAACTGTCACAGAAGAAAAATGGGACCCCAATAGAGTGTAATTACTGTGTTTAAAAGCTCAGTATTGAAGTGGATAGAAGAATAATTGAGCACTTCTGTTTTATTAATAACTTAGTCTTTCAGTCCTAATGAATCACGAGTAGTATAACTGGAATTTTATGAGTAGGAGCGATACATCCAACTGAGCATTTTGAACAAATGCAAATAAAAGGTAAGCAAATTAAGTCCCCTATCACTGGCTCCTTTTTTTTGGTCAGTCATTAACACTTTCTTACCAACTGATGGCCAAAGGCAATTATTTATAGTTTTCTGTCAACTGAGAACTTTTCTGGAAGGCCACTCAATTTTTATTTGAAAAACAAAACAAAAAACGCCATATAAACAATGATGTCTAGGAAACAGAGAGGGAAAAACTACAGCTGTTGGCCTTAGGCACCAGCGATTTAATACAATCAACTGTCTTTATGCCACACAAGGAGAGGTTTTAAGTTTAAAACTCTAAGACACTTGATTGCTCTCAAAATCTAGAGCTGTCTATTTCTTAAGAGTAACCTGTACAGTAGGATTCCATGTCATTTTGTGTGTCACTCTGAAACAGAATGTCTGAGTCCATGTGAAGCAATGGATAAAGCTACAAGCATAGTTGAGAGCACTTTTTGTTCAGAATATCATACGGTTCAATCATCACTGGGATTTACGGTCTGTTACTATCTAGTTATTAAGTTCTGACCCATTTTTACTACTAGTGCCATGTAACCTTTTCTACGCTGAAGTAAGTATTTGCACCATAGATCTGGGGTATGGTGTCAGTGGCTTCCCTATAAAGAGAGTTTGAATCTTAACTGAGTTACATGAATTAAGAATAGTTTTAATATGATAGCCATCAGATTGAGAGGACAGGAAGGTAAGATTAAGCATTTCTTCAGATACGTGGTTTAAGTCGCACATGACACAGGCAATATTCTGGGGAGAGTAGGAGAATTTGCAGATGAGAGTGGAGAGCATCTGTTCAAGATTGTCAGACATCAAGGTTCCTGATAGTTCAGAGAATGTAAGTTTAGAATCCAAAGTCAAAGTTACATAATGATACAGTTTTGATTGAACAAATTTTTTATCAATTTAAGATGTGTTGAATTGGAGGAAGTTATGACTGGCCCAAGAGTTTTTTTAATAGTTTAACACAAGTGAATTGAAGAAAGAGTAAAGGAGATCTAGTATTTGAACTTTGGACTCACCCTCCATTCCCCACCTTTCCCCATCCTCAACAAACCAACCTTCAAACCTACCTTCCTCTGTAACTATTGCTCAGTCTCCCTTTGTCCGTCGTCGTCGTCGTCGTCTTCTCCTCAAAATTCCTTGAGTGAAAAGTTTACAATAGCTGCCTCAAATTCATATACCCCAGCTTTGTCCTGGATCCCTTCCAGTCTGGCTTCTCTCTCCACTTCATCGATACTACTCACCAAGGGTTTAATGGTTTCAAGGTCCTCAAATCTGGCTAGGTGTACTCATTCTTCTCTATGACTCCCCTACTGCTTTTGACACTGTTGACCACACCGTTTCCCATGACAACTTAGTCTCCTTTGTCTTTTGTGACACTGTCCTCTCCTAGTTCACCTCCTCCCTCACTTTAGTTCCCATAGTACCTCCTTTACTGGATCCATCTAGTCTATGTATTTGTACGAACCCTCCTTATAGTAGTATCTGATCCCCTCCTATTTTCACCTAGAAATAATCTCTCTCCATCTTCCTTCCTTCCTTTGCAGCTTCTTGTGTGGAGTTCGACGGTGGTGATGGTTGGGGCTTTGTTTGTGAATTTTTTATTGAGGAAAAGCTCAGTCAAAGAGGAGGGGGTTTGGGTATTTTGTATTGAATGCAATGCGTGGTGTTACTTTTCTGTTAGTGAGTTCTATAGCCTCCTTTCTCGCAGTGTCTGTGAGTTTCCCACAAATTCCTAGGCCCTCTCTTCTGCTCCCTTTACATCTTAACTTTGAGTGATTTCTTTTGATCACAAAACTTCAGCTGCCATTTCTACCCTCCCTGACCATTCGCAAATGTGCCTCTTCACTCCTGATCTGTCTCCATCCATTCAGTCTCTGTTTCTTTGGACTCTCCTTCAGATCCCTTGCCATCAAATTAAACTTAATCTAGCTAACAAAGAACTCCTTGCTTTCCCTCTCAAGCCCTCTCCACTCCCTTCATTTCCTATTACTCTTGCACAGCCAGGGGAAAATTAGCTAGAGGAGGGGTCAAGCAGTGATTTGTAAACAAACTCTTGTTTGTCACTCTTTTATACTCCTGTGCCCCAAATACCTTGTCTCTGCTGCTCCTGTGGATAGTGATTGCCCAGCAGGAGTAGGAGAGTGATATGGGCTAGCTTACGCTCTGCTGTTGATTCTGCTGTCACAACTTGGTAAGATCAAGGAGTTTTATGGAGCTTGCAGTTCACTTAAGATTTTTAATGAAATTCTGAGCCTGCAAAAATTGAAGGAGTTCTTTGTGCTTTTTCCTCCATTGTATAAAGTTATTCTGTATGAGATGCTGTTAAATAAGCAGGAACATATGAAAAGATACACAAGTTCTGTTTGTGCAGGATTTTCTAGGACAGGGCTTCAGAGATAACTGACAAGGGCGTTCCTTGATGCATATTACAGAAGTAGCATTTAACAATTTTACATGCAACAACTTGTATCAATCGGCTTGTGAAAAGGGTCAGGAAGTGTCACTGTTGTATAAACAAGCCACCATGTCAGACTTATTTTAGCACTAAGCTCTACAGAAGGTGTTAGCATGGTTCCATAGGATACATAACAATTGAGAGATAGCAGACATTCCCTAGATCTTCTGTTTGCAATCCAACCTGTCATCAGAAAGGGCATGAGTAGCTTTCCTAAATCCAACAGAGAGTTAAGGAAAGATATCAGATGCAATTTGGCAAGGGAACATACAAAACAGCTTCTGAGGAGGATGTAATAAAATTGTTGTGGTTGAAGCAAATACCCTCATTTCTCTAGTTTGAATCCACATGGGAACTTTTTTTTTCACAACAGCTGATAATTGAAGTTGATGTATTTTCCTGCTAACATGCAAAATTTGTTCCTTCTTTCTGCCCCCAATGAAGAAATGACACTAAATAATAATGTCTTTAATGAGATTGGCTCTTTGAGCCATTTTGACTTTGTACCTCTTTTAAAAACCAGTTATGTTCATGCTTGGTTTTCCATATTGCATTCATAACTCATTCACTGTGTAAGAATGCAGAACATAAAACTTTGTTCTAAAAATCTCAGTAAAGGACATAAATCATGCATGACCCAGCCAAAGTAAATTATACACTGGGTGAAGCTCAGGGACCTTGGGAGAATTAGTTTTAGGGATGAGATGTCCAGTTTACAGGCCAAGTTGGCTTGTTGGGGAACGAAGGGAACAAAATAACACATGCACACAGCATAAAAATCCCAGAGAATCAGTCGCTGAAGCCTTCTTGGAGTTTCAGCTTATGGATTCCTTTGTAGCTGGGGTTCTTGTTCCACATTCAGACTGAAGTCTGGCAGTTCTGGCCCCTACATCTGGGAGTTCTTCATCCCTACTAGTCTTCCATTTACTCATTTTCCCTGCAGCTATTTGGGTTTTATAACCCTTTAGATACCCAGGAGGTTTGCTGCTAGCCTTCTGAAATATATACTGTAACTCCTTCTCTAAAGCCTCTCTGGGCTCCTTCCTTTGGTCAGCTGCCAGTTAATTCACATAGGGCTCCCCTTTCAAAATTCTTGGATGCTCCGTAACTTCATTACCTTTTCCTTTGACAGGTACATTTTATATTGTAGCTATCTAAGCTATGGGAAAGGACACCATGGTGTCTATACCCATGTTTTTCCCTTCCTCCACCCAGTGCTAGGACAAGAACCTTTTTATAGACAGCAATCCTATACAGCAGTCCCCTTCTTCCGGGGAAATACCTGATGCAAACATGTTACAAAATATGTTAATAGCCTTTAATAAATATCAAAGAGCTGCTTTGCCCTCACACTAATGATCCAACAAATAAAGTGTTCTTCATCACTTGAAGTATTTCAGTCAAGACTGGATATCTGTCTAAAAGATAGGTTTCAGAGTAACAGCTGTGTTAGTCTGTATTCACAAAAAGAAAAGGAGTACTTGTGGCACCTTAGAGACTAACCAATTTATTTGAGCATGAGCTTTCGTGAGCTACAGCTCACTTCATCGGATGCACACTGTGGAAAGTGTAGAAGATCTTTTTATACACACAAAGCATGAAAAAATACCTTCCCCCACCCCACTCTCCTGCTGGTAATAGCTTATCTAAAGTGACCACTCTCCTTATAATGTGTATGATAATCAAGGTGGGCCATTTCCAGCACAAATCCAGGGTTTAACAAGAACGTCTGGGGGGGGGAGACAAGGGGAAATAGGTTATCTTGCATAATGACTTAGCCACTCCCAGTCTCTATTCAAGCCTAAGTTAATTGTATCCAGTTTGCAAATGAATTCCAATTCAACAGTTTCTCGCTGGAGTCTGGATTTGAAGTTTTTTTGTTGTAATATCGCAACTTTCATGTCTGTAATCGCGTGACCAGAGAGATTGAAGTGTTCTCCGACTGGTTTATGAATGTTATAATTCTTGACATCTGATTTGTGTCCATTTATTCTTTTACGTAGAGACTGTCCAGTTTGACCAATGTACATGGCAGAGGGGCGTTGCTGGCACATGATGGCATATATCACACTGGTGGATGTGCAGGTGAACGAGCCTCTGATGGTGTGGCTGATGTTATTAGGCGCTATGAAGGTGTCCCCTGAATAGATATGTGGGCACAGTTGGCAACGGGCTTTGTTGCAAGGATAGGTTCCTGGGTTAGTGGTTCTGTTGTGTGGTATGTGGTTGCTGGTGAGTATTTGCTTCAGGTTGGGGGGCTGTCTGTAGGCAAGGACTGGCCTGTCTCCCTTTGCTTCTCTACAAAAGAAAAAGGACACTAAACTTTCTAAACTACTACATGCCACAAGGGGCCACAGCAATGGTTCCCTCGACCCACTCAGCAATATTTTTAACCTATCCAACTATACTCTAAGTCATTATGCAAGATAACCTATTTCCCCTTGTCTCCCCCTCCCCAGACGTTCTTGTTAAACCCTGGATTTGTGCTGGAAATGGCCCACCTTGATTATCATACACATTATAAGGAGAGTGGTCACTTTAGATAAGCTATTACCAGCAGGAGAGTGGGTTTGTGTGTGTGTGTGTGTGTGGGGCGGGGGGAGAGGGGGTGAGAAAACCTGGATTTGTGCTGGAAATGGCCCAACTTGATTATCATGCACATTGTAAGGAGAGTGATCACTTTAGATAAGCTGTTACCAGCAGGAGAGTGGGGTGCAGGGAGAGAAAACCTTTTGTAGTGGTAAACACCCATTTTTTCATGGTTTGTATGTATAAGAATATCATCTATATTTTCCACATACACATAAGTAGCATCGTAACACAAAATGGTGTTATTGTTTAACATGACTGGTAACTAAAAAAAAATATGGTCTGCATGTTGGCTGCCCAAAGAAATGGATGTAAAATGACTACACTGATTGGAGTAAGCACTGGGTCATCGTTATTCAGTATCACTTCCTTAAAGAAAAAGGGAAAATGTAGAAACATAAGTACTAGATAAAAGTTGAACAGCAAGAAGAAAAACAATTTTTTTTTAAGTTGAGTTGAAGAGGACTGTGACAAGCTGACAGGAGGAAGACTCTTCCATTTCACAGCAAAGTTCAAGGTTTCAAAATTTGTTTTCATAGTATCTTCAAAATATAAAGCTCGAAGGGACCTTGAGAGGTCATCAAGTCTAGTCTCCAGCACTGAGGCAGGACCCAGTAAACCTAGACCAGCCCTGACAGGTGTTTGTCAAAACCGTTTGTAAAAACCTCCAGTGATGGCAATTCCACAAGCTCCTTTGGAAGCCTATTCCAGAGCTTAACTACCCTTGTAATTAGAACTTTTTCTTAATATGTAACCTAAATCTCCCTTGCAACAGATTAAGCCCCATTACTACTTGTCCAGCCTTCAGTGGAAATGGAGAACACCATCCTCTATCACAGCCCTTACCTTGAAGACTGTTCTCAGGTCCCCGCTCAGTCATCTTTTCGGAAGACTAAACATTCCCAGTTTTTTGTAACCTTTCTTCATACGTCAGGTTTTCTAAACCTTTTATTGTGTTTGTTGCCATTCTCTGGATTCTCTCAAATTTATCCACATCTTTCCTAAAGTGTGATGCCCAGAACTGGACAAAGTACTCCAGCTGAAGCCTCACCAGTGGCGTGTAGAGCAGGACAATTATATCCTGTGTCTTACACTCCTGTTAATACACCCCCGAAGAAGAGTTAGCCTTTTACGCAGCTGCATCAAATTGTTGACTCGTTCAGTTGTGATCCACTATAACCCTCAGATCATTTCAGCAGTACTACCATCTAGCCTGTTGTTCCCCATTATGCAGTTGTGCATTTGATTTTTTTCTTCCTAAATGAAGTACTTTTTACTTTTCTTTATTGAATTTTGACCAATTCTCTTGATTTGTCAAATGATGACATTTGAAATGCATTACACATAGGTAGCATCATAACACAAAACAGTAATCTGATCCTAACCTCCAAAGTGCTTGCAACCCATCCCATTTTAGTGTCGTCCACAAATTTTATAAGCATACTCTCTACTCCATTATCCAAGTCATTAATGAAAGTAGTGAATAGTACCAGAACCAGGACTGACCCCTGCAGAATCCTGCTAGATACGTTCTCCCAGTTTGACAGAGAACCACTAATAACTACTCTGAGTACAGTTTTTCAACTACTTATGCACTCACCTTATGGTAATTTCATCTAGAATTCATTTCCTTAGTTTGCTTATGAGTGTCATGTGGGACTGTGTCAAAAGCCTTACTAAAATCCAGATATATCGTATCTACTTGTTCCCCTCCATCCACTAGGCCAATAACCTCATAATCCCTACCTTTTTTGACAATTGGTTTGCAATTGATACACTTTTTTTGTGTGGAAATCAAATGGGCACAGGTGATGACAAATGCTGTTCATTCTTTAGTTCTTTACAGCAGGTTTGGTCTTGACACAGTTCTTTCAATTTGTTCTGTTTTTTGAAGATGGAAGATTGTAAGCCTGAACAGTAGTGACGGGTCTGGGCTGATGTACTGTGATCTTCTTCCTTCAACCACTTGGGCTCTAGGCCCCTGTGAATTTTCTGTTTCACACCACACAACCACGCCTCACTGTGTCAGAAGATCGTTTGCAAATTGCAGCTTTCTGTGCCTCATCCACAAAGTGTGGGTGACAATACTTGTCAACTACAGGAGGTGTTGGGTAGCTTAGAAAAATGAGTGTGAATCATTTTGAGATCATCTGATGGGAAGGTGTTATAAAGTTACATCAGCTTCTCAGTGGAATCCCTATGTTTGGTGGTACAGACAATTCTGCAAAAAGATTTGTCAGACCTGTAGACTTTGGTGAATGTACAGAGGGATAGTTGCTCATAGGGACATGGGTTTTATTACCAGCTGAACTGCTAACGTAAAAATGCAAATTATATGACAAAAACTCACTACGTACAGTATTCAGTTAACAAAAAAAACTAATAAATTTTAATTAAGTGTTTCATGTACTTTTTTTCTACACGTGGTTTGTGTAAATTTTTTTGTTACAGTTAGTTGCATCGTCCATTTTATCAGCAGACTCAAACCTCTCTCTGCATCCCATAATTTTTAATATTGAATGAAAGCTTGACCACGGCCATTCAGTTGCCCATACTGAGAGAAAAATGTCTGAAGATGGTATTGAAACATTTTAGAAATTTTGGCTTGTATATTTTTTGGGAGGGCTGGGTATTCCAGTGTTATATTTAATATACTGATAAATACAGATAATCAAAAAGAAAGTTGGCCTGAAAATGGAAAAAGAGAGAACCTACTCAGCTACTTATTATCTGACCATTGAAAGAGATGTAAGAGGGAGGCAATTAGTAGTCCTCTGGTGTGGTAGTAATAAATCATTCTACAAAACCAAATAGATATAATTCTACAAGTCATTTCATTTGAACAGTAGTCTGTTAAAAACTATGTTCCTTGGAGATCTATACGGTAATTGAGCTGTAGTATTTGATGGAACAATGGAAGCAAATCCATTGCTGTTATCAGTGTGGCCCTTATCAGTCATATAAGAAAGTAAATCATGATGAAATGTTCTGTTAGTAATAGTTAGGAAAGACATTTGTCAGTCCTGGAGACCTGAACTGACCAATTGCATTTCTCAGTGTACAATTTACTAGTGGTTGTCTGGTCATGTCTTTACCTGAGGTGTTGGAGTTGGAAGGGAGCAAAATGATATATCTATAGTAATTAAAGAACTTTCTCCAGCTCTGAAGATACAGTTAATTAAAATGTGAAGTGAAATATTTTTGAATATTCACTACTGGCAGTAAACTGTTAAAAGATTGTTCCCTTGCATTCAGAATGCAAGCTGAAGAGGATATACTGTCATGGATATTACCAAGTGTGCCAAACAAAATCATGCTCTTGGGGCCCGATCCATTTCCACTGACTTCAGTGGGTTTGGGATCTTCTTCTTAGCATATGTGCAATGTACCTCAGGTGGCATGTGACCAGGATTCATCACCAAATTTGGTCTGCTGGTTAGATCATGAGTGTCCTTGGCCCGGGCCAGGTACTGACAGGGAGTGCAACATGAATGCTGATCCAGGCCCCCCTGGGCTGACAGGCTAAAAGCAAATAGCCCAGGGAAGTTCCTGTGTGATGTTTACTGCATTTAGGGATATAAAAATTCTTAAATTAGAGAGATGTAAAGAGAATAGCCAAAATTACCAAATAGAGAGTGCCTAAAGTCAAGCTCCTAAATTCAGCAAGAGTCTCTATTTTTTTAAGGCACTAAGCACCCACATCTGCCATTGAAATCAGTACAGCTTGGGCTGCTCAGGCTGTTTATTTAGGACCCTAAATATGGATTTAGAGGCCCAGCCTTAAGTACTTACTTTGAAGAATATTGGTCTGTTTTGTTGAATCTCCATATTTTCTGTTGGCCTTCTCAGAAAAAATTGTTTGAAATACTTGTGTTAGATGGTAAATGCAACAGCAGTATCCTTAAGCACTGCACAAAGGATCTGATCCAACTCCGACTGACAGCAGTGGAAAAGCTTTCACTGACTTGAAAGAGAGTTAGATCAGGTCCTGTGCTAGAAGATGTGAGGAGTAAAATATGAGAATGAAGTTTGGGTAACTTTCAAAGGCTGAGAGCTATGTACCAGTTTTCACTTAAAACGATTAAATGAAGGTACTCTCTGACTCATTACTTTTAAGAGAGACAAGATGGATGAGGGAATATCTTTTACTGGACCAACTTCTATTGGTGAGAAAGACACGCTTTTGAGCTTACACAGAGCTCTCCTTCTGGTCTGGGTCCAATAAAGAAGTTGGTCCAATAAAAGATATTACCCGATCCACCTTGTCTCTCTAATATCCTGCGACCACCACAGCTACAACAGATCATTATTTTCAATGCATTTTAAATTATATTTTCACAGTGAAAAATTAGTGATTTTTCATAATGTCTGGTTCAACTAAAGCAAAATTAGCATGGCTGAAAATGGGTATATGTTGCAAGACAGTAAATATATTTTAGCATTTTGTATGGATTGCTTAGTTTGGCCATTTTATGACTCACATGATGACTATTTCAACCTGCGCAGTGAAAATTAAGTGATATGTTTCATAAAGCATGGAATTTTTAGCTTTAATGTATGCAGTTTGTTTTTCTTTTAACACAGATTCGTTAGCATGGCAGAAGATAGTACAAAGAGTCTTTCGTTTAATTTTAAATATTTTTGTTTTCAGCTTGCAAAAAAAATTCGGGAGAAGTTTAACCGTTACTTGGATGTAGTGAATCGCAATAAGCAAGTAGTGGAAGCTTCATATACTGCTCACCTGACATCACCCCTGACTGCAATCCAAGACTGCTGTACTATTCCACCGTCGATGATGGAGTAAGTATTTAGTGCTAAGATTACTTTATACTTTCAATTAAATTGTGAAGAGGAAAGACTGATAGTACAGGATTAAAGTGCTTGCAATAAAGACTGTGTTGTCTGCCACTCTTGTGGCCACTGGAAAATGACAAAACTGTAGTCCTGATCCTGCTCTTACCAGTTTCGTTAGGCCAGATTGTGTCACTCTTAATTACATTGAGTAGTCTCTTACTCTGTGAGTAGACCCATCTATTTCAAAGGGTTTCATTGTGGAGTACAATACTCTTCAGTGTAGCTACACTGAAGTAAGTGGTGATAATATTGCAGCTCTGGTTTTCTGTGAAATCATTTTCTCTGTGATGAAATCATTGGCTGATTTATTTTGGAGTCCCAGCTTCTCTTATTTTAGTGGTGTAAATGATGAAGAAAGTCATTTTTGGCTTGTTATAAAGTGCACTAGAGAAAGCTCAACCCAGAGATCTTTGATTTTGAAACCCAGACTGGATTAAACAGCCTTTCCAGAAGAGAAAGATGGGTGATTTTAAATAAAATAAATGGGAGACACTGCTAATAAAACATAGAAGAAGAAGGTGAGAGAGAGTGTTCTATTAAAGATATTCTCTCTGATTCTGATTAGTGAGCAGAATAATACTGAATAAGTTACGTGGTTCCCAGTTGGTTGTCTGCTCTTGTTTGACAGGGCCATCCAACTAATTCTATGGAGAAGGCCAAACTGAATATGTAATTATGATCTGGGGGCCAGGATTATTATGCACAACTATGTAACTACCCTAAATCCACAGCAGATATCCCACAGGTGTCCATGAAAGATTATACAAAGAAAAGGAGTAAAACATGGCCTTTTATGGAACAAAACTTTGTTTTCACTAGTGTTGCTATTTATTAACTGCCTTATTGTCACATTCAACATCATTCAAAAGTAATATCTTTACTTTTGTGAACATTGATTTCTGCCCTTTATTTCTCTTCCTTTTTCTGCCTGTCCTCTTCCTTTCTTTCTTCATTTCTCTCCCTGCAGCAACTCCCAGTTCCATTTTGTGGGCATTAGTCCGCTTTCTCACCTAATCTGCTAAAGTGATCAGCAAAGGAATAGTTAAAGGTGACATTTAAGGTGGCATTATTGGGTCTTAGAGTTAACACCCCAGTGTGATGAACAGGGAGGTGAGAAAGTTCACAGCTGTCAGAGACATTTGTTTCAGACTGTTAATTTGAAGAGTCAGGAAGACCCTACCTCCATTATGTACTGTGCTATCGACCTATAAGCCCATAAGAGGAGAGGAGTCTCGCAGGCCGCAGGGACGTGCTGGCCATCACTTCCTGCATCTTCCACTGGCCACTGGAACAGCAAACCATGGCCGCTGGGAGCTGTGGGGGACCATGCCTGCGGACGGTCAACGTCAGCAAAATGTCTCGCGGCCCGCAATCAGATTACCGCAGGTTGTCCACCACTGGTCTAAGCACATCATCCCACACTATGAATGCTCAAGCACTGAAGTTATAATTTAGTTATAATTTATTTTTAGGACATGAAGCCATAAGGATATGACACAAAGGATATGACACCATTTAATATTTCACTCTTTGTCTCTTCCTGGTGGTAAAGGTGGGAGCATAATCCAAGCATCTTGATTAGTGTAAGAGAACTCTAAAATAAATCAAATTATTGGATCAAATTATACCAGACACCCACAGAAAGCATAGCCATTTCAGTTCTGTATGTAATCAGAAGCCAAATTGTTAACATTTATTTTCATAGTCGATTTTCCATATATTTCTCCTCCAATTTCAGTACTGTGGAATTTTGCCAGCGTCTTATGGAAAATTGGAATGAAGTATTGGTAGCAGGCTAGTATGAAAAAACTAATTAATGGAATGGTTTTTTTGTGTTTGTGCATGAAAGAGGAGGGTTTTATTTTGACAAAGATGATTAAAGTGTGACAAGAAAAGGAGTACTTGTGGCACCTTAGAGACTAACCAATTTATTTGAGCATAAGCTTTCGTGAGCTACAGCGCACTTCATCGGATGCATGAACAGCATCCGATGAGGTGAGCTGTAGTTCACGAAAGCTTATGCTCAAATAAATTGGTTAGTCTCTAAGGTGCCACAAGTACTCCTTTTCTTTTTGCGAATACAGACTAACATGGCTGTTACTCTGAAAGTGTGACAGTTTATTGTTGGTATATAGCTTGGCAATCTGAGCATTGGTTTAGAAGTAAAATGTATACATTGCTATATTGCTTAAGATGAATGAAAACACGAGTATAGCAATCAGATAGTAAAAATAAACCAATAAAAAAGAAATAGAACCAATAAAATTGGAAATTCAACATAAAATAAGCTTGACATTTTAGTCTCTACTTTAATTAAAGTAGTGAGAGATGACAGTGAAAAGAATGTGTAGTTTATTGCCATTATGTAGCACTGGAAATAAAGCTCGTATCGTGCAGAGTCCAAATGAACAATATTTATAACAGTGTATGAGGAAGTTTGATATGAAGAGTTGGTTTTATACAGGCTTGTTAAACCATACCTCTATAATGTTTAAGATTTCTAGAATTGCACTGATGCAGGATTTATTGGAAAACTACTACAAATTGCTTACCAAGACCCTGACTAGTAGTATTTTTGTATTTTTAATTTGTATTTTATTGTACTTGCAATGGAAGTTTGAAAATATATTTGTCATCTGACCCTGCCACCCACTGTGTTCCGAGTGCAGCTGAGGGCTATTTACATTTAGCAGCAGCAGCAACCATGCTAATACACAGCTTGTGTTAATGTACCGGAATTGTGGAATGAGTGGATGACAGAATTCAAATGATACTTTGTTGGGTAACTGCTGCTGTCAGAATGGGAACACATAACACTATTTCTTGGACTTGGAGCCCCCAATCTGTACTATTCTATTCTGTATAGGTTATTATATCGCACTCATCACTGTAGTATCTGAGTGCTTTCCAGTAGTGCACTAAGCAATGTGACTGACATCCTGTCGTGTGTGTGTTCACTCATCTGCTCCCCAGAGGGGAGTGTGTGCAGAGGAATGTTTTTTGTTTCGGAATTCTCTTTCTCTCTCACTCACACACACACACTTACATGTGTTATATTCCACTTCAAGTCCTCTCACCAAGGCAGAGCAATAAGTGGCTGTTGAGCAGTTTTGGCACCAACTTCTCCATATTCTCTAATTCAGCAAAGCATTTTAGCATATGCTTAATTCCATCCCTATTTAGCAAACTATTTAAGCAGGTGCTGATATTAGTGGGATTTAATCACATAAAGTTAAATACACAGTTAAGTGCTTTCCTAAATAGAGATGGACTCCTGAATCAGAATCACAGAACATTGTACCTTTCTTTGCCAGTCTTTGTGTTTCTCTGCTTCAGGTGCAGCTGAGCAAGGTTTAAATACAGAAGAAAATAGCAATATGTAACTGGGGGAGAGGGGATGAAAGCATTATGCAAGTGCATCACATGCAGACCAATTTTTCTACAGTGGAGTGATTCATAAAGTACTTCAAGCCCCACAGATGTTTGCAGTGGGACTTCCATGGGTGTCTTCCCAAGGCTCAGATAGATAAGGACTGCATTCTCTGAGTGAGGTCTCTGCCTCCACAGTCTGGTAGCTCCGGACACGAGGTTTTGCATGTCCTGAGTCTGGGCCCTTTGTTAACTCCAAAGCCTAGTGTACCTCTTGCACCTGAACTCTTGGAGAGATTGTCTGTTTCTTAAAGACAAAGTAATATCCTGCCTAGACTACAGACAGGTACAAATCTACTTTATCTTCTCCCAAAGAAGGGCAGTGTGGAAGAAAGAGCCAGCTATGCCTATGAGAGGACTGCTCTCTCAAAGGAACTTAAAAGTCAACCCCAAGAAGAATTCCATGTAGTACACTATAATAATGACAGGTTT
The DNA here is from genome assembly GCF_965140295.1 of Lepidochelys olivacea. Lineage (NCBI taxonomy): Eukaryota > Metazoa > Chordata > Testudines > Cheloniidae > Lepidochelys > Lepidochelys olivacea. The sequence goes on along the minus strand of NC_140418.1, from coordinate 90,350,680 downwards.
CAGAGTAGCAGCCGTGTTAGTCTGTATAATAATGAGGACATGATTTACCTCATTAAGCAAGTTAGCAAGCCCCTTTGGATAACCTCTAAAGAACCAAAAATCCCTTGGGTTGGGGTGAGGGGGTCCACTTCTGTCTTAGGGATTTTCCAACATCCTAAAATATTCCTTCTGTATGGATCAGTAGTTATAACTCTGTATTTGGGGGCGGGGGGGGGAACTGGTAGTCAAATTATCACTCCCTGCACAAATGAACTCACAAGGTCTGTTTTCTACTGCTGATTAGGAGTCAAGATTGAGGTCCTTTTTGAAGGAGCATTCCACTGAGAAAGCATGTGCTTGGCCAGCCTTCCCCACCTTCCATTACATATGGCTGGGCTTCTTGCAGAGCAGAAAGGGGCTAATGTCAGACAGGTGGTTTGCAAGCTGTCTCAGCTTAGTACAGAAGCAGATGGTGCAAAAACATGGTATTGGCCAAGGCAGTCCAATGGTAACGAAGGATATCAGCGGTCAGGAAATCAGAATTACAGATTTGAGCTTGTAAAAGACTGGGAACACTGCCGTGCCAGCACACTGAGCCCTTGGAAGAGAGAGTACATATCACTACTCCAACCAACCAGAAGAATGTTGATGAGAGGCAGATAAAGCTGTGCCCAGCCCTTCTCAGCTAGAAGGAAAGCGAGCCTGCTGTGCGGTTGAGAAGGAGAAGAGAAGGCGGAGAGGGGAAAATAGTACGGCTCTTTTAATCTCATAACACCTCCTGGGAAAAATTAAGCTTGGGTTTCCACATTAAAGGAGCCTGAAGAAGCCATGAAAAACAGATGTCATGCAGGCTCCAGACATACTTTATGATTGAATTGGGGGTGGGTTTTTTGTTGTTGTTTTTTTTTAACAAAAACACAGTTTAATTGAATTACATTGCTCCTTGACTTAATAAAACCCCATTGCATAAGACTGTGCAGCCCATTTTATAAACACTCCTCTCCCAAGGAAACACAAATTAACTAGTTTGGAAACTGTTACGGATGCAAGTTGCCCATTTATCTGTGTGCTGATTTGGCAATCATGCTTTAATATCACTGCAGCTACTAGTAAATCCCTTCTTGTAGGACCTAGGAAAAAAACTTACATGTGAGTTTCTCCCAGAGCAGTGCATCAGAGTGAGGTCACCCTGTTAGTACTGTATACAAAAGGGGCTCTAACAGACCATCAACAAAACAGTGGAAATAAGTTAAACATAAAGTGCTGTCAAATGCACAAAGTAAATGTGCTGTAAAAATAGAGAGGATTTTTTTTTTTTACCCTGACTTAAGCTCTGACTGCAGTTCTTTGCATACAGATTCACCACGACAGCCACACAGAGCCCCGCCGAAGTCGGTAGGGCTCCATACCGGCACAGAGATGCACTCACATGCAATGACCTTGGGCATTGGGGCCCGGGTGCTGTTTATTACACAGAGTACAAAATTCTCAAGCAGAATTTTTTTCAATTGACACCCTTTAAATATTGGTTAAAATTTGATTAACTTTGATCCAGGTGTGACCTGCTGTCCTAGGTTTTAGAGCTGTGTGTTTCATAGTCATTTCAGCATACGTTAAATTTGAATTCCTGAACCCTGAAATAATTTTGGTTGCCTTCCGCTGTATTTCTGTATTGAAAGAGGCAATTAGAACTGAGTGCATATTGTACATGAAGTCTCAGGATGGACTTGTCTATACGCACAGTTAGTACTCCAAGCTGGCGGGTAAGTTGACCTCATACTAACCTGCCATGCACTTCCATTACATTTGTCTGTGGGCTTCTTGTCCATGCGAATCCTGTTCCCATGCACTTAAAGTACCAGAGTGCCGTTGTATCTACTCCTGTTTCAAAGTGGGATAGATCAAAGCATGCTATAGAACTTATGGTGTGCAGTAGCAGGGTCTGCATGGTCAGCTCATGCAAGGTCAATTCCTTTGGACCAAATCTTCTGGCTTAAGCAAAGGGCCAAGATGCAGCAGAAGCAGCCCACGTTATGGCACATGGGAGAGGTAATACAGGGTTGTCTCTGCATCCGCTTTACGCCATGAAGCGCAGTTTCACAATAGCCTGAGAATGAGGGTTTGTGGCTAGTTAACCGACAGTTACATGGATCCAGTAGCCCAGCACTGCAGGGGCTGCCCAGAAGGCCATGGATGCTACTTCAGCCTGAGCTTGCACAGGTGCCCTGTACTCTGTCTTTGCTTAGGGAGGAGAGTTTTGATTAGCACAAACCATTTAGGGTGATGGTCTATACAGCATTTTGGAGTGATTGGGAACAAGCCACCCAGCTCAGGTCTAAAATAGCTGTGTAGACAGCACTTTGAAGTTGCGAATCAGGCTGGAGTTCAGGACCTGATGCCTCCTCCCTGGGCTTTAGCTTCCATTGATTTAAAGGACTAAAGATGTATTACCTAGCTATATTTCAGGTCCCCTGGGAGATGTACGGCTTCTTGCATGATTGGGTCCAAAGACAATAGCCATGTTTTGCACTAGCTTCTTCTGAGTGGTCTTCAAAGGTAGCTTCTTTATAGGCCCCATTTCAACAAAGTATTTACGCCTGTGAGTAGTCCCACTGACACTTAGGATATGTCTACACTGCAAAAAAACCAGAAACGTGGCAATCAGTCTCAGAGCTTTGATCAGCTGATTCAGGCCCACGCTATGGCAGAGGTTCTCAAACTGGGGGTCGTGACCCCTCGGGGGGTTGCGAGGTTATTACATAGAGATCACAAGCTGTCAGCCTGCACCCCAAACTGTGCTTTGCCTCCAGCATTTATAATAAAGTATTTTTAATTTATATGGGGGGAGGGGGTCACACTCGGAGGCTTGTGTGAAAGGGGTCACCAATACAAAAGTTTGAGAACCACTGCGCTGTGGTGCTATAAAGATCACTGTAGACGTACGAGCCCAGCCTCTGAAACCCAGAGTTGGGCTATGGGTCTCGGAACCTGAGCCCAAATGTCTGTACTGCTATTTTCAGCCCTGTTGTGCGAGCCCGAGCCAGTTGACCTGGGCTCGGAGACTCGCAGCTGCAGGTCTTTTTTTGCAGTGTAGAACTAAGTACCTTGGGGCCATAGAGCACATTGCGGTAGTGCAGTCTGGGGATCACAAAGCCATGGATAACTGCAGCAAGAGTTATCTCAGAAAGAAGAGATCACAACCTCTTACCCAAGTGTATGTGTGGGGGTAACATGACGGAGCTAGTTCTGCTGCTGCCTGTTCCAGGCTTGTCCTGAAGACAGGACTCCATTTTCAGGGGCCTGTCGGTTTCTTAATCTTCATAAGAACTACCCTTCACTCAAGAAAAGAAGAGGCAGAGAACTGACTTCCTTCGAGATAGAGACAAAATGTTCTCTAACCCAGTCTGGGTTTCCCTTCTCCCTCCCCTATGCTTTAAAAACCCCTCTCCATGCAATGCTGTATCGATGGCATTCTGCAAGTGGCCACAGCAGGTCATGTCTGAGAGCAACGAGGAACTTATTTACGTGTGTGTGTGTGTGGCATATGCATGCATGCGAACACATGTGCAGACCCCTCCCTCTGCCCGGGAGAAATACATTTCAATACTATTTTTTATATGAAATTATTTTAGGAGTCTCCAAAAATATTTATTTAAAGTACTCTGTAATGGTATTTTTTTCATGTTAAGAGTACGCAACTTTTCCCTACGTTTAGCTGGTATTGTTTACTCATCTTTGGGGCTGCTTGAAGTCTGTTTTCTGTGCTTTAGTCCCCACTGCTGATAAGAGTTTATGGAATGCTTTTATCTGTCTCAATTTGTGAAAAGATACACTGATAAGTATTACTCCATTACATATTACTTGACAACTTTGCAGTACATCCATTAGTGTAGCTGTTTAAATAAGTAAACCTACAAACCTATTTTTGAAGATCATTTACTTTATGAATGTGATAGTATCCTTCAGAAGTGGTCTGGGCTTTTCTCCTTTTTAAACAGGTGGTTAAATATTTGCTAATGCTGTTCAATTTTATCACAGCTCTTGCTTTGTTTATCCTTCCTCTCATGAGCAGTTAAGTGGAAGATAAGGGGAATCCCATCAGTTCCTTTAAAATGTATTGCTCTGGTTAGTATTTAAAGTGCTGCACTTCCAAAAGAGAACTGGGTTGGACCTTACTAAAGGAAATTTAAACTCTGTTTGCTAGAGCTGCCCAGACCACAATTATGCCAATTATTACAATGGCTGTGGGTGTTCAGGGAATCTGGAAGGCTTCTGTTGTGTGAGATTTGGCGTTATATGTATAAAAACAGACTTTCAAAGTAACGGGCATTGAGGAACTGGCTGTCTTGGAATGTAACTTTTCCTTTGTGAGAGAAAGTGTGTCTGTGCTTCAGGCTAGAGGGGGTTTTGCTACAGCAGCTTGTGTCACTAGATGCACTTTGTTTTGCAGTATTTCTCCCAAACACATGACTCAGATAATTTACCTTCTTGATATGAAGCATGCTCCTCCTCTTCAGGCACTGCTGGAAGTCAATGATACTACTTATATGCTTAAAGTTAGGCAGAGGCTTACGTACCTTGCTGAATTGGGGCCTCCATCAGTAGATTTACCTGTGAGGCCATTTTCACTTAACTTTAAAAAAACAAAAATCAAACAAAAAACTGTTTCTTTCTGAAACTATTTAAATATTTGACTTCTACAGTATGTAAATATATATATAAATAAAATATATGAGTAGAAAGGTATGTCTTGCTATCAATAAAACATGCTAGTTTGAGAATTTTAAAGAAAATGCTGAATTTTGAGCGAATGTATTATATAGCTGCATTTACCCACCAAAACCACCTTTACAGGAATCTAAACAAAGGGTGAGAGAAAAGAAATCGACCTTAATATAATAGGCAAACCCCAACAGATGTGTCACTTTTATAAATGTTCCCTTATTTTTTCTAAACTGAAATTGCACAGAAGTTGATTTACATTGAACTGAGGCCGAATGAAATCCAATTGGAGCTCACTTCAACACTGTTTTGATGTAAGATTCAAAGCTCCTGCAAATTTTATTTTATCTTCTGCATTTGCTGATCTCCTGCTTGTAAATCCTGTTGAAGGAGAATAAAAATGACTGCAGCCTGATGGGAATTAAATGTCTGAAGTTCAAAGCAGTTTGCACATCAGAGCAAATGCCAATCAAATGAACATCTTGCAAGCTAGGCAGGAGTGAATTTCTCCATGGGGAAGAGATCAAAGTGGGAGTCACAGTTCTGTTTTCTCCCTCGGGATGCAGTTTCGATCAGTTGTTCATTAAAGTGAATCCAGAAGGAAGGGGTTTTATATATATGAAAAGGGGAGTGGGGAATTGCAGTGAATGTTACTTCTCTTAAAACTGAATTTCAGCCAACAGTTTGATCTTATTTAAGTACATACAGACACTAATTACCACCAACTATATAGTTTTTCTGGGGGAGATTTTTATAAACAATGATTTTAATATTGTCACCTGTACCATTTTGGGCCTGATTTCAGAAGGGGTCTTGTCCGTCATCTGTGTTGCCCAATTAGTCTACAAGCTAGTATTTTAGCAAAAATGTAGGATATTGCTAAAAATTAGGCCTTATTTATATCCAGCAGTGGCAGCAATCAACAGTTGCCTGCAAGTTTCACTTTTGTAGAGTTTATATATCCTTCCAAAATAAGTGATTTTGCAGGTTGTATGTACATTTTCATACAGGGAAGTTACAAGATCTGTAAGTAAATAAGTACAGAAGCTAGAATTAACGTCAAGTTTCAAGCCATCAAAAGCCAGGAAATTCTTTAAAAATTGATTTAATGCAGCGATACATTGCTAAATAATTTAGCAATACATCCTAACTGATGTGGCTTTAAGTTAAGTCAGAAAGAAACAAATGGTAAATTCTTGTGTCCATGCATAAATACAGATTATAAACGCGATCTTACAAATGCAGAAATGTTTGCTTGTTTGTTTTTTTTTCACATTTGTTTTCTGACACAGGACTAAAAAAAAAACCCCCAAAACCCCAACAAGTTTATGGCTGTGTGACTGCCGATATTTCATTTGGAACATGGATTGCCTCCTGCCACAAAGGTGGCTGAACCTGATTTAGCTTAAACTTTTCAAAACAAATCCCTTTTGGAAAATGTGCAGAAACAGTTTGAGTGAACAGAAACTGAAAAAAAAAAAATGTAAATACTGTTCCCAGTCTAAGCCTTACTGGAGCATTCACTACTAGTAAATGTGATAATAATTCTGTCTCAGGGCTGCTGTTAATCTTTTATTCTGCATATTTTATTAGCTAGTTTCCATATTATAAATTTATCTGTTTTGTGTATGTTCTCTGCTGTTTTAACTGCTTGAATGTACTAACAAGGAATAGCATGTGCAGAAGGAATAGAGGTGTAGTTGTCAGAATGTGAGGAGGGAACAGGACAGGGTTGACTCCTGGGTTCCTTTCTAGCTCTGCTGCTGAGATCTTTGGGGATATTACAATCTTTCTGGGCCTAATTGTTACTCACTGGGAAAATGAATCTAATAATACTCCTACTTCTTTGGTATGCTGTTTGGTTTGGTTGGCCAGTTTTTGCATGAAAGCATTTTGACACGCTAGGGTGAAGGTGCTACGTAAATATAAAGTGTTACTGTTGAAACACCCACCTCTCATGGCATAGGACACTTTTTGGATGAAGCTTCTCTATCAAAGGGCAGTAAGAAAGGGAGCAAGTGTTGGTCTGTGGATGAGATGAAAATCATTTGAATAAGGAAGGTAGAGGAGAGGGATCAGTGAGAGTAATACCTTCTGTTACTAGTCCCTTCCCCAGACGGTGTGTCAAAATTGGACAAGTTGTTCCTGTTCTTTAAATCTTTTTCATATCCTACCTGTCCTGTCCTGACTGACAGATCCAGGATTCAGTCTGGCAGCTTTTAAGTGCACTAAGAAGAAGAGTACTGCTGTGCCTTGACATTTTAAATCAAGGTATTTATTACTTCTCTACCAGGTAATTTAAAGCTGGCAATTTCAGTAGTACAGTGAGTCTAGGAAAGTGTGTGTGCACATGTGTGAGAGAGGTAATCACAATGGAGGAAGGAAAACCGGGGCTTGAGAAGGTTCCAGATGCTCTTAAATAAATAAATAAATAAATATCATGAGGTATGTTACATTAGTTATTAAATAATTATCCTGCTGTCAGCACCAATAGGCCAGCTTGGCTATTTCCTATCATCTTAAAATGCCAGGATCCTTCCCATAAGAGTTCACATTTCCTTAGTCCTTCTCAGTAATATTTATTTGATATTAGAATATGTTTTGAATGTTTACAATATATGTATAGAATGTTCAATATTTTAATTAATTACTTGAATATTGGAGCGGAGAATATGCTTATAAAATTTGCAGATGACACCATGCATAGTCTGGTTAGCACTAGGCACTGTCAGAGGCTCAAGTGTGCTCAATGGAATGTTAGGAGATTACAGCTGCTAAAATCTTAAATAGTCTCTACTGAGCATGTGTGAAGTACAGTTTTTCAAAGGCTTGTGACTTCACCAATTTGGGGCAGATTTTCATGGGGACAGCAAAAGGGACATTCTTGACACACAGACCCCCCTCCCTGCTGAATTTCAGTCCCAGCTCCAAAGCATGGAGCACTAGAGCTCTTCAAAGAAAAGGTTGCCAGGGATCTTTTAACTTCCCCTAGCCTTGTTCTTGGAAACCTCTGAACTGTTTTAGTAGAATTTTTTTTCAATAAAATTAAGCCTGAAGCAAGCACCCAGCCTGGAAAGTATCAGCCCAAATGGTTCAAGTTGGGCAAAATTATTTGCAACCTCTTATAATGGGAGGTGTCAGACAACCTTATTAATATGTTATGCTACCAGCCCTGCCTATATGCTTTTTTTGGGGGCGGGGGGAGGGGGTGTTCTGGCTCAGTGTGCCAGAACGTATTCTTTCCATTTTAGAATTATAGATCTGCTCCATCTATCCATGTTTTAAAAAAAAATATTTAAAAATCCTGTCTTCAGTCTCTGTAACTTAATGGTAATTTAAGATCAGTTTTAATTTCTGTGCAGACTTTTGGGGGTTTTTAGGACTATGAATACTTGTGCTAATTAGTTGAAGCTCTGCCCACTTTTCTTTATTTTCCCCATTACGTGATGGTGGTACTTCTTGGTTTAGTTCAGTTATCGTATCATCACCCTTTTTGCTGCAGCAGATCTGCTTTTGGCTGTGATCTCACAAGCTCAGCAAGGTTGGGTCTCAGAGGTACTCGGAGGCAGATCTCTAAAGAAATCCCAGGCACTGCAGGAGGGTGGTATTGGTGATGCAATAGGTAATGCCAATGCCAACTAAGCCAGTACTGAATCAAAGCACCAACACTGACCCAGTGCCACTGATGATGCTTTTTTGGATGAGATGCAACAAGCAGCATTGAGCATATGTGCTAAGTGAAGAACGCACCGTATTTTTCGTAAGAGCAAGGACCCTGGTGACATTTCAGTGTGGATAATTACATTCTCTCTGTCCATACCTCCTCCTTCCCCCATATTTTCTGCTTCTTGTTTAAACTGTTGTGCAGTGTTGCTGTATGAAATTAAACAGCTTCCATCTCCCACCACATGGTTGTACTTCCGTGATGGGTGAGGGTATGTGGGGTGGGAAAGAGTAAGTAATGTTGATTGGCATATATGTAATAACCGTGTATAGATGCATGTGAGAACGTGTAGTATGCATTATAAAATTTATATATAAGTATATAAAGTGCTTTGGGATCTTTAGGGTGCAAAAAATTAGGCCCTATATATCTTCCCAGACAAAAATACTGCATTAAGATGGAACTAGGTTAATATTTCATATAAATTATTTTAGGAGAAAAACCAGGGGGTGTTAATTGTCCAAAAACAAGCATTATAATAAAAATTAATGTTAAATTTATAAGAAGTCCAAACATGTTATGGTATGAAATTACATAGTTAAGGCACCCAAAGAGCCATACCTCTGCCCTTTAGTGATACCTTCAATAACCATATATTATGATTAAGGCATTGTAGCGTTTGTGGTGAAGGTTTAGATTAAACTGATTTTTAGAGACTCGTTTGATATTTTTTAAAACCATTTTACATCATGGTGTCACCACAGGGCATGGTAGAAATAACAATCATGAATACTTAAGTTTAAATGCCATCTTATTTCTTCCACTGCACCCATTGCCTGAGATTCCAATGAATTCTAAGTACATGTAAAATTAGACTTTGTGCTATTCCTTTATTAAGATCCATATTATTAATCATTAAGATCAATAAATGTTTAATGCAAGTGCTACATTTTCTTACAAGATTTTTAAAAAATGAGTTGTAACTCAGAAACACGCTACATTAAAAAGTGGTTGAATCCCTATTTTAAGTGCAAACCTCAACTCATCCTCAAATATGGAGGATGGAGCCATGAATAGCACTCCCAAAATGTGAGATAATGCTGTGGTGTTGGAGCCACACGAGGCCCTGCTCTCAACTTGTCTGTCTGTAACACAGTAATTTTTGAAAACCACATCCAATCAATTTCAAAATTCCAGGGAACGGTCTAGGTATCAGTGGGCAGATCCTACTGTTTTTTGGTGAAAACTGGAAAATTCTGATTTCTACTAGAATTAGGCCTACCGCCTGTCCATTTGGCACGTCAGGCAGAGAAAGCTCTCTGGCACCCTCTGTTGCTGCCTACACATATCACGGGCAGAAGTTTACCAGTAGGTAACACACTTTGTAAATTATATATCAGTCATGCCCCTTCCCACAGCTGGCCCTTTTCTGCCCCCACTACATCCAGCACTGTCCCGTTCTGACCAGCTCCCACACCCAGGCTTGCATTATGTACTTCAAATGTTGGATAACACACAGCTCCGCCTACATGAGCAACAAAGTGTGCAACCTCTAATTATGCTTCCTCTATATCTCATTCTTATTTTCTCTTTACTTGTTTCTCTAACTGAGCTCACTGGGAAGTTTGTTTATTATTTGCATTGTGATAGTGCCTAGGAGCCACAGCCGTGGTAAGAGTTGTACAAGCACAGTGCAGACAGTCTTTATCCCTAAGAGCTTATTTACTGTTTTAGTTTCTAACGTGGCTAAAGCGGAACTGCTCATCTTATCAAGCCCCAGGTTCGTGTGTGTGCTTCTTTGTAGAGCTGATCAGAATTTTTTCTGAATTTTGAATTTTTGACCACTTGCTTGTCAGTTAAAAAATATTATTTTTAAAAGAAAATCTGTGTTGATGATTTTTTTTTTTTTTTTTTGGTGGTGGTGGTGGAAGGATGACCAGCAGCTTTACCTCTAACTATTTTAGTCCCTGATAGAGCAAAGCACTTGTGTGTGTGCTTGACTTTAAGCATCTGAGTAATCCCGTCACTACTGAAGACAATGAGGTTTAAATCCTTTACTGAATGTGGGTCCAAATAAATGAATGAGAGTGTGGTGAGGTGGATATTGTATAAATACATGCCTGGCCAGTATTTTTACTGATTTAATGTTACCAAAGTATTTTCTACAATTAGCATTTTTAACTAAAACTATAAGACTGGAAATTTGATAGTCTTGAAGAACTTTCCTTCACCAATTTCTTTCCTAAACTTGCTTTCCACCAACTTCTTTTTAAAAAAAAAAAAAAAAAAAAAAGTCAAGGTTCTTTCAGAACCTCACCTCATGCAGACTCGGTGTGGAGGGGAATGCATTATGATTTCCTAGGGATAGATTAGTGGCAGAGTATTTTTGACAGGAACTGGGTAATTGATGAGGTTCCTTAGTAATACGACTGGGTGTCAAATCCTACCAAAGTGTTCAGCGTTGTTTTTAAGGTATTTAGCATCACAACACCTAACTGAGGGGACTAAATCTCCTTGTCAAAAGGGATTTAGGCACTTGGGAGTCTGAGCCCTGATCTGTGCTTACAATTTAGATTGACCTAGCTATATCACTCGGGAGATGTGAAAAATTCACACTCCTGAGTGTCACAGTTATACCGACCTAATCCCTGGTGTAGATGTGGCTACATCTATGGAAGATTTCTTCAGCTGACCTAACTCCTGCCTCTTGGGGCGATGGATAACCTACATTGACATAAGAATCCCTTCTGTTGATGTCAGAAGTGTCTACACTACACCTGTAGTGTAGACGTGCCCTAAATCCCATCGACGTTTGATGGAGTTTAGACTCCTAAGTGTCTAAGGGCCTTTTGAAAATGAGATTTAGGCTCCTAAATTAGTTAGGTGTTATGAGTGCAGCAAAGCCTAAATATCTTTAAAAATCTGGGCCTAAGCTGTAGCAAATAAGGTACACTGATGCATCACATCTGTTATTTTTATCAAAGCTGATGACAAGGTTCCCTTTGATCAGATTTTGATTTGTAATTCTAATAAAATAAAGGCTTATAAATGCTGCTACTATCTAAGTACTTTAAATAGGAAGCACATTTATTGTTATGTGGTGTGATACATGAAGGGGTTGGGGGGGCGGGGGGAGTAGCTCCCTTTGATGGACACCCAGCCAGCCAATTAGCTGTAAAATCCCTCTTGGTCTGTTCTCTGCTTTTTTTTTTTTTTTAATCAGTAAAGGGTTAACAAGCCCACAGGTAAAAGAAAAGGAGTGGGCACCTGGCCAAAAGAGTCAATGGGAAGGTAGAACTTTTTAAAATTGGGAAAGAAACTTTCCCTTTTGTCTGTTGTTCTCTGGGCTGCAGGGACACGGAGCAGTAATGCTGTAACCAGCTTTAAACCAGGTATGATTATAGATTATCAATTCTTACCTCTAACCTGCTTAACCTACTCTGGAGCCTCAGATATGTAAGTAAAATTAGGGAATGTCTAAAAAGACGCGTTTAGGGTTATTTCTTTTATTTCTTATTCGCTTGTGGACTCCTCTGTGCTAACCCCAGATGGTTTTGTTTGCTTGTAACCTTTAAGCTGAACCCCACAAAAAGCTATTTTGGGTGCTTGATTTTTGAATTGCTCTTTTAAAATCAGATTTTAAAAGAGCAATTCAAAAAAATGCATTTGGGTGGTGGCAGCGTTTACCAAGCCAAGGTCAGAGAAAAGCTGTAACCTTGGGAGTGTAATACAAGCCTGGAGTTGCAAGCATTCATTTTTAAAATCCTTGCGGGCCCCCACTTCTGCACTCAGAGTGGCAGAGTGGGGATTCAGCCTTGACATGTGACATTTTAAAAAAGAGACCAAAATGGAGAATGTCTTGACTTCATTAAAGTCATTGCGGAGTTTTATATGGGTTTGATTTATATTTTTGTATCTAAAATGAAGTTCAATGACCATTTCTAAATTATTTCACCTGGTAAATATGGAAAACATAAAATAAAAATGTAATAAAATATACTGCAGGCAGCCTTTCTAATTACACTGGGAGTCCCCATTCTTTACTACAGAAAGTAGGCTTGTAACTGCCTTATATAGAGACTTCCAAAGACCAAAATGTAATGGTGAGAGATGTAGCTATGTACAAGTACAGTGTTTGAAAACCGTGAATGCAAGTCAGGGAAGAGGAAATGTTCAGGCTAGTAAAAGGGTGTATAATTAAGAGCAATGGAATGAAACCAAGAGAAGAAAAACATAGGCTGAATATCTGGAAAACATTCCTAATGATGAGGAGGACTTGTGGCACCTTAGAGACTAACCAATTTATTTGAGCATAAGCTTTCGTGAGCTACAGCTCACTTGCGAATACAGACTAACACGGCTGTTACTCTGATTCCTAATGATGTGATCTCCCAAGCTGGATCTTCACCACTTAGGGCACGGGTGGCCAGCCTGAGCCCGAGAAGGAGCCAGAATTTACCAATGTACATTGCCAAAGAGCCACAGTCATACGTCAGCAGCTCCCACCACCTGCTCCCAGCATCTCCCACCCACCAGCAGCCCCGTCAGTCAGTGCCTCCCCCGCCCTCCCCGCACCTCCCAATCAGCTGTTTCGTGGCGTGCAGGAGGCTCGGGGGGGGGGGGAGAGGAAGAAGCGAGGGCACGGCAGGCTCAGGGGAGGGGGCAGGAAGGGGTGCAGTGGGGGCAGGGCCCATGGCAGAGCCAGGGGTTGAGCAGTGAGCACCCCGCAGCACATTGGAAAGTTGGCCCCTCTAGCTCCAGCCCCGGAGTCGGTGCCTAGACAAGGAGCCGCATAGTCACTTCTGAAGAGCCGCAGGTGGCTCCGGAGCCACACGTTGGCCACCCCGACTTAGGATCTCTTACAACTGGACTGGACAAAACTCAAATATTCTGCCAGGGACCAAACCAGCACTGGCCTGCAGATTAACATAGCCTTTTACAACTCTAATGTCATGTTTGCTTGCGTGTCACAGGGGATAAAATGAAAATATGCAGCACATTGCATTAGTGAGTCGGATATGCCCTGTAAGTGGCGAGTTTTAACTCACCCACTTTGTGCTGAGGAAAATTCCTTTGCCTGTGCCATGAAAAATGCAAGTTGAACTCCAGTTGCTGTTTACAAACTGATAATTTTTCTATAAATCCTTGGCTAGACATTTTTACAAAGTCAGCTTTTGCTTTGCTAATCTTGTTGTTTGTCATTTCAGGTTTGATGGGAATTTTAACACCAATGTTTCTAGAACTATTAGCTGTGATAGATTGTCTACCACAGTTAATAGCAAAGCCTTCAATCCTGGACGTGATTTAAACTCTGGTAAGTAATACAAATATATTTATTTGGCTTTGTTCTTTTTTTTTTTTCCCATTAGAGTTTAACATTCTGTTGGCACAGAGGATTAACATAGTGCGCTATAGCAACATGCTTTTATTTCTCTCTAAAACTGGCATGCAGCTCCTAATTTGAGATTTCCTGATTGAAAGATGATACCTAAAGTAATGCCCTTAGTCTAGGTACTTTTTAAATATAAAAATGTCATGAAGACTTATTCCAGCACACCACGTATAATGCGTTGTGATTTTTGTGCCTATTCGTCTCGCCTGTTCCCAAAGTTGCTTTCCTTCCTAACCCTGTCTGCTATGGCATCAGTAGTGTCAGGTGTTGATGGTGCCTCTCTGATCTTCTTAGCTGAGTTCAGATAATGTGCAGCTGCTTTTGCAATGATATGCAAAAGTACAAGGACATCTTAAAATATTTCCTTTCCTTGACTTGTCATAGAGTTTCTATCTTGAGAGGTGACCCATTTGCTTGATACACTTTAAAACTGGAAATGTGCTTACAATCTAAGGTGTCTGACTTACCCTGAGAGAATTCAGCCTTTGGTCCTATGCCACAGGTTTTCTTTTTAATATCCTGTAGAATTTGAAATAAATGGGTTTTAATTTTTTTTAAAAGTCGCTATTTTTTTCCTCCATTGATGGCTTCGGGTTGTAACTTTTAAAACTACTGTATTTTAACTATAGACTTCCATTTAGCGTGGTTTTTATTTAACTTCTGATGCAAGACCAGCAGGAAATGCACACAACCTTGATTCTTGTGGGTTCTATAAGAAGAAGAAGGTGTTTTCAACCTCTCACCAGTGGGGTTTTCTCCCTATCCCAGTCCTCTGTAGTGACTTAGAATTTGGAGATCTTGTAACAAATTTGATAAGGGAAGTACAAATTTGACTCTAGAACTTCTGGCTGTGTACCTCTTTAAAGCTCCAAGTGGTCTCTAGGTGATTCATTTCTGTGGTCATAAATGCTGTGAAATTTAGGATTGGCGGCAACATTCAGCTTGTTTTTCCTTCCCTCTTCTCTGGGCACTCACCACTTCCCCTTTTGATTGACTGGGGTAGGGAAGCTAAAACTTTCCCACTCAAGATTTTCAACTTGCTAGGAGTCTGAAGGCCATACTTAATTGTTTAAACAGCACTATTTCAAGCATCCTCACCTTCAACACAGATGTTGGCCTGGAGAGGCTAGATGTGCCAGCACAGAATCATAGGACTGGAAGAGACTTTGAGAGGCCATCTAGTCCAGTCCCTTGCACTCATGGCAGGACTAAGTATTATTTAGACCCGTGGTTCTCAAACTTTTGTACTGGTGACCCCTTTCACATAGCAAGATGCTGCGTGTGACCCCCCCTCATAAATTAAAAACACTTGTTTATATATTTAACACCATTATAAATGCTGGAGGCAAGCGGGGTTTGGGGTGGAGGCTGACAGCTCTTGACCCCCCCCCCCCCATGTAATAACCTCATGATCCCCTGAGGGGTCCCGACCCCCAGTTTGAGAATCCCTAATTAGACCATTCCTGACAGGTGTTTGTCTAACCTGCTTTTAAAAATCACCAGTGACGGAGATTCCACAACCTGCCTACGCAATTTATTCCAGTGCTTAACCACCCTGACGGCTAGGCATGTTTTTATTTTTTTTTAAAGTTTTAGTTAGTATTTTAAATTAAAGTTTTAATTTGATGTTCGTTAAAATATCTGGGGCAGTATCAGCTTAAAATCATATTTACAACAAATGTCCTTACTGTAAATTATTAAAACTGAAAGAATTTTAAAAATCTAATGCACTTTTCATTGACATCTGTTCACCTATTCTTCTGGTTGCTTTTACTATGGAGAATTACATTTTTTTAATATATTTTTTCAGTCAGTTTCCAGTCCATTTCACTTTCCCCTACAATAGCAGAGTGCTGTGATATTTGACTTGCAAACTCTGAAATGGAGGGAATGTTTGTTTAAGTCAAATTCCTGTGAAAGCATTTATTTTACTTCTGGAAGAATGCCTATTGGTATTACATTTTGTAGAAGCTCTTATGAAAAAAATAACTTGGAGCCATAATTGCCTTAAAATGTCTTAATTAATTAATTTGGATTTCTGACCAAACAAAAAACTGACACCTATCCAAGGCTTATAGCCCCCCTGACACAGGTTACAAGATCAAACAATTAAATAGCACCTTATCCCTACTTGCCAACAAATGCTGACTCTTTAATGAGTGTACATCCTAAAATCAAGCAGTGCAGGAGTAATGGACAGTTAAAAGCAAGAGGAGAGAGGATCAAGAGTACTGTATCACTGGAGAGGTGCTTCAGCATTTTTACCTGGAGTGTATATGATATTCTGGATTCCCACTTAGGCTGCTCCCAAAGCATTTCCTTTAACGGGAGCTCTTCATTCTGCCCATATGTTCTGATCAGGGAACAGGGTGCCAGTAGGAGAGACTAGAACACCATGGGGAAACTTTGGGCAGGTGCATGGGAAAGGGCTGTGATGGGTTGTGTTTGGAACCAGTATAGAAATAAAGGTTGTTGCTAGGTTCAGGCCTAATGGAACCTGAAAGTTAGATTTTTAAGGATTAGTGGGAAAAAGACTTGACCAGAGAGAACATGTACATGTTGGGCAGAACTGCCAGCCTCTTGTCAGTTTGGTAGAACATGTCTTCCAGAGCTTGTCTCAAGATTTTCAAATTTGCTTGGAGCATTTCAAAGTAGTCAGCTTTTTGTTTCCCATGTTTTGAAATTAGAAGATTTAGCATAGAAATTTTTATTTGCTGCCCCAGCTATTTCTATTTCTGAAAACAGAACAATTGGGATTGCTTCTGGATGGGAACACAGATCTTCCCTGGGTGGTGTTAAAATGTTTGACATATACTGTATAAGGCCTTTTGTACTGTCACTAATGGCAGCAGCCAACTTTCTGCTGCCTCAAAGAAATTTTTAAAAACAAAAGAAACTGCAACAACAACAAAATTCAAGCAATTGAAAATGAGACCTGGAGTCATCAGTAGGTTGCTGGTTCTACTTTATCCTTATCAAATGCTTGTGTGGTGGACTATGTGAAATGAATCAACCTGTGTGTAATTCCCAGGGAACAAAAATCCGCATCATAAAAACCATCACCACCTCTGTAGTTGTCCCTTGCTCACTGGCTACCACATTGGTAGAATCAGTAGAGAGGCCAAGGATTTGAATGGACTTTAATCCCTGGAGTAGATTCCTTCTGGAATGAGGCTTGTTGACTATCTGGTAGGACAGTGTGAGAAAACTTGCCCTGCCACTAGGTTTGCTTCATCTGTTTTATGGATAGAGGACTTCAGCCTGCCATTCTGAGGATGAATAAAGAACTTCACTCCACATGGGAATTTATCCAACACATTTCACCAAGAGTGATGCTGGTGCCCTAGCTGGACAGCTGATACAGCTCTTCCCCCAAATCCCTCTTCCACACAGTACTGCTGAAGGAAAGTAGGAAAGTTTAGGTAGGAGTTTAGGGTATGGATGGAGAGCTCAAACCCTGGATGAAATTTTAGGGTGCTTGTTTAGGAGCTGCTATCTCCTGATAGTTTGTGGAATTGCCTCCTCTTGGATCTTCCCACACCCACTGCTGTGACCTAGTTCTGTGGCATCTGTTACTTAAATGATAAATTTAGGACTAAGGGCTTATCTACAAATAGAATTACTCAGAAATAGCCCATGTATGGGGACACTTATTCTGGAATAAGAATACCTTTCAAAGTGGATTAAACTAAACCAGGAGTGCCCAGCCTACAGCCCGTAGGCCATACATGGCCTATCAGAGCATTTCATAAGGCCTTTGGCCTGTTTCAACACAATATACTAAGGACCAATTCATTAGCATTTTGTCACGTTTACATCATTTTAGTTTACACAAGTGTATAAATAGACAATACTGTACGTAGAAAAAAACCTACCTACCTACATGCTAAACAAGATTAACTTAAAATATAAATCAATACAGGTGACTTTAAATCTTATTAAAATGTGTAGAATCTGTTTGGCCCACACAAGATTGTGCTTAGGTTTGTGTGTCCCTCCTGTGTAGGAAGGTTGGACGCCACTGGGGTAAGCCAAACCAAGACACTCTTATTTGGCAGCAAGAGAATGCACACATAGAGTAAAGAGTAATTCAGGAATAGCTTTTTCTCTTTAAATTCACATCCTGTGTATTAACTTTTAAGTGTAAACAAGTGTTGTTGCTTCTGGATCTCTGATATTTTTTTTCTGCCTTCTTTCCCTGCTCCTTCTGAATTCTGGGGAACTCCCTGCAAGCAGAGTTTGTATCTGGATGCAGCAGCATATTTGTGATTGGGCCCCAAACTTGCCACTTGGTTACACAACGGGTTCATGAGCCTATCACATCTTCAACAGGCAGGAGTTCAAAATGCTTTCTGGTTTGGGTCTACTGTTTTTTAAATCCAAGCCAGACCAATTTATTTGTGAGCCGGGTTATACTGCCCCTTTAGTGTTTTGTTTTTAAACAGCTATCTCACAATTTAAATAATCTGGTTTGTAGAAACCATGTGGAAAATATAAATTTAAACATTACTGTGTTCTCCCTTGACCTCAAATATTAAATGTTAATTTTGGCCCATGCCACACAGCCTCAGTAACTAGGATTAGAGGTGGGTATTTGTAGGGGTTGGAGGGAACTGGAATTCACACCACAGGTTCCTGGCAAACCACAGGACTGTAACACAACTGCTGCTCTAGAAAATCCATAACCTGACAATAGACTCAATTAGTAGGCAGTAGAAGTAGTTGAGAAAAGGTAAGTATATTTCATGAAAATTTTCAAAAGAATTGAATGTATTTATTTCATTTGACGTTTTCCATGACATATTTCATTATTTCTATGAAACATTTTTTTAAAAAAACACCTTCATTTTGGTTAGAAATTAAAATACTTTTGCACATGGAAAATGGAAGGTTGGTAGAAAAAAGTGTGAGAGAGTGAGTGTGATGTGGTGCCCCCCCCCCCAATGAAATTAAAAATATTTAGTTGAAAAATGAAAAATTGTGTTCTAAATGAAATTTTTTCACATTTTTTATATTGGTTATAAAGAAGTTTTCCATTGACGGGGAGGGCGGTTGCTGCAGTTTTTGACCAGCTCTAGTAGATGGATAGGACACATGTAAAGAATCAAATCTGGATCCTGGGGCCTTCATCTGCAAATCATAGATCTCTATCACTTGAACAAAAGTAGAACTCTTTAACTGACAGTAACAGGTCCTTTACCGCTAGAGGTGAATGTCACTCCCAAAGCAGCATGTTACTTGATCCCTTCATACCCTTATACCCCTCAGTAAGCATGATTCCTGTGAACGTTTCCCAGCACAGCTCCCCTACCCCCAAAGATTTTTTTCAGCCTATTTAGAGCTACTGTAACCTCCTTTTGCAGATTGTAGAGAAGGTTCAGGGCCCTGCAAAGCCACTTTGTGCCTCTGCTTAAGTGTGTTGCGGGAGGGGGAGATTTTGTGTGCCCACTGCAACAGGGTGAGTTTCACGCAAAGACCTGACATAGTTTTAGAAGTGACGCTATAAATTGGCATCTTTTTAGTCATCAAGCCTGTTCATTTATGTTTAGGGAATTGTGTCTGCCAACCTTACTGAATAAGGTTTTGTTACTAGTTAGCCTTGGAAAGCCAACAGAGCCACCCAAGAGTGAGCTGGATTTAATTCTGGCTCACAACATAAGTAGAATGTTAGTTAGGTTGCAGTCACAGAATACTTTATCCCTGATGATGATAATGTATGAGTCAGGACACAACTTGACTTTCAAATCCAAGGTTAAATTTGCAGGGCTAGCAGGTGGAAAGAACATTTCTTTAATTGTAAACTTAACAAGTTCACTCTGGAATCATTGAAAAACAATAAACAAGGTTCTCCTTGATGCTGTTATTTAGAGGCACTCTTTAAAGAACTGCTACCTGTGTATGTATGCAGTATACCATCCTTTTTTGAAGGGTGTGCCCCATGTAGCCTATGGCACTCTTTCAAATTTAATACTCAACAAGAGAATTATAAGTAACTGTTCTATAATGAATAATCATGTTAAATCTTTTTTTGGAATTATTTTTTTACTAAATGTTTGTGCTGCACTTTGAAGATTAATTAGTTAATGATTCTATCATGCTTTGAAGATGTAAAATGCAGTCTGTAAGTGCTAAGTATTATCATTATCGCATTATCTTTGAAGTTTTACAAAATTCCATCCCATGGAGGTCTCCTTCTCAAAGTCCTTCATGCCTTGGTAGCAATTTGTAATTGGAGGGGGAGAGAGAGAGAATATCCTTAAGTGCTCTGTTTTTTTAGTACTCTTAAACTTGTTTTCCCTCATATTTACAGCAGAATTAAGGAAATTAAAAGCTTTTGCACTCTTAGTGTTGAAATCTTGAACATTCAGCTTCCACAACCTCTGTCCAACAATGGGCCTTTATTGGGTGGCATGGTTGGTTTCAGTCTCTTTATCCTAGCATGTACATTTTAAATAGGATGTATGTATATCATCCTACATGTTAGAGAGATTATGATAATGTACTTTTCAGAACTGTCCTGGAGACTCTGCAAATGGAAAAGGGAGGAGAAAGTGCATCTTGAGCTGAAAGCAGGGAGATCTATAAAGACCACTGTCTTGGCCAGGTCTTTGGAGACACACGAAATAAAATTAATAGCGAAAAGCCCTGCACTATTTCATGAGTGCACCAGCTAGCTTGTAATTCTGGAACTGAAAGAAGTTTGACAAATGCAGCCTTAAGTTAGAAGTCAGACAGTCTACCTTGTGATACATTTTGTCGGGCTCTTGGGCTTATAGAACCTGTCCCAAGATTGGCTTTGCTGGAAATATGAGATATTAAAGTACAGTCAATCATTTTAGAGATTAAAAGGTTTGGGTGAGGAAGAATAGAACCTAAAAAGAATATCTGCTTGGTTTTGTAGCAGGGAACAAGAAAGTAGGAAGACTCTGCAGGGATTTCTTGCTGCTTTAGTAGATTGAAAATAAGAGTGCACCCGAAGGAAATAAAGCTTATTTTTTCAGCTGTAGTAGTCCTTGCTTATCTGACAGCAGATAGTATGCTGTGGTCATAGAAAAATAAACAGGGGGTTATGATAAAATTGGCAGTCTCTGGCGAAGGCTGCCTTAAACTAACTCACTAGCTGAAGGAAATGAACCAGCAGAACTTTTTTGAAAAGGAAGAGCAAGAAGAGAGGCCATTAAGGATGGTAGTGATTCTGGTAATTAGTTGGAGGTTTGAGAACAATCGGTTAATTAGGAAAGTGAACATTTTTATTTCATCAAGAGAGGAGCTGAATTTAAAGCATGTCTCATTAGCAAAATAATAGAGTCTAGCTTTAATGCAGCAATTAAGATTTTTTTTAAACTTTGCAAACTTTTTATATATTATAGATGGAATAATACTCTTTGAGTTACTTTTAACTGAGTGGTTAAATCCCAGATTCTTCACTGGTAACATTCAAAGATATACTTTTAAAACCCATTTTAAAAAAATTATTTTGGTGAAATTTCAGAAATTCAGCCTTTTTATATGAGTGAGAGATTAGTAATCTAGTTGTCAGGGTTGTTGATGTGACCACTTAGTTAAATAATAAAAGTGTAGGACTGGAAGGGACCTCGATATGTCATGTAGTCCAGTCCCCTACACTGAGGCAGGACTAAGTATCATCTAGACCAGTGGTCACCAACTGGTCGATTGTGATCTCTGGTGGCAGTGCAGTGTGGCTGCCACCAAGGCAGATTCCCTAGCTACCCCGGCCCCACACCGCTCCCGGAAGCGGCCACTGCAGCCCTAGGGGCAGGGGTCTCCTTCTGTGTGCTGTTCCTGCCTGCAAGCACCTCCTCCGCAGCTCCCATTGGCCGGGAGAGCTGCGGGGGCGGTGCTTGCTGAGAGGGGCTGCATGTGGAGCCACGTGCCTCCTGCCCTCCACACCCCAGGGACGCGTTGGCCTCTGTGCCCACCGCCGACTGGGAACCACCTGAGGTAAGTGCTGCCTGGCGGGAGGCCACACCCCAACCCCTATCCTGAGACCCTGGTTGGAGCCAGCACCCCATACCTCCTTCTGTGCCCTGACCCCCCCCCCCCAGAGCCAGCACCCCATACCCCCTCCTGTGCCCCGACCCCTTACCCCAGCCCTAACCCCTCTCCCTGAGCCAGCACCCTGTACCCCCTCCTGCACCCCAGCACCCTATACCCCCTTCTGCACCCCAACACTCTGCCCCAGCCCGGAGCCCCCTCCTGCACCCAAACTCCCTCCTAGAGCTTGCACCCCTGACCCCCTCCTGCACCCCAACCCCCTGCCCCTGGCTCAGCCCAGAGCCCCTTTTCACACTGTGAACCACTTGGCCCCAGCCCAGAGCCCGCACCCGCTCCCGAACCCCAACCCCCTTCCCCAGCCTGGTGAAAGTGGGGGAGAGCGAGCGACAGAGGGGGGAGAATGGAGTGAGAGGAGCGGGGCCTCAGGGAAGGGGCAGGGTAGATCCTGAGTTGCCCTTAGATTCAAAAAGTGATCTTGGGTGTAAAAAGGTTGGAGACCACTGATCTCAACCATCCCTGACAGGTGTTTGTCTAACCTGCTCTTAAAAATCTTCAATGAGGGACATTCCACAGCCTCCCTAGGTTCTCTGTTCCAATTAGGAAGTTTTTCCTAATGTCTAACCTAAATCTCCAATGCTGCAGTTTAAGCCCATTACTTCTTATCCTGTCCTTGGTGATTAAGGAGAACCCTCTTCTTTATAACAACTTTTTACATACTTGAAGACTGTTATCATGTCCCACTTCAGTCTTCTCTTCTCCAGACTAAACAAACCCAGTTTTTTCAACTTTCCTCATAGGTCATAATTTCTATATCTTCAGTCATTTTTGTTGCTGTCCTCTGGACTTTCTCCAATTTGTCCATATCTTTATCAAAGTGTGGTGCCCAGAACTGGACACAATACTGCAGTTGGGGGTTGCTCAATACCGAAAAGTGCTTAAATCCCAAAATCTACACTGCTGCTATTTGAATTTAAATATCCAGTGTTCACAACTTCTTGAGAGCTCAAATGTATGGCACAGCACATACATGAACCAATAGTATCTTCAAATAAACTGTGATCTTTTTGCTTAAGTGCAGAGCCCAAAAAGTACTGAACACACTCTGACATCTTCCGTCAGTTATTCCACACCTGGACCAAGAGCAAACAGCTAAAATGTTTGCTGGCAGTCTTTTAGTATTCTCATCTACCACCCACTAAACAACACAGCTGAGCAATTCTCTCCAACAGCCTGTACTTGTGACTTGCAAAACCTGCTGCCAGGCAGGGAAACTAATAACAAAATGCAAGTATAAAATAGCAAACGGGAGTTCAGTACTCTGCTACAAAATATTCCTGCACATACTTTGATGGCCTGATTTTCAGAGACGTTGAGTCTCTTGTTTCAAAATGTAAAAAAAAAAAGTAAATTTTTCTACATTCTAATATTGGGGAGGGGAAAGAGGGTACAAAACTGGTTTGTGTGAATGCTGTATCCGAAATCTTGTTATGACGAGGCGTTTAAGAGACAGACTCAGCATTACCAACTCTAAGTGTTCAAAAATTGTGAGTCAGTCTCCACAAATCACAATTTGTTTAAAAATCATGAAAATTTTAAAATATTAAATGTTGGGGTTTTTTTCCATTTGCCTTGTGTTTTTTGAGCCTTTATGGTTCATTTTTTTCAAGCTTTTCTCCACAACTATGAGGACTACAAATTCTGGATTTTTTTTTAAATGACACCTAATAACATGACTCCAGGAGTTGGGGCATAAAGAAAAACATGAAATATCATGATATGCTCAATAGTATTGCAAAAGTTGGCAACACGAAAACTTTTCAGATCACTCAGGATTTCTACTCCACATAAACCGCTCTCATCCCAAAGAAAGTATCTTAACAATGGCTAAACAAAGTTTCTGCCTACAGTTTGCATCCTGTGAGCTAACTACTAGTGTTTGGGGTTTTTTTTTTTTTTAATATGTATAGTGCAGCTTTCATGGTGTTGTTGCGCTGACATGTCAAGAGTAACACTAAAAAATTATTCCCAGCCCCACAGCCTCAGAAAACATTTAGGAAATTTAACAATATTCGCACATTTTTTTTTACCTTTTAGGGCAAATGAATTCTAGAATGGTGAGCCCTCCACTTGAGAATGCTAAGTCCATAGCTGCTGATTACTTGTACATCTGGGGCAGACACTTTGATCATCGCAACTGACCTCAGTTGCTGGCTAGGCACAGAGAGTGAGAGAGAGGCCAAAATTCTCAGCTTCATTCTCTTGTGTGAAAGTTAAATCATTATTTGAAGAGGAAAGAGGAAGTCAGAGGCAGTGAAGAGGACGCTGGACTAGAAGTCAGGAGATCTGTGTTGTCTTTCCAGTTCTGCCACTGATCCTACTGTGATACTCTGAGCAAGTCACTTCTGCTCTGCTTCCCCTTTAGTCCTTTTTCTGTCTTTTCTATTTAGGTTGTAAGATCTTCCGATCAAGGATTGTCTCTTTACTGTGTGTTTGTACAGTGTCAAGCACAATGGAGTCCTGAGATTGTTCGGGATTTCTAGGCACTACTGAAATACACATAATGATAAAGGACAAAAATAGCAATAATTGTACAAGATAAATGCACTGAGCTGGACAGAGAGAAGTCATATAGTCACAAACCAGTCTGGGAAACCCAAGAAGGTGCTAAGCTGTTGAGGATGTACTTCAAATAACAATCTTCCTCTGAGGTATTGGAAGTACATCATCTGGTTGTGGCTTGAAATATTCCCCTCATTGATTCCATTCCGAATACTGCAGTATCCTGATAATGTATGAGAACCAGAACATGAAACTGACTTGCCTATTTTCAGCATCCATCCTGAGGGAAATGCAAGAAGTAAATTCTTTATTAAAGGTGAAATGTTAATCAGATCTTTTCCCAAAGTTCTTTCAAGTTTCTAATCAAAGGAGGTGTTTGTAGCACAAGTAAGGAAATCTACTTTTTTTTTTTTTTTTTACAAAATGCATCCATCTAAAGCTAATGCAGTCCCGTTAACCCTGTTCAGCAAAATGCCAAAGTAATTCAGCTATTAAAAGTTTGGTTTTAGTTTGTCACAAGTGGAAAAGACAGTTTGGCTTGTATGCAATTGAATCCTGTCATTGTCCTGATGGAATGCAGATTGGAGTCTTATGCTAATGGATTGGTGTTCTCCCCCTTCTGTGAGTTGTTAGTGTTTTTTTCCTCTTGCTTTAACAGGATCAGTGGGAATGCAGCTGTCTAATGTCATCTGTAGGAGAAACCTAGCAGTTGTGTTGTATGTCTGTTGCTTCCTTCATCTTGTGTCAGTCTTTTTTTGGTAACAGGAGAGGTACGCACCTTAACTGACAGCTAGGAAATCTCCATATGACTGTAAGAGGGAAAAAAATCCAAGTGCTGTTTCTGTGTCTCAGGGGGGTGGGGTTCTTTGGGAGACCAGGACTCGTGGTTTTAATGTGTTCTGTCAGAGGTGATACAAATATGAGTGTCTAAATCTGGTGACTTGAATTTAGTGTACTTAATACGGATTTCTGTAATGTCTGTAAAATAATGTTAGTTTAGCATCAAATATTAACCATTCCTGATTATATCTATATCTATATATATCAACCTTATCATGGACAGACTAGATTATCTGTGTTTCTCACTGAGCCATGTCTGTTTTGTTAATGTCATTGGGTATAAATTACTGGCATACAGCTGTTGTGCTGACTTTTTTGTAGTGTCCGGCAGCTGTTTCTTCTCTAGAATTAAATGTCTACATAAAGTTTTTGAGTCTCTCTTCATTAATTAAAACTTTGTTGAAGCACTTCCTATTTTAATAATGAAGCAAGTGCAGTCTAAGGGAATGAATGAACATGCTCTAGGTACTGGAGTAGGGCTTCGGGATCCTGTCCCCAAGAGCTATATTTCATGCTCTATTGCTGACTCACTGTATGACCCTGGACAAGTTACTTTGCTTATTTGGTCCTCATTTTCCATCTGTAAAATGAGTGTAATAATGTTAACCTACCATAAGAGGGGTTTGCAAGAGCTTTGGATGAAAAGTGCTATAAAAGTGCCTGGTACAATGACCAAATCAAGCAGTATCATTTTGTGCAAAAAGGACACATACTTTCTAAAATAAAATTGTGTGCCCATTAAGGCCAAAGGGCACAATTACAACGTAAAGCCATAGCCCAAGGTAGGAGGTTCTGATGCCACTGCGGCTCAGCAGTGTGGTCATTGCATCCCCATTTGACAGAGAGCTTGTGTTCCACTGGCAGGCAGCCAGCTTTGCTAACTGATACAGGGTGACAGGGCCATGGTTCTGTTCTCTAGAATTAGAGCCCTACCAAATTCACAGTCCATTTTGGTCAAATTCACAGTCATAGGATTTTAAAAACTGTCAGTTTTCATGATTTCAGCTATTTAAATCTGAAATTTCACAGTATTGTAATTGTAGGGGTCCTGACCCCAAAAGAATTGTGTGGTGGGGGTGGGTGGGGGATGGCGGTACTGCTACCCTTACTTCTGCATTGCTGCTGGGAGTGGCATTGCCTTCAGAGCTGGGCAGCTAGAGAGCGGCGGCTGCTGGCCAGGAGCCCAGCTCAGAAGGCAGAGCCGCCGCCAGCAGCAGCGCAAAAGTAAGGCTGGCCTGGTATGATGATTGCCACCCTTACTTCTGTGCTGCTGTCTGTGGAGCTGGGCCCTTAATCAGCAGCCGCAAATCTCCGGCCGCCCAGGTCTGAAGGCAGCAGCACAGAAGTAAGGGTGGCAATGTTGTGACACCCTCTAAAATAACCCCTGGTAACCCCCCTGCAACTCCCTTTTGGGTCAGGACCCCCAATTTGAGAAACGCTAGTCTCCCCTGTGAAATCTGTATAGTATAGGGTAAAAGCACACACAAGACCAGATTTCACGGGGGAAGACCAGATTTCATGGTTCATGATATGTTTTTCATGGCCGTGGATTTGGTAGGGCCCTATCTATAGTGAAGCATTTTCTGGAAGCTTGGAGCAGTCCTTGGGTTCAGGGATCACCACTGGTGTCCATCCCTTGCACAAATGAGGGTGTGGTATAATTGGGAGAAAGCTTCTTGTATCCTTTTAATCCCTTTGGCGCATTATCAGGTCCAGATATTATTGAACCCTGACTGATGGGAACCATATTTACTGAAAGTTCCACAATATATTTGTACCAGATCATGAAAATATATAAGCCAGATGATTTTAGCAAATCAGGCCATAGCCTCATTACTGGCCATCTATTAGTTACTTTTTGAGGCTATTTTGATACAAAGAATGTGCAGCACACTCATGATCTGTCACTGAGAAAAGTAAAGGAACTTTTTCTAATGGACCAGAATGCATGGGGGGATTTATGTATAAACTACAAAAATAATCTTCCCTTTAATTTTTAACTTCCGTTTTTTGTAGACACATAGTATCCATTACAAGTAGGATTCAGTATCATCCTGAGTTAAGGTTCTCTGAACATTTTCCGCCCAAATATTATTTGTAATAATAACATTTGCATGTAACTTGCTTATCGTTGTTTCCATCACAAACTTGAATTTCAAGAAGTATGTAACCTCAGTCATAAATATTTTGCAGTCAGTACTGCTAGGCAAGGGGATGGATTTTACTTTTGTGGTGCTGATTTATTTGTAAAGTGTGTGTGTGTGTGTGTGTGTGTATTCAGCCATTTTCAAGTGAAAGGACTACAAAAGAGCTAATGGTTTCAGGTGTATTTTTGGGCAATCACTTTAAAAAACAGCCTCCTAATTCAGAGCCCCACCACTCCATAACTACAGATCAGTGCAGTGGTTCCCACTTTATTTTTGTGGAAACTCCCCCATTGCTGGGTGCCTCTTCCCACTAATGTTGCTTTGTTTGTGTTTTTGTTCTCTCTCCCTTCCTCCCCTGCTGGCTTCCTGGTGTTAGGCTGCCTGTGCTCCTGGGAGTGGGCCAAGCTGTGTATCGAAGCAACAAAGTGAAGCTTTTTTTGCAGGCTGCTTTCTTGTAGCCATGTACAGATGAGCTGCTCTCACATTCTTCTGAGCTGGAGAGGAAAGCAGGAGGTTTTTCAAGTAGTTGCTTGAAAGTAGTATGTTTGCAGTGGGGAGGATTGGTGGTTGTGCAGCTTTCTTTACCCTCCTTCCTCCTCTACTGCCTTATGGGCCCCTCTTCCCATCATCCCTCAGGTAGGAAAATAATGCACTAGTGCTCTGAGTATTTGGAGGGGACAATGTTCAACCAGGATTTGAGTGGTTGGGGATTCATCTTTGGGAAAAGTGGATATTTTGTATGCACGTGACGTCTTCCAGGAGAAGCTGCATGGACACAATGGCTCAAAGAGCAGCTTTATGAATTGTATGGAGAATGCAGGTACTAAGGAAATGTCCAGGTGTGCTAAAGAAGCTGTTACAATCTATTACATCAATTCATTGTATACTAAGAAGTGGAGTTTCTGTCAGTGAAACAATGGCTAGGGAAAATGTGGTGTTCTCCACAAAAAATATTAAAGTATCACTAAGGACATGACCAAACTGAACAATCTGGATGTTAGAAATTAAATCAGGAACACACATGATTGAGACATGAAGTTTTATCTCCCTTCCAGTACTACTACCTGTTGTTGTTGGCATTAGGTATTATAACTCTGGATATTCTAACTATTCATGTAAACATGAGATATTTTGAAGATGCCATGTATAAATGCACACGTCTCCTTTGACTTTCCTTTGCAGTCCCATTCATTTTTTTCCTTTTCACTCCATAGTTCTTGCTGACAATCTGAAGTCTAACCCAGGAATTAAATGGCAATACTTCAGCTCAGAAGAAGGCATTTTTACTGTGTTTCCAGCGCACAAGTTCCGGTGTAAGGGAAGTTACGAGCATCGTAGCAGGTATGATTTTATTCTTTTGTGCTCAGATGGAAACAAGTGCTAAATTATATTCTCAAAATATTGTTTTCAATCCAGCATCCTGCTTTTCTAGAGGATTCTCATGAACATTGAATCCACTTCAAAAGTTATTTTTTTCCTCCCTTGGTATCCTGCTGTTAATTGATTTATCTCATTAGACTGACCTCACAGTTTGTAAAGCAAGCCCCATCCTTTCATGTATTTATACTTGCTCCTGCATTTTCACTCCATGTATCTGATGAAGTGGGTTCTAACCCACGAAAGCTTATGCCCAAATAAATTTGTTAGTCTCTAAGGTGCCACAAAGACTCCTCTCAGAGTAGCAGCCGTGTTAGTCTGTATTCGCAAAAAGAAAAGGAGGACTTGTGGCACCTTAGAGACTAACCAATTTATTAGAGCATAAGCTTTCGTGAGCTACAGCTCACTTCCTCAGATGCATATCGTGGAAACTGCAGCAGGCTTTATATATACACAGAGAATATGAAACAATACCTATTCCCACCCCACTTTCCTGCTGGTAATAGCTTATCTAAAGTGATTTAAATCACTTTAGATAAGCTATTACCAGCAGGAAAGTGGGGTGGGAATAGGTATTGTTTCATATTCTCTGTGTATATATAAAGCCTGCTGCAGTTTCCACGATATGCATCTGAGGAAGTGAGCTGTAGCTCACGAAAGCTTATGCTCTAATAAATTGGTTAGTCTCTAAGGTGCCACAAGTCCTCCTTTTCTTTTTACAAAGACTCCTCGTTATTTTTGCTGATACATACTAACACGGCTATCACTCTGAAAATTGAATCTTTAGGTTGTTCTAAAAATCAGCAAATCAAACTTTCAGTAGCGATTTTGCTTGGAAGGATAAAATAAGATTACCCTCCAACACACTCACCTTTCCCTAGCTTCAGCTTAATAACCTTAACAGCCAGTAAACATTTGTAAGTAATGCCTCAGCCTGCTAACATTTTGTAGATGGTAGAGAAGCGCAGAAGATGGTAGAAAATCAGTTCTTCATTTTCTGCTAGGAAACTTACTTGAAATTGAACAATAAACTAGGGAATAAGTGGTTGGATGATTCAGATAGCCATGCTAATAATCTGTTTATGATGTAATCCTGTTGAAAAGTAGCTTGAGTACAATTTTTTTCCTCCCTGGGCTCTAGTGCCCTTCACTATATGAATTTTAGCACCAATGCATAGATCAACCTGGTGAAAGGTTGTAATGTTAAGTCATTCCTACAGTTGAATTTCACATCAGCCATTTTGAAATGTATACTCCTTTCCAAGTGCTGTAATGCAGTTATTGGTCCTGATCTTGCAGTCCTTTCTCCGAAGGACCTCCCCACTGATTGTAATGAGAAGTTCTGCCTGTCTGGAGACTGCAGGATTGAGGCCTACTTCCCTTTTGTAGAAAGGCCTCTGAATTTTCCTAGTTAAAAAAAAAAAATTTTTTTTAACTAGGTTAACATTGGAGGTAATGGACTACTTACGAAGACCTTACAGCTTTGTAATTTGCTTGCCAGCATAAAAAGGCACCTTGTGGTGGTATTTTGAGAAAATCCAGTCGCCTGACTCTCTCCTTGTATATTAGCTAATCATGCTGGATAATGAATCTTACTGAGGAGATATTAGTTCATACAGGAATATTTCCATATAAGAAAGAGACGATCATAGAGACTGAAAAATGTGTTTTACTTATCTGTCAATATTGAGCAATCTAATCTAATATGTAGGTGTTTACCCCATAGTCATCATCATATGATCTGAGTAGCTGGGCTTGTTTGAACATACTGTGGTTTGAGAAGGGTGTGGTCTAAAGATTTAGAGCCAAGAATACTTGAGTTCTAATCTCAGATCTGACACAGATGTCCTCTGTGACCTTGTGCAAATTATTCAATCTCTGCTTCAATTTCTCCATAAGTAAATTAGGAATATTTTTTACCAGTACTTACCTGAGAGGGTTTGTTGGATGAACTAGTTAACCTTTAAGTGCTTTGAAGATCAAAAGTAGTGTGTAAATGGTAGAGCTGTAGCCTGTTCTATAATTAAGAAATGGTTTGTGCCAGCTAAACTTAGTTTGTGCCTTTTCTAAAATCTTCTGCATTTCCTCTAAAGGACTTCTGTGGGTGATTTTGATGTACTAAAAATTAGATCCCAAACTCAATGTTAAAGTCAAGTAGTTTTAGGTCTATGCTAACAGGGAAAAAGGGTTCTGTTGTTTTTGACTTCCTTATTCAAGATCCTTCTAATTTCTTCCAGCTTTGAGACCCTGAAAAGAGATCTTCGGTAAATCTTTCTCACATACCTCACGGTATCAAACTATATCTGAACGTTTCACCAAGTAGTATATTTTGATGTTGGCAAACATATACATGAAAACGCTGAGTCCTTTTAGCAGACTTTGACAAATTTTGATAATCCACTTTAAAAATGCACAGATAAGAAGGGCTTGTGGAGCATGACCTATGTGCATTACATTCCAATGCATTCATAGAAAAGCCCTTCCTGGCAGGAGCCTTATTCTCATTGTGATAAACCAAACCTACTGTGCTAACTCAATTATACACAGCTTGCACAGATTTTTACTTGTCATGTAACCAGCAAACATCCAGTATTGTATTTATCTCTCCATATGGCCAAGATAGACTGCATCAAGCATTCATCATGAGCAAAAAGAAAAGGAGTACTTGTGGCACCTTAGAGACTAACCAATTTATTTGAGCATAAGCTTTCGTGAGCTACAGCTCACTTCGTCGGATGCATTCAGTGGAAAATACCATTCCACTGAATGCATCCGACGAAGTGAGCTGTAGCTCACGAAAGCTTATGCTCAAATAAATTGGTTAGTCTCTAAGGTGCCACAAGTACTCCTTTTCTTTTTGCGAATACAGACTAACACGGCTGCTACTCTGAAACCTGTCATCATGAGCAGTTACTTCTTGTCACTCTTACCGATTCTGTTTCCAAAATCTTTGTGCTGTGTTTGCTGAGATAGTTACAGACAGTATCCCTGAACACTGTCACTACTGATGCTTTAACAAAACAGGTCATTCGCTGCCTGAAGAGAGTTGCTCGTTGACAACGAAGGCCGAATGTTCCAAAATTAGGACGTAAAATTGGACACCTACATAAGTAGACACCAAAATAAGAGACCTGATTATTAGAGGTGCTGAGCGCCCACAACTCTCATTAGAATCAGTGGGAGTTGAGGGTTCAGCATCTCTAAAGATCAAGCCCTTTTTATTTAAGTGCCTAAATCAGGATTTAGGTGCCTAATCTGCAGGTACTCACAATTGACCATTTGGTCTAAATATTCGAGCCACGGTGTCAGTTGTGTGGATCATTCTGTAGCAGCTGGAATCTTCTTTTAGTTGATTATTGTGCAGGGGACTTGTTCAGACTGTCACTGAGTTAATACACTTTTAAAAAAATTACAGGTTGCAGAACCTCTGGACGTCCATCTGCCAAAACAGTCATTGTGTGGCCTTGTTATTGTCCTTCCTCAGCCCCTTTCTTCCCTGTCATTTGTCAGTTGTCATTGAAATTAGGCTCCAATCGTGCAAACACTTATGTGCAAGCTTAACTTGACTCGCGTGAATCGTCCCTTTGACTTCAATGGAACTACTCAAAAGCAGGAAGTAAAAACTAAGTGGTTGCAGGATTTGGACCTTAGATTGTAAACTCATTGGGGCAAGGACCTTATCTCACTCTCTCTGAACCCTGCTACCTGACTAATGCTTCCTAGCCCTGCAACCCTACTCGTAAACACATCAGGTTAAGTTTTCAAGGTATTCTTCGCTAATGTAAAATTTCATGATGCCAAGCAATTGTTCCTTTTTTTTTTCTTTTTCTTTTCAGTTGTAAACTACTATGGAAACTGTACGCTGAGAGGTCATCATGATGTCAATATGTTTGTGTCATTTCAGACCTGTCTACGTCTCTACGGTTAGACCCCAATCTAAACACATAGTTATCATTGTGGACCATGGGGCTTCAGTCACAGAGACACAACTTCAAATTGCCAAAGATGCAGCTCAGGTCATTCTGAGCTCTATAGATGAACATGATAAGGTGAGTTTGCACTAAGCCACTAGTGTATCTTTCCTTAGTTTTAACCATCGTCGGGGGGCGGGGGGTTGTTTACATTTTCATTTTTTCATTTATCTAAAACAAAATCCTATTTCTGAGTTATTTATCTGTAATGCTTTCAGCTTTTTAGGAAACATTTTGTAACCATTTTTGTAATGGAAAGCATTGTGATACAGTGCATTAGGTACAGGACCAGATGTTAGGAGAGCTGTGTACTAATCCCTACTCTACCATTTGGCACACTAAGTGGCCTAGGGCAAATCATTTAACCTCTGAGACCATTTTCCAGGCTGCGAAATGAAGATAATTTACTTCACTACCTTACGGGGATGGTGTGAAACATAATTAATGTCTGCAAAGCTCCCAGAGAGTTTAGATAAGAGAAGAGGAAGGCTAAAGCACAGGGGCTGGGTTTCATTTTGCAGCTATGTTGCAGACATTCTGCATAGCATTGGGGTCACTTTCCCTTTCTCAGCCCTAATTTTTTTCATCCATAATATAGGAATAAGACTTAGTGCATGGAAAGAGTTTTCAAATCCTATGGTAGAAGGTACTATGGATTCAATGTAATAGAACACTTAAGCGTGTGCTTAAAGTTAAGCATGTGCTTAAGTGTTTTGCTGAATCAGGGACTATATGAAGGGGAAATTTTTATTATAAGTTAAAACAACACTTTAATTATGCAATAACTTGGTAATTTTGAAATCTGTTTTACAGGCACACATTTATGGCTCTTGTGGTATGCAGCAGTGTTTTTATTTGGTCACTAATTTTGCATCAGTCATAGCTCATAATAAAGTATGCCACTTCATAAACTGTATCTTACTGATACATTTAATAGTGCAAGGATTATCATTGCTTTCTTTAACTTATCTACAGGATAAAAAGTGGTTGTGAATTTGGCTCACTTTCAATAAAATATTAAAAGTACAGTAAGTTAGTATAGAGCTCATCATGTTTGCCTGTGGAAATTTCCTAGTTTTTTCTACAAGCACTTCATTTTTCTGTGGCCACTGGAGATTTATTGAAAATGCTCTCTGCAGATTTTGGGTTGAGATATCTATAGCTTGCTTAGATTTTTTTTTTTTTTTTTTTTTTTTTGCCTATGAGAGTATGGTAACTATTATGTGTGAGCAGAATGAAGCAGATTTCATCTGAGAAAAAAAGCCAAAGTCTCTTTTTACCTTAATCAGCATAAGTCTAATCCTTTTCAAATGTGATGGATTTATGCCTCAAGCATTTTATTTTTTAACAATTGGTTTTAAATCCACAGAAACTTTTCTGTTGGCTTATCATTGTGTATGCTATATCAGTACATAAGGAATTATAAATGGTAAAATAATCCAATATATTTTCTTCTCTTTTTTAAGATCTCAGTGCTAACTGTGGCAGACTCAGTAAGAACCTGCTCACTGGATCAGTGCTATAAGACATTTTTGTCTCCTGCCACTAGTGAGACAAAAAGGAAGATGTCCGCCTTCGTTAGCAGCATAAAGTCATCTGACAACCCTACCCAGCATGCAGTGGGATTTCAAAAGGCTTTTCAATTAATACGAAATACAAACAATGGCACAAAACTCCAAGGAAGTAAGTCTGTTTTTATACAAACCTTTCTATTATTTTTTTTAAGTTTGCGTATTTCTTTTTTGTCTGAATTGCTCACATAGGCAGAAGCCTGGGCAGGGCAGTGTCTTATTAAAAGTATTTACCATGTTGATCAAATAGGATATACTGGATTTTAAATCCACGTACTTAGTGGCTGTTAAAATTGTCCATTACATTTCATTTGCTTCTTCCACCCACTGTCCTTTACCTCCCTTATTATCTGTAATATGTAATTATAGGGATGAGTTGCTAGATCTTTGAATTATTTCCCAGATGTGGATCCTTTTTAATGGTAATCATTAGCACAGCAAACTTCTTTGACTGTCAGGTAAAATTCCCATTTGCACAGATGTGCTCTGGCTATGTAAAATCCTTGGGAACATATCAATATTTCTTATAAAAAAACCATTCACAGAGAACAACTACTGTGTCTGAAATATGATATGATATTTATATGTATGTCTCGGAGTGGCTTAACTGTATTCTCACTCATCAAAGAAAATCTGCTTGAATTTTTGTGTGTAAAGACATGTAGAGTTACTCATATCTAGTCCTATGCTTTCTATTTGACTTCAAAAATAAATACACAATAGCCAAACTAACAAAGATGTCTCGGAGAGGGGAAAGTGGGTGGCAGATTCTACTGCCCAGAAGGCTTTTTTTTTTTTTTTTAGGTAGGGCGGGAGTTAAGACTTGTGTTCTTTAGTAACTGATCGAACAAATTCTAAATTTGAATGCAACCAAGCACTGTCACATTTCCTCAGCCATTTCCACATTCCCAGTGCCAGTGTGGGGTGGAGAAACTGGGCTAATTTGGGGGTTTGGTCAGCTTGATTTTGGATGTACATTAAGGACTCTGTCCAATGCCTCTTCAAGTGAATGGGAGTCTTTCCATTATTTCAAATGGGCATTGAAGAGACCCTT
The DNA here is from genome assembly GCF_965140295.1 of Lepidochelys olivacea. Taxonomy (NCBI): domain Eukaryota; kingdom Metazoa; phylum Chordata; order Testudines; family Cheloniidae; genus Lepidochelys; species Lepidochelys olivacea. Next base: position 90,315,388 of record NC_140418.1, on the reverse strand, counting down.
AACTGAAACTTACTATTAAGAAAAGAAAGTAATAACACACATCTAAGGAGCTTAGTGCTCGATCCAGAGGAATGAAGTGAACTGTGCTCCCATTTCACTTTGTACTCCTCTAGATTGATAAGCATTGGGATCTGTTGAGCTAGAAGTCCAACCTATCTGATGCTATCTTGTATTTATGTCTAGATCAGCTCAAACAGGCAAGGCTTTTAACTTCTGACAAAGTGAGGGAAGGGTAGCGGCCTGGTGATAACAAATCTAATGCAGCTGAAGTTGGCTGGAGTAAGTCTTGCTTAGTTATCATTAGTTATTTCAAAGAACGTTGGCAATAGATTCTTGCTTGTGTGTATTGGGAATAGAAGACATTGGCATATTCTGCAGTGTGAAAACACATGGATTTATTTCAGTTTCACGCATAATACTCGTTCTATTTTAGGCACTGGTACATAAGGACACATTATTTGAAGCTCAAAGTTCAGTGCACATGCTCTCCTTCTCTGGCTATGTGTAAGAACAAAAGAATTTTAAAGATTTATAATGTGTACAACAAACCTGAGAGCCTGGGCGACAGGCTGAGAAGAGGATGTGTGATGCACTTCCATTTTGTTGTAAACAATCTTCTTGTCTATTCTTTGTTTCTGGTACAAAAAGAAATAAGATAATATTATTCCTTTTTACTGTGAATTTTTAACGCCCTGTTCCCTAACAGGATCTGCAGGCGTGTCAGAGAAACCATTCACATGCAGAAAAGTAAATTAATAATGGAAAAAACTGAGGCATTTCTGGTGTGTAAGATAAGAATTATATTGAAAAGATGGATGTTTCTGCGTTCCCCAGCCTGCTGTCAATATCTATTATATTGGTGTCACCAGCAGCTCAGTAATTATTTTACATTCCTGTGGTGCCTTTAATCCCAAAGTATTGTAAAGTGCTTTGCAAATGGTATATATACACCACAGCCACAGAACTCCTGTAGCTCCTGGATTTACAGGACGCTCCAGGTGGACGAGTAATGCACAGCCTGCTGCACAAGTGGAGAAAATTTAAAGACCGAGCTCTTGGGAGAGTTAAGGGCTTTGTATTGTAAAATTTTTGTTTGTTTTTTTTCCAGTGCTATTGTAGGAAGGAAAACATGATTCATTAACTGTATAGGAGAACTGGCTATAGCCTAGGCTAAAGCATGGGTTCCTAGCACAGAGAACTATATTTTATCACCCTTGCTAGCAATAAAAAAAGTAAAGTTGTATCTCAGTGCCCCTAACAGCAGCACACAGCTCCTGTGGTGTAGATTGAAAATAAAGGTTAATAATTTTCATAAAATCTTTCCCAGAAATAAGAGGATACTCTTGGAGGAGTATTTTTTTTAACCAGATTAAATTTAAAAGCTGTCTCTAGTTAAAGAGTAGGCGTGAGGGGAGGGGGAAAATAAATAAAAAAGGAAAGGAAAATAGAAGTTTCAGGTGCTTCTTTGCATCAAAAAACACTTTTGATTTAAAGCATTTTCAGGCTATTAGTTCAGAACACACGCAACAGCGAACTGATGTTCAAAATTTTTTTTTTTTAAATCAGTCGGGCAAGACCTGACATTTCCACCAAAGCAAGGAAATTCAGAGGTAAGCTGGCAGTCTTTCAGTAATATGCTCCAGTGTGCTTTGGTATTGTAGGACCAATGTATGATCCCTAACTGATGCACAAGATGCTTTAAATGCTGAAGTATAGGATGGAGCGTAAGTATTGATTTGAATTTCCTTGAGTCTTTGAGATAGGCCGTTAACATAAGACATTCTTTACAGCTTGAAAAATATGTTGATATGTGTTCAGTCTAAGTAGGGCAAAATGACTTAGTGATGAATGGTAAGTACATGTCGTGTCTTATTCTTCAAATGTTATACTACCTCTAACATACAATGTTGTGTATCCATAGTCTTCCACCCTTTAGGATCCCAAAGATCAAGTGGTGGTGGTGGTGTTTATTATTTGTATTACCATACTACATAGGAGCCCTAGTCATGGACCCCATTGTGCTAGGAGCTGTACAAACACATAAGCTATGGATTAAATTCTGACTGCCCCAGCACAGGAGGGGGTGAGGATGTAAGAATCTCTTTCCCCCACTTTACTATTGTATACCCATTCACTTAGGCAGCCAGAATGCCGACATAGAAGTCATCTCATGTCAAGTCATGTTGGGAATAGGTGGGAGACATAGTGGGTGATCACAGACAGGTGGTGGCCAAAGTACAAATGGAGGTGTAAGAGTTACTTTTACAGGCAGCTGCTGACAACTGCCTCCACACAACTCCCACATTATCTGGAAAGCCACCAAGAGCTCTTTAAAAACAGGAATCACTCAAGTGCATCCATCCCTGGGATGGGACATTTCCCTATTTATCAGTGTAGGACAAAAAATGAAGAATACTCCAACCAGCAAAAATGGCATGGAGAGCTAAGGTAGGCAAAATGTAATTACCTATAGGGAAATTTTGTTTTTGGAGGCTAACACCCCAACTCCTGCCACAGGACCTTGAGTAACTACATGCACCTTAGGTCTCAGCTAAGAGAAGGCTCAGGACTGTCCATGTGGGATGAATTTGTCCCTCTCAAGAGAGGGGTGTCACCACATTGAATCACTAAAAGAACTTTCTGCAGGACACTGTTCCTTGAATGTTTCCCTTCCATGTTCTGACCAGGACAGAACTTGTCTAGCCCAAGAAATCTGGTGAGGTCACAGCCTAGGACTAGAAAACTATATAGTGTGTTAGAATGTGTGAGCTGAAACCCGTGAATCTTTGGTAGCTGAAACTGGGGGAACTGAAAGTGCATTGGGAATTATAAAGGCCTTCACAACCACACACTGAGTATTTTCATCCATTGCAGATACCTGAAACTCTTATAAATAAGGTTGTTGATAACTTCACATTTATCTTCTTTTACTGACATAAGGATTTTTACTGCATTACTGAATGTCTCGAGTAAATTGGAATCTAATATACTGTCTGCCATATATATTTCTGCTTAGTTACAGATATGGTCGTAATTTACCTGTCAGCTGGGATTACATCAAAAGATGCTTCAGATGATGATAAAAAGGCTACTCTCCGTGTCATCAATGAAGAAAATAGTTTCCTCAATAACTCAGTTATGATTCTCACTTATGCACTCATGAACGGTAAGAAATGTGTGCCAAATTTCTGGTAGATTAAAATTCTCTAGTAACACAATGCAGTGTTGTTCTGTGTCTGTTTGAAAGGGTCAAAAGTGAGTTTTGGCCCTTAGACTCCAGAGGCCATTCCCCAGATTATAACAGTTTCCTATCTGGGACATAAAACTACTTAGTCATATGTTTGCAAACCAGAATTCAAATGAGCTGATTAAAATATGTTGCCTGAATTGCTGAATGCCTAGCACCATGGGGCAAATTCAATACATGGTGTAACTATAGCGTTTGCTGGAGCCTCACCCTCTGACACCAAGCCTGAATTTGGAAGAGTTTCCCCATTAAGGCCCCAATTCAGCAAACATGTAAGCATGTGTTTAGCTCCTATTGCTATCAATGGGATTTAAGTCTGAGCTGGAAGTCAAGCATGTGCTTCAGTGCTTTGCTGAACTGGGACTTAAGCCAAGAGTAAAGTTAAATATAAATGTACGCACACTGACCCAGTGGAATCATAGTCCTTTTTTCAAAAATATCTGTAGCACAGAAAGCAGTAGACTGTCTTATTAGCATGGGTTGCACAGACACCCCATCCAGGGAAGCTTATGCCTGGCCATGGAGAATTTGCATGCAAGCCACACTAACACACTGTATGGCTGTATAGCAGTTCAAATCCCCATTTGGGTCCCCACTTTCAAGAATTCCCTTTGTTAGGTTATCTGCAGGGACTGAATCCTGGCACATCTGTTTCTAAAAGCATGAGACTGTTGCTTGAGCTAAAGGACAAGGTCTATTAACTCCAAGGCTGCATAGCAGATTCATAAACTTCTACCTGGACTAGTCACTGGTGGGAGACAATGGGTTACACAAAGCTCTCTGTTTTAAAAAAAAATAATAATGGTAAAAATATCTAAATAGTGACATGGGAGCAAGCATCTTGAGTTTCTGTACAGTGGAACAGTTATCTGAGTGGACACCTTTAAATCCTTTAGTGACTGATTATACCTACATTATAATTCACCCCACCAGTATTAGTCACTAAACAGTACTCCACACTTCCACTTAAATAGGCATTCTCTATGTTCAGTCTACCTGCCTGAGTTGGCAACACAAAGTACGTACTGTACTGTAGTTTTAATTTGGAGTAAGATGTAAGAGACTCAACTAAAAATACATTTCCTACTTTCTCCTCCCTTATCCTGGCAATATCTCTTTTTTCAGAGGGAGTGACAGGATTAAAAGAACTGGCATTTCTCCGAGATCTGGCAGAACAGAACTCAGTGAAGTATGGAGTGCCTGATCGAACTGCCTTACCTGTGATCAAGGGGAGTATGATGGTCTTGAACCAGCTCAGTAACTTGGAAACCACAGTGGGTCGATTTTATACAAACCTCCCCAATCGAATGATTGATGAGGCGGTCTTCAGTCTGCCCTTCTCCGATGAAATGGGAGATGGTAAGTGCTTAGAAAATCTGAAGTTGAGCAGGTAAAAAAAAAACAGAGGTTAGGCTTCTGTCTGTCATCCCCCAGGTTTCTAACCAACAGATAAGGAGGTGCTTTTAGGTCTGCCCCTAAGGAAGTAAAATTAAGTCCTTCGTGCAGGGATTACATGTAAAGTTTTACACTCACAGGGGCCTGTTTATGGAAAGTGTGGGTAATGTGACAGCTAATGGATTTAAGTTGAAGGGTGAAATTGTCTCTCATGGGCATACTGATACAGCCTCAGTAATTTGGATTTGTGTAGGAAACTCCTCTGGGTTTGTGGGAGCATGGTTCCAGGCTGTAATGGCAGCCATGGGGCCCCTCGCACTCCAGCGGGCCCATTCAGAGCTGGTGTTGCCCTCTAAGCAGACCACAGGGGTGCATACGGCAGCATAATGGAGGAAGTGGCATTCCTGTCAGATGCCAAAAACTCCCTTCCTTCCTCGGATATTGGAGCTATGAACACAGCTTCATGAGGGGTTGTTCCTGCTGGCCATTTCCTCTTCCTTTTCCTTCCTTCCCCACAGTAGCTGAGGTATGGAGCAGCATCTCACCGAACAGTTTAGCAACTGCTCTGGACTCTCTACCCCACACCTTCCCGGGTTTGGAAGAGTAGGACTCCAGAAGGTTCTAGCAGTCATACAGGGTTGGGGAAGGACCCAGCATATCTGGTGGAACTGCTAACTATTTGACCAGATTCTCTGTTCTGATTAAGCTGTGCTCAGAAAAGACTGAGGAATGTGGTTATCCTCAGCACAAGACAGAGCAGCCTGAACCCTGGCATGAATGGCCATTCTGGAAGCCAGGGATCAGCAGCAACATCCTGGTTACTACACCCTGTTTGCCGGGGGGGGCCAGGTTTAGGATGGAATCGGAGTCTCTATGATGGCTCTACGTCAGTGGAGTATTTCTCCCAATACATTGCCCAGATCCACCAGTTATAGATCGCTTTATGCTGACATATCGAGGTTGTGGACGTAAATCTGACCTGTTACTTAAATCCTCTATAAACCCTAATGTTCACATGTTTTTTTTTACTTGGATGCAATAGTGAGATCAGATGGAATAATGCAGGGGATGAGGGCATGTGTAGATGTTTGCCTAGGACCGCAAAATACATGCAGCCAGTCCTGCACAGAGCCCTCATAAAAAGTGCAAAGGGATGCAAAGGCCATGGCGTTCCACATGTGGCCCCTTTCATATGTTTATGGGAGGAGTTGGGACTTGGAGGGCCTTTAATATAGGCTCTTGCACTGGCATGATTGTCATTGTGAGACAGAGTACGACCTAGCCTATAAAGCAGTGCTTCTCTGCCTCTGCTTATGCTTCTGTAAAGTGAGAAGAAAAAAGCCCTGCTTTATAGGGGAGTTGGGAATGACATTAGTGTTTTCCCAGTGCTTTGAAGATTTCAGGTGCTATGTAATTACTATTAGAGTTAATAAGCTTAACAGCTCCTGCATTTCTCCGGACATTGTTTTCCATTTTCTTTTGTGTGATGTTATGGAGGAGGGGTTGAGGAGTATGGCTCAGCAGGGTTTTCAGACCTCTCAGGCAGGTTGTCCTTATTTGCCACCTGATCAGAGTGACTCTTGAGAGTCTGAAGTCCTCTGTGTGTGCTGAGATTGCTCCTGGACGTGCTTCTCTCATGCAGAATGATAGCCTAGTTTGTCCTTTTCTCATCACTCTGCATGATGCATTGCCACTCATCTCTCACACATCCACATCCAAGCATAGTGGAGAAGTTGTACAACATAAGGATTATAAATGGTACAATTGAATAGATTTGGCTTACATAATTAGGAATGTGCATGGTTTTTTTATTTTTAAAAAACCTCATTTATGGAGATGAATTTGATATTTGTTTTATATTAAAAGGGTGAGTGAGTTTCCATGTGGTCATGACACAGAAAGTAAGACAGAAATGGACTGCTATATTTTTACCTCAGGCATTGAGAGGTTTCTAAAAACCATTGTAATGCTTTTGGTTATAATACCCAGTACAGTGGCCTGTTGGGATTTAAGTAAGAAGAGGCTAACATACTGCATATATAATCAGATGAGCAAAATTCATCCCAATTGATATTTTACAAGTAAGATTTTTTTATTTTTGTTAAAATTTTTATAGCTGCATGGGGGGAAAAAAGTAAAAATGCAGACTTTAAGAAAAATACAAAAAGAAAAAACAATGTGAATCTATGTCCTTTTATATTTATTCACATTCTTGTCCCTAAGGCATCTAACTGTGTGCTGATGAAGACAGAAAATGTAAATTTTAATAACTTATGGTATATTCAATATACCTTCTTAACTCACCACCAGATAAGTAAAAAGTGGCTAATATGAGGATATTATGTTAATATGTTGTAGCATAATTCACATGCTTCCTCAACCTCCCCTTCTCAGCCTTCCGTCCTGTCGCCAAGCCCCGACTCCCATATTTTTACTGTTAAATGCTAGCAGCAGTTCTATATTCTGACTCCAGAAGTGCTGTCAGTAAGAGATGTCAGAACTGGTAGAGCTTCTGTTATCTTTAATGCTGTTGTTTAACCATGAGCTTCAAGCATTACCATTGTTTGACATCTATCACTGAAAGCATTTCTTGAGTCAGATGATCATAGTACCACTACTTGTGCTTCACTGGGTCACCATGTCACATGGTCCTAGGGAAACAATTGCAACAAATGGGTTAAAACTGCCTTAACTTGTACAGAGGGTTGAATTATGCATATTCAGTGAAATCCACAGCACTGTGACTTAGGAAGGGAACCCTACATATGGATCTGATCTAACACCCATTGAAACCTGTGGGAGTCTTTTGACTTGATTGGGAGTTTAATCGGGGCCTGCTTGCTAAGTCTTTAATTTTAGCTTTTGAAAATACTCCTACGTGGTACGGTAGCAACTTCTTGAAAATTGAACTTGCTGGACAGAGGATGTTTTTGTCACCTGGTTACACAAGTTAACGTCCCCTCTTTTCTATTTAGCACAACTGGTGAAGAACACACTTCATATTAATTAACTGGCAAGTTCATTATTGCTAATGCCTTCTGTGCTCTTCCTTTTATCTCAAGGTCTGATAATGACTGTAAGTAAACCTTGTTACTTTGGAAACATGCTGCTTGGGATTGTGGGAGTGGATGTTAACCTGGCATATATCTTGGAGGATGTCACCTATTATCAAGATTCTTTGGCTTCCTACACATTTCTCATAGACAATAAAGGTGATTTTTGTGGTTCAGATACATAAATACACTATCTTCCTGTTTGGTGAAATTAGACTGTAGAAAACTAACTCCTTATTCTGCTCCTTAATTGTAAGTAGAACGATAAAGTGAACAGTGCCATTTCTCAACAGATTGTGTGTCAGTTGTTTGAGTAGTTCTGTCTAACAGTAATTGTATATAAGCAGATTTATGGTTTGCATTTATTGTACAGGGTCTTGATATAAAAATGTTGCTATGAAATCGATTGTTTTCACATTTGTAGGCCAGAAAGCCAAAACTGTAGCTTTTGTTTATATTATAAGCTTTTTCACTTTTTATGGCATGGTCATTTTAGTCATTTTTTGTTTGAGTTAATTTACAAGTTCTTAAAATTCTGTTGGCAGTAAACTGCTTTATGATGTAATGGTATGGTTACTGTTAGGGTAGTTTCTTAAGTAAATTGGAGGACTTTCATACATGTCATCAGTATACTTGTTTTTATGTTCTCTGCTTATTACATACTGAACCAAAACTTGTACTAAACACGTATTTTGTTCTTTTTAGGATATACTCTTATGCATCCATCCCTTACAAGGCCTTATTTGCTGTCTGAACCACCACTTCACACTGACATCATACATTACGAGAACATTCCAAAATTTGAATTAGTTCGGCAGAACATCCTTAGGTAAGGAAGAACTGAGACTCAAGTCAAAGTGACAAAGCCCTGGCTGGGATGATTTAGTTGGGGATTAGTCCTGCTTTGAGCAGGGGGTTGGACTAGATGACCTCCTGAGGTCCCTTCCAACCCTGATATTCTATGATTCATAGCTTGCTAAGATCAATTATTCACCGGACTCAGAAGTGTTTGTACAAAACCCTTTAATGGGAGCTACTTTATAGAATTATTATTACTGTGTTTAATATTTCTGTTGTAATAGTACCCAGAGATCCCTGCTGGGATTGAAGTCCCAATCTCTTGCCAATGCGGGACTGTGTTTTCTACCGCATTATCCATTCTATCCTTAAATGTGCCAAGCAATAGTTTCCACAGCTTCCTTTGGGAGACTCTTCTAATCTAATAGTAGAGCTGATTGTTGGGAAATTTTCCTTAATATTCAGTCTGGATTTTTCCTTCGTATATTTCAGACAGTAATTCCTAGTTAACACCTTAAATAACTTCTCTCACTCCATGGGGTTCAAATAAGTAATCAAACTACTGTATGCATATCTGCTGCTTGAAATTTTCCGTCAATCCTTCCCTGTCCTCCTCTGTCATTTTTGCAGTACTTTTCTGAGCATTCTCCAGCTTTTAGATCTTTTTCACTGTTTCAGGTGTGGTTAGGCAGGCCATTTGTCCGGTTTTAAGCCGGACAGTTCTCTTTTTTTCTGTGGTTCCCTGTCTGGTATTGAGACAAAATCAGACATGATTTTTGTCTTGGGTCACAGATGGGGGACACTATTTTGAAGAGTGCTCTACTCCGCCCCCACCAACCTGATGTCACACTGGTGGTGCTTGGAGCAGCGCGCTCTTCAAAATGGTGTTCCATGCAGTCTCACCAGTGGGGGGCATGGTGGTGCATTCTTCAAAATGGTGTCCTCCATGCAGCATGACTTCACACTCACAGTGCAAGGTCACACTGGCAGGGGTGGGCCCATACCATTACTGGAAGTGCTGGAATGTCTGGTATTCTGGGTATGCGACAGTGGCGCCCTAGGAATGGTTGCACCATATCCAGAAAGACCCTGACCTGATACATCAGGGAGGGAGAGGTGTTATTTAAACTAAGGGACAATTGTTGGGACAAGAACAAATAGATATGAACTGGCCATCAACAAGTTTAGGCTTGAAATTAGGTGAAGGTTTCTAACCATCAGAAGAATGAGGTTCTGGCTAATAGCCATTGATGGATCTATCCTTCATGAATTTATCTAATTCTTTTTTTAATCCAGTTATAGTTTTGGCCTTCACAACTTCCCCGGCAACAAGTTTCACAGGTTGACTGTGCATTGTGTGAAAAACTACTTCCTTTTGTTTGTTTTAAACCTGCTGCCTATTAATTTTGTTGGGTAACCCCTGGTTCTTGTGCTGTGTGAAGGGGTAAATAATACTTCCTTTTTCACTTTCTCTACACTATTCATGATTTTATGGACCTCTATCATATCCCCCCTCAGTCATCTCTTTTCCAAACTGAGAAGACTCAGACTTTTTAATCTCTTCTCATAAGGAAGCTGTTCGATATCCTTAATCATTTTTGTTGCCTTTCTCTGTACTTTTTCCGTTTCTAATATATCTTTTTTGAGATGGGGCAACCAGAACTACACGCAGTATTCAAGGTGTGGGCGTACAATTGATTTATATAATGGCATTATGATATTTACCATCTTATTATCGATCCATTTCCTAATGGTTTTTTGACTGCCGCACATTGAGCCGGTGATTTCAGAGGCCTATCCACGATGCCTTCTTGAGTGATAACAGCTAATTTAGACCCTCCTCGTTTAGTCTATATAGTTGAGATTATGCTTTCCAATGTTTCTTACTTTGCATTTATCAACATTGAATTTCATCTGCCATTGTGTTGCCCAGTTTTGTGAGAGCTCTTTGTAACTCTTCGCAGTCTGTTTTAGACACAACTATCCTGAGTAATTTGTATCATTTGCAAGCTTTGCCCCTTACAGTTTACCCCTTCTTCCAAATTATTTATGAATATGGTGAACAGCACTGATCTCGCTGGAAGACACCGCTATTTACCTCTCTCCATTCTGAAAAGTGATCATTTATTCCTACCCTTTATTTCTTGTTTTTTAACCAGTTACTGATCCATGAGAGGACCTTCCCTCTTATCCCTTGACAGCTTAGTTTGCTTGAGAGCTTTTGGTGAGGGACCTTGTCAAAGGCTTTCTGAAAGTCCAAGTACACTGTATCCACTGGATCACCCTTGTCTACATTTTTGTTAACCTCCTCTGAGAATTCTAATAGATTGGTGAGGCATGATTTCCCTTTATAAAAGCTGTGTTGCGTCTTCCCCAACAAATCATGTTCATCTGTGTGTCTGATAATTCTGTTCTTAACTATAGTTTCAAGCAATTTGCCTGGTACTGAAATGAGGCTTAGCAACCTGTAATTGGCAGGATAGCCTTTGGAGCCTTTTTTAAACGTTGGTGTCACATTAGCTATCCTCCAGTCATCTGGTACAGAAGCAGATTTAAGTGATGGGTTACATACCAAAGTTAGTAGTTCTGCAATTTCACATTTGAGTTCCTTCAGAACTCTTGGATGAATACCATCTGGTCCTGGGACTTATTGCTGTTTCAATTGATCAGTTTGTTCCAAAACCTCCTCTATTGGCACCTCAACCTGGAACACTTCCTCAGATTTGTCACCTAAAAAGAATCTCAGGTATGGGAATCTCCCTCAAATCCTCTGCAGTGAAGACTGATGCAAAGAATTAATTTAGCTTCTCCACAATGGCCTGGTCTTCCTTGAATTCTCCGATAGCACCTTGATCATCCAGTGGCCCCACTTATTGTTTGGAAGGCTTCCTGCTTCTGATGTACTTAAGAAAAATGTTGCTGTTAGTTTTTGAGACTTCAACAACTCAGTCAGTGGTTATGGGCCTATTACAGGAGTCGATGGGTGAGGTTCCGTGGCCTGCAATGTGAATGAGGTCAGACTAAATTATCATGATGGGCCCTTTTGGCCTTAAAGGCTTTGAGGAAGGGAGCTAGCTGCAGAAGAAGGAATACACAAGATAAGGTGGTGAGGTTGCTTGATGTTGCATGGGATGTGTCATCTCGGAATTGATAGTTTGTTTTATTGTTTAAATAAATCATTTGGAAACTAGGCATAGGTGAGTTTGATACGTTTGTTGGACAGGACTGAGGGGGGTATGCAAATGATGAAGGGGAGGAAAGGAGTTTCTGTAAGTGCTTGGCTGGCTGAGTTCTTGGTGAAATGATTAATGTTGCTAGTATTTTATTATATTTATTGTATTGTTAATGATGCCTTAGCGTGCGTAGAGCCTTGAATAAGTGACTCTTTTATTTTAAATCTAAATAAATAAATCAATATAATACATATAACAAAAACCCATCAAAATGAGTCAAATGATGAAATGGTCGGAAAGAATTATCAAGAAAAGACTTCATGAAGAGCTAGATTACCAAGTAAGCAACAACCAATTTGGGTTTGGGAATAATGCAGGAGAAGTACAGGGAGAAATGCAAGAAACTGCATTTAGTGTTTGTGGACTTATAGAAGGCTTATAGTATAGTTCCTAGAGAACTGATATGGTGGTGCCTGTTGTCGCACAATCTTCCAGAGGCGTACGTTCAGATATTATGGACATGTATGAGAGTAGTACAACAACAAGAAGCAGCTGCAGTGAGCCATTCACTATGAGAATAGGTCTACATCAAGGATCAATCTTAAACCCATTCCTAAGTGTGATTGTAATGAACACCTTGATGCAGGAGATTAGGGGAGAAGCTCCATGGAACATGCTTTTTGTAGATGACATTTCTGTGTTGGGAAGATATCTAGAAAGACAGAGGGCTGCATTAGAAGAAAATTGTTTATAAATCACCAAGAGAAGACTGAATACATGTGAGGCTGCATTAAAAGGGACAACAAGAAACCAATAAAAATAGTACTGAGTTACAGTAAGAATGTGAATGCTAGCAGTTGCATGAACAGCACTAGGTGCAAATGGAGGGAATTGATGGCAATTCTGTGTGATAAGAATGTGCCAATTAAACTAAAGAGCAAAATGTATAAGATCATGATTAGCTCAGCCATGACGTATGGGTTGGAATGCTGGCCAGTGTGGAAAAGAGAAGTACAACTACTTCATGCTGCTGAAATGAGAGTGCTCCCATGGACACTGGGTAAGACAAGAACTGACAGATTACACAATGAAATGGTGTGAGCCAAGATGCTGGTAATCCCCCATCATGGAAAAGCTAAGGGTGCATCGACTGAGATGGCTGGGACTTATGAGATGATGAGACATGAGATATGTTGGTCAGAGAGTATACAATCTAGTAGTTACAGGACAAAAACTATAAGACCCAGAAAAAGGCGGTTCAAGGCACAGAAGCAGGACATGAAGAAGATTGGTGTCGGCTTGGAAGACGCACTTAACAGGAACGTTTGGAGATTAACAAGAGCTGCCAACCCCAACTAATGTGACATGGTGGAGGAAAAGAAGAACAAAAATCTGCTTATTAGCTGGGTGACGCTCCCACAACAGTCTCAGGAAAGTGCTTGTACATATTGTATTTATATTCCCTGCACTCCAGCTCTACTTCTTAGCTCCATTCTTAAACACAAGCATGGCATTAGAATACAGAAAACTCTTGGTCATCAAGAGTAACTGACAATATCCTATCCTGCTCACAAAAACGAAATAGGCAGAGGTACAGCATAATGTGCATGAACAGTTCTGGAAATTGTAATTTAGATCTAGTTTTAATTTAGATCTAGTTTTATCTGTCGTCCCTTTGTTCCTTTGAACTAGAGAGCTAATTAATGCCATTCCACTAGCAACGTTATCTCAAGCCAGGACGAACTGTAATTGTGTTCTCTATGAACAGTGCTTAAATTGTAATGAAAGAGGTGCTGGAGCTCAAGCAATTAGGTGCTGGGGCTCAGGCAATTTTTTTTACTCTCCTAATTGACGTGGCAACCTCAGAGTGCTGGGGCTATGAACTGCCAAGCCTAGAGGTTCCAGGGCTCAGCCCTGGCAAGCCCCACACAAATTAAACACTGTCTATATGAATTCTTGAGTAGAAATTTAGAAACCAAGTTACCGCTGCTTCATCATTTGTACTGAAAAAGGCAATGCTTACTCAACCGTACTACGTTACACATAAGAGTGTAAATTAGCCTTAAAATAGATAAATGCATGAACAGCAAACCAAAACATTCTCTTCTTTCTTAATTAAAAGCAGATTTTATCCAGCTCCTTTCATGACTAATCATGTTTTTCGTATAAAAATGCAATAGATGGTTTTGCTTGATTCACAACTTTTTCAGTGTTGAATAAAATGTTGGATATTATTTGTTGTCACCGTAGCCTCCCTCTGGGCAGTCAGATTATTACAGTCCCAGTGAACTCCTCACTGTCTTGGCATGTAAACAAACTGAGAGAAATTGGAAAAGAAGCCTACAACGTTAGCTATGCCTGGAAAATGGTAAGAGATCTTACTTTTGAATGGTAGCATATAGTTTCAATGTATGTTAATATACTGAAGCTTGAGTAGTTTGAATTTTAAATTATACAGAAACAGTATGCATGCATCTCTTATTATGGTAAATAACCTCACATTCCATTGAAATTGTAGCTTCAAATTTATTATAATTTAATTCTCAGAGACACGCATACAGGCAAGTGTAAAGTGTGTGTGCTATTAATGTACGCATCCATTATATGTTATATAATATAGATGTACACACACAATTATAGTACATTTTCCTAAAGGAAAAAAGTCTATACTGAACTATGTCACACTATAAAGTCTTAGAGCAAAGCTCAAGTAGTTGAACGTATTTCACACAGAGACTCAAGATGAACGTACAGACTTACAGTATAGTGTTTGCATGTAGTTTATTATTGTTAAAATGCTGATACTAACAAAAATGAGAAAAAAAAACTTTTAATTTTATTGAACATTTTTAAACTAATCAGTGGCTGAATTTTTTTGGGGTGGATGTAGATGGGTGTCATTTTAAATGATGCATTATCCCTTCCTGCTGTATAGTGCTTAATGCAGTTTGGAGAGAAAAGCCAATATGAATAAACTTTAACAACATTGTTCACAATCAAGACATTAAAATTTCCTTTTAAACATTAGTTGTAGTTATGCAATACTGCAAACCCTTAGATCTGTATAGGGCACGAGCCTATCCTGTAATATGCAAGGCTGAGTCAAGTACTCTCATATTCATAGGTATTTTATTTTCAGTGCTGTGTCTAGTTTTCCCCAGTACATATTTTGCATTCAAGTCAGATGCAATACCTTGCAGAAATCTCTCAACACCAGTTAAAACAACAAAATATTCCCAAATACTACCCTCAGTGGAGCAAAAAACTCCTATGCATAATCTAGATGAATTCATAATTGCTAGATTCTTACAGAATAAAATCAATTAAAATGGAATGGAAGCTATAGGGAAGCTTTTAATTCTGCTATAATCATTAGACAGATCATATTTAATGGGAGGATTTGGCAGCCCAGCATCATTAACTTGAAGAGAAAAGAGCTGTTCTTATCTTACCCAATTCCAAGGGGGAAAAAAGATTCTAGCAGCCCATTCACTTTTCAGTTTATTTTGTGAACAAATCTGGATACTTATCTTGACCAAGGGAATAAAATGAAATCTACAACTAGATATGATCCAGGCAAATTTTGCTAATACCAAGAATAATTGGCTAATTGCTTTGTGTCAACAAACCTAGCAGGTACTGGTGTATCGTTTCCCTAAATTAATTTAAATATAATCTAAGAGATTATGCTGAGCGGCTTTAAGAGATTAAATCTGTCGTCACATACCAGAAGTTCATGTAGGTGTGTTCCTGGAGCTAGTGTTGCCTTGTTGAAAGGTTGTATTAAATATCAGACAGCCTTAGAGTCTGGCAATACTACTGCCAAGTTTTTCTAACCTGATGCACTTAGAATGTGTTCAAACCAGCAAAGCGAGTAATCCATCCAACACAGGATTGGAGGAATAATGATGATGTCCTTGTATTATTGTTAATTTGCATTTTTCAAAATGGGAAACAGGTTACAAAGAGGTACATTGTATTCTGTTTCCATTTGTGAACTGAAACTCTCTTGCCCATAATGAAGTTTCATGAAGTATCCACACAAAAGCATCAGAATTTGGATATTATGTTTAAAAAAAAAATGTGAAAACAAAAATGTGTGCGCGAAGCATCAACTTTGAAGAAATCTTTCTTCTTTTTTTTTAAAGTATATAACTCAATGGCTTTAATTGCTTGAGATAGTTGATCAAAGCACATACCTTAGTTATGTGTACTGTATTGCTGCCATTGGAAACCCTAAAGTCTAAGGCCTCAATCCTGCATTTAGAATGGTTTGGCTATGCCCCACCACCCATACAGCCCCTCCCCACAAAGTTATCTGTGCAGGATCAGGGCCTTTCTCCTGGCGTATGGGGAAATTCAGCAGTTTCTAGAGGTGATTAATTTCACAGAGAGAGTAGGGAATATGCTGCTCTGGAGTATGGGGGAAGGTGATGCCACCTTCTAGTGTAAAAGAAACTGAGGAATTAAAAAAGGAGGGAGAGGGGGATAAATAGAAAATCAATTATATAAAACCTCCAACTTTTTTTTCAGTTTAATTTTTAGTCCTTGTTTTTCAGGCCCAAGACACATCCTTCATTCTTTGTGTTGTGGTAATACAGCCAGAAATACCTGTTAAACAGCTCAAGAATCTGAACACTGTCCCTAGCAGCAAGCTACTGTATCATCGACTGGATCTATTGGGTCAGCCCAGTGCCTGTCTGCACTTCAAGCAGCTGGCGACCTTAGGTATAACAATCCCTCAACTCATCTTTATCTCATGCACGTTTTTGTAGAGCTGGTTGGAAAATAGAAAACATCTTTAGTTACAATCCTTGTAAAAATGTTTCTTATTTAAAAAAAAAAAAAAACCTTTCAAGGGAAATTTTCTATCCTGCTTCACTTTTTTCACTGCTTCATTTTTTTTTATTATAGCTAAACTGTGCAGCCCTTACATTTGTGGCACTTAGTCACCTGAGTATTCTTACTGCAATTCGTGGACTGCTTATGTGAGTAAGTGCTCACTAAAAGAAATGAGAGTTGCACAGTCTAATTCTTAGAAAATGGGGTATATAGGGGCTGTTGACTTTGGATTTATGCAAGTTATTCACAGACATAAATATTTAATATCCATCTGTGTGAAGAAATCAGAAGATATAGCTCATGAGGAAGTCAGAATTTTAATATTATTTGAAATCTTTTAATGTGAGATTTTCCAGACCTCTTAAACCTACATAAAAATTTCAAGTTCAATAGTACGTCTTTCTATATATCAAACTTTGTAATCAACTCCATTCATTTCCGTATTTGCATTGATGTCATGGACAGAGGGATTTGGCCTCAGAATTATATGATAATACACGTTTTAATATATAGAAAGGAGAGAACTTTTTATAATCCTTTTAAGAAAGATGAATCTAGAGCTTGTATACAAGTTTGAAAGGCTTGCAATCTTACACATTTGAAGATTAAAATTCTGATTTCTCCGTGGAGTTTAAACTAAACTATTCATGAACAGAGTAACCATTCATGAAAAAGCAGATAGGCATCATCGTTAGACAACTCAGCAATGACATCTGCTCATTGTATGGTGGTGCTCAAAATAGCTAATAAGATGTTGGACTGTATTACAGAGGAACTAGATGATGATATGGAAACTTGTGTCATTATATAAAACACTACATTCTTGTCTTGAATATAATGCCCGGTTTTGATAAAAGGGAACCACATAATGGTCTCACCTTAGAAAAGACCTGACATTAATGGAAAAAGTCAAGCAATGCACGCCAATAATGTTGAGAGACTCAGTGTGAGAGAAAATATAATTGATTCAGGCAGTTAAGTCTGGAAAGCTGATGAGGAAATATAATAGAGGTTTATTAAGTGATGACTCGGATAGATAAGGCTGCTGGATGTGCAGTGGCATGCTTTGGGAGCGGTGTGGGAAAATGGAGACCCTTTCCATTGTGTAAGTATTGTCTCTCTTAGGTGCTGGGAATTTCTTCCCCTGGAAACAGTTGCACACTGAGAAAAACAATAAGATGAATATTATCTGGTTCCCCTTTTTTAAATATTCAAGGGAAAAAACCAATTTCTCAGCATCCCAGCCCCTGCATTATCATTGTGTGATTTTTTTGTTTATGTTCTGTTTTGGCTTTGCCTTTTAAATATCACATTTCTTGCTCAGTGGAAGCAATACACCCAGACTATTCTGTACATCTCTTGTAGTCACTCTTTTTGCCCCCTTGTTCATATTAGCAAACTCCCTCCACCATTTTGGCAGACTTGTGTTTTTTGTGCCTCTCCCTGTGTTAATGACCTGAAAGTCACAGTTGTTCTTCAAGGTGGCCTCTGCATAGTCCCACCTAAACCCAGTTTTCTTCCACAAAGTTCTTTGTGTCTCATCATTAGCTTCCCCATTCTCCATATATTGTGCTTACCTTCACAACTTATTTGTATTATTTTATCATGTCATTAGCCACCCCTTCACTCCACATGTCAGCCTTCATCACACCTTCGTCAGTTTCTCTTACCAGCAGGTTTGAACTTTTTGTCCCAGGGCTAAAATCCCCATTAAGCCACTACCCTGTCTTCCTCAAGAACCCACCTTAAGACTTGCTTCTTCTGCAGTGTCTGCAGAACGCTGTCAGCTGATAATGGCTAGACAGGCAGTGAAGTGAGGCTGCTGCTACTGAGCTGCTTGTTTCCCTTAAGAAACTGAAACCACCACCACCTACAGCAAGACACGCAAACCTTCTCTACCTTACAAAAAGGTGCACATAGCCAGCCTGTTCAAAGCCATGCTCATATGACTGTGAAATAGACATTTTATTGTAACATTCCAAAGTTTCAAACAAAAAGTAGGTTTCAAAACAAAAGAGGACATGATCTGCGCTTATAAGTCTTACTGTTGTTATTTGGGATGATAATCCTCACGTTTCAAGGCAAAAACTGGTGATCAGCTTGTGTCAGGAAGAGATTCCCTGCCATCCATACTATAGTACTGTACCTTCATTATATGGCTATAGTCTCAGACAGGATACTACATCAGATGGTGTTCTGTGATGGCCTGTATTATATACTGATTATAATGCTTTGTTTTAAATTCTCTAATACTTTATTATTTCAGAAAGCCCCACAGTAATGCTGGCTGCAGGTAGTTTTTCTTCTCCGTATGAACATCTGAGCCAACCTGAGACCAAACGGATGGTGGAACACTACACGGCATACCTCAGCGACAACACTCGTCTTATTGCTAACCCTGGGCTTAAAGTATGCTATTTAAATCCCTCTTCTCCCTCCCTTCCCCCGTCCTGCCCTTATTGGTCACCATGCTGGTCCCCATTTCACATGTGTCCTTTGGGTTGGCTCTTGGCCTATGGGAGTGTTGAGCATGTAGGATACTAGGATTTTCTTCTCTTGCTGCAGAGACACTGTGCTCAGCCCTTGGGATGGATGATTGTGACCCCTGTTGAACAACAGCAACCCCTCTCACCTGAAGAAGCAGTGTGAACTAGGTTGAAAGGGAATCCTGTCCACTCCTCAGCTGGGTGGATGGATCCTCTGACATGAGGGCTTCAAGGGTGGTGGAGAAATTGGACGGGGGAAGGGGCTCAGAGACCACAAGGGTGGGAGGAGGGGCCCTTTTCCCCAGGAAGAAAGTTTACAAGCTGCAATTAGAATTAACAATATGCAGAACGGTGCTGTAATAAACATTGGGTCAGGGGATGCCTTTGTGTGTTTATACATTTAAATGAGAAAACTTTGTTTTATGTACAAATGGGGTAGTATTTATATTTACCTGAAGTGAAAAGCAAATGTTAAAAGCTGTGCAGATAATAACAATATTTCATTATAACAAGTTTTTTTCTTTACTTGGAATTTGCTGACTCCATCTGGTGTGAGAAGATTTTAAAGAAGTAATTGGGTTTAGATTATTTCTGATAGGTCTTTAGGAAACCCTGCAAGCAGCTTATTATCTTTTCATGCAAGTCTTAAAGGAACCCTGCTAGGTCTGTCTTTGTTTTGCAGTTCTCTGTCAGAAATGAAGTAATGGCTACCAGTCACGTCACAGATGAATGGATGACACAAATGGAAATGAGTAGCTTGAACAGTTACATTGTCCGCCGTTACATAGCAACACCCAATGGGGTGCTCAGAATTTATCCTGGTTCTCTCATGGACAAAGCATTTGATCCCACTAGGAGACAATGGTGAGTTTTAGGGTCCCATTATCAAAGGTTTCAGAAATCTTACAGGGTGATAATATTGAACTGGGCAAAATATTTCATGTAGGATTAGTAGAAAGGCTATGTTTGTAAAGAATAGTTAAATACATTTATAATTAAATAATTTATATGCTCAGTAAAACACATTGTGTTTAATAGTAATTTTACTCCAATTTTTATTTGCTGTAAATCATAACTCTTTATTGTGATAGTTTCTATTTCTTATCCCTTCGTACAGGATAAGAGTAAAAATATTTACACATGAAACTGAAGTCCATGCTGTTACTATATTCATCCTTCAGAATCTATCAGTGTTAATTTCAGCTCCTCATGCCAATTTTGGTTATTGATACTTCATGCAGCACTTTTTGTTTGCGATGGATTTTCTTACTGTATTTCCAAATAGGAATTTTCTGGCTAAGAGCATAATTAATAGCTGCAGTTAACGTATGATGTAGGAAAATATTTATATATAATATATATAACAAATGAGATTTGACACGAGAGAACTCTTGAGTGTGTTTTAACATATGCTTTGTTAAAAGAAGCCCGCCTGCTGGTGCTGCAGTATGGCTCTGAACAATCAAGTTAGAGACTGGAGTACATAAGTAAACTTAGGGTTCCTACCCTGTGGCTCTGTCAGCACGGCTCTAAATCACTGGTGGCATTGCTTGTTCCACAGTTCCACTGCCCCACATTTCCCCTGAAAAATAATGACCATAGTTCTGGACTGGGAGTACTCACCTTTCTTTTGGTCTTTTTCTGCTCCAGTGTTCAATCATTTACATTTTTGTAGTCAAAATACTGAACATAAATTTAAAATTTTTGCTGTAATTTTTCTCTTCACGCAATTAGATGGCTTTGTGGAGCTCACACTATAAATGAACTGTATACAGCAGTGGTTGGTAACCTACGGCCCATCAGGGTAATTTGATGGTGGACCACGAGACATCTTGCTGACCGTGACTGTCCACAGGCATGGCCTCCCGCAGTTCCCAGTGGCCACGGTTCGCCGTTCCCAGCCAATGAGAGCTGGGGGAAGCAGTGGGCCGCAGGGACATGTGAAAAATGTATAAAGCAGACAACAGTGAAATTGTCTCTGCTCAAAGTGATGTCAACTGTGCAAAGTAAATAAATTGGAAAAAGAAAGAGAGAGTTTTACTTTCACCTCTTACAGTTAGAGAACCTTGAGGCGTTACTTGTCACAATGATGATAAAAAATTCTGATGCAAGTGTGAGTTATTTTAGGTGGCAGTAACCCTTCAAATTAATAATATGTAATATTCATTTTCTAACAGCTTTTTAAGTTTGCGCATGTGAGTTTTGTTTGTATAAAAGAATACTTTCTCCTTTCCGCCTGCATTTTCTACAAAGTGAATTTAACCACACTTTGTTCAAGGATGTATGACCCAGTTGGTTTTTAAATCAAACATTGTTCAGAATAAGATTTGATTTAAATAATCTAAATATTTTACTTTAATATGATACAGTGAAATGGGTTTGTATAGAAAAATGTAGGATGATTTTTCATTTTGAGTAACATTATCCTACGGAGTTAGCCTGTTTCAGGCCCTGATCCTGCTTACATAAAAACTGCTACTTAACTTCCAACACGGTGAGCAGTCTCTTTGACTTCAGTAGTGCTGCTTACAGGGGGTATTCAGTTAAATACTTATGTAAGCCTCATTTTTTACATTCAAAATGACTGGTTTTCGTTCATAAATAACGCTTGTTTTGGTCTTTACTAGGTACTTGCATGCAGTGGCTAATCCGGGGCTAATAACTTTCACCGGTCCCTATTTAGATGTTGGAGGAGCTGGCTATGTTGTTACAATCAGCCATACTGTTCATTCTTCAAGGTAAAATTTCATTTTGAATATTTGATCAATCCAAAAATCTGGAAATTGACTTGTAAAGACGTTGTTATCTGTGATTAATTATTTTTGCTAGAGCTGCAATAGACCAGGTGCTTCCCAATGGGAGCAGGCACAATGCTTGTCCCAAAAGAGCCTTCAGTAAAATGGAAAGAACATATACAGATGCAGGGGAAACATCCAATTGAAGCTCTGTTTTTGGAAAATCCATTCTGGGGTAGAATTGCACAGATTTTGGAGGTTTATCAAAACTTGAGTTATAAGGTTTGTTGTGCCTGAATGTGATTATGGGTGAATAGGAGTAAAGTTTTGATATACATAAAATGTAGACATGAAAAAAATGCCCCTTGAGTCAAGGACTTTGGTGTGTACCCTATTCCCCCCACCCCTTGTGTTATGCCACTAGCTTTTTGATGAGGATTTTTAGAAAATAAGCCCATCTTCTAGTTAAACGTCTTCTGTGTGTGTTTGATTACGCCCTTCCCCCTCTACTTAAAGGAGAAGCTTTATCTTGTTTCATGTGTGTTCTTTCTCTCAGTCGGGGTCAGCAGCCTTCAGGGTAATCCGCTGGCGGGCCACGAGACGTTTTGTTTATGTTGACCATCCGCAGGCACAGCCCCCCACTGCTCCCAGTGGCCATGGTTCGCTGTTCCCAGCCAATGGGAGCTACGGGAAGCAGCAGGCAATGCATCCTGTGCCGCTCCCCGCAGCTCCCATTGGCCGGGAATGGTGAACCGCAGCCACTGGGACCTTCCGGGGGGGCCGTGCCTGCGGATGGTCAACATAAACAAAACGTCTCGCGGCCCGCCAGCGGATTACCCTGATGGGCTGTGTGCCAAAGGTTGCCGACCCCTGCTCTAAGTGGTACTCTTGTTAGATCTGTTTTTTTCCAGTGTAGTCTTAAGAAATGCATACTTTCTCAGTTGGTCACTTACACACACGCTCTCTCTTTTCTATATTAATAACCTCCCCTTATTGCCCTCTTCTTTTCCCATCCCCTCCTCTGCACAACAGAACCAAGTATATGCCATGTATGTCCCAGCATACAATTTTTAATTTCCTTGAGACAACATTCTTCTCTTACTAAGGTCTAATAAAGAAAAATTAACATTGAGCCAGACTGTGGTTATCAGCCAGCAGTTTCACTGTGTGTGGTGCAGCCCTGGCACAACGCCTCCTAGAACACAGGGGAAGCGTGCAACGCCCGTAGGAAATGGTGCAGTATACACTCCACTCTGCACACAGCCAGTTCCCTACACCATTGTTCCCATTTTGAGGAGTCTAGTGCCACTGGTGGTGAGAGACCTCTATAGCCCTTGCACTCACTGGGCTGGGTGCAGGTTTTCACCCTTAATCAGGAAAGCAAGGAAGTTAGGGGAAGGTAGCTTGCACTAACCTCCTCGGCTGCCTGTGAGCCAGTGCGTGGCTAGCCACAATATTATGCTCTATGCATGAGAGCAGCTTTGTTCGTTTTCATAGTGAATGTCATGGCATATCGGTCATGGACTATATCGTGGGTCAAAGGAAATAGAGCAGCCAGATTTCATACAAATTTTAAACTGCGATATGTCTGTTGGGAGGTTATATCTGTGTCCCTCTGAACTTTTTAACATATTGCACTATCAGCTGTCAGCCCCTTCATATACACTATCTGGGAGCATAATTTGTGCAGCCCCTTTGGAAGCTCCTGCTCTTCTAATTTGCTTTTCATCTAACACGGCCAGTTGTTTTTCTAAAACGAGAATGTTCTCCTATTCCGTTCGCTCCTTCAATGCTGGTATATTTTCAGATCCTTGTAGCTTGAGTTATTTGCTTACAATATGGCCTTACTCAGGTCTATCTTATGGGTACCAGTGTGAGCAATGTTGTGCACATCAGTTGGCTGCTTTGTGTCTGTGCTGGCGGTACCCAAACTTTGGCCTGTGAAGTGGTTACGGGGGGTCTGGAGGAGGAGCAGGAAAGCCTGTGCAATGGGAGAAGAGAAGGGCAGCAGGAGGCAGCGGAACCACGGGGGAGATGGGGACAGAACAGATAGCCAAATAGACTGATCAACTTTTTCTTTAGTTTCCTGAAATTACTGTTCCATGTAAGTAATTGCTGTATTGGCCATAGGGACATTGCATGGTGTTGAATGGGAGGGGAGGTAATTTGCACACTTGCAAATGGGGAAGGTAGGGCCATAAGACGCTCTGAGGGTATATCAAACTCAGGCTAATCCCCCTTCAGGCTAACACTTAATTCCCCTTCCATCTACACACAAATTCTGCTGACCCAGGACCCCATGGGGATGGAAGGTCTGAGTCAAGCTGGGACTCAGCAGTCAAGCCCTGTTGCTTTGCAGTACAGACTCGGCCCCACTAGGCTCATACTCTGGGAGTCTGCCAAAAATACCCCCAGTCCCATAGGCTGACTTTCTTTGTCTTCTAGACCGTCAAGTTTTCCTACACTGCACCACAAACAAAGGGCTAGACCTGCCACATTTTGGGAGGGTGCTAGGAAGTCTGGGATATGAGTGGCTGGACTCCGGCCTACCTCATGCAGTGTGGATGCTGGAGCCCAAGGTTGGGACCCAAGGTTCAGCAATTCCTAACCTGGGGTTTCAAATGAGTGTAGACACTCAAGCTCTAGGTTAACAAAAGCAGAGTCTGCTAACTCAAGCTCTACTAAATCTGGGCTTACATTGCAGTGTAGACATACCCTGAATTTCTCTATATGAAATTTTGAAAGCCCCTGGCCTGTGCCATTCAAAACCTAGAGCTTAGCCATTTAGTGTAAGAATGTCCAAAAATGTACTTGTTTATATGGGAAGAAACTGTACATGCCAGCCTCTACATGCACAGACAGGAACCAAATCAAAACAAAAGATCCATCCCCACTTCTGGAACAACACACCACCCATAGCTATAAACACGGTCCTGATGTAGGAAGAAACATTTTGTGTATTGCTGATTCTTCTATGACTTAAAAAAAAAAAAAAAGTTAATGTAGGCCCTCTCATTTTAAGAAAACATTCAGTGTGTTTCACTTTGTTTCTGGAGTTGATATTCATTGCTGCATGTCTTCTGTCATTACTCGGAGGAGAGGGGTGAGGTCTTTATATATAAAACCACTTCAATATTTGAAAGGATCCTTTGTGATTCAAAGATCAGATGATTTAAAATAATTTGTCTTCAGGCCAGACATTCAACCAAACGATAAGATTCCATCAAATTAGGGCATACAATCTTTGAAGAGTTCAGTTTTCACTTCTATAGCTCTCTTCATATTGAGTACATTCTTAATATTCCTGCTAGAGACACTGTAATATTTCAGAGATAAATATTAGCCACTCAGTTTGGTTTGTATGAAGAATATTTTCCAGCGTTTTTATTGGCGAGCTGTCTGCTATGCACACTCCAACTAACATCCCAGCAGGAAGAACTTGGTTTCTAGCATTGCTCTGCTAAATAGTTCGCATGGCCAGCTCTGAGTTGGGGACATTAGTGGCAGTGCTGTTTCTAAACACTAAAATATTGAGGGCTGCTTTTAGTTTTTCTTCAGAAATATGTAGACTTTGTTTGATCTTTCCCACAGCCAAAAAACATCTGTCCATCTTCCTTGGCAGGAGCATCAGTCAGGGCTACGTAACTATGTGGAGCTTTTCACATAGGGAATCATTTAAGAGAATAAGAGCTTCTTCTCTGAGGACGAAAATGTACTGGCTCTTTGTGGTGATATGTAAATTTTTTATTTTTTTCTTCTGTTTTGTTTAATAAGAGACAGTTCAGATCATTTTAGGGAGACTTATATAGCTGTCATTGAGGCTCCAAGTATTGCTTGATCAAAAGGATACTGTCCCGTGGGTTAAGCCCCCAAATTAGGTTTTGTGTTTAAAAAAACATTTCAAAGGCTTAATGTTTTCTTTAGAAACAGCTATTCAGATTAAAACGGTTCCTGCTGTGTTTGGGACCAAATATTACAGCATTCTGTTACCAGGAACCGAAATTGCAAAGAGACCTATAAACAAAAGTGAAACTGATCAGTAAATTTTTATTGTCCAAGCTGAATGAAATACCCCTAAGCAGCAGCAGTGAGAGGTAAGATGTTTTCATTGTAATAATCTAAATTGTCATTAATAATAGAAGTTAATTTCCTCTTTCAAATATAATTTTTCACTTGATTGTGCCTCTTAACTTCTTCCATGCTCTCAGCCAGTGTGATCATCTTGTTCATCCCTTGCCAGTGCACAATACTTGAATTTCTTCTGTTGATGTTTGATATCATCAGAATACATCCATGAACTGACTGCTTCTTTCTTGTTCCT
Organism: Lepidochelys olivacea; assembly: GCF_965140295.1. Lineage (NCBI taxonomy): Eukaryota > Metazoa > Chordata > Testudines > Cheloniidae > Lepidochelys > Lepidochelys olivacea. The sequence continues at coordinate 90,289,338 of NC_140418.1, read as the reverse complement.
GTTATATATGGCGTAGTATTTGCTTCCAAAGATTGTGAAAAAGACAATCCATGCACAAAATAATGTTTTTTTCTAATACAGAATATATTAGAATAGCCTTTTGTATGTCTTTTACGGGGGGGAGAGGGGGACCATCTTCAGGACATTATGGTTCTCCTTCTTGTTATATAGAACCAAATATGATTGTATTACACTGGAATCCTGTCTCCCTGAAATTTTTTAAGATAAGAACAGATTTAATTTAATGTATCTATTAAAAGACTATATGCTTGATATGTCCAAAGGGATTTTTAGGTAAAATATAGCTATGGACAAAAAGCTTCAAGAGCTAAATTAGCAAAACCATCCTCTAAAGTGCCACTAGTAACATTTTTGAGAATGCAAACCGGTCTTTACATCCTCTAACTGTGTTCTGTGATGTCTACCTGACTTGCACGTGTAAATAGATATGTTCTCATGTTTCTGAGGATTTTTGCCCTCACAAAACTAAAGGCACAATTTTTGTACGGGCTCAGTTTTGTGCAGGGAACAGTTTTAGGACTGACTGAAATTAGGGACCTCAGTGCATATATTGTGGAACAACATGAGCACGATCACTTCATCAGGCCAGCTTTCTTTTAGATGGGTGGAGTCATAGCACAGACAGGTTTCTTTAATCCACTAGAACTGATTGATCTGCTTTTTATTTGTGTGAAAAATCATCAGATGGTCAGCATCTGGAATATTGGCAAAGAAGCCCCCGCTGCATCATGAGGCCAGCTGTCCCGTTCCACTGGCTGCTGTATCTAGGCATTGACGTTTTTTATTCTATCTTCACAGTTGAAATTCTTTTAAAAAGTTTCAAACTAGCATTACATTAAATAGGTCTATTCTCCCATCAATATATAGGGTGCTTAGAAGGGAAACAGGCATTAATATAATCTCTGGTGAGTGGGTATACAGCAGTAGTTGCCAAACTTTTCAGGGTCACACACCCCTTAACACCCTGTCCGTGAGCCAGGGCCGGAAGCGGGGCTCCCAGGGCCGGGGAGATGAGGACAGGGGTAAGCGGGCCGAGGGTGGATCTGTGGCCAGGAGCAGCACAAGGGCTGGGTGTGGCGCCAGGTCTGGGTGTGAGGCCAGGAGCCAGGGCCATGGCTCAGGGTGGGGCTGGAGCAGAGTTAAGAGCGGAACAGGGCAGGGTGGCACTCCCTTCCTGCCACCCATGGGGGCTGGCCTGTGCCCTGCTGTGCTCCCCCCCCCAACATTTTCCTCTGCACCCCCCATAGGGGGGCATACCCCACAGTTTGGGAACCTCTGGGGTATACAATACCCCAAAGAAGGGGGTCCCTCCTTCCTGTCACGCCCTTGTGGTGCTCCTAGGAGGAGGCTCTGCCAAGACAGACAGCAGCATGGGGGTTTGGGGGTTAAATCCTGGCAGAGGGTGGAGGTGGGAAGAAGAAGTTGGTGTCCTATCTAGAAGAGGCTGGGCTCAGGGAGTTTACAGGGAACATCTAGGCTACTCTCCTGAGAAGAAAGACAGGATTTGCCAAGGTAGGGAGCTTTGGAAACACAAGTGATGTCCTGTTTGTTGTTTTGTTTTGGAGTTTCACAGGTTCTTAACCATTAAAGGGAATGTCACTGGAGACTTTGTTGGTTTTGGCTCTTTTAGTGGAACAAGAACTCTCTAAACAAACCAGAACCCTAAGAAAGCATGTTGTTTTGCTGTGAACTTTCTAACCGGCCACCAGTCTCTGGCCACGAGCACTCTTTGGAGTACTGCATAGTTAATGGAGAAAACAGCACGGGTGGGGAAATAAAAGCAAATGATTGAGGAATAGGAGAGCTTTCCAGCACTGTTGTGAAGCATACTTTGGCATATGCGCTCTAAGATTGTGTTTTGTAGGTCTTTGATGTGTCAGTTGCTAAGGTAACCATATGTATTCTTGAGCTGCTGAGCAAAATGGGGACACCAGCAGACCTCCACATATGGACAGGATACTATAATTCGCAGCAGCTGCTGCTGCAGGTCTTAATCATCCACAAAAACTGAAGATCCTGCTTTATTCCTGAATGTGAATTTTCATGAATCTGTGTCCAAGTGCAGTTTCTCTATGCTGGAAAATTACATTGTGGCAGAACACGTTAACTAACATGATTTTCAATGAAATCTAGCCCTCAGTATATGTCTATCTACATGTCAGCTAGGACTCACTCCAGGGTTAACCATGATGAGCTTGATAGGATGTTAAACATGGCATTCTTTGTCTGCAAGGAGCGTTTAGTATAGTATTAACTATATTTTTAGCACCTAATGTGCTTTTACATGAACCCTTTTTTTGCCAGCTGACTTTGAGGTTTGTAGTCACACACCTCAGTGGCATAAAAGCCAGTGGTTTGAACTGTCCTAGGCAGAAAGGAGGTTCTGAAGAACTGCAGAAAACGGTTTTAAAAAAAAATGTGGAATATGGTGTCGTCTTGTGTTTTGCTCTCTGCTTTGTAACTTCCAATCTATTTGAAGTAATAAACATTGTGACCAGAAGGGGGCAACCTCTCTTTATGCTAGAGAAGGTTACACTTTAAAGAGTTTAAACTAGATAAATAATAAAGACAAAGCTTTGGATTAAGAATAAAAACAAGTCCCCTTCCTCCCCTCCCCCCGGGGAGGTTTCACATTGTCTGAAGAGGGGCTTCATGCTCCCTTTGGCATAGTAGGAGAGTGAGTAAAAAGCCATAAAAATTATAATAAGCAGAAGGCCACTCAGTTCCCGAGAAGCTGAAAAGATTCTTTAAGCAGCAGCATCCTCCCCCAGGAAGCAGGTGTATTGCTCTGTAATTGGTGCTGAGAGTAAGGGGGCCGTGAACTGTGGTGATGCTGGGGAGTGGGGGAAGGAGACGTTTTCTTTTTTGTTTAGGGTATTTTTAACCCTAAATTACATTATTATATGTGTAATGAAAGTGAATATCTGTTGGCCCCTTAAATTACCTGCTTAGATCACTTCACCACGTTTGAGCCTTTCATCTCGCTTTCCAGTAAAGAATCACTCTGGCGTAATGAAGACCAGATCATATGGCATAAAGGAATGCAGTGGAAAATGAGTCTTTCTGATATCTGAGACTTTCTTCTTCTCTACAGACTTGCTATAGCAAGAGTGCAAGTGATGTGTTCAAGCGAAACATCTGGAAGTAGTACTCCGGTCCTTACTGTGCTTTCTGCTATGCAAGGGATACAAGCTGAATCACTATGCAAATACTGGGTGGGCTGCATATGAATGAGCTAAAATGCAGGGACATAACTTTGGGTTTCTTCAGCACTCAGCCATGATCGTGTTCCATTGTGGGAAATACTCCAGGTTTAACGCGTTAGCTGGTAAAAGTACAACCTAGGTGGGGGCATTTTGTTCACCTCGACCACCAATTGCATGTTAAGATACAACTGTCCTGTTCACAGTGGGTTTCAAAATATGTTCGTTAAAACATTTCAGCAAATGTGTTTTTAAAATACCTTTTATCCTAAGCTAGATAAGCCTGATGGGGCATGAGCTACACTTCTTAACTGAGTGCAGGTCTGAGCCTGGGTGGATGTCATTTACATGGTGCGGGGGTTGTATGCCTGTCTGTATTTACTTCATATTAAACTCAGCAATCTAAAGTATTTTGAATGCTCAGTTATTCATATAGTTCTCAAACCTGCTTCTCTTTTTCTTTTTAGTGCACAAATGTCTTCAGGACATTCTGTGGCTGTGATGGGCATTGACTTTACTCTAAGGTACTTCTATAAGGTTCTAATGGACTTGCTACCAGTTTGCAACCAAGATGGAGGCAACAAAATAAGGTACACCTTTGGGTTACTGAGTTAAATTAGTCTTCCCTTTCATGTGGTATATCTTCAAACATTCTGTTCCTTGCTCTGGCTCACCTTCTGTATTGCAATCTGCAGTCATTATCTTCATCAGGACAATCTGGACTCTTGATATCAGAGATTGAACATATATGAACAATCAATAAAGTATAAAAAGGGGAAATAATTCATTCTTCTTTGTATTATTCAGGCTTAATACAAATGCTCATAAATCCATCATAAGATGAACACAGCTTCCATTCATTCCGTTACTCGTTCTTATCCTGGAGTATTTTTAGATACTTAACTGGTGACACTTAAGTACTTTGCTGTAACTCTCCATCACAGGACACAGAATTGGGTGCTCTCAGCCCTGGAAAGTGCTGTGGTGTTGAAACTGTTTTGGTTTTTTTAAGAGCATATCTTCCAAGTGTTTGTCAGGCATTTGATTTTAAATTGGTGTCCTCAAAGCCAGACCAAAAAAAAAAACCCCAACCCAAAACAGTCAGACTGAACAGTCTGAATAAAAATAATTTCCCATCTCCAATCAATCAGGATTCATCCCATGGTATATTTGATCATAAGTCTACTAGTTCGCCAGTTGTCTATAACATCTTCCAGGAAAAACAGCAGACAAGAGCTGAATTTCTCACATAAAAACAAAAGTTGGATCGGAAAAAAATTCATGTTAACTTTTCACGCCTCCTTCTTATATTGTGAAGAGTACAAGCCTATCTATTTTTTTTTGTGCAGGTTACCTTTAAAATTATGTGTGTGGGGTTTTTTTACGTTTAGGTGATACAGTCAGGACTTTACACTGTACACGCAGTTGTGGGAATTGTACACTTGTAAAGCAGCTCCTGCAGTTTCTCATAGTCCCAGGCAGGAGGCGGGAATGCATGCACAGCTGCAGGACCCAACCAAAGCTACCGTTAAGCTGGGGGACTTTAGCTTTACTCCTGCTGAGTTCTTCAGGAGCATTAAGCGGCCTACATTAACCTCTTCCAGTTTCCTTTCTGTGACCACACGTTCTCATGATCTTTGCACAGACTAAGCCCTCTCCCTAGGATGCCTGCTCCTTTGCCTTCCCCTGTAGCACTGCTTTCTGTGTCTATGGTAACAGAAGGAGGAAGGGAGGCAGGCGTGCTGTGCAGAGGGACTGCCAGAGATGGAAAGGCCTTGCAAGGAGAAGGAGGCTTAGCTGCTGCAGAGCCAAAGAGGGAAGGAAACTGTGAGAAAAGGGTTAGACAACGCAACAGTGACTGGGGAAAAAGAGGGTGACAGGAAAGGGACATAGGAGAGAAGGAAAATAAGATATTTGTCTTTCTGTAAGCGCTTTTATAAGAGGATCTCAAAGCACTTTATGAATGTTTTAGAATGACGCTTCCCAACACCCCATTTTACAGATGGAGGGGCAAAGGCACAGATTGCATGCTTTCCCCAAAGTCACTCTGGAAGAGATGGGAATAGGAAGGGAAGTGGTGTGTGAATTTGGAGTTTAATGGACATTCACGTTTTCATAAGAATATTAAGTGGAGGTGACTCTCCCCATTAAAATGAAACTAAAAGCTTGACAGTACTTTAAAGGGCAATGTCTGGTGGAAAATTGTAGGAGAGTCCTTACATTTGTTACTGGTAGCATTTCAGGTTAAGCTGTTAAAACTTCTAAAATCTGTTTTTTCACTATTTATGCTATTGGTTTACTTTGTGCATTCCTCTCAAATTAGACAATGGAAATAAAACAAGTGGTCTTATTTCTGTGTCCAGTCAATTCCACCTTGAGATTCTCAAGTATTAGTATATTGTTGCAATACTGGTTGGTTTGTAAACTTCAGGGAAATATTGATATGTTCTTTTAAAAACTATTTCCATTGAATTTTTAACTGACTTTTTTTTTTATTGCCCAGGGTTTTTTGTTAACGTTTCTTTTTACAGCCATATTTAACCTACCCATTTCTTTAAAACATAAAGACACTTCATGAATAATGCATTTCCTTTATCTTGGGCAGGTGCTTTATTATGGAAGATAGAGGATATCTTGTGGCACACCCAACTCTCATTGATCCTAAAGGTCATGCTCCGGTAGAACAGCAGCATATTACACACAAGGTATGGCTAAATCCTCTTTTTCTTCCTTCTTTTTTTCCCCTTTTTTTGAAAGATTACGGAATGTACTGAAGTCACTTTTTATGCCTTTTTTTTTTTTTAAGGTAAAATTCTCTTCTTGTCTTCTCAGGAACCCTTGGTAGCGAATGACATTCTAAACCACCCAAACTTTGTGAAGAAAAACCTCTGCAACAGTTTCAGTGACAGAACAGTTCAGAGGTTTTATAAATTTAACACTAGCCTAGTGGTAAGTGTTGTTTGTTTTCTTGTTTTACTTTCTGAATGTATTTTGGTTGGGTTGGATTTACTTTGACTGATGCACAGGTCAATCAATGTTGATCACCAGGAACAGCAAAAAGAGACCCAAAACTAACTCTTTGTGAAGGGCAGCACATGGTGGCACTGTAGAAACATAAAATCAGTGGGCTAGATTATACAAACTGTGGTCACATGAGTGGTGCCAGGGATTATGAATGTGAGTATTTGCCAAACGTTACATAATCTAGCCCAGAAGTGAGAGCTGAGACGTTCTCTTCCCTATCTTTTTTATTAAGGGTTTTTTTAAAATGTTGGTTTGGATTCTTCTGCAGTGGATCCAAGCTCCTTATGTCCAGTCACCAACCTCTCTGTTGTCACACCCTAGTGTGCACAGATGGGGTCTTCCTCTTTACTCCTACCCTTCTCATTTGGAGCCTTTTACACTATTAGCTAGATAGAAGCTATTAGGTAACAAAGTAGAAAATATATCAACATGCACTTAGTATAATTTGTCAAATTGAAGTCTTCTAAAAATCTCAAGTAAAGACTGGTGACGCTGTCTCATATAGAGCTTCTCCCTGTTCTTTATCTTGCAAACAGACTGTAATCTAATATTCTTGTTTGCAGTATTGTTGTTGCTGTGTTGGTTCCAGGATATTAGAGAGACAAGGTGGTGGGTGAGGTAATCTCTTTTATTGGACAGACTTCTGTGGGTGAAAGAGACACACTGGGTTCTGTGGGGCTCGAAAGTGTTTCTCTTTCACCCACAGAAGTTGGTGCAATAAAAGAGATTACCTCACCCACCTTGTCTATATAACATTCACGACAGCCATATGTTGTTGTGCAGAGTGTACTGAGTACTGTGTCACAAATCCATCCTTACAAGATCACTGTGGAATAATGTCAAAAACTCAAGGCTCTGTGAGAGAAAGCTGTTGTTTAAATGCAGTTTTCTAGGATTATTAGTAAAAGTGTCAAGAAAATTTCTGAAAGCTCCGGCAAGTTAAATGGATCTATGTTAGAACAGGATAGATTTTAACATGTTTCCTACAGTCAAAATGCAAAATGGGTTGGAGATGGAGGGAGGGAGGGCAGGCAGGAGTTTTGTTGTAAAGGAAAATGCCAAGGACAGATTTAGATTGCATTGTGTGAGTCAGAAACAGGAATGCTTTGGCTTTTCAGATAGTTCACAGCTGAAGTATATTTTTATAGTACGTGTGCCAGCAAGTTATCAGCAACTTGTGATGGTGCCTGCCAGCTAGAACTGAATCTCTGTGTGAGGGTAACAGGTAATTGGCATCAGGGGCATTGCAGGAATTTAAATTTCACTGCTTTTGTGGGGGGCACATTCTGTGCCTCCACCGCGGCCCGGGGGGCCAGAGGAGCTGGCTGCTCCCACCACTATTGGGGAGGGGGAGCCATGTCCCTGCTTGGGGCCCCCCTCCCACCCCACCCCGTGCACATCCTTGATTGGTATGATGGGGAAGGAAAGGGAGGAGAGATTTATTTGAATGAGGTATTGTCTGCTGTCAGGCAGGATACTAAACTAGAAACCATTATGGCACATCATAATGTTATAAGATAAACAAATGTTGTTAATCTTTCAGAAAGTGCTTAAGTCATCCAGTACTGGCTCAGTTTTGCTCATCTCCCGAACAGGCTGATGAGTTAATTTGTATGCCTGTTATCTGAAGAAAAGGCATGCTACGTTCATGTTTCCTCATAGATTTTGCTTCAGCTTATGGTTCTTATAAATAAGGCTTGGGGGCGGGAGAAAGGTTTTAACTCACTAGGTAGTATGTTTCCTGCTACATCTCCGACGTGCCTTGCTTTTCCCTAGGGTGATCTGACAAACCTTGTGCATGGCAGCCACTGTTCTAAATACAGACTGACAAGAATACCTGGAACCAATGCCTTTGTTGGAATAGTCAATGAAACCTGTGACTCTCTTGCTTTCTGTGCCTGCAGTATGGTAGACAGGCTCTGTCTGAACTGTCACAGGTAAGAGAGTGGTTTGAAGTGAATTGGCAAGTGCAGGTATTGGTTTTTGTTACTTCAAATGAAGACTGAGAGCACTGGTCGTTTTATAGGCTAAGCTAACGTGTGCGGTGCAACTCCTGTGTCAGAACAAAACAAATATTGTACCTGCATAAATAAAATGCACTTTATTTGTAATGAGTAGGGTTATTATCCTTTTTTATAAGGGTTTGCAGATTTATCAGGTTCTCTTTCATGGTGCACAGTAGTTTTAAAAAAAAAAATGGTCATATAAGCTTTGTGGGAGTTTAAGGCATTTTCCCCTCTGTTCCTTGGCTTTTGCCAGTGCTCCCTTTTGTTTAACGTTCAGGCATGTGAATCACTTAGCTTGCGAATGGGAGTGCTCATCTGGGGCAAAGTTATTCCCAGGTCTGAGTGTCTGCAGAGACCAGACCTTCTTTACAGCCCATTAACACTTGCCTTTGGAATATGATGGAATATGTGGAATATGATGGGTTGTCACATAGGTGCCAAGCTTATTGCCTTCACACCCTGTCCCTGCAAATACAATAAAAACGTGATACAGCTGCACAGGAGGGAAGGAGCTTTGGGTGGGACCACCCTGAAGAGGTATGGGGTGAAGGAGGAAGAAGAGATTTCTCTGCTGCTTCACATTCAGGGGCTTGGGAAATGTGGCAAGGAGAGGGCTAGTAGCTCCACAGGCCCATTGGAGGTATGCCTCTTATCTGCAACTCAGAATAGGAGCCAGAGGAATTGTTCCACCTGGGGGTGGGAGGGTTCCTTTCTCCCAGCTGAGTTCCTAATGCTCAGCCTGACTGAGTTCCTAATGACTCAGCTGTAGCAACCTGCATGGAACTTGGAGGGAAGAGCCCAGGTTGCTGGAGGGTAGGTTGTGGAGAAGGCACTAGTGCACACAAGGCCAGTATGTTAGCTGAAGTTTCAATGTCTTGGTAAATAAACAGTTCTCTTAATAAAGAGCCAGTTTAGTCTTACAAATCGGGTGTCTTTTCAGTACATGGTATGTGAAACACTGGCTCTATGCTGGGATTAGGATTTGGACTTCAGTTTATATTGATGCAACTGGCCATTTTTTCTTTTTTCTAAAGAATGGAACAAAATGAATGTGAATGCCCTTGTGAATGCCCTCTAGAGGTCAATGAATGTACTGGCAACCTCACCAATGCAGAAAGCAGGTGAGAACAAGTATCTCTAAAACTCGAGTAACATTGTTATTGTGAGTATTACATGTTATAACCCTTGAATATGGTCTACTTTCTCATGCTACCATATATACAATGCCCGGTAGAATGGAGTGATTAAACAGTTGGATTATACTTAGCAAAGTTTAATTTTCTTGATTGGCTATCCTGGAATTCTTTTTTGTGACATGATCTCAATTGTTTTCCCCAATGTAGGAATCCTAGTTGTGAAGTCCACCAGGAACCGATGACATTCACAGCAATTGATCCTAGCCTACAGGATGCTCTTCCGCAATGTATTAACACGCGGTGTAATCAGAGGCTGGAGAGTGGGTAAAGTACAGTGTTTTCCCTCTCTGAAAATACGTGCAGGGCTTGAAATTATTAGGAGCTGTTATTTATTCTAATACAGACATATCTTCCCTTGACATTAAATAAATGAAGTGCTATAAAATTGTAGCCTCATACCATGATGCTGCCATGCAGTAAACTTGAGACCTCAGGATTCCCATTTGAGTCACCTAATGCCATTAATAGCAGACAGAGAACCATATTTTCCCTCAGTCACACCCTTTCTTGACTACATTGAAGTCAATGGAATGCACCAGTGTAAGTGAGAGGAGAAATGAGCCGTAGAAAGGACAGTGAATTCCACCTCTCATCTAGAGAGGAAAGTGCCACAATATTTGCCTACACTTTTTGAAAAGCAGATGACCTTTAAGGTAAAGAGTGGTCATAGAAAGATTGGGAGTAGGCACTGCGTAACCAAGGATTTCTGTCAGCAAAAAATGAACTGTATGTCACCTAAACTGTGATATGAGTATAGTAGGCTTTGTGGCTCAGGTCATGACTAGCAAAGATCAGGGCCAGATTCTCTGAGGCAGTCAGTTTTGTGGAGTGTGGCAGAGCTGGTGGAATGGTAGGGAGCCAGTTATAGCTCACTGATTCTTTGCCCCGACACTGGTTAGAGCATTTGAAGAGGGAGAGACATGATCCAGACGGGGATTCCTTCATGCTGAGAGAGTCTCCAGCCAAGGAGTTATGGGCGGTCTGCTCTCCCTTAGTATTGCCTGAGTGGTGCAGAAAGAGGAGAGCAGGCCAGTGCATTTGGCCCTTTATGACAAAGCTGCTCTTTCCTCATCTGATTCACCTTGTGTAACTTAAACCCTTATAAAAAGAAAAGGAGGACTTGTGGCACCTTAGAGACTAGCAAATTTATTTGAGCATGAGCTTTCGTGAGCTACAGCTCACTTCATCGGATGCATTCAGTGGAAAATACAGTGGGGAGATTTATATACACAGAGAACATGAAACAATGGGTGTTACCATTGAAGTGTTCACATCAGCCACACTATCAGAGGCTCGTTCACCTGCACATCTACCAATATGATATATGCCATCATGTGCCAGCAATGCCCCTCTGCCATGTACATTGGTCAAACCGAATAGTCTCTACGTAAAAGAATAAATGGACACAAATCAGACGTCAAGAATTATAACATTCAAAAACCAGTCAGAGAACACTTCAATCTCTTTGGTCGCTCGATTACAGACCTAAAAGTGGCAGTTCTTCAACAAAAAAACTTCGAAAACAGACTCCAACAAGACCCCACTCCCGCTGTTCCTCAGATGTTCTTGTCAACTGCTGGAAATGGCCCACCTTGATTATCACTACAAAAGGTTTCACCACCACCACCCACCCCACCCCCCGCTCTCCTGCTGGTAATAGCTCACCTTACCTGATCACTCTCCTTACAGGATGCATCCGATGAAGTGAGCTTTGGCTCACGAAAGCTTATGCTCAGATAAATTGGTTAGTCTCTAAGGTGCCACAAGTCCTCCTTTTCTTTCTCCTTACAGTGTGTATGGTAACACCCATTGTTTCATGTTCTCTGGGTATATAAAATCTCTGCACTGTATTTTCCACTGAATGCATCTGATGAAGTGAGCTGAAGCTCACGAAAGCTTATGCTCAAATAAATTTGTTAGTCTCTAAGGTGTCACAAGTCCTCCTTTTCTTTTTGCGGATACAGACTAACATGGCTGCTACTCTGAAACCTGTCATTAAACCCTTATGACATTTCTGTAGCCAAGCATCAGAGCTGTGAGGCTTTATGGACAATTTTGGTTCCAAGTTGTCTAGTGACTATAAATATACTGAGATACACCCAACCAAAAATGATTTTCTCTAAGGTAAAGCCAGCCTTTTTTCTTCATTTCCAGGGATTGCTTTGGCGTGTTGGACTGTGAGTGGTGTATGGTGGACAGCGATGGAAAGACCCATCTGGATAAATCCTACTGCGCGCCTCAGAAGGAATGCTTTGGTGGCATTGTGGGAGCTAAAAGCCCTTACGTGGATGACATGGGTGCGATAGGTAATTCTGAAATCCTTTTATTGAGGATACATATTTAACTGTTAAACTGCCAGTATTTTGTTATATACACCATCAATGTAGGTGCACAAAAGTCATGTACTGAAGCCTTGAGTTTATTTTAATGTTATAGAAATGCTGATTTAAACCTTTTTGCAAGATATTTATGCTCTGGTTTTTTTATTGGTTTTCGGGTTTTTTAAGGAGATGAGGTGGTCACTTTGAACATGATAAAAAGTGCTCCCGTTGGTCCTGTAGCTGGAGGTATTATGGGATGCATCATGGTGCTCGTTCTGGCAGTATACGCGTATCGTCACCAGATCCACCGGAGGAGTCACCAGCACATGTCACCTCTTGCTGCACAGGGTGAGCTGATAACTCATGAGGGAGATATTAGCAGTGAGGATAAAAATTTAGCTGTTTTGTACATTCTTCTGCCTAGTTTCAAAGATCATTTTTTGGTTTATCCCTTGGGAATCCTTTATTCTTGCTTCTCTTCTGATCCCCATTTTATCTCCCACTCCCCTCCTTATGTAAATGATGTATTTACTGTCCAACCTACTTGTGTGCTACTGTCCGCTGTTGGGTACACAGCTAGACTTGCTGCCTCCTTGGGAAGACCTGGACAGAAAATGCTAGGGCAAGTCTCAGGATGCTGTGAATATGACTTTCCTCGAGCTAAAGCAGTAAACCCAGCTTAATACCGGTCCTGTCACTTCTGAATAGTAGGTTGTTTTCTAGCAAGTAATAGGCGCTGTTGCCAGCGGTTTATTACAATTATAATGTTCAAAATGCCTCCGTCGGGGCTGCTTTTTGGTTGTATCTTTTTCTCCCTGGCTCCTCACTTGCACTCTGAGAGAAATTCATCATTGTGGCATCTTTTACTTACAAAAGGAAGGGAAGAAGAGCAAAATTATGAATATTATTATTATTTGTAATACACGAATACTAAAAAAAGCTCCAGCTGAAACTGGGGCTCTGTTGTACTAGACACTGTATCAAGGCATTCAGGTTTGCAATCTAAGTAGTCAACCACACAAAGTGTGGTAGGGGAGATAGAGGCATGAGGAGGGGAAGTGATTTGCCCAAGTCTCAGAGCTGAGAATAAAACCCAGGTCTCCTGACTCCCTGTCCAGTACCTTATCCACTGGACCATACTGACTCAGTCTGAGCCTGTTCTCTAAACTTTCTGCATCGCTCAAGTCTTACACATACAGTTCCTTTCAAGGATACCGGCATATCCTCTTCCTGGTACGTCTAGTCCCCAACTGGCCCCAAAGCATAGTACTCCAGCACAATAACGCAGAGTGCTTCCACCACTCCACCAGGCTGAGAGTCGTTAATGAGTTGATCCAAAATTTTTCTCTTAACAGTTACATTTTTCTGTTTGTAATGGTGTGTAGAAATGTCAGTGCGTATGTCCAACCTGGAGAATGATAGGGATGAGAGAGATGATGACAGCCATGAAGACAGAGGAATCAGTAAGTGCTGAGCTGTGTCACTGTAAAATATGCCAGTATTAGGCTTAAGATTTGGTGAGCTTCTTGCTTTGGCTTGCTTTAATATTAAAAATATGTGGAGGGTTTTTCTTTTCTCTTAACACCTTGATATAACAGTGTGACCTTTGCTCTACAAAATAACAGGGCCAAAGGATTAACTGTCTTAGTTTGTAACCCTTCGTGTCCTTCAGTCTCACCCCAAAAAATTATTCTTAGTTTTGGGCCATATAGTGCCCACTAACGTGCAGTGGGAGCTTGCCTATTCTGCCACATATTACAGCGTGGCAAGCTCTCAGAGAATCAGAGAAGATTAGGGCTGGAAGATTGCTCAAAGCAGGACTAACCCCAATGAGATCATCCCAGACAGGGCTTTGTCAAGCTGGGCCTTAAAAACCCCTAAGAATGGAGATTCCACCACCTCCCTAGGTAACCCATTCCAGTGCTTCACCACCCTCCTAGTGAAATAGTGTTTCCTAATATCCAATCTAAACCTCCCCCACTGCAACTTGAGACCATTACTCCTTGTTCTGTCCTCTGCCACCACTGAGAACAGCCGAGCTCCGTCCTCCTTGGAACCCCCCTTCAGGCAGTTGAAGGCTGCTGTCAAATCCCCCCTCACTGTTCTCTTCTGCAGACTAAACAATCCCAGTTCCCTCAGCCACTCCTCACAGGTCATGTGCTCCAGCCCCCGAATCATTTTCGTTGCCCTCCGCTGGACTCTCTTCATTTTGTCCACATCCTTTCTGTAGTGGGGCGCCCCCTGTGTGGCCCAACCAGCTCTGGGAATGGCTCTTAGAGAGCGGAGGGACTGCAGTTCTGACTGCATGGGGGTGTAAGCTCCTGCCCGTGAGCAGCCTTGGAAGGGGCAGGCACAATCTGGCCTTTTAATTCCTAGCGTCAGTTCAACAAGAGAGTTAAATGAAAAATCAGTAAATCCTGCTTGCACTTAATTCTTTGCCATTCAGTTATGACTGTAATATTGTGTATAATAATTCTATTGTATAGTGATGGGCCCAAGGCCTCTGGATTTTGGGAGAGGTCAGAATTTCCCATGTGGCCCTCTCTTTAAAATGGGCTGAATCAAAATCCCAGATCTGAACAACGTCAAAGGTTCAAAAACCAGAGCTGGATCTGAGTTCTGCAGCTTGTATCCATTGATACTAATATAGCTCATGTCAGTAAGTCTTGCTTTTCAGTTTAAATGTTGAGCAGGCTTTAGATGCCTCCGAGGTCTCTGTGTTCTGGCATTGCTACAGGGAACCTTCATAACTTTCATTAATCAAAGCAGACAGTGGGGTAAATCAGAGTTATATTCATCCTGCTCTCAGCACTGGACGAGGACATGCACTTCTCAGCAAACCTTTGTCCCATCATTTCTGTGATGTGGAAGCTCGTAATCCCTATAAGAATTTCATAGCAGCCTCTGAAAGAAGTAGTTTATAAAACATGTCTGATTCCTTGTTATTGAATTGCTCCATTAATATAACTTAGTAAAAACACTCTGTTTTAAAACAAACCCTGCTCTCTTTTCTTTTCTAGTCAGCAACACACGGTTTATAGCAGCTGTAATTGAGCGGCACGCACATAGTCCAGAACGTAGACGTCGGTACTGGGGGCGATCAGGAACAGAGAGCGATCACGGTAAGACCTTTAAACTCCTAATGACTCTGCATTCTCAGCTTGTTTGGCAACATAGGAGATAATGCCAGACCCAAAAAAAAAAAATCTTTGCTCCTTATTGCTTCATAGTTAAACAATTTTGACACCTCTGAATGCATGACACCGTCCAGCAATGAAGCTATTTTTGTGAGAGCAGTGTTATAACACGAGCTCTTTAGCTTAATGCCCCATCCTCTGCCTGGATTGCACCACCTCTAGAATGGCCCCCACTGGTACCGCCGTCCCGAGCTCCTCACAAGACCCAGGACCCTCCCAACACCGGTGAAGTCCAACCACTGCCGGATACCATCTTCGGCTCCGGCAGCCCAAACAGATAGAATCTGTCTTACTCATGGGAGATCCGGATCCATGGCTGCGCTACAAGACATTTTTACTTTTCCCGGATCCAGAATCCCCCACTCCATCGGGACCTTCCGTCCCCAGAGAACTCATCTCCCCTGAAAGATCTGCCTGCAGTGCTGAGCCTATCATCCCCACCACGTATTACATACGTGTCTCTGGCAGCACCAATGTTGCCATCATTGGAACCCAGGCAACCTTTTCTTCCTTGGGGGATTCAGACCCACCGGAAGAACTGCCTCTCCCATACTGCTCTTACTCATTTCCCAAAAGACTTGCACGACCCTGGGAACAGCCACCGCCACATCTGCCTCTGAGTCATTGGCATGGGACCTCCACGAGCACACATCGATCCCTCCAACTGGCCATATTATCAAGCACTATTGGCTAAATTTATTATAATTTATTATAATATAATAATAATCATCTGGACCCATGGAAAAGAGCCCTTGAGGAATTCCACCATGATTTCAACAATTTCCATCCTACCATCAACCTCAGCCTGGTCCAGTCCACACAAGAGATCCACTTCCTGGACACTACAGTGCTAATAATCGATGGTCACATAAACACCACCCTATACCGGAAACCTACTGACCGCTATACTTACCTACATGCCTCCAGCTTCCATCGAGACACACCACATGATCCATTGTCTACAGCCCAAGCTCTAAGATACAACCACATTTGCTCCAATCCCTCAGACAGAGACAAGCACCAACAGGATCTCTATCAAGCATTCTGAAAACTACAATACCCACCTGCTGAAGTGAAAAAACAGATTGACAGAGCCAGAAGAGTACCCAGAAGTAACCTACTACAGGACAGGCCCAACAAAGAAAATAACAGAACGCCAATAGCTGTCACCTTCAGCCCCCAACTAAAACCTCTCCAGCGCATCATCAAAGATCTACAGCCTATCCTGAAAAATGATCCCTCACTCTCACAGATCCTGGGAGACAGACCAGTCCTCGGTTACAGACAGCCCCCCAACCTGAAGCAAATACTCTCCAGCAACCACACGCCACGCAACAAAAACACTAACCCAGGAACCTATCCTTGCAACAAAGCCCAATGCCAACTCTGTCCACATATTTATTCAGGTGACACCATCATAGGACCTAATCACATTAGCCACGCCATCAGGGATTCATTCACCTGCACATCTACCAAAGTGGTATATGCCATCATGTGCCAGCAATGCCCCTCTGCCATGTACATTGGCCAAACCAGACAGTCTCTACGGAAAAGAATAAATGGACACAAATCTGACATCAGGTATCATAACATTCAAAAGCCAGTCGGAGAACACTTCAACCTCTTTGGCCACTCAGTAAAAGACTTAAGGTGGCAATTTTGCAACAGAAAAGCTTCAAAAACAGACTCCAGCGAGAAACTGCTGAGCTTGAATTAATATGCAAACTAGATACCATTAACTTGGGTTTAATAGAGACAGGAAGTGGCTGGGTCATTACACATATTGAATCTATTTCCCCATGTTAAGTATCCTCACAAGTATCCTGACAAGTATTCTTGTCAACTGTCTAAATGGGCCATCTTGATTATCACTACAAAAGTTTTTTTCTCCAGCTGATAATAGCTCATCTTAATTAATTAGCCTCTTACAGTTTGTATGGCAACTTCCGCCTTCTCTGTATGTGTGTATATATCTTCTTACTATATGTTCCATTCTATGCATCCAGTGAAGTGGTCTGTAGCCCACGAAAGTTTATGCTCTAATAAATTTGTTAGTCTCTAAGGTGCCACAAGTACTCCTGTTCTTTTTATTGGCTAAATACGATTTCCTCAGTTAAGCTGTTTGAGGAGTTCACCAGCAGTCAGTACCCATTTCCAAGCTCTCATTGAGGAAGGTAAATTAATAGCCACAACTGCATTCTTGGAGGGGAAGCAGGAGGCTCAGGAGGAGGATACTAGTCCATTCTTCAGGATTCCCCAAAGAGATCCAGAACACCCTGTACCCATCCCTTCAGGGACCACTCTCATGAGAGTATTCTCACCCAAGATGTGAGCTCTTTACTGCAATGAGGGGCAATAGCACAAGTTACTCCACCACAATATCATGGAGATCCAAGACTCTCAACACAAGCTTTTGAACATCCTTCATACTTCAGCACCCACAAGACTGGCTAGAATGATGTGGCACACACCCACCACTTGTGCTCCTACACTCAAGGGTGTGGAGAGACACTATTGTGTACCAGCTAAAGGCTCAGAATTTCTATTTTCCCACCCACCTCCCAATTCTGTGGTGGTTCAGGCTGCTTCCAAAAGATCCAAGCAGCAAAATCCTAGATCTATGCCACTAGTTAAAAAGGAAAATACTTAGACCCATAGGCGCCAACTACATGGGGGCTCAGGGGCTCAAGTACCCATGGAAAAAAATAGGGGGTGCTCAGCACCCACCAGCCATACTGGTTCTGGCCCCCAGGGCTGACTGCCAATCAGCTGTTCAGCAGGTGGGATGCGCTGGGGAAGGGGGGACAGAGAGGAGGGAGTAACAAGCAAGGAGAGCAGGGCCTCGGGGGAGGGGGCAGAGCGAGGTTGGGAAGAGGTGGAGCGAGAGCGGGGCCTCAGGGAAGGGGACAGAGTGGGAACAAGAAGAGGTGGAATGAGGGCAGGGCCTTGGGGGAAGAGCTGGAGAGATGGTGAGGCCTCAGGGGAGGGGTGGAGCTCCCACCAGGAAAAATACAAGTCAGTGCCTGTGCTTAGACTTACTGGGGAGGGGTTTTCTCATCGTCCAGTTTACAATTCAAGATAGCCAATTATCAAGCGCTATTGGCTAAATATGATTTCCTCATTTATGCTGTTTGAGGAATTCACCAGCAGTCTCCCACAGTAGGACTCTACCCCTTTCCAAGCTCTCACTGAGGAAGATAAATTAATAGCCAGAACTGCATTTGCTGTGGCTGATACTTCCTCTAGGGTCTTGGCTACGGTCATCATTATGCAAAGAGAGCCCTGACTCCATTCTTCAGGATTCCCCAGGGAGGTCCAGAACACCACTGAGAACCTCCCCTATGTTGAATCCCACCTCTTGAAGATGGACAATTCCCTACACACCCTCAAGGATTCTAGGGCCACCCTTCAATCACTGGGCATTTATACACCGGCCCCCAAAAGGAAGTTTCATCACCAGTCAACCACACCGCAGTATAGGTACCAACACTTTCACCACTGAAGGCCATCCAAACAATCAGGTAAAAAACAAAAGGTTCAAAGGTCCCTCTTTCCCATGCCTCCTGCTACTGCCTCGACATTTCAATCTCAGCCCCCAGCCAGGAGATATTTTTGATGCGAGCTCGACATCCGTGAACCAATAAGCTTAACACCTCATAACTGCCCTACTCCATTTGGGGGTCGTCTAGCACTCTTTTTTGACACCTGGAGTATGATAGACAAGTGGGTGCTGAACATCATCCACTATGGCAATACAATCAAGTTTGTGATGCAACCTCCTCCAAAACCCCCATACCCATCCCTTTGGGGACCACTCTCATGACAGTATTCTCACCCAAGAGATGAGCTCTTTACTGTAGTGAGGGGCAACAGAATGTGTTCCTCCACCACAATATCATGGAATGGGATTTTACTCTACCTGCTTCTTCATACCCAACCACAAGGGCGGATGGAGACCAATCCTCAATCTCTGTCATCTCAGTTGCTTCATCCACAAACTCAGATTTCGCATGGTCATGTTGGCAGCGATAATTTCATCATTAGATAAAGGCACATGGTTCATGACTCTCGATGTGAAAGACTCGTACTTTGACATAGACATTCGTCCCTCCCACAGACACTTTCTCAGATTTATGGTGGGATCCGACCATTTGCAATACAGAGTGCTACCATTCAGTATTCACAGGTATTTTCAGTGGTGGCTGCTCATATCAGACATAATGGCCTACGTTTTTTCCTGTACCTCGACAACTGGCTGCTCACCGCCATATCCCGCCAAGAGGCCTACGCATCTATTTCTGTGATCCTCCTCACCTCTCTGGAAGTCAGTGTAAACATCGAAAAGTCTGTGTTCACCCCCACACAGTCTGTGGACTTCATTGAGGCAACTTTGAACTCTATCACTCTGAGGCTTACCTGCCCACAGACAGGTTCCAGATTATGAACGAGATCATTAGCTCACGTTATGAGCAATCCTCAAGTGACGACCAAGGCATGCCTGTCCATACTTGGCCACATGGCCTCATGCCCATAGATCACTCCATTCATGAGACTCAACCTTCAAGCAAGTTATCTTCAAGCAAGGCTACAGTCAGTGTGCTCACCAAGTCATCTATGAACCTTCCCTTCACAGTTCCCACCAAGGTACTGTCCTTCCCTCCAGTGGTGGACAAACCCTTATCATGTATGTGTGGGTGTCCCCCCTCTTCTCCAGACCAAAGCTGCCATTACCATTGCATCCCGACTAGGCCGGAAAGCTTATGTGAACAACCACACCACCACACAAGGGACATGAACACCTCAAGAGTCCAGGGTGTGCACACTGATGTCCTGAAACTTTGGGCAGTAAGGAAAACATGTGAGTTCTTTCTCCCATTTATCCACTCTTACTACATCCTGATAATGTCGGACAACACTGCAACTGTATTCCATATCAACAAGCAAGGGGGAGCGAAATCGCCTCAGTTGGAAGCACAAAGCGAGCCAGGACATTTGCACGGACCAACAGCACTGCTGTCAAAACTCTCCGACCCTGGGCGTGTGGTGCGGATATGTAACCTCACAGTGGAATACAGGTAGGGACCACACATCTCAAGAATCTCCAGTTACAGGTAAGTAACCTCCTCTTTTAGATATCCATAGCTTCATCACAGATAGGAGAGATGAGACTTCCCCATCATCATATCCTTTCCTGGTTTCTCTCAGTCATAGGGACACTATGACTCAGATTGTGAAAAGTAACTAGTGATTTCAGGTGCCCAAGGTGAGACATCTTTAGAGAACCCTGATTTTCAAAGGTGAATTTGAGAAGGCAAAAATTGAGGCAGCCAAAATCACTAGCCACTTTTCACTACTCTTGGCCAGTATCTTCTCAGAGAGGGAATTCAACAATCATAAAAACTACCGATCGTACAGATAACAAAAATAGTGTGCTCTTTGGAATGGGAGGGGTTGCCTGGGAGTAGAATACAGTTGCTTATTGGGCCAGGGAACGAGGCACTCTCCAGCAGGGTTATGCACCTTCATATATGTTGTGCACCTTCATATATGTGAAAGATTTGCAATTTAACACTTGAGTCACCTCAGGTGCCTCATACAATTCAGTATCCCTTCTCTCAAAGAAATGAGAGAGTTTTTTTATGTAGAAGAAATGCAAGACCAGAAAACAGCTGGACAGAGGTTGCTAGACCACACAGCAAATACCTGGTGAAATCAATAGAATTAAACTGTATATTTTAACAGTCCTGTAACCAGTCTTGCAACTAATTTACGTTAGTCTCAAGACCCTAAAACAGTTGAAAGGTAACAAAACATAAGCCCTTATTTAGCAGAGAACAAAATGTTCTATTTTTTGTGGGTTTTGTTTTCAGAGCTGTAATACTGTTCTCATAGTTACAGCACATAAAGTAAGTTCAGGAAATGCCATGACCAAACTGAAATTCACTTTTGGTATTCTAGATTAAACTAGCTACGTGATATGAAAGCCTTTTTAGGAGTTAGGTGATATAAGATGTATTTTGATTATCTTCCTTTCTTGGTAGACCAAATTAATATTCTTGTCAGATATCCAGCCTGATCAGTTGCAAAGGATGCGGTTTCTTGAACACAGGCGTACCAGGCTGCTTTGAGGGTTTTGCAGTAGATCTGCTGTGGCACTTGTCTGAGATCAGGCAAGATTTCAAGTAGCTGGTAGGCTGGGTACATTGTGATACTCAGAGTATTTCCCTGTCTCCCTGCTGTAGTCATTTAATTTCATGAGATTTTAGCCAGAAAAGGGTTTGCAGGATTTGGCTCGATTAATCCATTTGAAGTACTTTCTTATAGATTCACTAGATCTAACTCCTCAACACAGTGTGTTATATATATATATATATATTTTGTTACAAAACATGTCTACTCAGCTGTCTACAAGCAGATTGGTTTGGCTGTCACAAATCTGAGCAGAGCAGCTCATAGGTAGGTACTGATGGATGCTTGCAGTATATTCAGCAGAATATTAATATTCTGTCACTTCTGAAACTTTAAGAAAAGTTCTGTAATATTTTTTACAAAAATTTCAGAACTTTGAAAATAGAACACTTTCATCTGCAAGGACCTTTTTCATTTTAAATGTATATATATATCATTTTAAAAAATCATACAGCAATAATGTGAAGTATTTACAGTTAGAATAGTTGATGGCTTTTCTAAGGAAGTTTTAGTTTATTAGGAATGGGAATAATGTACAATTTAAAGAGTATAGCTCAAAATTTGACCTAGTTTTTGTTCCTTATCTATTTGCAAAGTCCAAATAATTTTCAAGGCTTTTGCCTCCAAAACCATACTTCTTCTTTATTGTGTATCTTTAAATAAATGCCAGTAGGTAGGTAGGTTTGTTTGTTTGGTAGGGAACCAGATATTTCAAAGTGAAGCTGCCAAGAGGCTATTTAAAAGCAGGGGAGAAGAGGGAGGAAGGAACTATTTTAAAACTGTACAAGATTGTCTACTGTGTGTCTTTATTTGAAAACTGTTTGTTGGGCCCTATTCTGTAAATTACTGAGTTCCTCCATTGATTTCAATGGGTTTTGGGGTATTCAGCACCTTGAAATGTTGGGCCTTTTGCCCTAGACTATCTGTTCTTTTGTGTTGTTTTGTGTTCTAGGCTATAGCACTATGAGTCCTCAGGAAGACAGTGAAAATCCTCCATGCAATAATGATCCACTATCAGCTGGTGTTGATGTTGGAAACCACGATGAAGATTTAGATCTTGATACCCCACCTCAAACAGCTGCACTCTTGAGTCACAAGTTTCACCACTACAGGTTGCACCATCCAACTCTTCATCACAGCCACCACTTACAGGCGGCAGTCACAGTGCACACTGTGGATGCGGAATGCTAATAGACTTTATTCTTTGGGAAAAGATGACAAAAGAAATGCAGTTCGTTAGCAACGATCCATACAGCAATGGGGAGCTTTGTGGTTGTGCTTTTACCAGGAGTGGTTTAACTACCTTCCTAAAGAAGCTGTTACACGCACACAACCTTTACATTTACAAAATGTAACGTTGGCTCTGGAATGGAGGGAAAATGAGCATGATGAATGGACCTGCCATAACATTTTAATAAAATGCAGCAGGAGGCCTGTTAATCCTCCAAACACAGGGATAAAAGTTTATACAGTAACTGAAACTTTAGGAACCCTGTTAAGCTGAGCCAAGAGAAGGGAGAGCTCAAAGAAGATGAAGATGTTTTACTTTTCTTAACTGGAAGAGTATAAATCTGTGCAGCCAGAGACAAAAAAGGTGCTGGATACAGAAATGGGTTTTTTGAGGTTTCCGTTTGTTTTTTAGAAAGTACATTGCTCTTACAATTGCTGTGTGGGACCTGGGACAGTGCATCTCAAGATTTTTAAGTAAAGGATTATTTTTCTACTATTTATTGAACTTGAAACATTCATGAACTTTGGGGGGAGGGGAAAACACATTAGTGACTATTGACAAGGACAGCATACATTCTGTGCGATGGTGAAGTCATTCTTCCAAGGAAGGTGTCTGTTTCTTATTAGCTGATATTCATCCACAGCCCCACTTTGCAAAAAGAGAAAATGAAGAATCACTCTCTGATTTGTTTACATGTTTTCTAGCCACAGTCGTTTTGTGTAAACTTTACCACCTGATTTGTAATAGGCTGGGTGTTTTTAAATTTGCAAAAGGGGAGAATCCTCTGCTTCCCTACCAAAGCACTAAGTATTCTCCCTGTCTTTACACCTCTGACCACCCTTAAAGACCCTCAGGATCTGGCACAGGATTCCTTTCACTGTAATAATACAGTATTTGAACTGCATTAACAATCAGAGAATTCCAAAATGAAATACATCCCATTTCTCTGTTTCCTTAGACCATTGGCAAAACCAGAAGGTGGTAAAACACATTGTAAAATTCAGGTTGTTACAGAAGGTTTCTGTTGAAATCGTAATTATAAGCTGCTGCTGTTTATCTGGAATTTAATACTGCTTTGTGATTCATGCAGGGATTAATCAAGTCTCTCTAATACAACATGGGGCATCGTAATTTTAAATTAGTTTTAAATCACAGTGTTGTATTTTAGATTCACATTGTGTGATTAAAATGTTATAAAAACATTCTTGCACTGTGCATATGATAAACATCCATTTATGTAGGTTTTTTTTTAAAGATTTCTGAATACTGTTTTAACAAATAGGGTACTTAATACTGTATTATGTAAAAAAAATTGGTTCATAAACAGTACAGTAAAGTAAGTATACGTGTGATATCAGGATACCCCTTTATACTATGTATAAAATTTCAATCTCTAGTGAAATAAACTGTATAAAGTATAGTTCTGTGAATTACCTCTCGTTGAACTCCGATTATTCTCTTTCATTTCCCTCTCATTGTGTGGCTGAATTGGCATCTCCAAGGAAAGTTCTATGAACCCCTTGATAGTCAGGACTCATCTCTTATTTCAGTGGTTCTATCTCTAGTTCTGATGGGCTTGATTTTTACATGCAGTTTACAGTATTTGTTTTAAAAAATCTATTTTAAGAAGCCCTGTTTGTAACTACTTTGAACATTAAATCTTCTGGGAAAGTTCAAGCACAGTGCAAGCTTACCATAGCCAATAATAACAGCATATAGAAAAAATAAGGTATTGAAAACGTGGTTGTGTCTGCTTTGTTGTTTGTTGCTGGTTTTATGGGTCTTTTGCTGAGCAGGCAGTTCCTGAAAGATCTTAAATCCTGTTCATGTTTTGAAATATTCATGCTAGAATCTTGTTTCTCTTTTTGGAGCACAGAATATCTTTGATCTTTGTGCCCAACTTACTGGGAGTTCTGAGTGAGAATCAAAGGTAATACCTGGCTCTTGGGCAATAAGCTATAGGTAACTACTCTTTTCATGTTTGCCAAGGGAAATGGAAAATATGCCATCTTAGCATTAGCATGAGGCAAAACAAAAAGCATATGTAGTTAAGAGGCAAGAAACGTTAAGCATAAAAGTGAACGTATGCGTCAGCCTTCAAAGATGGAAATTGCTGAAATAAATAAAAATTGCAAAAGATTTTGTTAATAGTTTGTACTATATATTAAGCACAATCCTGTAGTTACTCTTAGATAATTATCCAGTCCTGTAGTACCCCAAAAGGTCTCTCATTTAAGTCCACTTTAAAGTGGATTGATCTAAGTCACAAAAAGGCACTCAGTGCGAAACGAAAGTGTCCATGCAGGGGGTTAGTACAGAATAGCTATGGCACTTCAAATGCTAGCTTATGTCACACTAACTTTCCCATATAGACAAGCCCTTAGTAGAGGCTCTTGAACTAATGGAGTATACTACCTTTTTCCCCCAGTCCTTTAGTTTGAGCTATACCAGAATAATTTTCTTTATGTGTACAGTAGTATAAATGGAAATGAAGGAAAAAAATACAATTGGCCAGATCCACACCTGATGTAATTAGTATAGCTCCACTGAAGTACAGTCTGATTTACACCAGCTGAGGATGTGGCCCCTTTTCGCTATCAGAAAGAGGCCGTGTAAGTAAAGCCCTAATTAAACTAACACTACTATTTACAGAATGTAAATTTGTTAATCTCATATTTATGAGCTAGAAATCAATGTCCCATTACTCCAGTGTATTCACTGTAACTTTTTAATAGCTTCAACTGGAAATCCTATGTATAATATCTAATTATTTTATTGATGTGTATGAATGCAGACAACATAAAGGAAAACAGATTAATAATACTTCAACCACTTAGCAGAAAGTAAATTACTAATTTTTTTAACTGATATATTTTACCTACTTGTTTTTAAGTTAAAACATTGCTCACTAATGTGGATAGGAACAGACAGCAGTGTGTTCTCAGTAGCAAGGCTTAGTTTCTGGAAGTTGCTTCTGTCAGAAATACATCTAAGCTGCATTCAGGAAGCATCGTATGACATATCTCCTTTGTCCAGGCTTTCTGCTAGTTGCTTAATCTAAAACCCCAGCAATTGGCCTTGAAGGTTGCTGAGCTGCAAGGGGTCATGGTGTGTGTATTTAGTACCTGTTTTGTTGTTTTTATTCTTAACTGTTTACAGTATGCCCAGTTCCTATGGAGAGGGACACCTGATATGTGCTTGCAATAATGAGACCAGCTGAAGCTTCTGCTATTACATAACTTGAGAAATAAGAAGAGGTGTGTTGGCAGACTATTAACTTCATTATGAGAGTTTCTAGATCTGTAGCCATCTTAAAGCCCTGAGCTGATAGGTGGTACAAGTCTGAAACAACAAGGTATCATTAGTGAGCCTGTGAATAGCTCCATATAAGCCCCTACCCTGGCAATCAAAGTAGTTGTACTGTGATTGTCATCTCTCCCAGGTGAATGGCAAAGTTCTTAGCCCTTTCTCACATGTATTCCTTCCTAGATTTACATAAGGACAAACATACTGTCAACACAGTGCCCAGTTCTTTGCCCCAACCCTTAAATCAGCCACCCTGAAAAGGGAGTAACCGTTCTCTGTTTTGACCTCTCAATTTTAGCTATTTTTAGATGCAGTTGAACACAGGACGACTGTAATTTCTGCGATACCCTTGTTTTATTGTAGAGTGCCAAACAAGGACACAGTTTCATAGTCTGCAGAATGTACAGGTGAATCAAATCCCAAATCCAAGCACTTTGGTAGCTGAAAGCTGGCCATGCCCATTCAGGGACATATGCTCTTGGCAAATCTGCTTCACTGTGAGACATTTATTGGACTGACAAAACAAAAAGTCCAGTATATACAGAGGTGCGAGTGTTTGTCTACAGGAGGATGCTTAGTGGAGTGAGAGAATGAAATAAATGTACCCAGAAAAGATGAGCTGCAGCATTTTTCTTTTTAATGAGGGTCTTGCTGCCATTCCCTCCCCAGTTAGTCAGCTGTGTTGACTGAGGTTCAAGGACCTACAGTGAACTGTGTGCTCAGATGAGTTCCCAGGAGCCTGCTGGATCTTCGCTCTAACCAATAGACCATGTGGCCTTTCATTAATTTTTACTTGCTTTGATTTCTGAAACTCTGTCAATTAAGTCAGCCTCATTACACACGTTTTCTTTTCATTCTTCCAGAAAAATGAATTTTTTAAAGCCTGTTCAGTATTAAAGATATGATGCGCTTCATTATATATGTGTTCATTGATCCTAAATGATCTTAATGCCTTCAGTAATTTTAACAGATTATGGTGTGTTGATGATTTTATGGCTATTGTGTAAGTATGGCTTTGACAAGTAACCCAGCTAGTTCACTCAGGTCAGTGAAGCTGTTTACATGTTCAGGATTTATAGCTTCACAATGGATCAAAGGAGGTTATTTTTACTTGTTGGAATTATTGCTTTGGCAATGTGATTTTGAAAGGAAAGGTGGTTATGAGTTGTCTAGAGGCATTTTATCAGGCACTTAAATCATGAAAAGTTATCTGAACCTTGCCCATTCAAAGTGAGAGAGGGAACAGAAGATAATTCATGAAGGACTCACAAAAGCAGCAGTATATGGGTGCTGATGATAGTGAGTACTAGGGTTGTAAGGTTCTGTTCAAAGAGGTGAAACAAAAATTATGGTCACAAAAGAAATTTGTTCAAATTGTTGCAAAGCTGGTGACACGTAAGAAAAATCTGATAAAAGGAAGAAAGATACTTGCTGCACAAGGCTATACTGGTGATCTGGGGAAGGAGACCCAATAATTCAAAAGCATCTGGCCTGTTGGTGGTGGTCTAAAGGCTGGAGAAGGGAGCCTGTTGCACCATGCCATACAGAAGTCCTTAAAAACATGCCTGTCTTCGTTCTTTATTTTGCATCTCATGGTGTGATGGCAGTTGAGTAATGGACTGGTCTTGCATTAGAATGTTAAACATTTCCAGCTTTATTTTAATAGATGGATTAAACTGATAACTTAAAACCATAACTATAGGTAATAAAATCAGACGTGTGCTGAAATAATTTGGCAAAAAAGAAAGTCTGTGAAATAGTTATGGTCCAAATGTATATTCTGTCTCCAGTTTTCTCTCTCAGAGAAATTTTATTTAGTTGAATTCTACTGTGAATTCCAATGGCATAATGTTGAATTTCTGTTTGAGTGTCACACAGTTTCGAGAGTTGCAAGTTCTAGTAATGAATCTACAAGATGTAATTCTTGCACAATAATATTAACAGTTCAAAATCTGTTTATTTTAATTGCAGCCAGACTGAAAAAAATGTTTCTGAAAACATAAACCAAAGTAAGTTATTTTTGTAACCTCATCCAGAAAACCTGGATAACAGGAGAGTGGATTTTTTTTTTCCTCCTCATAAAAATAGAAAAAAATATAGAAGTCAGTCTGAGACATCAGTAAGTGTTTTTGTATCTCACAAACAGCGAAAAAATCACATTACAGTTTCTGTGGAAACCATTCCTTTTTATTATTGAAGAGCAAAATAGTTTAAACTCACATAAATTTAAAATGTCCGTGGGAAGGTTTCCGTGTTGCCAATTTTCCACATTTTAATAAGTTATTGCATTTTTTAGGGACAGAGTTATGAATTATTGTGTAATGTCCACTCTAAACTCTAATGTCTTGCAATGGTAAATTACAAGCTAGCTGTCAGACTGAACACCAATGACAGTGAGATGTATGTGACCCTCTCTCAATATGTGCCAGTTATTCAGTCACTTACTATGTGACTTGAGTGACAAGGCATTACAGAGATAGTCAGAACAAAACACATACAATTCTCAATACTTCTCTGGATTTTTGTCAAGTTCTTCTTTCCACAAAGAGCCATGTTCTCAGTTGGTGTACATGAGAGTAGTAATGGGGCTATGCTGATTTACACAACAGAGCGTCTGGCCCAGTGGTTTGATTTCACAATTTTCATGGTACTTTTCATGGTTCGGTTTCGTTTGGGTTTTTTGGTTTAGTTTTCCTTTCTCTTTGGTGACCCTTCAGTCTCACTTATTTTGTTTTCTGTCCCTAGAAAATAATTTTGACATCCTTTTCCCAATGAATACAGAAACAGTTTCCCAGAAGTCCCCTGTCGGATACCACAATATTCTTTTCAGCATGTTGCCCCTATAGCTTGGTTGTCCATACTAGGAAAATTAGAGTGTGTACCTTAGCTCTGGTGGAGCAATGGTGAAAGCTGTAGTGTTGACAAGTTCTGGGTTAGATGACCCTGTGATAAAGAGAGTCTGATCCCTGTGTACATTGCATTCTCAACAGTGGCGTAGCTGTGTGAGTGGTGAAATACCTGAGTAGGTACATTTGACTTTTGTGATCATTTCGTCTGACCTCACGTAACACAGGCCACAGATTTCCCCTGAATTAATATAATTAACTAATAATAACAGCACTCCCCTGTTTCATATCCGGTAGCTGTGGTTGAACAAGAGCATATATTTTAGAAAAACATCAAATCTTGATTTAATAATTGCTAGTGATAGAGAATCCATTATAACTCTTAGGAGGTTGTATAATGGTTGATTAACCCTCACTATTTAAAAAAAAAAAGTGTTTTATTTTTAGTGTGAATTTGTCTAGCTTCAACTTCCAGGTATTGGATCTTATTATACCTTTGTCTATTGGAGAGACCTCCGTTATCAAATGTCTGTTGTCCATGTAGATCGTTAGAGACTGTGATCCAGTAACTTAACCTTTTTGATAAGATAAATAGATTGTTACTTGAGTCTCTCTGTAGAACATGTATAATGACTGTGCGGAATGAACTCCCCATGAACGAAGGAACATCGCAAACCGCACCACTTTCTGCTCTAAGTGCAGGGTGCATTTCTTTGACCTTGCCTTATATAAACACACAGCCACAGGTATATTTACTTAACCAAAACAAAAACAACCCTATCAAAACAAGACACTCCACTGCACATACTTCTCCTTATGCAAAGAAGATGAGAGAACAAACAACACACGACAGATGTGTAGTCATGTTGCTTAATGCACTCTTGGAAGGAGCTCAGATACTATGTTGATGAGCATGGTATAAAAACTTATTTAGAATAGATTTTTTCCAATCTACAATCATTCTTGTGGCTCTTCTCTGACCTCTTTTCTATTCATCAACATGCCTCTTGAAGTGTGGACACCAGAACTGGACACAGTATTCCAGTAGCAGTCTCAGCCGAGCCCAATACAGAAGTATTATGACCTCCCTACTCCTACTTAATATTTCCTTGTTTATGTATCCAGTGATTGCATTAGCTCTTTTGCTCACAGCATTGCATTGGGAGCGAATGTTCAGCTGATTATCCACCATAACTCCCAAGTTTTTTCAGTCACTGCTTTGCATGATAGAGTCCCCCATCCTGCAAGTATGGCCTACATTCTTTCTTTGTTTTGTATGCCCTTGCACTTGACCATATTGAAATGCATGTTGTTTGCTTATGCCTAGCTTAACAAGTGATGCAGATTGCTCTGCATCAGTGACTTGTCCTCTTCATTATCTACCACTCCTCTAATCTTTGTGTTGCCTGAAAATGTTATCAAAAATTATTTCATGTTTTCTCCCGTGTCATTGATAAAAATTAATTTTATAGGGACAGTCCCGATTTTTGGGTCTTTTTCTTATATAGGCTCCTATTACCTCCCACTGCCTGTCCCGATTTTTCACATTTGCTGTCTGGTCACCCTAATACTACTGGCTCCAGCCCCTCCCTTGGCACAGCGCAAAGGTAGCATGTACATACAGGAGAGGCTGGGGAAGAAAGGACTTCTGGGTCTGGAACTCAGATTTGCAGCATGCTGAAGAGCAAGATGGCAACCATCTAGCAACCTGCCACTAGATCAGCCATGGACACAAATGACAAAGGTACACAGGACTGAACTCCAAACACACTGTGTTACCCCATCTGCTTCTGACAGATACCCAAGGAGTCTTTTTCTTATACAAACGTTGCCGAAGCATAGCTTGTCAGGCCAGTAAAGTCCCATTAAAATTGATGAGGGAGAATGAGGCCCATGCAGGTGGAGGAAGGATTTATTCTGAAGCAGGGAGGGAACTGTGCTAGAATGGGGTGTGATTGTGTGATGCTGGGGCCTGGAGTCTCATCTTGAGTATAGTAACCTACTGTGCAATTTACTGAAGAGAGGTATACTTATCCTTAGGGCCCTAAGGGGTAATATTTCTGCTCAGTCTCATTCTCTCTGGTCCTGAGTTATGACTCATAGAGATGAGCTTGTTTTGTGGTGGTTTGTTTGGAGATTCCTGCTGAGTTTAAATACATCCTTCAAAGTGATCTGGTGAAGATATGCCCTGATCAACAAAGGTTATAAATCCTATTGTAAATACTGCAGTTCTGAAAATAGATGAAAGTTACGTTTCATTGCATTGATTTTCTTTGAACTGCTATTTACTTACTTTACAAGTTATATGAATGCATGCTCTAAACCAAGTACAATATACATAGAAACCCTACAACGATCTAACAATAGATAGGTGAGACATATCAATATTTAACTTTTAGTGCTCTGTACTTAATATAAATGGATATTGTTGCTGAAGCCAAAATTGCTATTTATTTACAGATATTTTTCTTGTCTCTATGCTACAAAATTGGTAACTGAGTACTTGCAGTCAACCAACCACGTCTTTTTATTGAGGCAATGTCTACAGTAGGAGTGATATATTTTTATAGGAATACTGGTATACTATACTGTCAAAGCACTCCTAGTGTGGGCACAGGTATACTGATAAAGGCATGCTTTGTACAGGTACAGTAAACCCCCCCACCCCCCACAAGCAAAACAAGCTAAACTGATAAAAGAGCAGCTTTGCCAGTATAGCTGTGTCTACATTAGGGACGTTGGTTGGAACAGCTGTGTCTGCGAAGGATCACATTTCAAACCACTTGCTGACATAGCAATGCGGGCAAAAGTCTATAGTGTAGACCTGCTTGTTGATGCATTATTTCTAAGCACTGAATAACTGCACTGTACCATCTTTAACAGCTACCAAGTTCCAGTCAAGAAGTGGATTTTCAGTTGTAGGCAAAGGCCATATCTACACTAGCATGACCCCATAGTGTAGACGAGGGGTCTCAAACTCGAATCACCAGGAGGGCCACATGAGGACTCGTACGTTGGCCCAAGGGCCACATCACCCCCCACTCCACCCCTGCCCGTGGGGTGCAGGAGGGAGTGTGGGGTGCAGCAGGGGGCTCAGGGCAAGGGGTTGGGGTTGGGGTGCAGGAAGGCGTGCGGGGTGTGGCGGGATTGGGGTGCAGGCAGGGGGCTCAGGGCAGGGAGTTGGTGTGCAGGAGGGGTTTGGGTTCTGGCCCGGCACCACTTACCTTGAGCGGCTCCGGTGTGGCAGGGGCGTGCACCGGGACTAGGGTAGGCTTCCTGCCAGCCCTGGCCCCGGCCCCGTGCCGCGCCACTCCGCTCCGGGAAGCGGTGGGCACCCTGTCCCTGTGGCCCCAGTGGGAGAGGAGCAGAGAACTCCGTGAGCTGTTCTTGCCTGTGGGTACCTCCCCTGAAGTTCCCATTGGCCGCGCTTCCCTGTTCCTGGCCAATGGGAGCTTCAGGGGAGGTACCCACAGGCAAGAACAGCTCACGGTGATGGGGTTCTCTGCTCCCCCTCTCCCCTGGGCTGCAGGGAAACGGTGCCCGCCGCTTCCCGGAGCGGCTCAGGGCCCTCAGCACCATGAGGTTGGCAAATCCACGGGCTGGATCCAAAGCTCTGAGGGGCCGGATCTGGCCCAGGGCCATAGGTTGCCCACCCCTGGCCTGGAGGTAGGCTGGGGACGCGGTGCGCTGGGGAGGGGCCGTGGGGAGCGTGGCGGGCCGCAAGGAAGAACCCCGCTGGCCGCGTGTTTGAGACCCCTAGCGTAGACACAGCCTACAGCAATGGAAGGGGTTTTCCCATTGCTGTAGGAACACCACCTCCCCAACGCAATAGTAGCTGGATTGAGGAAAGCATTCTTCCATCAACATAGCCACATCTACGCCGGGGGTTAAGTTGGCATAGCTACAGCAAACACTGCTGAGTGCCATAGCTACATTTTAAGTGTCGACCAGGCCAAGATGACTCCCATGAGCATTTTGTGTGTCAGTTTTCAACATGCTTTAGCATCTTTATGGAGGTCAAGTTGCAACAGTTCAGAAATGTCTGATTTTGGTCATATATTGAAATACACAGAGATATTTAATGTCATTACATATGTTATGTAGACATATGTTATGTGCAAGCAAAGAGAAAGCAGCCTTTTGTTGACTCTGCATCTCTGCTTGAATCATGCGACCTGGTAGTCTCTGAAACAATCCGGTGCTAGCCAGCTGGCCACTGTCAGACAGGACACCTAACTAGATGGACCTGAGATCTGACCCAATATTGCAATTCCTATGTTCCTAAGTACTTGGAGAACTAACCATTAATTGAAATATCTCCTGTATTAAAATAAGCCTAACAGTTAAGCAAATACACTCCTCAACTCACAACTCCTGACTCTCAAAACTTCAGTCTGAGTGTCTAGAATTATTCTGATTGCTAATCACCTAGTTTATAATCATGTACATCACAGTCAGCTGACCCTGCATTCTGCAGAAGACTGGAGATTATGCAACAGATTCAGATTTTTTATTTCAGGTTTTTATTTTACCATAAAAATGAATAACTCAGTAACGATTACCCCTGTCGTGTTTCATTTGATATTAAATCATTGCCCCAAAAACTTATTTTCATTGTGCTTCAGAATTTGGTATGGAAAATGCAAACTATAGTTAGCACCTGTGGTAGCTGTTGGAGCCAATTTACATTTATGGGATAAATATGTTTGGTGGATGCTTAAATGATCAGCATTGAATTCATTAACGTTTGACAATAACATGTAAATCTTTATATTTCAAAATTATACCACATTGCAATGGAAGGGGCAGCTCTTACCTCAGGGTTTATTCTTTCAAGCTGTATATGAACTCTGGAAAATACTTTTTAATTGGTTTACACTCTTATTTGCATTAAGTAGGGCTAGAAACTTTTTTAAAATGAAAGTTTGCATTTTGCTGCGGTGGATGAATTCTGGACCCTGGTCATAGGAATGGTGGATTTCAATAATGAATAAATATGTTCCAGAGTTCAGAAAATATGCAAAAGGGAGACATAAGCAAAGTAGCCATTTTCTGGAGGGTTGCAGTTATATATTTCCTTCATCTCCTAGTGGAGGGAGGGTGGTCTAGATTTTCCCAATTTTAGTGCATGGCTCTAAACCTTGGCTGTTACTACATCTACACAAACACTAGTTTGTCTGAATCTTAATATCATTAGAAATGTGTCCAGATGTCACTGAATTTTGGACAAATTTGAACCCAGATACTAATTTTGTGGCTCAGATCCATCTCTAATTGGTATGTAGGCAACAAATCTCATTATTTGTACAAAATGGAGATTTTAAGATAGCAAAGATTTTAAAATTTATATTTGATTTAAAATACTAATAACAAAAAAATAAGAGGAAAAGTTAAGTTCAAGATTAAAATTTAGCAAAACGCAGTGTAGGGTCAATCCAAGGACCATGTCATGTCAATGTATAGTTGTATTCATGAATGAGGGTGTCAGTGATCAATACACTATTTTTTTTTATAGTGTAAAAACACGTTAAAGAACCAAATTACTTCCTACATTATGGGCTTATGCAAATTCACTGCTCAAGCCTATTTCTGTATTGGGCTGAATCTGAACACCCCAAAATTTAAGACAGTTCAGATGCAGATTTGAATCCTCAAATTTAGGAGTATTCACTTATAGGGCTTTGATTACAGGTATGGGCCTGAACCAAATCCAGACAAGATGGGTCTGATTCCCTTCTTGCCTACATCAGTGTAATTCAGTTGACTTCAGTGGAATTATTCCCAGTTTACACAAGGGCAAGTAAGAATGTAACTGCTTTAGGGCTGTAACTCTTTTATTCTGCTTTCAAAGTGACATAAACTAAATTGGAAAAAAGCACTCTTATTCTGGAATAAGTGAATCCACCTGGGGATTTATACCGGTATAACTACAGCAGTATAATTATACTGGTATCACTATGCTGGAAAATTTCACTATGTAGACAAGCCCGTAGAGCAGGGGTCTCAAAGTCCAGGCCCATGGGCCATCTGCAGCCCGAGAACCCCCCCACTGCAGCCCACAGAGGAGAGACGCAGGCAGACATGCTGCCAGCAATGTCTGCTGCAGGCTCTGCCCCTTGCAACTCCCATTGGCTGGGGGAGAGGGACAGCGATATCATCACTAGTTGCCGGGCAGAGTCAGCCATGGAGGCAGCCTCACTTTTTTCCACGATAATACATACAAGTCAAAATACTGAACACAGCTATCTGATGCACACCTTGCTGCAATCCCAAAGGTTTCAACTGCTCAGTCACTGAGGCCAAACATCAACAAACTGACAGAACTGAAGCATTGCTAGGTGTCTGGCAAACACTAAAAACCATCTGGCAGGCGAAGAATTGTATAAAGTTGTATGACGGTTTTATTATTTCTAAGAAATTTGAAATAAAAAATACAATATAAACACCATCTTCAGTGACATCATTGGCCTGCTGGGAGGATTTGAGGATGGGCACTAGCCCTAAGGTAAATGGAGTTTGAGACCCCTGCCACAGAGTTATAGGGAACATAATTTCCTCTTATTTGCACTAGTGTAAAAGGGAAGTAATTCCATTGCCAGTGGGGTTACACTGATGTAGGTGAGAGAATCAGAAACATGTTTTGATTCGGTTTTGGGGGGTTTTGCTTCAGGCACATAGCAAAATAAAAATATTCATAAAAATACTAAATTTCAGGCATCCCACAGCAATACCCAAACCAGCAAAGATTTATGCACGTGAGTCATTTTACTCAGATGAGTAGTACAATGGTTAAAGTTACATGCAGAAGCCTTTGCTGGACTGGACCCTGCATGTGAATCCAAGTACTTAATCTGGATCTCTACTGAGAATTTAACACTTTATAGAATGAGACTTGAAAAATGCAATGTTCATATAATAATTTAATAGTCCTTTCTGTCAATGCAACTGGCTTCACATGATCGAAGTAATAAATACTTGCTTAATCTTTATCTGTAAGATTTAGCTCTTTAAATGTCTCTAAACAAGAAAAAAAATGGATAGACTTATCTGACCTATTAAGCACTCACAGTGCAATAGGCTCTGACATGAGTTTTATTCCACTAATGAAACAAAACTATATAGTTTCTGAACCATTTCTTTTAGCATGTCACATTAACCTTCCATTACCAGATACCCTGCAGCCCATTTAAAAGCCAATAAAGTAAGCAATTTTTGAGAAGGTAATCATTATAGGGAGGATTAATTGTCAATAACATAATTAACTAAAACAATCCATTTTCTAAAAGTAGGAATATTTTTAGTGGGCTCAATAATTTAACTGCTCTCAAAATCTGATTATTTCATTGTTATATGGTGCTTGTATCTTGAAAAATAAAAAAGCAAAGCTACAACTGAATGATGATAACTTAATCTAGAAATGAATCTTTCTAACAGATTATAAAAGTGTTTCAGTACTTTTAATAGACCTATCAACTTTTTCATGGTCCAAGAAATACATTTTCTAAATAGTCGACAACATGATTTGTTTGTGTACTTGATTTGAGGATATAGTACTTAGCATCAATATTTCAATAATTGGTTGATATGAAAATCCTTCTCTGGCAAAATTGCCTCATTTGAAGAAATTAAGACTTTTCATTGGCAGATTTTATCTTTCCCAAGGATTTTGTATAACATTGGATATTATCCGTGTTGTAACTATAACTTTCTTGGAGCATCTATCACCACTAAGGACTGAACTGCTGGCAGAATAGTCATGCTAAAAGTATTTTTCTAGTTTCCTTTCTTTATTAGCTTTACTATCAGTGGTTGAGGCCTCTAGGTTCTACTGTAATAAAAATAATAATTTGTAAATCCTCTAATAGTAACAATATAAGCCTGTACCACGTAGCGTGTGCTGAAAGACAAATTTCATCGCTTCAAAAATGTCTGAGATATAAAAAAGTCTCCATTTGAGATTTGGGAAGTATCAGCTCCTAGACTCTTAAGAAAAAAGATGTATACTCCTCCTTTGGACTTGTGATTTCTAAACTTTTTAAATATATGTAAAGGACTGCAGGAGCAATTTTATTAGCTGATGAAAATTCTGGACTATGAGATTAAGGGGTGGTAACCCAATGAACTGAAACTTGTTTGCCTCACTGAAAACTTTCAGATCAATATGCCAAAAGACAACAGGCTTTTTTTTTCTTTACTGGATTTTTAAAAATAATTTTAATCCATTTGAAACTAATTTTAGAAGTAACAAAGGCCCCAGGATTCTTAGGAATCTTAACTTGCTAAGTTTCAGAGTAGCAGCCGTGTTGGTCTGTATCCACAAAAAGAAAAGGAGGACTTGTGGCACCTTAGAGACTAACAAATTTATTTGAGCATAAGCTTTCGGGAGCTACAGCTCACTTCATCGGATGCATGAACTTGCTAAGGTTTGCTAAATCCATTCTTTCAAATTTAGCCAAATTGGTGTCCAAAGTTTGTGAAGTTGCACTGTACCAAAGCAAAATTTCTGCAAAACTTCATGCATGTGTTACTAGACGACTTTTCCAGTGGCTCATTTGTATTTCGTCACAAAAGGATGACTTCTATTATTACAGCACTGTGGATCTGGTTTATTCATCTGATTTGATTTTTCTATAATTGGTTTTGTCTGTTGCTGATGAGAAATAAGATCAGAAAAAGAAGACCATCTTGGCCTAGGCCTGCTATTTCACATCTTTTATTTTGTTTTATCTAAGGTCTAGTTTACCATTTTTCACCCCCATTCACTTCACTCTCCTCTAGAAACCTAAGAATATGTTTTCACAAGGAAATTCTAGAAAAACTGATGAAGGGGTGTTAGACCTAAGAAACCTAGTTAGTTAGCAGGGTTTAACTAACAAAATGGTAAATATGCCAGAGCTGCTGTAACATGGCTACAGTAGAGGCCCCACTAGATTTCTGTTCATCTGAATGGGTGGCAGGAGTGGGAATTCTCTAATGTAACTGAGGCTTAAGTATTTCTTGAATTTATTTATATTCTGTGCTTAAATCTCTGTCCTTCTCCAATAACTGATTATTTATTACCTTTTGTATGAAACTGCTTCCCCTTTATTCGTACTTTAGCAAACTGTCAAATGCTTGAAACCATCACTAGCGTGATACGTTTTTCTCCCAAGTTTATTCTACCTCTTCTTGAAAATCTGTTCTCACCTTAAAATACAGCCCAATGGAAATCACCTCCGACCTCTCTTATTTTATATCCATGAGACCTGTTACCGTTTTGTTGCCTTTATGCTATAGCCTCTCTCCACTAGTATCCTTCCTGTTGTGCCATGACCAATGCAACAAACAATGTTCCATATGGAGGGAGAGTCTAATAAATGCCTGGTATAGGGACACCACTGATCCTTTGATAAACGTTTTGGCCTACTTTACTTTATTTACACAGTTCAGCATGTGGCTTTCAGTAAAGTCCTGCTTTTTTTATGTAGTTTTTCATCTGAGATAAGTAAGGCTATGTCTACACTACAGCCTATGTTGGTATAACTTGTGTCGCTGAGGAGTGTGAATAAACCATCCCCCCCCCCCCCCCGAGTGCCATAAGTTACACCATTTAAGTGCTCGTGTTCTGCCATTTGCAGAGGTGGGTTTTTTACGCCAACGGGAGAGCTCTCCCGTCGGCATAGAGCGCCTTCACCAGACACGCTGCAGCAGCACAGCAACATTGGTACAACTGCGCTGCTGCAGCGCTGTACATGTGGACATGGCTTGAGAGAGAGAGAGGTTAAGTGTTTTAACTGACATCATAGGGGATTTAATAGGGAAATAAAAGCCCCAAGATCCCTCTAGTTTCTATTCCTTTCTTCACACAAGCAGAGCAAGGAGGTTGCTCCTTGAAAGAGAGACCAGTAAATGGGATATGGGATTTCAACTTCGCCAGGCAGATGGACCAAACCATGCAATTATGAGACTTCTTAGGCCTGATAAACAAAGCATTTTGGGGGCATAAATTATTGGGGCTAATCAGTCAGTTGACACACTGATAACTTGTTCATATCTGATCCTTATTCTTACCAGAGTTGTACTGGAATTTGGCTCCTTCTGTCTTTCAAAGAGACTTTTCTTTGCTTCATAATATAAATTCCATAATAAAAGTCATTGTTAGAGACTAGAAGTCATTAGAAGTTTAGAGTGTAGTGTTGCGGAGGATTTGTCAGTTCAGCAAAATGGGCAAGGATAGCAGAGAAAGCAATTAAAATGTTTCTATTAGAGTTGGTTAAAAAATTACAGGTTTCAGAGTAACAGCCGTGTTAGTCTGTATTCGCAAAAAGAAAAGGAGGACTTGTGGCACCTTAGAGACTAACCAATTTATTTGAGCATAAGCTTTCGTGAGTTACAGCTCACTTCATCGGATGCATACTGTGGAAAGTGTAGAAGATCTTTTTATACCCATAAAGCATGAAAAAATACCTCCTCCCACCCCACTCTCCTGCTGGTAATAGCTTATCTAAAGTGATAATTACCAGCAGGAGAGTGGGGTGGGAGGAGGTATTTTTTCATGCTTTATGAGTATAAAAAGATCTACACTTTCCACTGAATGCATCCGATGAAGTGAGCTGTAGCTCACAAAAGCTTATGCTCAAATAAATTGGTTAGTCTCTAAGGTGCCACAAGTACTCCTTTTCTTTTTTTAAAAAAATTACAAAAATTCTTAACAAAATTTTTATAAAAAATGTGTCCTATTTTTCAACTAGCTCAAGCTTCACTAAGAGTGAGGTGATAAGTAACTTAGAAAATATACAGACTGATGTACCATAAAAACTAGAATGAGGTGACACTTCCTGTTGGGGTTGGAATCTATTAAATGAGACATAGCACCAAAAGTTCTGACCATCTGTATTTACCATATTTCCATAAGACTTCACACAAGAATGGGAATGTTAAGAACAGTGTCTTAGCCAAATGCCCATCTTGGGTAATTATATTTTGCCTACCTAAAATCTTCCCTGCATTTTTAATAAGATACACTATCCTTGCTAACTTTCTGTCCTAAATTGTTGTATTATTCATGTGCTGTGAAGCAGCTGTCGCCCCACAAGTGATTCTATTTCAGCTGGTCCTGAGGGCATGTACATAGGGAAATGTGTATTATGGGGGAAAGTGGAAGACATGGCAAGGTGGGATCTTGAGCTACAGGATGCAGAATTTGAAAGGATATAGGGTGAAGCAGAATGAAGTGGTGTCCCAGAGGAGTGTGGGGATCAAAGGGAGCGTGCATGGGGCGGAACAAGTTTATCTGCTGCTGGATCTTGGTGGAGCCAAGCACAAGGTGTAGATTTTATGGATGTAATAGCACTGGCTATGTTTATGTAAAAAATTCAGCTGCAGCTGGCTTTTTACCCTTTCCTGTGGAAGACCTAGGGAGAGAGAACAATTTATGAGAGGAAAGGTCAATGGATTCCTGCTGTGAGGGAGTGTATTGTATATGGAGGTTTGGAATACAGAAAAGGTGCAGTGATGTGCCAGCTGCATTGAATAGTTGGGGATAAAATTAGGGTGGCAGGCTGTGTGCATAGTGGGAGTCTTAGGGGTGCAGTAGGTACTGGGATGTAGTACACTCACAGGGAGAAGAGGTTGGGATGTAGTAGGCTCTCAGGGAGAAGGGTGCAAGTGGGAGTCCTGGTAGCAGTGGCATTCAGTGAGACCGGGGTAGCAATGTAGAGATCCTGGGACCATGGGCTGGTGGACAACAGTGGAGCCCCAGGGTCAGTGGGTGTAGGGGGAGGAGGTGCACTGTGCAGGGGGGTACAATACAATCCCAGGCTCAGTAGGTGAATGAAGGAGTGTACGGGGGGCAGGGTACAGTGAAGTCACAACCTCAATCACTGTGTGGGGAGAGAGGGTGCACTGAGGGGCAGGGTAGAGTACAGTGGAGTCCCAGGCTCAGTGGGAGGAAGGTGGAAATTGGGGTCCTAGGCTCTGTGGGTGGGTGGGTGTGTGGGGGGGTCTACTGCGAGCAGAGAGGGTGCAGGGGCATACTAGGCTTGGCGTTTGGGAGGAGCAGGGTCTACTGGGGTCAGTTGGCTGGGGTGCCACAGTGGGATCCCAGGCTCAGTGGGGGGAAAAGTGAAGGGGTGGGGGGAGCAGAGGGTGAGGGGATGGGTTTGAGGGGTACACAGGGAGCACTGGGGTCCCAGGCTGGGGGTGGGGAACAGTGGGGAATGGGTGGCCCGGGGAATGGGTGGCCCAGGGATGGGGGTGCACAGGGTACTAGGCTCAGAGGGGCTGGGTGTACAGGTGCAGGGGTGCACGGGGGTGAGGTGGAGGAGGGTGCCCCAGGCGGGGATGAGTGGGCTGAGGGTGCCTGGGCAGGAGCTCCAGTGTGGGAGGACGGGAGGCGGGCTGAAAGGTGTGCGGGGCAGGAGTTATGGGGGTCGTAGTGCACGGGGGCGGGGGGAATAGTGGTGCCTCAGACGGGGGCGGGGGGTGAGGTCGGGTTCAAGGATGCGGCTGGCTGTGGGCGGGCTGAGGGATGCGAGGTCGTTGGAGAGCAGGGGGGCTCGGCGTGCACGGTGGTCGCGGAGCAGTGGGGAGCGAGTGGACGGGGGCGGAGAGTGGGGGGGCTCGGAGCAGTGGTGCGCCAGGCTCGGGGGCCACGGGGGCGGGGTGCGAGGGGGGAGAAATCGTGCCCCAGGCTCGGGGAGGCGCATCATGGTGCCTGGCTCTGGTCCCGGCTCTGAGTCCCGCGGACTTTCCTAGCCGCTGCAGCGGGCTGCCCCGCCCCGCCGGCTCGCCCGCCCGGCTTCCCTCCCCCTGCGGGCTCGATGGCTCTCTCTGGCTGTAAGATGGCGGCAGCAGCAGAGCCGGGCACGGAGCTGTCCGGGGCTCCGCGGGAGCCGGGGCGTGGGGCGCAGCCGGAGCGCGGCGGGAAGGCGGCGCCCCTCAGCCCGCCCGCGATCGCCAGGCGGCTGGAGAGCGCCCGCCGGGAGCTGAGCAACAGGCGCAAGGTCTTGCTGAGAAACCTGCCCGAGGAGAGCAGCAACCAGGTACCGCGGCGCCCCCGCTCCGGGAGAGGAGCCAGCCGGGCCGGGGGGACCCCAGAGCCGACACAGGGCAGGCAGGAGGCGGCCGCCATTCTGTGCCCTCCCAAGGGGAGTCCTGGAGAGCGGATCCTCGACATCGTCCGGCCCTTCGGGGTCCCGCTCCTAGCCCGCACACAGCGCCCCCCCGGTCCCGCTCCGAGCCGCCTTGCGCCCCCCGGGTCCCGCACCAAGCCGTCTTCCCTCCTCCTCCGCACACAGCCCCCCCGAGTCCCGTTCAGAGCCCCCTTCCTCCCCCCCTGC
Source organism: Lepidochelys olivacea (assembly GCF_965140295.1). Classification (NCBI taxonomy): domain Eukaryota; kingdom Metazoa; phylum Chordata; order Testudines; family Cheloniidae; genus Lepidochelys; species Lepidochelys olivacea. The sequence continues at coordinate 90,247,479 of NC_140418.1, read as the reverse complement.
ACACAGCGCCCCCCTCCGGGTCCCGTTCCGAGTCCCCTTCCTCCTCCCCCCGCACACACACACAGCATCCTCCCTCCGGGTCCCGTTCCGAGTCCCCTTCCTCCTCCCCCCTCCGGGTCCCGTTCCGAGTCCCCTTCCTCCTCCCCCCGCACACAGCGCCCCCCTCCGGGTCCCGTTCCGAGTCCCCTTCCTCCTCCCCCCGCACACACACACAGCATCCTCCCTCCGGGTCCCGTTCCGAGTCCCCTTCCTCCTCCCCCCTCCGGGTCCCGTTCCGAGTCCCCTTCCTCCTCCCCCCGCACACACACACAGCATCCTCCCTCCGGGTCCCGTTCCGAGTCCCCTTCCTCCTCCCCCCTCCGGGTCCCGTTCCGAGTCCCCTTCCTCCTCCCCCCGCACACAGCGCCCCGCTCCGGGTCCCGTTCCGAGTCCCCTTCCTCCTCCCCCCGCACACAGCGCCCCCCTCCGGGTCCCGTTCCGAGTCCCTTTCCTCCTCCCCCCGCACACAGCGCCCCCCTCCGGGTCCCGTTCCGAGTCCCCTTCCTCCTCCCCCCGCACACAGCGCCCCCCCTCCGGGTCCCGTTCCGAGTCCCCTTCCTCCTCCCCCCGCACACAGCGCCCCCCTCCGGGTCCCGTTCCGAGTCCCCTTCCTCCTCCCCCCGCACACAGCGCCCCGCTCCGGGTCCCGTTCCGAGTCCCCTTCCTCCTCCCCCCGCACACAGCGCCCCCCTCCGGGTCCCGTTCCGAGTCCCTTTCCTCCTCCCCCCGCACACAGCGCCCCCCTCCGGGTCCCGTTCCGAGTCCCTTTCCTCCTCCCCCCGCACACAGCGCCCCCCCTCCGGGTCCCGTTCCGAGTCCCCTTCCTCCTCCCCCCGCACACAGCGCCCCCCTCCGGGTCCCGTTCCGAGTCCCCTCCCCCCGCGCACACACACAGCATCCCTCCTCCGGGTCCCGCTCCGAGTCCCCTTCCTCCTCCCCCCGCACACAGCGCCCCCCTCCGGGTCCCGTTCCGAGTCCCCTTCCTCCTCCCCCCGCACACAGCGCCCCCCTCCGGGTCCCGTTCCGAGTCCCCTTCCTCCTCCCCCCGCACACAGCGCCCCGCTCCGGGTCCCGTTCCGAGTCCCCTTCCTCCTCCCCCCGCACACAGCGCCCCCCTCCGGGTCCCGTTCCAAGTCCCTTTCCTCCTCCCCCCGCACACAGCGCCCCCCTCCGGGTCCCGTTCCGAGTCCCCTTCCTCCTCCCCCCGCACACAGCGCCCCCCCTCCGGGTCCCCTTCCGAGTCCCCTTCCTCCTCCCCCCGCACACAGCGCCCCCCTCCGGGTCCCGTTCCGAGTCCCCTCCCCCCGCGCACACACACAGCATCCCCCCTCCGGTCCCGTTCCGAGTCCCCTTCCTCCTCCCCCTGCACACAGCGCCCCCCTCCGGGTCCCGTTCCGAGTCCCCTTCCTCCTCCCCCCGCACACACACACAGCATCCCCCCTCCGGGTCCCGTTCCGAGTCCCCTTCCTCCTCCCCCCTCCGGGTCCCGTTCCGAGTCCCCTTCCTCCTCCCCCCGCACACAGCGCCCCGCTCCGGGTCCCGTTCCGAGTCCCCTTCCTCCTCCCCCCGCACACAGCGCCCCCCTCCGGGTCCCGTTCCGAGTCCCCTTCCTCCTCCCCCCGCACACACACACAGCATCCCCCCTCCGGGTCCCGTTCCGAGTCCCCTTCCTCCTCCCCCCTCCGGGTCCCGTTCCGAGTCCCCTTCCTCCTCCCCCCGCACACAGCGCCCCGCTCCGGGTCCCGTTCCGAGTCCCCTTCCTCCTCCCCCCGCACACAGCGCCCCCCTCCGGGTCCCGTTCCGAGTCCCTTTCCTCCTCCCCCCGCACACAGCGCCCCCCTCCGGGTCCCGTTCCGAGTCCCCTTCCTCCTCCCCCCGCACACAGCGCCCCCCCTCCGGGTCCCGTTCCGAGTCCCCTTCCTCCTCCCCCCGCACACAGCGCCCCCCTCCGGGTCCCGTTCCGAGTCCCCTCCCCCCGCGCACACACACAGCATCCCCCCTCCGGTCCCGTTCCGAGTCCCCTTCCTCCTCCCCCTGCACACAGCGCCCCCCCTCCGGGTCCCGTTCCGAGTCCCCTTCCTCCTCCCCCCGCACACAGCGCCCCCCTCCGGGTCCCGTTCCGAGTCCCCTTCCTCCTCCCCCCGCACACAGCGCCCCGCTCCGGGTCCCGTTCCGAGTCCCCTTCCTCCTCCCCCCGCACACAGCGCCCCCCTCCGGGTCCCGTTCCGAGTCCCTTTCCTCCTCCCCCCGCACACAGCGCCCCCGTCCGGGTCCCGTTCCGAGTCCCCTTCCTCCTCCCCCCGCACACAGCGCCCCCCCTCCGGGTCCCGTTCCGAGTCCCCTTCCTCCTCCCCCCGCACACAGCGCCCCCCTCCGGGTCCCGTTCCGAGTCCCCTCCCCCCGCGCACACACACAGCATCCCTCCTCCGGGTCCCGCTCCGAGTCCCCTTCCTCCTCCCCCCGCACACAGCGCCCCCCTCCGGGTCCCGTTCCGAGTCCCCTTCCTCCTCCCCCCGCACACAGCGCCCCCCTCCGGGTCCCGTTCCGAGTCCCCTTCCTCCTCCCCCCGCACACAGCGCCCCGCTCCGGGTCCCGTTCCGAGTCCCCTTCCTCCTCCCCCCGCACACAGCGCCCCCCTCCGGGTCCCGTTCCAAGTCCCTTTCCTCCTCCCCCCGCACACAGCGCCCCCCTCCGGGTCCCGTTCCGAGTCCCCTTCCTCCTCCCCCCGCACACAGCGCCCCCCCTCCGGGTCCCGTTCCGAGTCCCCTTCCTCCTCCCCCCGCACACAGCGCCCCCCTCCGGGTCCCGTTCCGAGTCCCCTCCCCCCGCGCACACACACAGCATCCCCCCTCCGGTCCCGTTCCGAGTCCCCTTCCTCCTCCCCCTGCACACAGCGCCCCCCCTCCGGGTCCCGTTCCGAGTCCCCTTCCTCCTCCCCCCGCACACAGCGCCCCGCTCCGGGTCCCGTTCCGAGTCCCCTTCCTCCTCCCCCCGCACACAGCGCCCCCCTCCGGGTCCCGTTCCGAGTCCCTTTCCTCCTCCCCCCGCACACAGCGCCCCCCTCCGGGTCCCGCTCCGAGTCCCCTTCCTCCTCCCCCCGCACACAGCGCCCTCCTCCGGGTCCCGCTCCGAGTCCCCTTCCTCCTCCCCCCGCACACAGCGCCCTCCTCTGGGTCCCGCTCCGAGTCCCCTTCCTCCTCCCCCCGCACACAGCGCCCCCCCTCCGGGTCCCGTTCCGAGTCCCTTTCCTCCTCCCCCCGCACACAGCGCCCCCCTCCAGGTCCCGTTCCGAGTCCCCTTCCTCCTCCCCCCGCACACAGCGCCCCCCTCCGGGTCCCGTTCCGAGTCCCTTTCCTCCTCCCCCCGCACACAGCGCCCCCCTCCGGGTCCCGCTCCGAGTCCCCTTCCTCCTCCCCCCGCACACAGCGCCCTCCTCCGGGTCCCGCTCCGAGTCCCCTTCCTCCTCCCCCCGCACACAGCGCCCTCCTCTGGGTCCCGCTCCGAGTCCCCTTCCTCCTCCCCCCGCACACAGCGCCCCCCCTCCGGGTCCCGTTCCGAGTCCCTTTCCTCCTCCCCCCGCACACAGCGCCCCCCTCCAGGTCCCGTTCCGAGTCCCCTTCCTCCTCCCCCCGCACACAGCGCCCCCCTCCGGGTCCCGTTCCGAGTCCCTTTCCTCCTCCCCCCGCACACAGCGCCCCCCTCCGGGTCCCGTTCCGAGTCCCCTTCCTCCTCCCCCCGCACACAGCGCCCCCCTCCGGGTCCCGCTCCGAGTCCCCTTCCTCCTCCCCCCGCACACAGCGCCCCCCTCCGGGTCCCGTTCCGAGTCCCCTTCCTCTCCCTCCCCCACACAGCGCCCCCCCGGGTCCTGCTCTGAGCCCCCTTCCCCCTGCGCACAGCGGCCCCTGAGTCCCGCGCCCGAGCCCCCTCTCCCCCCGCCGCACACAGGGCCTCCCCGGGGTCCGGCTCCGACCTTTCTTTCCCCTCCCCACTCAGCGCCCAGCACCCCATGGGTGCCTAATTATACTTTCTCACTTGACTTGTGAGAGTTTACCTTCCTTTCTGTTTTCCTCGGTAGGATTTGACATCCAATTGTTAAAGGATGTCTTTTTTTTATCTAACTGCCTCTTTTACACTGTTTAACTATGACCGCACTCTTTGGTCCTCTTATTGTTTTTATTTTATTTGGGGTAAGCAAATAGTTTGAGCCTCCATTATAGTGTTTTTTAAAAGTTTCCATGCATCTTCCAGGCAGTTCACTGTTTGTGACTGTTTCTTTTAATTTTAATACCTTCCTCATTTTTGTGTAGTTCCCTTTTTTGTAGTTAAATCTACTGTGCTGGGTTTCTTGGGTATTTTCCCCCCTGAAAGGATGTTAAATTTAATTACATTGTGGTCATCATCATTACCCAGTGCTTCAGCTAGTTTCACCTCTTGGAGCAGATCCTGTGTCCTGCTAAATCAAGGACTAAATTAAGAATTGCCTCTCCCTTTGTGGGTTCCAGGGCAAGCTACTCCAAGAAGCAATCATTTTTGGTGTCTAGAAATTTCATCTCTGCATCCCATCTTGAGGCGACAAGTTCCCAGCGAATATGGGGATAGTTGAAATCCCCCATTATTATTGGGGGTTTTGTTTTTGTAGCCTCTCTAATCTCCCTGAGCATTTTACAGTCACTGTCGTCATCCTGGTCAGATAACTGGTAGTATATTCCTACTGCTATACTCTTATTATTCAAGCATGGAATTTCTATCCATACTAATATTATGCTTCAGTTTGATTCATTAAAGATTTTTATTATATTTGACTTTATGCTTTCTTTCACATATAGTGGCACTCCCCAACCGGCATGGTCTATCGTTCCTGTATATTTTGTACCCTGGTATTACCGTGTCCCATTGCTTATCATCATTCCACCAACTTTCTGTGATGCATACTATATCAATATCCTCATTTAATACCAGGCACTCAAATTCTGCATCTTAGTATTTAAGCTTCTTGCATTTGTAAATAAGCACTTATAACTTTTGTCAATATATAGTTGTCTGCCTCCATGTGATGTCGCTGAATGGGACTCTCTTTCGTTTGACTGTTTCTCGAGTTCTTATCTGTACTTTATTAACTTCTGTCCTTTCCTGTTTACTAGGATATAAACTAGCACCTTTAATAAATCATCCCCTAAGGGATGTGTCTGTCTGAACTGTATGCACCTCAACACCTGTCAGCTTTCCCCCAGCCCTTAGTTTAAAAACTCCTCTACAACATTTTCAATTTTATATGCCAACAGTCTGGTTTTGGTTCCTGCTCAGAGCCCCCCTCACTAACCCCTCACACACAACACCCATCGAATCCTGCTTAGCCCCCCTCACTATCTCCAGGGGGATCCTGTTCAGAGCCCCCCCACCCAACCTTTGCACACTGTCCCCCACAGGATCCTGCCCAACCCCCACCCCTTACTGTCCCCATTGGATCCCATTTGGAACCCCCTCCATGGGGTCCTGACTAGGCCCCCTCACCACGGGATCCTGCTCAGAGCCCCCTATCCCAGCCCCTTGCGCATAGCACTCCTGCAGGATCCTTCTGGGGCCCCTAACCCCCCCCCACACACACACTGTTCCCCATGGGATCTTGCTCAGTAAATGCCCTCACCTGCACCATTGCACATGGTGAACCCCCTTGATATCCCCACTTAGTGGCTTTTCTCCCTTGCACCCTTACATGCAGGGCCCCACAGGATCCTGCTCAATCCTGGCCCACCCTCTTGTGCACACCACCCCTGGGGATTCTGCTCTGTGACCCCCTCACTCACCCTCTCTCATGCAGCACTCCAAAGGATCTCACTCGTTAATCCCCTCAAGCACAGCACCCCTTAGGATGTTGCTCACTTCCAGCACACTGTGCCCTTTTGGATTCAGAATAACAGATCTACCTAGGTTTCAGAGTGGTAGCCGTATTAGTCTGTATCAGCAAAAACAACGAGGAGTCCTTGTGGCACCTTAGAGACTAACAAATTTATTTGGGCATAAGCTTTTGTGGGCTAGAACCCACTTCATCAGATGTATAGAGTGGAAAATACAGGAGCAGGTATAAAAACATGAAAGGGTGGGAGTTGCCTTACCAAGTGTGAGGTCAGTCTAAGGAGACAATTCACTTAACAGCAGGATACCAAGGGAGGAAAAATAACTTTTGAAGTGGTAATGAGAGTGGCCCATTTCAGACAGTTGACAAGAAGGTGTGAGTAACAGTAGGGGGAAAATTAGTATTGGGGAAATTAGGTTTAGGTTTTGTAATGACCCAACCACTTCCAGTCTTTATTCAGGCCTAATCTGATGGTGTCCAATTTGCAATTAATTCCAGTTCTGCAGTTTCACGTTGGAGTCTGTTTTTGAAGTTTTTTTGTTGAAGAATTGCCACCTTTAGGTCTGTTACTGAGTGACCAGAGAGATTGAACTGTTCTCCTACTGGTTTTTGAATGTTATGATTCCTGTCAGATTTGTGTCCATTTATTCTTTTGCGTAGACTCTGTCCGGTTTGGCCAGTGTACATGGCAGAGGGGCATTGCTGGCACATGATGGCATATATCACATTGGTACCTAGGGATAACTAAATTTGTGGTAGGGTTTGGCAAAGGCTCATCAGTGACATGACATTGTTTTACTCTGGGCATCCCTTTTCAGGAACTATTTTCCATACAAAAGTATAACGTGGCCCTGAATAGTTCACTCTTCTGGAAAGTTTTAGGAATGCTAGCCATTCGCTGAGACCTCTGCCCCAAAACTCCACTTGTTCTCTCTTTGATCATATATGTGGGCAGTAAGGCAGCCCTAGTCCTGTTCACCTGGCGGGTCAGAGCACTATGTGTCAAAGGAAACACTCCTGCGGTTAATATCATGGTTGGTGAACATGTTTAGGAGAGGAGGGAACTGCATGATTAACTACTTCTGTCACATTCAGTTGAGGGCCCAGCTCTCTTCTTCCATCCTTAGGATGATGGTACCACAGTGGAAGAGACCCCTTCCCATGCAAAAGGCACATGTTTCCTTATGGTTCTTTTTCTGTCTAAGTAGTAAATCCAGATTTAGAACAGCCCTCTACTCTGCATGCTCCTCCTGCAGTATCTTGCGTTTTGAGCAGGTGACAGTCTGGTCAGAGAAATGGTGGAACAAGCAATGGACTCTGTACGTCTGGCCTGAGGTAGAGGAACCCACAATGAGAAGTTTCATTTTGTTTTAAAATAATGTCCTGCCCGTTTATTGACCAAACAGAATGGGTTAGCTGAGTCTCCCAAATAAAATTTAAGACAGAGCTTGTTTCATGCTTTGCTAGAGGAAACCCCCTTGTTCTCCTTTAGTCTGCAGCCCTCTTCCCCCCCCATCCCCCTCAGTACATTTTCAACTCTTCTGTCCTCACCCTTCATAGAATCAGGTACCTGTAGTCAACAGAGGTGGTAAGCAGTCTTGCAGAAGCTCTTGTTAACCTATCCTTGCTTGATAAGTCTGCATAGGTAGTTCATTGTGGAAAGGGATTTTTAAACTCCTCCTTGCCTTAGCCTGTATGCTGTCCCTTCATTCTTATCCCGTTGATCTTTGTAGGAACCAGGGAACAGAAAGTAGAAGAAGATATTACTTCACACAGAATGAGAGAATTGCCTCTGAATGCTAAATTTGGTGGCTACTCTGAACTGTTTCTCACTGTCATTCATTTAAAATGCTGTTAATGTAGTTAAAGTTTGTTTTTAAAAGATCCTCAAAATAAGGTTTTTTATTTTTGAGTTTGCAATAGCAAGAAATACTATTTGTGTCTTTGAGCATTTCCTTTGCCCATTTCATTGTGGCTTTATTACTGCTTTTGGGAGTCCAAGGATTTGCATGTTATATTGTAAGCAGTGTACCATTATGTGGATGTTTAACAGTACAGTACCATGGATACAATTTGGCTATACGATATATAAGAAGTTTCTGACTATACCAGAGAGCCTTTTTTTTTTTTTTAATCAAGGTTGCCATATTTGTTTCTGAAGACTGAGAAATTTAGTCCACTCACAAGTTAACTATTAAGCTGTGAAACCCGAAGGAAAACTACAGAAGTCATTGGAAGTTAATCATGCTGTACACTTCTGCTTCCTGAGGCAAAACTTGAAAATTAGCATAGTCAGTATGCCCACAATTGAATTATATGATACTGTGAACACTGACTGTTGAAAACCAATGTATTTGAAAATACGGGCTTCAAAACAAACATCACTTACAGCATCGGATGAGGGCCTTTGGAGATAATGCAAATGCACCTAACTGAAAATGTATTTTAAAAGCAAAGCATCCATATTTTTTAAACCAATTATCAGTATGAGGTACCACTGACTAGGATCAATACCTGGTGGCTTCTGCTCATTTAGGATATTCAAACAACCCTCAATAATTAAGATTTTTCAGAATGAAAACTTCCTTTAAAAATTATTCTAACCCTTATGGTAGTGAAGAAAACCTTTCAAATGTGAGCAGAGCATAATCTATGAGGAATTGATTTCATGAGTCTGCAGAGGGCCTGTCAAGGTTCCTCCCCCACTCTGAACTCTAGGGTACAGATGTGGGGACCTGCATGAAAAACCTCCTAAGCTTATCTTTACCAGCTTAGGTCAAAACTTCCCCAAGGTACAAAATAGTCCACCCGTTGTCCTTGGACCGGCCGCTACCACCACCAAACTAATACTGGTTACTGGGGAAGAGCTGTTTGGACGCGTCCTTCCCCCCAAAATACTTCCCAAAACCTTGCACCCCACTTCCTGGACAAGGTTTGGTAAAAAGCCTCACCAATTTGCCTAGGTGACTACAGACCCAGACCCTTGGATCTTAAGAACAATGAGCAATCCTCCCAACACTTGCACCCCCCCTTTCCTGGGAAATGTTGGATAAAAAGCCTCACCAATTTGCATAGGTGACCACAGACCCAAACCCTTGGATCTGAGAACAATGAAAAAGCATTCAGTTTTCTTACAAGAAGACTTTTAATAAAAATAGGAGTAAATAGAAATAAAGAAATCCCCCCTGTAAAATCAGGATGGTAGATATCTTACAGGGTAATTAGATTCAAAAACATAGAGAACCCCTCTAGGCAAAACCTTAAGTTACAAAAAAGATACACATACAGAAATAGTTATTCTATTCAGCACAATTCTTTTCTCAGCCATTTAAAGAAATCATAATCTAACACATACCTAGCTAGATTACTTACTAAAAGTTCTAAGACTCCATTCCTGGTCTATCCCCGGCAGAAACCAGCATATAGACAGACACAGACCCTTTGTTTCTCTCCCTCCTCCCAGCTTTTGAAAGTATCTTGTCTCCTCATTGGTCATTTTGGTCAGGTGCCAGCGAGGTTACCTTTAGCTTCTTAACCCTTTACAGGTGAGAGGAGCTTTCCCCTGGCCAGGAGGGATTTCAAGGGGGTTTACCCTTCCCTTTATATTTATGACAGGGCCTGAAATGAGTTCTGAGATTAAATTACTCCACTTCATGTAAATAGTGCATTGACTCTCGAACCTAATAATGATAATACAATAAACATATATTTAAATAATTTAGTTGCAAAATTGTGCACCTAATTTACACAGTTACCACAGTTGCTTGCAGTACATAAATCAGACCACTGCATGTATGAATAGACAAAAGGCAGAAATAGTAATTGTTGTATGTTCCCTGTATTTTCTCTCACATTGAATGTAGAAATAACATTACTAACTACAAGTACGTTCACTGTATAAGGATCGATATTGTCTGTTTTTGCAGAACCTCCCATTTTTATTAGTAAAGATCTGCTGTAGATCAAAGCTAGTATGTTTCTGACTTATTACACCACAAACAGTTACGCTAGTGTAAATAGGGGAGAACTTTACTGGTTTGTTACCAGTTCCTTGCTTCAGTCAGCCACAACATGCAGTGTATTGCTAACCTCCATTTCTGTGTGGTTATCTCAAAAAAATGAGTGCTGTATGAACGGGTGTGTCATCCAATAAAATATAGCCTGTGGGTGTACGGAAGGTTGTGGTTAAATTAGCTCAATCTGATATTGCTTGATTAGGCAACCAGTGCCACAAGGAGATAATGACATTGAAGGTTTTATTGACAAATATAACACACTGGGAACTTTTTGTAACATTTTTATGGTGCCTACATGTGCCTCAGTTTCCCTCTGTATTTTGCATTGCAACGCAGTGGAGGCAAAACACTGTTCCAACAGTGCAGGAGACAAGGTGGGTGTGTCGCCTCACTGTCTGGGTGGAATGACTGGGTTGTTAAAGAACTGGTTGAAACCGACCTAAATCAACAGAGGATCCAGAAAGACAATGAGAACCCTCAACGACTGAACAGTCAACATCGAACAGCAGGAAATCCTGGCAGGCAGAACATGTGCACTGAGCTGGAGGACAAAGGAGAAAAAGTTATCTGGTGGTGGGAATAAGAGCCGCCCTTTGGAGGGATTCAGCAGCTCTCACTTGAGTCTAAGGGCAAAGGGAAGAGATCCAAAAATGCAACCCATCATTGCATGGCTTGGCCAGGATGGACTGTGGGTTAACCTTTGTCTCTCTTTGCTATCCCAAAGTCTTTCAGATTCTGTATGGCAGGTGGCTAGTAAATTGTTACCTTGTTTTGAAAAGGCTGCCTGGAATAGTTGCACTACTCACTGAGAGCATTGTTATCTGAAGTGGTACCGTGCATGCCTCCCACAGGAGTCTGGTTCAGCTAGATTGGCTGTAGGAGCCACAAAGAGAAACAGGGATTGCTGGTGCCTGAAGGCCGAGTCTTGGAGGCCCTGGACCTGCCCCTGTGTGACTGTGTATACCCTTGGGATTTGGCACACTAAAGCAGTCACTCCAAAGGGACTGATTGCAGGCTGGGGCATAGACCAGACCCTGTGCATTTATGACACAACCAAGGGACAATAACTTGTAATATGAAAGTCTGTCCATTTTATAATGATTATCTGGTATGAGTAATGGCATAAAGACATATGTCTGCCCCCTCCCTCCGTCCTCAAGGACCTTGTACTTTTCACCTATTCCACCAGCAAGCCTGGCAGTAATGACCAAGGTGTCCAAGAAAGTTGGTGATCCTGGAGAATAATTGGAAAATGTATTGTTTTAAGCTTTTAATATGATTGAGCTAGCAGCATTAGTATGTAAAGCGAGAGTTGGAGTTTTGTGGAGGAGGAACTTCTTGTCCTGATATGGTTTTGAAGTGGGCATTGAATGTTCATGATAGCTCATGTAAGTACAACTATATAACAGATTGGCATGTTCTTTTAAAAGTTACTGTGAAATTCACTGATTATCAAATTATTTCCCTTGGTAAACTCTGTGTGGGTGTCTTCTTTACTGTTGTTCTGTTGAAAAGATCTGCTGGAGCCATCACTGTCCCTACCACTAAATTGTAGGGAAAGGAAAAGGTAAAAACAGCTGAAAATGCAGCAGAGTATTATGCTTCCAACCACTGTTTCTGAACCTAATTATCCCCTTGTATTAGTTATTTGGTGTCATTGTCTATTGTTGTTGCAGCTAGAACTGGTTAAAAATGTCCATTTTTTTTATGAAATATGGCTTTTTTATCAGAACAAAAATTTCTCCTAGAAATGGCCAACTTTGAATATTTTTATAAAAATATTTGTACAAAATACAAAATATTTTTACATTCATCAAAACAAGAAGGCCAATTTTTTTTTTATTTTGGGGTGTTTATTAAAAAAATTTTGAAGAAAAATTTCAATGAAAATTTTTTTGTTGAAATTTTTCACAGAAGCAAAAATCATTTCATCTCTAGTAATGCCATGAATAACCATAATTTAGGACAGACATTTACTAACATGTAATTGCTGCGTTTCCTTTGGTTGGAAACTCCCCAACTTTATTCCAGACTCCACTAAGTTTCATATTCAGCATTAATAAAGTGAATAAACTTATTCCAGTATATATATAAAGGTAGTGGCTCAGGCAGTATTAATCAATGTAATCCATATGTTAGTAAACCCATCAATGCTGACAAGCTGGTAGTGTTCAGATATTTAAAAGAGATACGACTTTCTGTAATTTGTAGGTTCTTCAGTCCGGTGCTCTTGTGTCTGCATCAAGTTAAAGGGAGGGTCTCTCTTTCCTGTGGTCCTGTGACAATTAACCACCATACAGAAGTAAGCAGCAGTAATAAGCAGTATAAAAAGCTCCAGGGTGAACATACTGCTCAATGTTGTAAGGTGCTGAAAGACCTAAACTTCCACTGACCCCAATGAATCAATATATCAGTTTGAATTTCTTAACCTCATTTTGAGAAACTCTTTCCATCCAAGCCCCTCAGGTGGAGCTGCAACTGGAAATCAGAGGCATGGTAAATAGCCAGTATTTTTATACCAGTGTTTCCAGTGGTTTATTTGTTGAGTTGCAGTGAGGGCTTTGTCACAGAATACTTACTACAGGCAAACCAATGGAACCCTGTAAACAGGGAAAAGCGGGCATTGATGGTGTATAGCACTTTGCAGAATCAGGTCCTTATTGAGGTGGAATCAGGCTTGACCATACATACATACATTATTGGTTACAAAGATGAATATGTGTAAGGGAGACATTTGCAAGTGGATGTTTTCCCCTGTTAATGAGGCTATATATTGACTGTGTACTATGCTCCTTATCTCCAGTTGCACCTTGAAGTTCTGTCTGAAGTTCTTTGGTGGAATGACTCTCAAATTGAGGTTAAGAAACTTTACGTGCTTCCCAAGGCCATAGAGCAAAATGTATCTTGGTCATGAAGTTTTTGAAACTTTAATCACAGCTGTGTAGACTATTATAGATTGTGATTAAATATAACTTGTTTGTTTGGGTTTTTTTTTTTGCTACCTCCTGGCCACAGATGTGGAGATGTCCAGATAGTGTGGTGATGAGTATCGTATATGAACCTCAATAGATGTTAGAAAGTTTCCCTGTCCATGCATCATCTAGTAACATCTGTTTTTCTAAGAAAATATAGAGCCTTTGCCTCTACAGGAAGAAGATTCTGAAGAAGCCGTCCAGTGCAGTCTGCAGCACCTGATGAAAAAGACTAATGAGACAATGCCGGCCTACTTGGGGCATAAAGTAAAAGTGTGGAAAGAGAACAGGAAAAAATCAAAAATGTGTACTAAAGAGTCTGCCTGCTCAGGGGCATGTTGCTTAACCTGCATACCTTTTCTTGCACAACTAATTCTTATTTCTACAAGCAATTCCACTTGCTATTGATGTGAATAAGGGATTTTTAGATTGGGCCCTTGATGAACGCTTAACCACTACCTTCATTGTCATCCTTGAAAGTCTGCACTTCCACCACTCCTCAGTTCACAGCTTCAGCTGCCGTGCTCTCCAATCATTTGCCCACTTAAATCCAGCATGTCCCAGTTAAATACATTTTTTGTTCTGCTCTTGTTACCAAGTTCCCAGTATGCACCTTCATTTGATTCCTTCAGCACATTATTTTATCTCATTGTTCTTGATATGACAGACCCTGGTACACACTGTTCTAAATTTTCCATTTCAGCACAGTGTTCCTGTTTACTAATAGACAAATGCATGTTGTAAAAAATTTGGTTCATTAAACTCACATGTACTACGGCTGTCACCTGTCTGAAACTCTGGTCCAAAGAGTGTACGTGCTTTAACTTTTGGTTAGTTTTCTATTGTCAAAATTGTAAAATCGGTTGGAAATTATTTGATACCAGGCCTGGTGTTACGTTTGTTTGTCAGCAGGAGTAAGACTGTTAATCAGTTCCGCTGTTGCTTACAACAATGTACTTTTTTTCAAAATCCTTTTCTACCATATCACCTGTGTGAAAGCTGTATTAAAAAATAGCTGTTCAGGTGTTCCTCTAACAGATGGTCAAGGTTCCCCAGTTTCACTCAGACTGTCCTTTCTACTCACATGCTAGGCGGGAGAGGTATTCTGTTGACAACAGGCCTCGTTCTCGAGAACGTAAGATGCCCAGATATGACTCCTATGATACTTCAGACTTCCAAGTTATAATATATCAGTGACTTTTGCTAAATCAGGAGCTCAGTCTGTAGACTATTTCTTTACCATTATCGTCGCGATTGGGAAAATATAGTCAGAGTGCACCAGAGTCCCAATCACTTCCCTAGTTTTCCATGGAGCTTAGCTGGCCATGTCGAGAATGTTGAGCCACTTGTGAGCAGCAGCATCCTTTTACAAAGCTTGGTCTCTAAAGAAATGCTCCTTCAGTCTTTGTAAAGCACACTCCTCCGCATTTAGTTGTCCTTACAAAATTGGAGTGGTGTCATCTGTTCTTATTAGTCAGTTTATTGCTTCATTACTACCCAAGGTAAAAAGGCAGGAGACAAGATGCCAAAGAATCACAGGAGGACAAGGATGTAATTATATTCTCCAGGGTGAGGCAAGAAATATATCTGTCCCCCCCGTCCAATATTCAATATTTTTACCAAACTATCATATGGTGCATCTTTCCTGGCCAGAAAAACGTATATCAGAGTGTCACTATCATAGATAGATTGCCACTGTAATGTCAAGCCTTATCACATAGAGACTTACAGGCAACCTTGATCATTTAATGGTTGCTTATTTATTGTGTGTTGGTGTTTGGTGATCTAGCAGCTACCTCATTGCAAGCAGTCTCCTGCTATTAATCTGTCTTCTGGGGTGTCTCTGTGCTGTCAGTTGTGAGGAATTAATATATTTGCACTGTTGGAGAATACAGCTGCATGAACTGCTATGCTAGCCACCATGTTGGGAATGTCCATGATGCCCTCAAACATACATCATTAATTGAATGATTTTGGAACTTGTATAAAACCTCCAAGAGTGTTCTTAGACACAGGTAGGCACACTGGAAAGTGCCCATAATTCTGTGCCCTGAGAACTGTGGAATAGCTGTGCAGAACTTCCATTATACAAATAGAGTTGTAAACTGCTATATAGACAAGATTTGATTTTACTAGGCTGCATTCTTGATAAATGGTAAATTAGGCTTCTGTTTTAGTTTTGTGCTTATCCTTTGTGGATTATGAGATTTGTTTCTGATTTAGTTGTCTCAAGGTTCTTAATTGTCTCATTAGTTAGTCCTCATCAGTACCTCAATAATTTCAGTATAAGTAGTTGTATATGAATTTGGTATAAATGAGCAGTTCAAAGACATTGATGTCATGCCAGTTAGAATCCTTTATAGTTAATATCAGAATTGAGGGCTTGGTTTTCCTTGTTGCTGAAATTTGCAGCAAGATCTCATGACTTTAGTTTAGGATTAGGAGTCTGAGTAGAGCTGTTTGGTTCTAATGCCCCCTGTCTGCTTTTCTAAGCTAAAGTATCAAATGATTCACTTGCTCTGAAAGAGAAAGGTGTTTTGCACTAAATGGATTATTTTTAAAAGCTGTTACATTGTTCTATTGTCATGCATATTTCTACTTTTATCCTGTGGTAATTTCTGCAACTAGAGGCAATATCTATAATCTTATGGAAGGGGATTCTCTCCTATAGCAAAAGACACACGGGGGAGGGGAGTTGCAGGAGGACTGAAATCAATTTTTCATTTCGGTTCAGTGATTTAAAATTTTTTTTGACAACCTTCCTATAGCTTGTCAAGCCAAAAAAGAGACAGCTCATTTAGGAATCTGTCAGAGGCAGGCGCAGTCCATCTGGGATGGGGATTTACACTGTGTTTGCGGCTTGATGCCAGGTGTCCACTTATTGTTAGTGTCCATCTTTGATCCAATGGCAGGTTGCTACTTAGTGCTATGCCATTTTCATCATTTTTCTCCTTTCTCTCAGGGTTATGCACAATGTTTCCTCATTGCTTTTTGACTGGAAATTTTTAATGAACCCAAATAATTTGAAGGAATATCGTTCTTCCACTCCTTTGTGTCCTTGTGAAGTAGCAAGTCCCTTTGTTTCTCAGTCTCTCTGCGGTCATATTGCTTGTATGTGAAAGGTTTACTGTGCTGGATAACTAGTACCTTTCTTGCCCTAGGCTGTCTATGCTCTTTTGTTTGCTGCTTTTCTTTGGTGTATTGTTTTTCTCTTTTTTACTCCCTCCAGTGCGCTCCCCTATTTTTTATCTTCTATTTAGTTTACATGCTCCCCTGTACACCTACTATGGTGATCTAAAACTATAATTCCCTACAACTGTGCTTATCAATACTCTAATCTGGCTCGGCAGATAAGGAAGTGTTTGTTTTTCATTCCTTATGCAGGACAGTCCTTGGGAAGCTAGTGTTGTCATATCTTAATCAATATGCTAGCTCTGTTTTGATAGTTCTGTGTGTTATGACAAAAATAAATGGGTGTGAGAGAGTCCATAGGATGGTTGCTTCTTAGGTTTGTAATTGGTGTTGCAAACATGACTTTGAATATCCAGAGAAGGACCAGTCAGTGTGCATTAAACTTTTGCACTTCCAAAGAATAGGTTGTGGCCCAGAATTGCAGACTTGCCTTTCTTTCTAGCTGCATAGATTATCCTGCGAGTGAGGGGGGAATGGTGTGGGTAAAATCTTTAGAGCCCTCCTCAGAGTGGCCACTGCCCATATACCGTAAGCAGGTGAAGGGGATCTCCCTGATCTTGCAGCCCTTACTTATGTGAGTAGTTCAACTGAAGCATGGAGTGAAAAATTGCAAATTCCTTAAAGTGGGGAATATGTCTTTGTATGTGCTAGTACAGGGCATAGCACAATGAAGCCCAATCTTGATTAGGGCTTTTGGGGTGTTAAAGCCCTTCCTGTTGTTTAATATTTATGACTGTGTCTGGCAACTGATGTGTGGTTAGAGGAACTGAGCATCCTTAACCTAGCCAGTCATTAGTTTACAGGAAATAAAAAAATAGTACAGTTCATTTTGTTTTTTTGTCTATACCTCTATTAATACAATCTAGTGCTGTATGTTGCATTTTTTATACTGTAGCAGATGGTCTCTGACTTTTCCACAATAACTAGCATATATTTTTCCTGTTTAGCAAATTTTCATATTCTCTTGCTTGGTTCCTTTTCCAAAATTGGTTTATTTTATACCTACACTGAACTGCACTTATCTGTTGACCCGTTCATTTAAATGATCCAAAACCTTTTGAATCTTGATGCCTAACTCATTATTTTCTGTGTACTGTCTTGAAACTTGAATGTCTTTTTTCAGGCAATTTTCCACCTTTCTGCTTTGACTGCCTGCACCAATGAAAACAAAGCCTTTTCTAGTTAGGAAAAGATTTTTAAAAAAATTGACTAGCCAAAATATGTTGTTTTGCCCAACTAGTTTAAAAACAAAATTTGTTCCCATGTCAAGAATATGTATGTGAAGTTTCACCATGCAGCCATTTATTAAGGACCAAGTTATGAACCATTAAAGTAAGGTTTATATGGGCACCTTCACTAGACTCATTACTATAGGAACCCTGACAGGCACCATTATAATTGTTTTTAATTTTTGTTGCTAAAATAACATCCTGTGCAATGTTTAAACATAGCAACAGAACTTATGTTTAGCATGCCCTGAGGTTCACAATAGAAAAATTGTCTTTTATAAATGGTGGTTGGATATTACTGCATACATTTGTTTGGATTAGTAGTTCCTTGGCGTGAAATAAGCTGTTTATTTTTAAAATAATAGTATGAATTGTGCTGGGACAATAGTAAGTTGGGTGTGTCTATTCTTGGTATGTTTACCATTATACTTTTTTTAAAAATTCAGACAATAGGGCATACAGACACTTCTCTGGAGCAAACATCATTCCCTTTAAGAGATCCAGATCTCAGAATGACAATATACGATGAAAAATAAAATCATAAAGAGAAAGTTAATATTTCATCCAAGATCAGGCAGGACAATTAGTCATGTGTGCAGGAGTTGAAGTATTTTAAGCGCCGTAGAGAAAATAACAAATTTTCCACCACATAAAGTTTATCTAACTGTTTATAGTGTTTTTAGTCTTTTTTTTTTCATAGCCCACGTCATAGAATTTGTTTTGGCTTTTAAAGGCTATTTTATTTTTTTATTTATTTATTTATTTTAAAGGTTATTTTCTTATTTGAGCTTTAATTATACTCATGCTGTGTAGATTAACTAGTGAATGTTTGTTCAGGGCTCTGAAGATTTAAGGAACTGTGTAAGAGCTAAATATTATTAGTTTCCCGATTTTTGTTTCTGTCCCAAGATGTTTAGCTCACAGTTCCTGACATAATCCACATGTTTATGTGTATATCCATCATACTAAAGGAGGCAAAGCCCCACTCTGAACAAGAACAGAATGCACAAGGGAGTTGTGTCAGACTGGTCTTGTCCAGGATACAAGCACACATTAACACTGCTTTCGCAACAATAGAGATTGGAGGAACACCTATGTCTGTTTCTAAGTGCCAGCTATAAGTTACTCACAGGAGTATAATTATGCCATGCCTGCTCTGCCTCCTGTACAGAAGTGCATATTGCCATTAATTACAGCTTTGTCTTAGGTTGTTGATATGATACACTAAAATACTATGGTAGTTGTCAGCTATGTCTAGAGGAGTCTTTTCATTTGTAAATAAGAGAAAATTCCTTTAGTAGAGGCAGTTTTAATTTTATTGTTCTGATTGCCATTAACCTGGTTAGATAAACACCATTCATTGGGGTTAAATGAGGGAGCAGTTAAGGACTTTGTATATCATGATAGCAGGAAACAATAGAATCCATAGCCCAAGGTTCTGGGCCATAAGGCCAGGCCTGAGCAAGAGCTAACCCAGGAAGAATAAGAGTATTCTCTGGGAGTGGTTGAAAATGCAGGGCTTAAGGGGTAGTTGTTGTTTAACATGCTTAATGCAATAGTGCCTGTGAGCCAACCAAGAGTGGGGACCCCATTGTGGCGAGGCACTGTACAAACATTCAGTGTTTTCCACCGAGTGCATCCGATGAAGTGAGCTGTAGCTCACAAAAGCTTATGCTCAAATAAATTGGTTAGTCTTTAAGGTGCCACAAGTCCTCCTTTTCTTTTTGCGAATACAGACTAACACGGCTGTTACTCTGAAACCTGTACAAACAGAGTAATAGATGTTCCCTGCCTCAAAGAGCAGGTTGTTGGTGCGTCTGTTTGAGAGAGAGAACACCCAGACAGCAGCAGTAGCAGTGGTGAGCATGGCCCTGAGTGGGAGCAGAGACGGAGCCCTGTGGGCATAGAACTGACTGGAGGAAATTGCGAGCACGCAAACTACCTGCTTTGTTTTCACTGTGTCCAGAGAAACAGGACTTCGTGTACATTCTTTGTACATAAACAGGATTGCACCAAAACATATAGTGTGACGGGGTCAGGACAGACAGCTATAGGAAAGTGCTCATACTGGGTGCTGGGAAATGGGCCCCAGGATAAGCAGGTCCCTTTTCCCCTGGTAATTGAACAGGGGTTACTCCAGGTTAATTAGGACACCTGGGGCCTGCCAGAACCTTTTAAAAGCTTCCCCTCCAGTCAGGTAGGCACGCACAATGGCAGCTGTGGGGAGCAGGCATGCTACTGGAGGACCAGACAGCCTGCCCAACAGGGCATATAGCCCTTCTGGGCACCAGAGGTTTGGGGGAAGAGACCCCGCCAGAGGGGAGAGACTGAACTAGGTGTCTGGCCTATCGCCGTCACGCACAGAGGAGCTACCAGAGACTAAGAGGCTCCTCTCCCCCTCCCCTGTCAGGGAGGCTGGGAGGAACCCCTGCTCAGATAAGGTGGGGACAATAAACCCAGGGGCGTGGGGAAAATTCCCAGGGAGAGAGGAATCCCCCAGCCTGCCGCTAAGAGGAAGCACAGAACCCACCGAGGCGGAGAAGGAGCTCTGCCACAATAGTTAGGTGTGGAAGGATTTGATTTTAATTGACAGATGTCGGTAAACATTAATTTCATCTGATGCACTGACAATGACAAAAACAAAAATTTATTGGTAAGAGGGAGTGCCACTTCCCCTCTCGTTCCTGCCAGGATCATGTGTCACCAGCTCTGTGGCAACAGAGAAAGCCCTCTGCAGCCTCATTCTGTCACAGTGCAAGGTGCGGGGAATGCTGCTGTTTTGGCACCTTGCGCCTGCCTGGACTTGGTGTCACCAGCCCTGCAGGTGTGCAGGGAACCCTCTGCAGCCCCTGTAGTTTTAATTCAAGCAGAAAGACAGGGTACATTTTTGAAAATGTTACATGCTCCCAAATCACATAAGTGTGTTTAAAAATTTTACCCAGACTTAAAATAGTTTTATATATAGACAGATATTTACATAAACACTTAAACTAAAGACGTAATCCAGACTTTTAAATGTATTTATTTAAAAAGTCAGTGTGATGTGTTTAATTTTATTTGTTAAAAAGTTTGTTTATGTAAATGATGCTGCCACTGAAATACTACATGCAATCAAATGCACAGATAAAAACCTCAATCCTGCAACTGGCTCCATGTGGACCTCTGAAGCCAAAGGGAGTTTCTATAGGCTCAGGGATCTGCCTGCACAGAACCCATTAGCTCAGTGGATTGCTTTTCTTCTGAACAACTGTTTCTATTGTTAGTTTTCCATCTGTTACATATTACTGTGCTAACTTTTCAAAGAGGTGCTTTCAAGGTTGAAAGGCTACACCTTTCCTTTTTTTTTCTTGCTTTTGATTGTAAAGTCCAAGTAATATTTGGTGCCTTTCCCCCAAAGAAATACTTCAGTTCTTACGTTTTGTCACTAAAATAAATCCATGCTATTAGCCCCTCGCTTGTGAGCAGCTGTACAATAATGTACCTGTGTCTGAGTGACATAGAACACATCATTTTGGTGAGATTTTAGCCTCAAGCTTTCATAGGATTGTTGCAAATGATTTTTTTTTAAATTATGAACAAAATCTTGTGATTGTTCTTTAAAATTGCTTTACTTTTTAAAAAAATCCTTTTTTTGCTTTTAAAATCCATTCATGTGCTCATCTCAATTTAATCATCACCAAGATGATGCTTTTATCACATTCTGTTTTCACGCTCAATTAAATTTCCAGCAAGATTACAGATTATTATTGCTGAATGAAGATTTGGTTCAGAAATGGTTTTCAGGAAACGCCATCATTATGCATTTGGACTAATATTTTGCTGTTACTACATCACATAGTAAACTGTTCATAAATCTGATTACATTATTTTTGTTAAAGATGAAACAGATAAGAACAGTAGACCTTGCCCACCTTGTGTAAGTGGAACAGCTAACAACTTCCTTGGATTCTGCAACATTACTCTCTAGCTAGTCCCTAGGAAGAACAAAAGTGCAAAGAAAACTGCATCCTCCACCAATCTGCTTCTCATAGATGAGAGTCTAGCATCACAACTCTCTTGAAGAGAGTGTACTCTTCTGAGCTACATGCAAATAACCTACAAGTTCTAAATCTTTGGACTATTCCTTGTGTATTTTGTTATTTAGAAGCCACATTCACATCACATCTGAGTATGGGATGGCTGAACATCAGAGGAACAGTGTCATATTTTATTAATACAGCATTTGACAGCTGTTAACCAGTGAAATGCGAGCCTGGTATTCAGTTTGACAAAAAGGATACACTTGATCCTTCTGAGATGAAACCCATTAACCTGTAAGCCATGTATATTGAATTAGCAGACTGGCAAAATGAGAGTATGCTATGTTACTGGAAGTCATGTAGAGTGGAACCCTCTTATAATCATGTGTGTTGATTATTTTGCTCAGTTGAATGGAGTTTCATTATAACACTAGAGCATTTACCTGACAAAAAGATTCAGTATGTTCATGTCACTTCTTTCACCTTCAGACTGGTAGACTAGTCCGTTCTTTGCCCACTGCAGTGGAAGGGACACTGGTTAGTGTTTTGTGTGGCGCACACATTTGTGGAATACCACATCTTAACTTATAGTGGGGAACAGATGTTCAAGTTTGGGAATCAGGGATTCACTCTTACTACTGCTTCCTCCCCCATGGGAGGATAATGGCTACTTCCTTCCCCATCTCCTCTACTTGGGCAGAGTACAGGAGGAAAGGGACATGATAATCCGCTTGGAATGTAGCATCGAACACCTGTGTAGCAGTCGATAATGGCTGTATCCCAAGGAGGATTTTCAGAGTAGAAGTCAATTATGGTGGAGTGAATATTCACCACAAGAGGAGTAAAAGTCCACTGAATTCCACTCGAGCAATTTGGGGCTTCCACTGCATTTTATAATGACTTTGTCTAGACTGAGAAATTACAGTGTATTAGAACAGGAAATTGAGGAGCTGTAGGAAATAATGTGATGCAAAAAACTCAGCATAGTCAGTGACTCTCATAATTAATCCTACAGTTCACCACAGCTTGCTGATGTGGTGTTATCTTTACTGTGTCTCTGTGTATATCTTTTATATCAGGTTACTTATGATTCCTAGAGGTGGTGCTCTAATATAATGTAATTTTCTAATGTAAAAAGACCAGTAAGGAGGGTTTCAGAGTAAGAGAGTTCACTGAGAGAGTGAATGGGTTCTTCCATTATGTATTCCTAATTCTATAAGAAAAGATTTTCATGTTAGTTTTCTTCAACTGTTATCAGAGGGTTAGCCGTGTTGGTCTGTATCAGCAAAAACAATGAGGCATAAGCTATCATGGGTTATAACCCACTTCATCAGATGCATGAAGTGGAAAATACAGTAGGCAGGTATAAATACACAGCACATGAAAAGATGGGAGTTGCCTTACCAAGTGGGGGGGTCAGTGCTAACGAGGCCAGTTCAGTCATGATAGATGTGGCCCATTCTCAACAGTTGACAAGAAGGTGTGAGTATTAACAGAGGGAAAATTATTTTTTGTAGTGACCCAGCCACTCCCAGTCTTTATTCAGGCCTAATTTGATGGTGTCAAGTTTGCAAATTATTCCAGTTCTGTAGTTCCCTCTGTTGATATTCACCCCTTCTTGTCAACTGTTGGAAATGGGCCACATCCACCCTAACTGAATTGGCCTTGTTATCACTGACCCCCACTTGGTAAGGCAACTCCCATCTTTTCATGTGCTGTGTATTTATACCTGCCTACTGTATTTTCTACTCCATGTATCTGATGAAGTGGGTTATAGTCCACAAAAGCTTATGCCCAAATAAATTTGTTAGTCTCTAAGATGCCACAAGGACTCCTCATTGTTTTAACTGTTATGTCCTTTTTCTCTATAAAAATAGTCATCATGTCAAACCTTTGCTGTGCCGACTCTCACATACTGAAACGTGGAGAATTGCTTTATTGAACTTAATTCTCTCATATGGGAGAAGATATTGTGACTCTTAACTCCTTTATGAACAAATCTTTGATATGTCTCAGGTGTAGCTACTTATTTGTTGGGAATGTTTCAATATAACAACTGGAAAATTGAGCCTAATTTCATTTTTGTTTTGTTTTTTTGATTTTTGTATTTTCTAGGAAATCCATGAACTATTCAAAGATTATGAATTAAAGTACTGTTATGTGGACAAAAATAAAAGAACAGGTAAGAATTTAGAATATTCCAGTATTTAAGACTATGTTTAATCGTAACATTAACATTTGCATCCTCTGATAGGACTAGTAGTCAACTTCTTCTGCCACATATGAAATCATCAGATTGTCTGCCCACTACTTTAACTGTTCCTAGACTTGTTCTTTAGCTGCAAAAATTGTGGCGGTTTCCAGCTCCCATTAATGTCAGTTAATGGGAAATGGAAAGCCTCATATTGACTTTAGTGGGAGGTAGATTGAGCCCATTATCTGTGAATCTATATTTATGACCCCTTAAGTAATGCACCCTTTGGATCGGGTCTAGCCAAACTGCTTAATCCACTTGTGAAAGACTGATCCATTAGACTCTGCTAGGACAAGCCCCTCACACCAGGATAACAGAAGGGCTATTCCAGGTCTAGATTTAGGGATTCCAGGTAATATACGACGGAGAGCAGATATACTCTATTTACTTTATCAGTTCTGAAGGCTGTGGATGTTTTTGCCTTATTTTGGAACTGAAGGGAATTATCAAGCTTTTAAGGATGATCTTCATCTTGAAAACTCTGTCAGTTTTTGCCTTGCTATATGTCTCCCAGGCATCTTTGCCAAGGTAATGGTGTTTCTGGCTGCTGCTTTTAGCAAGTATGGTGTGTTTGTGCAGCAGTCTCCTAATGATTTGCTTATTTGCAAAACCTCAAAATTTCCAAGTTTGGGAACAAGTGCTGCAAGCTTCTATGTATCAGTAGTCCTGTCTATTTCAGTGTTTTATTTTCTAGGTATTGTTTTGAAATCTTACTGGTTGAAGCTGCCATCGGAGGAGGGCATTCCTCTTAACGTTTACTCTGGTTCCTCCAGAATTACCAATCAGAAGAATATTTTTCCTCTGGACTTCTGCAGCTGGGCATTCTCGTTCAGAGGTTCTCACAATAAATTTTTTGGTGGCCTCAGAGTGCGGCCACCAACTCTTGCTGGTGGCTGCGATGACAATTTTTCTTAAAATACTTAATTAACTTTAGGAAAAACAAATAAATATGCACATATCCATGTTAAAATCATTAATTTATTTATGTAGGGTTTTTTTTGCAGACCCAATAATAAAAACCATATACAGTTCTCTATTCTTTACTGGACCTAAACAGAATAGAAGCACACATAGGGCGCTTTGCACATTCTTGTCTTTTGTTGTTGTTGTTTCTTTTGTTTATGATTGCCTTTTTTTTAAAAGACTTGCTAGCTAGTAAGTCTGCTGTGGCGAAAAGTAATATTTGTATGTTTGTTAATATCACTTTTCATAGCAGACTTCATAGCTAGCTGGGAGGCTGTGAAAAGTGATATTAACTGCCGTACAAATATCAATTTTCACATCAGACTTACTCAGCTCTGGCAAGCCAGGGGACAAATTAATCCCTGGATGGGGAGGTGGTTAGGAGACAGTGTGGGCCAGGGGCAATGGGGGAGAGTGGTGAGCCCAGGGGCCAGGGCTGGAGCCTGGGGCTGCAGGAGACTGCAGGGGCCAGGGACAATGGTGGGGTTGAGGCCAGAGCTGGCACCCGCTGCTGTGTGGCTGGGGTCCAGGGCCAGAGCCCAAAGTCCCATAACTGGAGCCTGCCACCTGCCGCCCCAGGCTGAAGCCCAAAGCCCGAGCCTCACCACTCCCGGGAAGGTGGGAAGCTCATTGGCTGCATGCTCATCTGGCATTTGTGGCTCCAGATCGGGGGAGGGCCCAACTCCTACTGGGGGGAGAGGTACTGCTTTGCGCCTCTGTCCTAGTCACTGCCCAGGAGGCTGTGGCCACAACAAAAGCCCCTGGTGGCTGCATGCGGCCATGGTGGTTGCATTTGAGAAACGCTGTTCTAGTTAGTTTTAGTTGCTGATTTTCTTTTTTCTTTGATTGCAATTCTTACTAAAGTTTAAGTGGAGGAGTGGCAGCCAGCTCCTTATTGGGGGCTGGCCTCACAGCTCTTGTTCCTTCCCCTGTCTACTGGAAGGGAAGACCTTACCCACTTGTGTGTGCAGGGAAACGAGCACTCATATTGTTTCGTACCATTTAATTGTTTTTCTTTCTTGCACAAAGAAAAGAGACGAACTCTTGTTTTCAGTGCGGGCATATGCACAATATGTATATTCACCTTTGACACTTCTGTAATGAGGAGCATCCTACTGAAGTTGAGACTGGATGGGGACTGGGTGACATTGATTTCTCCCCTTTCATTGAGGGGAGATCCTGGCCTCCATGTCTTCTAGAGATAGCTATTACATCTTCTCTTATAATCTCACCACAGACCACTCGAAGATAAAGCATTTCACTCCACATCTACCTAGATAATATCTGAGAGGTAAATATACATATTATCCAAAATGCCCATTACATCTGAAATCAAGATCTGATCATGCTTTTGAGTGATCAGGCTGACTTTGTCCATGAATATATTCTGTTCTCCATTAAACAATAGCTTTGTGGGCCTGGAAAGCATCTACGCTTGAGCAATTCAGCTGAATCTGCAGCAGGACTTTGATGTGCCTTGCTGTGTGGGTTTGTTTTGATTAAGATCATTATGGAAAATTCACATTCTGCAGTGCTACAGGCCATAAAAACAGTATTTACACCAAGAACAATATATGCCAAAAGATTGGTGGCTAAAAGTTTGGATAAACAGGCATGTGTAGTGTCATATGTTGTGCACTGAAGAGTAATTTTCGAGACAACACTGATATATGGCACTCTCCTTTTCCTACTAACTCAAAAAGTGTCCTAGAACAGTGGCTCTCAACTTTTCCAGACTACTGTACCCCTTTCAGGAGTTTGATTTGTGTTGCGTACCCCCAAGTTACACCTCACTTAAAAACTACTTGCTTACAAAATCAGACAAAAAAATACAGAAGTGTCACAACACGCTATTACTGAAAAATTGCTTGCTTTCTCATTTTTTTCATAGAATTATAAAATAAATCAATTGGAATATAAATATTGTACTTACATTTCAGTGTATAGTAGATAGAGCAGTATAAACAAGTCATTGTCTGTATGAAATTTTACTTTGTACTGACTTCCCTAGTGCTTTTTAAATAGCCTGTTATAAAACTAGGCAAATATCGAGCTGAGTTGATGTTCCCCACAGAAGACCTCTGTGTGCCCCTGGTTGAAAATCACTGGCCTAGAAATATGGTGCTTTATACACTGTCATAGTGGACCAAGTCATTTTAATAACTGCCACTTTGAATTCACTTGTCAGTATTAATAATGGTAGTTACTGTAGTCTAGTGAATCTAGCATCTGTATTTTAAATGGCAATTTAACATGCAGTTCTGAATTGTCTGTACCTGTGCCTCTGCCTCTAAAGACTCAGAAATGTGCAGCTTCAAGTCTGTCATCCCCGTCAGACCCGAAGAAGAGTGTTGTGTAAGCACGAAAACTTGTTTCCTCCACCAACTTTCTTTGTTCTCTTACAGCGTTTGTTACTCTGCAGAATGGAGAGCAGGCTCAAAATGCAATTCGGATGTTTCACCAGTATTCTCTTCGTGGAAAAGAAATATCCGTGCAGCTCCAACCAACAGATGCTTTGCTATGCGTTACCAATTTGCCCACTTCATTTTCATTACAAGGGTTTGAGGAACTAGTGTGTGCATATGGCAGTGTTGAGAGATGTTTTCTGGTCTATAATGAAGTTACTGGCCATTCCAAGGGCTACGGGTTTGTGGAATACATGAAGAAGGACTCTGCTGCAAAGGCTAGAATGGAACTCCTGGGGAAGCAATTAGGTGAAAACACCCTCTTTGCACAGTGGATGGATATTAATCAGTTGACTACCGATCTTGTTCATTCTAAGTGCCTTTGTGTAGATAAACTCCCCAATGACGACACTGATTCAGAGGAACTGATGCAAATGTTCTCATTTAAATATAAACCTGTGTTTTGCCAGGTAGGTCTCCTATGAATTTGTGTCTTTTGGAAGCTGAATATACAGATGTATATAGCTTAGTGTTTATATATTTTATTGCTTGCCTACCCATTGCTTTGCTTTTTATGTAACTAGAGAGTGGCTTAATTTGTGAAACTGAGTGAGTGATTATGTGTATACTGTGGCGGGCTGAACCCCCTGGGGTGCCACCTGGGGTGCCGGGACGCCACTGAGTCAGACTGTTTTGCCAGCCTGGTCCCCTTTACCTGGCCTTGCTGCGTTAGGCTCTCCAGCCTTTTCCAGGCAAGCACGCAGGCAGGGCCACACCCAGCTGCACAGAGAGACAGAGATCCATTCTGGGAAGACTCAGCTTTAAGGGGCTTGCCACAGCACCCAGATGTCCACCCCTCCCTTGGAGTACAAACCCAAAATTATATGAAATTCACCTCTTCCCTCAATGTGGAGGAGGGTATACACAACTTCTCCCCCCCCCCCCAGTTAGAAATCAGATAAACTGGGTTATATTGTAAACCATAAATAAATATGTTAACTATAACAGGTGTATTTTAAGTAGTTAAGAAGGTAGCAAACAGAACAAGGCAGATTACTAAGAAAATAAAACAGAGCACACAAACTAATCTTAATACACTAAAGAAACTGGTTACATACAAGTTGTCACCCTACATGTGGTTCTAATAATCTTCCTCACAGGCCAGACACCCTTCCAGCCTGGGTCCAGTTCTTTCCCCCAGTTCAGTCTTAATTGTTTCCAGCAGTTATCTTGGTTGGGGTAGCAGGGGAGAACTGATGACCTGGATTATCTCACTTCCCACCCTTAAATAGGATTTGCATAAGGCGGGAGTCCTTTGTTTCCTAGCTTGACCCCCCACCCCTAACCCCAAACTTCTTGTGGAAAAGTACAGAATTCAAGATGGGTTCCAGTATCAGGTGACATGGTCAAATGCATCTGTAGGACCCCTGTAGCCGTTCTTCACAGGCTGACCCACAGGTTCACAGGAAGACCAAGCTCTTTTACAGTCCACTGTCCTTGTTGATGGACCATCCGACCTGTTGGGCTTTTACATTGTTGTTTCTTAAGTGTTAGTAGGGGATGTCACCCAAAGTAACATAGTTGAAATATAGATATAAATTCAATAATCCTAAGTTCTGATACAGAAATGATACATGCATACAAATAGGATAATCATATTCAGTAAATCATAACCTTTCCAGTGATATCTCACATGAGCCATCTTGCATAAAGTATATCTCAGTTATGTCATATTACTATCATAAGCGTATTTTCATAAATAATGTGGAATGACATGTCACATATACGTCATAATATATGATGTGGTATAAATGCTTTATTGCCATGAGTTTGGAATGACCAGGATAAGTCCCTGGTGAGTTATGCAGGAGGTCATCCCAGATGAGTGCCAATAAAACATTTATTATACATTCATTCTCCATGTATTTTATGGAAGCATTATTTCAGAAATGTTTTAGAGAACTTTGTAAATAATTATTATTGGTAATATTTTTTGTATTCTTCAATGATAAATCCAGTTTGTATTAATATCTTGAGTCTAACAGTAGAGCACTTAGAGAGATAAAAATACATTAACTACATCTTAGAAACCTCTAAAAATATCTAAAATAGTTTTTCCATAAGTCATAAAGTTACATCTTCAGGACCTAATAATTTCTGATGTGCCAGCACAGGAAATAAGTGATATATCTGTTGGAAAAATGAGTTTTACAGCTCTCCAGTTATATAAAGGCTTTCTTCCTAGCAATGATGATTGCCAAGATATTGGACCCTAAACTGGTCATTGGTCCAGGACCTAACATTGTTTATTAAGCACCTCAGACCAGTGGTAACTGAAGGGGAAACAGAATGAAACCTTCTATTGAAGTCATGGGTGATTGTGGGTGTTTGTTTATTTTTAACTATCTTTTGGAAAGCTGTTCAAATATTTGGATTTTTAGTATTCTTGGTGGTGATGGATTAGTGGGCAGAATGATTCCTAGAGTATAAAGCCAGAAGGGACCATTAGAGCATCTAGTCTCACCGCCTATATATCAAAGGCCATTAAATTTCACCCAGTTCCTCTGTTTTGAGCCCAGTAACTTGTGTTTGGCTAAAGGCATCCAGTCTTGATTTGAAGACATCAAGAGATGGAGAATCCACCGCTTTTTTTGGTAGTTTGTTCCAGTGGTTCATCACTATCACTGTTTTAAAAAATTGTGCCTAACTTCTAATTTGAATTTGTTTGGTTTCAGTTTCCAGCAATTGGTTCTTGTTTTGCTTTTCTCTTGTAGATTAAAGAGCCCTTTAGTACCTGCTGTTTTTCTTCATGTGAAGGTTCTGGTATGCTGTAATCAATTCACTTCTCACTCTTCTTTTTGATAAGCTAAAAAGATAGAGTTATGAAGTCTCCCGCTCCAGGGCATTTTCTCCAGCCCTCAGATAATTTTTGTGGTTCTTTTTTGCACCCTCTCCAATTTTTCAACATCTGTTTTAAAATGGGGACCAAACTGTATGCAGTGTTCCAGTACTGGTCTCACCAATGCCATATACAGAGGAAAAATTACCTCCCTACTCATACTCGCTGCTCCCCTGTTTATACCTTCAAGGTTCACATTAGCTCTTTTTGCCATGTCATCACAATGGGAGCTCATGTTCAATTACTTGTCCACTACTATACCTGAATCCTTCTCGGAGTCACTGCTTTCCAGGATATGGTCCTTCATTCTATAGATGTGGCCTGCATTCCTTGTTCCTAGTTCTGTAACTTTACATTTGGTTGTATTTTGTTTGAATGACGTCTGATTGCTGAGCAATCCAGATAGCTCTGCATGACTGCCTTATCTTCATTTACCATTCCACCAGTCTTTGTGTCATCTGCAACGTTTCTCACCAGTGATTATATATTTACTTCCTGGTCATTGTTGGAAGTGATCAGCACCATTGAACCTAGGACCAATCCCTGCAGAATGCCAATAGAAACATCCGATGAAGTGAGCTGTAGCTCACAAAAGCTTATGCTCAAATAAATTGGTTAGTCTCTAAGGTGCCACAAGTACTCCTTTTCTTTTTGCGAATACAGATTAACACGGCTGCTTCTCTGAAACCTGTCAGTAGAAACATCACCAATCAATGATGATTCCCCATGGACACCTACTTTTTTGAGATCTGTTAGTTAACCAGTTCTTAATCCATTTAATTTGTGCTCTGATTATATTATATAATGCTAATTTTTTAATCAGAATGTCATGCAGTACTAAGTCAAACGTCTTACAAAAGTGAAGTAAGTTACATCTGCGCAGTTGCCTTTATCAATCAAACTTGTAATCTCATGAAAGAATGAAATCGGGTTTGTTTGACAAGACCTATTTTCCATAAAACCATGTTGACTATGCAGTTTGAGGTAGTTAAAAAGTGCATTTTTCTTGCACCTTTAATCACAATGATAAATGGATTTCACCACAGCATCTGGTGTGTGTTTGTTGTATCGTGTGTGTTGGTGATTCCATGAGCCTAATGGCAGAACCATGTGATATTTTTCTGTAAATTGTGACCTAAACAAAACATTATGGTAAAGCATGTAATGCAGCCATTCCAAACTCATGCCAGGAGAATCTTTATAACACATTTTATAACAAATATTTGCGATGACTATTTATATTACCATACTGCCTAGTCATTGACCCAGATCCCATTGTACTAGGCACTGTACAAACACAGAACCAAAAGACAATCCGTACATCAAGAGTCTTAGAGTTAAATTTTAAAGAGATTTAGGTATCTAACTCTCATGTAAATCAGGAGAAGTTACATGTTGACATACTTTTAAAAATCTGGCCTTTGTAATCTAAGTATGAGATAATAGACAACAAATGGACACAGGCAGAAAGACGAGTACAAGGAAACATTGAGACAGTATTGGTCAGTATGATCATCAGTGGTCTCAGCACACCAGCAGCCTAGCTGTTGTCGAGTTTTTTGTACGCATCACTAAAAAGGAGAGTTTTTAAGGAGAAAAATGTGCTAGTTTTGCAGATGTTTACTAGGAGCACCTCCCAAGTGTGGAGAGAAAGCACATTTGAAAGTTTAACAAGTGGGTGATGGAGCCTGGCGTCATGGGCTGATTGGAGGAGGGAATCTACATCTCGATAGTGAAAAAGAGGCTGATTCTACACTGCACAGACTTTAGAGTGTGAACTGCTGTACACATCAAAGTATGGCGCTCTAACTGCCCTGTGTGGACACTGCTGGCATGAACTAAAAGGTCATAGCTTGAATTAATGTAGTCTTCTTTCAAACAGGACTATGTTAATGCAAACCACATACCTTCTAGTTCACTCCAGCCTCATCTGCACAGGGCAGATAGAGGCAATGCTTTGATGCCCTCTACAGTTCACACTCCCATAGTCCATAGACAAGCCCAGAGATGATAGCCAGGGTGGGGATAGGCCATGAAGGGCCTTGAAAGTGAAGACAGGTAGCTTATGTTTGATACAATAGAGAAGGAGGACCCCAAAGGAAGAAAGCAAAAAGAGAACACAGTGAAAGTGACGAGCTAGGAAAATGAGCTTTGCAGTAGCATTTGGAATAGATATTAGAGGGGTAAGGTTGCAAATGTCAAGGTCAGAGCGAAGGATGTTGAAGTAACAGATATGATGAGAACCTGGATAAGAATTTTAGTGGTGTGGATGGACAGGTCAGGCCATAGCTTAGAGATTTGATGTGGAAAGAAATGGCAAGTTTTAGACAGCCTGGATGTGAGGTCCAAGAGAAAGGTCCATGTGGCAGATGATGCCCAGATTGCAGTCGGGAGTGACAGGCAGGATGGCGGTGTTGTCCGCAGTGATTAAGAAAGGAGGTAGCAGGAATTGGGGGAGAAGATTATAAGCTCTGTTCTAGCCATGTTGAGCTTGAGCTGATGACTCGCTGACATCTGCTTGTGGATGTCTAGAGAGTAAGATTTTAGTTTGAACAGAAGGAGACGGGTCTGGAATAAAGAGGTAGATCTGTGAGTTGTCAGCATAGAGATAGTAATTAAATTTGTGTTTGCAGATGAGATTACCCATATATAAGGGGTGTGGGTGTGGGGGGGGCGGAAACTAAGCATGGAGCCCTATGAAACCCTCACAGAAAGTTAGATGGGGGTTGAGGAAGATCATCTCAAAGGATGTGCTGAAGGAGCAATTAAAGAGGTGCTCAGAGAACCAGGAGAGGACGAAATCAGCAAAGCCAAACGAGGAGAAAATTTCAAGAGGAGCATGGTTGATAGTGTAAAAGGCAGTTGACAGGCAAAAGAGAATAAGGGTGGAGTACTAGTTCTGAATTTTGGCTAAGAGGTCATCTGAGGAAAAATCATGATTCTTTTTACTATGGCTTCTTTTGCATAGCTGTGTGTAAACCCTCTTCAGGAATATATTAGTTAGTTCTGCTACTAACTGACAGATTTCATCACGTAAATCTAACGTATCTTGAAGTCAGTGGAGAATTCTGCTTGGGAACTCCCTTTCTTTTTCTGTATTTCTTTCCTTTTATCCTTATCTTTACTCTTCTTTAAGCCTTTCTTTCTCCATTGGCTCCTTATGTGTTGGAAATACAGATTGTTCTTTCAGTAAGAGTTGAATCCGGATTTTTAGACACAGTTCCTAAAAATACCTACGTTCCCTCTGTGTGTGTGTGTGACCTATGAAAAGGTTATTGTCTAACCGCCTTTTTGCTTGCTTTAGAGAGAACAAGGCAACTGCCCTATCTTTTTCTACTTCACCTTTCAGTTTCCCCTAGAAAGTATTCACTGGTGTTTAGTTTTGAGGGATTTTTTTCCTAGCACATTCTTCTTTGGAAAGTTTAATTTCCTTATATATTTACACAGATACTGGCCGCTGCATCTTTGCAGGTTGAAGCAGTTTTCTTTGCCCAGGTTTGAAGCCAAAGTAAGCTGCATTGCTGCAAGCCACTTTCCGCATATCTACACTAATGATTTTTACCAGTGCAGCTATGTTGGTGTAAAATCGAACCCATCATAGAGGAGTCCTTGAATTTTCCCAGCTCTCTTTTCTTATAAGAGTTCTTGAAGGTTAATTCTAAGCTGTTGAATAGATGCTGTTTGTACTAACCTATCTTCCTCTACTTCAGAATCATTAAGAGGCTGTAAACAAATTCCTGTTATAGGCCTGATTACTTCCAGGACTAAATAGCTGAGAATTAGATGATGTTTTTCTAATCAGATTTAAAAGTGCGGGGTGGGGGGGTCCCTTTGCCACATCAGGACTCTAAGTAACTTTATATCAATTTCATTGTTGTACAGAGTGTAGTTGTAGCCGTGTCAGTCCCAGGATATTAGAGAGAAAAGGTGAGTGAGATAATACCTTTTATTGGACCAACTTCTGGACACTGGATTTATGGCTTATTACAACTATTTGTAACCCACCTCTTTCTGTCTTATGACTGCAGATGTGTTAATGATTCATGTAATTCATGCTCAATGCAGGGGGAGGAGAAAATACTTTAAAATACTTGCTGAATGTTTGTAATGTGTTCATTGTATTGTGAAATGCCATTTCAGTTTGCTGAGGACGAAGGCAGTTATATTGGTGGCTTTGCAGTGATTGAGTATGAGACTGCAGAGCAGGCTGAGGAAGTGCAAGAAGTCACAGATGGTATGACTATCAGAGGAAAGAGAGTCCAGGTATCGTACTGTGCTCCTGGAGCACCAGGACGAAGCACGCTAGCTGCATTTATAGCAGCACAACGTATGGTAAGAGACCTTCCCTTTTCAAAGAGAAAACACTTTAAATGTTTATATTATATGTTGTACATATATAAGAATTTATAAAATCCATTGGAAGAAAAGTCCGTAAGTGCTTTTATAATCAGCTTAGTATTTTAATAAGATTATTACTCAGCCAAGTGAAAATTCTTTTTGAACCGGAGAAAGCTATTTGGCTCAGTGAAATATTAATACTTAAATTGTAGTTCTGTTCTGACAAGTGACTCTGTAAAGTGACATTGTGGAGTTCCATGTTTATTTTCTCACAGTGACTACAATTGATCTGTTTACAAATGAAAAGGTGGTTTCTCTAACCTTCCTCTAACCAAGATCTTAGGTTATAACTCAGTCTGTTCAAAGTGTTACTCTGCATCTACACTAGAAAAGGTTGGAGTTGGCTAGCTCGTGTTAGCTAGCTGGCAAACTCAACTTCTTCCTAGTTAAAACAAGGACATGAACCGCAGGGATTAGGGGTAAGAGATGGTTTCAGTTCAAAACTAAACTAAGAGAGAGTGCTTTTTAACAACTATAGGTTTGTTTAAAATGAGACAAGTAAATGTAATTTAAAAATAAATGTCAGGGTAGTGGGAATGACTTAATTTCATGCTTGGTGTAGAATGAAGCTTTTATGCCCTGCATGTCATATCAAATTATTTCTTAGAAAATTGGATGGGAAGGTAAGTGGTACATGAAGCTGTCTTGAAGGTTGTAGCAGAATATTCTCATTACTTTGGATAGGTTTGAGTAAACTCAGCTGCTTTTCTATAGAGTTATTCACCTCAACTCTGTAGAAGAGGAGCTGAGTTTAGTGTTATTAAAGATGGCATATTTTATTGGTCGTAATGGGGGACTACATTTCCTTCTTTACTTTCCAGAGTTGTGGGGAAAATGTGTTTTTTCCAGGAAAAAACCTGCCCTGTGGGTTTTATGTGTGTGTATGTTTTGTGTTGTGAGGGGGTAGGGTGACAGGTTGGGGGCGAGATTGCTGTGGGGAACATTTTTTGAGCTTCTTTTCATACTGGAATATTTACATAAAGAGAACGTGTATTTGAAATCTTTTTGATCCTACAAACATTACATTATAATTTCAGTCCATGAATGAATGGTTTAAAACAGCGGTTCTCAAACTGTGAGTCAGGACCCCAAAGTGGGTCACAAACCCATTTTAATGGGGTCACCAGGTCTGACTCAGATTTGTTGGCCAAAGTCCCAGTCCCACCACCTAGGACTGAAGCCAAAGCCCGAAGGCTTCAGTCCTGGGTGGCGGGGCTCAGGTTACAGATCCCCTTCCTGGGGCTGAAGCCCTTGGGTTTTGGTTCCCCTGCCTGGGACAGTGGGACTCGGGCTTTGGCCCTGCCACCTGAGCAGCTGGGGTCAGGCTTCGGTCCCCCACTCCTTGGGTCATGTAATAATTTTTGTTGTCAGAAGGGAGTTGCGGTGCAATGAAGTTTAAGAACCCCTGGTTTGAAAGGTTGAGAGAGAAGTAATGAGAATACTGAGGTGCTGTTATGCCTGTTAGTTTTATACTTTTCTTATTGTTTCCTATCTAGAAACCTAAAGGGGAAGGAGAAAAATGCAGCAACCGTGCTAATTTCAGTGTAAAGGAAATCCTGGAATATGTTACTAACGAGCTTTACAGTGAAACGGTTAATTACATATATTTGGTGAATGGAAATTGCAGGAACACTGATCTTTGAACTCTGGTGTGTGACACATAGAGATCAAGGAAATAATATCCAAATATAGATCTAAACCTGTTTGTTTTATAAATAAAGGGTTTGCTCCAGCAAATTTGTTTGAGGTAGTCATGGCAACAGAATATGCTTAGTTTACCCTTGAGTCTAATGTTTCCGTATTTCTGTTAATTCCAGATGAGAAACAATAGAAAGGGATTGCTTCCAGAGCCAAATCCAGTGCAGATTATGAAGAGTTTAAATAACCCAGCCATGTTACAAATGTTACTGCAGCCCCAGTTGTGTAGACGTGCTCGTAAACATGGTAAGCCTTTTAAAACATAGATAAATAAGAAAATAATTCCGTGTGCTTAGTGATATAACAAACTTTAGCTAAAAAAAAAAAAAGCAGGAGCAACCTTTTAGAATACATATGTTTATAATTGCCTCGAGAGAGTCCTCTTCACAAAAGTGACAGAAAACATATGTACAACAAACTCTCATGACAGTTAATTTAAGTGAGAGACAAGATGGGTGAGATAATATCTTTTATTAGACCAACTTCTGTTGGTCAAAGAGACAAGTTTTCAAGCTACACGGGGCTCTTCTTCAGGAAAAGGTAATCAGAGTGTCACAGCTAAATACAAGGTAGAAAAGATTGTGAAGCATTAGGATTTAACACATGTTGCAAGAGACAATTCCTGATGAAGTGGGCAATTAATACCTCTGCAGAGGTGTAGCTCAAAAGCTTCTCTTTCTCAGCAACAGAAGTTGCTCCAATAAAAGATATTACCTCACCTGTCTTGTGTCTCTCATACCTTGGGACCAATATGGCTATAACACTGCAAACAGTGAATTTAAGTATCATTGCTCCTTGTAAACACCCTCGTGCTAACTCTGCAGTCTATTGATATTTATATTAGAAATTGGTCTAAAACAAAACCTCTGATCCAAACACACTCAAACTTTGGGGATCTGGTTCCAGATCTGAACTTGCAACTCAAGTCCCTCTCCAGTTCATACCGTTTTAAAATTATTTCTTTCTTGTATGTTTCCGTATATATGTGTGTTTCCATAAAATATATATAACATTTTACAAGCATGCTGTTAGACACTGTCCTACTTCCAAAGGAACTTTCTTTCTAATTTGAATGGACAATAAATTAAAAGTAATGTATCATGTTTCAAAGAATTGAATTGTGAGGCATAAGAATGGGAGCGGTCAGTCTGAAGAGATCAGTGAGGCAAGTCTACACTACAGCGCTGCATCGGCACAGCTGCAGCATATCTTCACCAGCGAGAGAGCGCTCTCCTGTCGGCATAATCATTCCACCTGGGCGAGAAGCGGACGCGTGTCTCCCGCCGACATAGCGCTGATGTGGACAGTGTAAAACTTGTGTCACTTTGTGGAGGGGAGGGGGGGTTCGCATCCCTGAGCAACGTAAGTTATATCAGCTTAGGCTGTAGCATAGACCTGCCTTAAGAATGAATGGCTGTGCTATAAATATTATGGGTGTGGGTGAGAATCTATACAGTGCCTCTAAGACCATTGGGAGGGATGAGGTGGCTTTAAGCCACTTTAGCACCCTTCCAATCCTGGGTTGCTTTGGGGGATGGAGAGGCCCCTAGTTTAACTCAGAGAGGTCCTGAGGGCTGTCTGGGGATGTCTATATTACGCCCCCCCTCCACAAAAAATAAGAGTGCTCTTAACTGAGGTTAGCTAACCTGTGTTCACTAACTTGGGTTAAAATGCACCTTTTCTTGCAGTGTAAATGTACCTCAAGTTACAGCAGCTTCCCTGGGCTGCTCTGTGGGCCACACTCCTGTGTGCTGTGGGCCTGCCCCCAGCACAACTCTCCTGCTCCCAGGACAGCTCCATAGTGCATACCTCCTATGTCCGGACTTATGAGTGGGTCTTTGGGAGGCAGCCTGTGGCTTTCTTCATCAGTGCCAGCTTGGGGACAGTCCTCTTGCTGCTGGATAAAGGACTTTTAGGGTCCCTTTACATTGCGTCAGCCCTTATACCTGTCAGAACATGGCCAAAATGGAGATGAATATCTTGCCCTATGTACAGGTGAACCCGAATTTTTCAATGATTCCTGGAAATTCAGAAAACAGATTTTTGGGAAAAAACAAAATTCCACTCTTGGGGCATTTCTGAATTTTGCATAATTGAGTTTGGAGAATCAGAATTGTACCTGTATTTCAAGGAACAGGTGTGTGGGATTCTGTAGTTGTGAATAAGTGTATATGTGTTTTTTTATGAGAGAGCAGTAATGCATTAAGAGGTATCTGTGAAGGTAGGGAAGGTGCAAGACAGCTTTGAGTGTGGTTGTTTTCAGAAGGTTAGCTGTACAAATGTCACTGTATGGTTTTATATTTGCCTCACACTGGCTTCTGTATTAAATTTGCTCAAGATACATTTAAAAGGATGGCTTTTCAAATTGTGACAGCCTTGCAGACTCACTATGGGAAGCTGGATTCTGTCTGATGTGTACATCATGACCCATACTAAAGATTTTGTAATCAGAATTTTCTTAATAATTCTTTTGGTAGGGCTAAAAAGAATCCTGCTCGCTCTTTCTTAGCTGCATTGTCTTTGCAGTCCTAAAAGGGGTGATAAAGTATTTTGCTTAGTAAAGGAAGCATATGTGACCCTGAATACACAGAGGAACAAATCTATTTAGTCAGGAGAGGCCCTTTTTTGTGAAGTCACTTTTATTTCCATAGCTTCACCTGAAAGAAGTCTGTACAGAGGGAATGTGTAAGAACAACTGAGTGTGTGGAAGTGCACTGTGGGTCTCTGCAGAAAGGGCATGATCTCATTCGGTGGGGACCACTCCAGGGAGAACAGCAGCAAAGTGAGACTCTTTAAGGGAGCACAGAAGCACAATTTAAAGGGAAGGAACAGCATAGGTTGATGGTATAAGCTGCTATTTATGTAATACTTTG
Organism: Lepidochelys olivacea; assembly: GCF_965140295.1. NCBI lineage: Eukaryota > Metazoa > Chordata > Testudines > Cheloniidae > Lepidochelys > Lepidochelys olivacea. The sequence continues at coordinate 90,208,668 of NC_140418.1, read as the reverse complement.
ATAATAATTCTTTGCACTTCATAACTTTACCAGAGCACTCTCAGGACATGCCTATGGCTATTACTGTATTACTCATTGTAAAAATGGGCAAACTGAGTCATGGGAAGGTAAGCAACTCACCCAGAGTCCAACAGGGAGTCAGTTGCAGAGCCAGGAATAGAGCCTACATGTAATATTCTTATGCTCTCCACATCTAAGTGCCGCTTAACGGCTTGTTTCTCCCATGCTGCTTCCAGAGTGAATAGAGTTTACTTTTGTGTAACTTTCCTAATGCTGTTTCCCTTCCTTTAACGTGTCTCTCTGCTTGTCTGTCTGTCTTCAGATTGTGAGATCCTTGGAGCAGGGATTGTCTCTTCTTGAATATTTGGAAAGCTCCTAGCAGGTTATGGGTGCTACCATAAATATATGAAATAAGAACAATAACCCACTCCCTTCACTAACCATGAAACTACAAGCTTCACCGTATTTTTAACACTGTCTCCTGAATTCTTTTAAAAAGCTCACAGTTTTGTTTGTAACTTTGAATATTTCATCTTTTAATTTCCAAAAATTCCCCATGTTTTTATTGCTTATAATCGTTTGTTCCCTCAGACTGCTGATGCTCTCCCTGTTACTGTAAGCGCTCTGTAGTATTGTAAAATGGTGAGCAGCATGGCTGGGGAATCTGTATTTAGTCTTTATTTTAACTCAGTTTCTGTCTAGTGTGACTGTCTCTAATAGAAAGCCTGATCATGCACCCACTGAAATCAAGGGGAGTTTTGCCATTAACTTCTAAGGGCCCATTGATGACATGTTAAGTTATTACCTATTTACAGTTGACTACACAGAAATTGTATATCCAATGACTATGTATCTATCAAAGCACTTGAACTAAGGCCCCAGTCCTGGAGTTTAAGTGAATGAGAAGACCTGTGCACCTTTGAGGAACCCTGTTGACTTCAGTGGGGCTCCAGGCAGACATAGCAGTTCTCCTATGTGCTATTAATTGCAGGATAAGAGTCTCTGCATAATAAGCTTCAGCCACATGTGTATTAAAAGGGTTCACTGTCCTGATTTTTAGTCAGTTAATTAAATGTTAAATCCTATAGAAATACTTAGAAAAAGGCAAATATATAAAGTGTATATAACTGTTAAAAATCATTCTTTGTCTAACTTTTAAAAATTCTATAAATTTGTCAAGGATGGTATCTTGTGTTTTCTCAAGCAGTTCTTGGAGTATCTGCTGGTTTACCTCATCTTATAAATACAGCAGTCAGTCCAGGATTTTTGCATTTGAATAAAGTACACCAGGTATGTTTATCAGTGTGAAAAAATTTATATCAAATTATGTATTTGTGCAGTATTTTGCATTAAAACATGTAACAGATCTCAAGAATTTACAACTAAAATCAAATGTTCTTGTTAAAATGACTTTGTATTTAACATATACTATATAAAGTGATTTCAAGAGGCTTTTTGAATAAGATATAATCAGATCTGACTAATTAAAATTGAGGAGTGCTCACTGTCTGTATGCAAATTGCCATTTTATTTTTTCTGAATTTTTGATTCACTGTTACCTGATTGTGTTGTGGTAGAGAGAACTTATAGTTTCTAGAAAGAATATCCGTTTCCAAGTAACAGGTTGAGTGACAAGGACCATGGATTCATTTTGTAAGCAGCTCATTCAAGAACAAAGACTTTTTGGAAAATAAGTCTGATTCAAGGCTGGAAGTGTGTTATCATTGTCTTTATTTGTAAAGCCTGTAAAGTGTACTACATAAATATTAACAACAGCAACAATAATTTTGAGATTTTCGTTTTTAGCTAAAAATAAACCAAAACTGTGTATTACTGAAGTATTCTCAGAGTTTTTGTGGTGTATTATAAGGCTCCTATGACTTCCAAACCACTTTGAGCCCAACACTAGTAAAAGGAGATATTCTGGAAGCTCATATAAAGAATCCAAAGTTCATAGGGGTATCTTGTAAGGAGATTTGGGATGAATCTACCCCCTAACTCAGGGACAAGGGCTGGGCTGGAGTAGCAGCTTTTGTCCACAGTCAGTACTCCCTTTGCACCAATCTATTGGGTCACCAAGCCACCCAGTTTCCACTTCTGCTTACCACATCAGGACTACTGTAGGGGCGTCCACAGTGTGGATTCTGCCAAGAAGTGAATTTTACCCTTAGGAAATATGGGTGGGGTTTTCAAAAGTACCTAGAGAAGTTAGAAAGCTCTAATACCATTGATTTTTAAATGAGACTTTTGCTCCTTACTCTATTCAGTACTTTAGAAATTCCTACTCGAAATTAAAAAAAAAGTATTTATTCGTTACTATTTCTACTATACTTTTAAGATCATAGAATATCAGCGTTGGAAGGGATCTCAGGAGGTCATCTAGTATAACCCCCTGCTTAAAGCAGGACTAATCCCCAATTTTTGCCCCAGATTCTGAAATGGCCCCCTTAAGGATTGAACTCAGAACCCTGGGTTTAGCAGGCCAAAGCTCAAACCACTGAGCTATCCTTTCACACTTTCCCTGCCCCCCAAGATCTATAGCTCCATGTCTGTTAAGAGAGATCGAACTAAAATAGGACAAAAAGAAAAGGAGGACTTGTGGCACCTTAGAGACTAACCAATTTATTAGAGCATAAGCTTTCGTGAGCTACAGCTCACTTCCTCAGATGCATATCGTGGAGACTGCAGCAGGCTTTATATATACACAGAGAATATGAAACAATACCTATTCCCACCCCACTGTCCTGCTGGTAATAGCTTATCTAAAGTGATTTCCAGCACAAATCCAGGTTTTCTCACCCTCCACCCCCCACACAAATTCACTCTCCTGCTGGTGATAGCCCATCCAAAGTGACAACTCTTTACACAATGTGCATGACAATCAAGCTGGGCTATTTCCTGCATAAATCCAGGTTCTCACATCCCCCCACCCCCATACACACACAAACTCACTCTCCTGCTGGTAATAGCTCATCCAAACTGACCACTCTTCAAGTTAAAATCCAAGTTAAACCAGAACATCTGGGGGGGGGTAGCCTGTTTCCTCTTGTTTTTTCCTACCCCCCCCCCCCAGATGTTCTGGTTTAACTTGGATTTTAACTTGAAGAGTGGTCAGTTTGGATGAGCTATTACCAGCAGGAGAGTGAGTTTGTGTGTGTATGGGGGTGGGGGGATGTGAGAACCTGGATTTATGCAGGAAATAGCCCAGCTTGATTGTCATGCACATTGTGTAAAGAGTTGTCACTTTGGATGGGCTATCACCAGCAGGAGAGTGAATTTGTGGGGGGGGGTGGAGGGTGAGAAAACCTGGATTTGTGCTGGAAATCACTTTAGATAAGCTATTACCAGCAGGACAGTGGGGTGGGAATAGGTATTGTTTCATATTCTCTGTGTATATATAAAGCCTGCTGCAGTCTCCACGATATGCATCTGAGGAAGTGAGCTGTAGCTCACGAAAGCTTATGCTCTAATAAATTGGTTAGTCTCTAAGGTGCCACAAGTCCTCCTTTTCTTTTTGCGAATACAGACTAACACGGCTGCTACTCTGAAACCTAAAATAGGACAGATTTTCTTCACAGTAAAGGCACCTTGCTTTCTCTCATTTTTCTATTATGAGTTATCTAGAGGCGTGTATTCCTTTCAGATGTTAGGTATGTTGTTTAGATCTGCAGTGCACCATAGAATGAAACACATTAGCTGCATGTTGTAAAGTTTATTGAACACAAAGAGTGTTATTTGCTTACATTTTTAAAATATATATATGACATTTTCCTCGGATATATTTAGTTACTGCAGCTCTTTCTATGGTCTTGTAGATTTTGGGCTTCTTTGGAAGGCAACATGAATGCTTTTTAATCACAATTGGAAGGAAGCATATTGTACACAGTTGCAGTGTGACTGATGATGATCCACTGCTTTTTGGCTTAAGTATACTACAGCTAAACAAGTGAGTGCTATCGCATTGGATAGACTCATGCATTTAATATTCTTTTATGCTCCTGCTTTTAATTAGTCACTAAACCTGACCCAGTAAGCTGAATTTACTGACAGTAATTTAATTATCTAGGTTCCTTTCATTGGCACTTGTGTACCCTTATTCTGTAATGTATCTTTTTGGGGTACTCTTCAATGCCAGAGAATCTGGTCACTATTTCTTTCTTGGAATTCAGTGTTATCATGTACAGGAAAAGAAGCTGTGTTACTTTCTAGTTTTTTGTTAGTTTGACAAAAGAACAGTGGTTCAGCTTATTTCTATATTCCTTCCTGCATATGTTGTTTTTGCTGCATGGAATTGACAGTTCAAGATTTTGTTAAATGATACATTGAGAGGAATTGCTTTTTAAAAATATGATGCCAAAACATTGCTCTTAGAATAATTAAATTATAGATAATTAGGAGGACATGACAGATGAGAATTTGAACAGTTGTTTGGATGAATCACTGAATAATTTTTTTTAACTTAGCTACTCTTGGTATTTCTTAATGATAGACATTCTGTGCCACCATAACACATTTTGAACATTTAGAGTTATGTGTTAACTGAATGGTCTGACGGATCTCCCTGTGATTAATCCAGAGAGTCTGTTTTGAAGATTCAGCCAAACAATTTTTTCTACTTTGAATTCCTAAAAGTTTGTCGTTTAATCAATACTTTTTCTTTCTTGATGTAACTCAGAAAACACAATAAAATTATAAAAAATAAAGATGTACTGGCAACATTAGGCACAGGTCATTTCTACTGGAGATGCTTAGGGCAGCTGTGTGGACTCAATACACAAACGTATTGATGCAGTTAATCCAGATTTGGCCCCATATTTGGTGGAATTCTGTTTTTGAATCTAAAATCTAATTTGCAGGTTTTAAGAGATCCCTTGTTTTGTGTGCTGATATTATAGTAAATAATTTCCAAAACACAAAGGACTGTTCTGTAACATGAATGTCTGTGTCCTACTTGTTTAGTTCCGAAGGAATCTGCAACCCTGCCACACTGGGACACAAACTGTGCTGGCTACAAATGTCTGGAAACATATGTGAGGCAGAGTTCTGGCAGAGCCATAAAGCATGCAAGTCCCTACTTGCTGTGCTCAGCTGCTTCTTCAGTTTTCAGTCATTAATGGTGATCTGTCCGGCGTAGGGAATTTCAAAAAGTGAGCAAGACTGTACTCACACAGTGAAGAATTTTGATTCCATATTTCTAGTCTTGCCTTATAGAATGTGTTCTTTAAGTACCAGAGTGCTACAGAAAAAGATTTATTGAGACCTGGAGCAAACATATGATTTGGCTGGCAAATCATGTTCAAGAACCTCTGCCAGTGCAATCTTGCTCTACAAGAATGATGTTTGACTAAATGTTTTCAAGCATTCATGTAGTTAGTACAAATTATAGCAGGGGTTCTCAAACTTTTGTACTGGTGACCCCTTTCACATAGCAAGCCTCTGAGTGTGACCTCCCCCCCTTATAAATTAAAAACACTTTTTTATATATTTAACACCATTATAAATGCTGGAAGCAAAGTGGGGTTTGGGGTGGAGACTGACAGTTCACGACCTCCCTGTGTAGTAACCTCACAACCCCCTGAGGGGTCCCGACTCCCAGTTTGAGAACCCCTGAATTATAGCATGGTTTGATGCTCCAGTGTGGACAGACATTTCTTTTAAACCATCATAGGATCCAAAAACCATACTGTAGAATATCTCCAAGGCAAAGTTCTAGTATGGCATCTCAACATGGTTTAAGTGTCTTGATTGTGGGTGCAAACCGTGTTACAGCAATGTTTTAGTGTAACTGTGCATGAAAAGAGAAAAGGAGTACTTGTGGCACCTTAGAGACTAACCAATTTATTTGAGCATAAGCTTTCGTGAGCTACAGCTCACTTCATCGGATGCATCCGATGAAGTGAGCTGTAGCTCACGAAAGCTTATGCTCCAATAAATTGGTTAGTCTCTAAGGTGCCACAAGTACTCCTTTTCTTTTTGCGAATACAGACTAACACGGCTGTTACTCTGAAACCTGTGCATGAAAACCATTTAAAAAAACATTACGAGCCACAGTGTGAACATAGCCTAAATAACTAGCCACGTTATGAATGTTCTGGGAATAGTGCTCTCTGTAGGATACTTACCAATGAGTAAGGGAAGAATCGTATGTGTGTAGGTATCCTTTCCTGAAGGTAGCATTAATGTTTAGAGACTGTAAAGCAGTATATAATAGCCCCTAACTATCCCAACATAACCTAATAAAGCAGTGAGATGTTTGGAGCAGACATTATGTAAGAAATAAAAACATTGTAAAGCACAATACAATAAACTACACTTATCCTCTAAAAAGCACCCAGAAAATCAAACTGGAGGAAAGGAAAGATAAAAGGAATTCAGAATCTTCTGGAAGCTTTGATTGCAAATGAAGCAAGGATTTGGTTTTGTGGAGGAGAAGTCACTGACTTCGGATAAACATAGATATGGAAAGTCATTCCTCTTTGTCATGTTTATTCATAAGCTAATTGTAAAGTATCTGGCCTATAGCACATCAGTTGGAATTCTTGCAACAAGTGTTGTAATTTTTTGTATTTTTTAACTAATTCTTGTGTCAATTTGGCAGAATTCTGTTCTGGGGAATACATCTAATTTACTGCTGCAGAACCTCTCACACCTACAACTGGCACAGAAGCAACTAATTAAAATTGAGAATATTCAAACTAACAGTGTAAGTTCATCATTTTAACTTCAGTTATCAACCTGTATACCTTTTATTCACTATTTTCTAAAACAAATAGGACTTTTTTAGAGTCTTAAAACTTTAAGCATCTAGCATATGTGGAAGAGATTAACTGTATGTGAAAGCCTGTGGAATAGCTAAGGAAAGATAACTGTAGTCATTTACAATACTACTTGTTCTTCTTTATAGAAACCCGGTTTACTTGGAGAGCCTCCACCAATGTTACTTCAGACAGTATTGGGAACAGGGCCAATACCATCAGTGAGTGCAGACCTGGGAAACCATGGAGAAGCGCATACATGTAAATGACATTTTGCTTCATACTGTACCAGCAGAAATGTCCAGTTTGAAAATATGCAGCTGACTCACTCCTACTTTTTTAACAAAAGTGATAATCAATAGCTTTAACCTTATCGCCACAGAATAAGGAAGCCACCAAGCCTAACGACAATGTGAAATACAGGAGCATTTAACAAAAGAATTATGTTGATTATTGCTGTGTTGATTGGTTTGCACTGGCTGCTTTCGCTACCTGGCACAAATTCAGAGGCTTCCCAGTTACACAAACTTAAATATTTTATGAAAAAAGCAGCAATGCAAACAACGGGCATATGTTCATTTAGCTTCTAAAGCATACATAAATGAGGATTCTGGCACAGACATCTTGGTTTCATTGCCTTCTCTTCCAGAAGATTCCCATATTTTTGTTTTCTGTGGTCTGTATTTGCCAGGCATGTACTTGAGTATCTAAATCTCCAGCAGACCACTGTCTGCTCATGTTAGTTTTTCAGACTTAAACATCAAAATCCAAACAAATTCAGAATAGTTAGCATGGTATCATATATCCCACACACACTTGCTTACATCTTGGTGTCTGTTCAGGCTGACCATGAAGTTTATCACTTAAGTCAAACAGGTATATAACTGAAAGAAGCCAAGAGTAAGCAGAATAGAAAAATGTAAACAGAAATGGGCCACATATTCCAAGGAGAGGCTAAACATGAACAGACTTGCTGATTGACCCCTTTGTGCTAGGAATGAGGTTTTCCTGATGTGAGCCAAATTTTTAACAGCAGCCTCTAAAATCATGGACACATTTTCTCATGACCACATTATTTTAATTATCCCAAATAGAGTAGTTAGGTATCTACTCTATTCGTGTGAAATGACTCTAAGAGCTAACGCTAGGTGCTTTAACATTTAATATAAGACAGTCTCATCTTCCTGTGTTGAGTGAAATTAGCACACTATCAACACACTCCTATTGCAACTCTTAAGTATTAGATAAACCCGCAGCAATATATTTGGCTAGGGTTCTGAATTTGCTTTAATTGCTTAAGGTTATTTGGCATGCTGTTTCTTTCCTGAAGTTCTCAGTTTCTGAAAGGAGCCCTGTTTTCATTTTAGTGTTTTATTTTCTTACTGGTGTTCTTGGATATGTGAATGGGATTAGATTTTATCCGCTTTTCTTTGCTTATGCCCATATACCCTATCTGATGCAATGTACTAGATGTGTTAAAAAGGGCATTTGCTTTACTTTATATTACTTTGGTTTTCAATACTTGTAACCTCTCTTAGTCCGTGCCTTTTAGTCCTACAGTTAACTTTATTCCATTTTAAGGGTGTCTACTTTTAATATGCTTGTAGACCTGGACATTTTGATTTTGGAGAAATCAAATAACTTGATTTTACTGATATTCCTTGTTTTTAATTAATTTTCCTAATGTCTTGTCTCTTCACATGAGGACAGAAGTAGGTTTTTAGTATTCATTCCTGTAGGTTCCCACCTGATACGTCTCAACATCACAAAGCTTCTCTTACAAGTAGCTGTTCTGCTGAAATCAGCTGTGAATCCAGCCCAACAGAATCCTATTAGGTTTTAACTGGAGTTGAGTAAAAGTCTATCACATGGAATTTTATAAACTTCTAAAGAGTCTAAAGTTGTGGACATTACATCTTGATGCAAAAGGAGTTAGTGCTTAAATTGGGAGAGGTAGTTCAATGGCATCAAGGAGTTTAAAGGCTTTGTGAAGACTAATGCTGTTCATTACATATAAATCTATGTATTAGGATAAGCCTAGAGTTACTACTTGGCATTCTGGAGACGTGCATTTGATTTCACTTCCCAGACTGTGAATACTGTAAAGCGAGGGTACTCTGTCCCTTGTCAGGAAGGAGGGTGGGGAGTGTGCTTTGATAAATCATTAGAGATTCCTGCAGCCAGCAAAGTGCTAGTGGATGTGGGAAGGTTGTTCCATGTAGTTCTCAGCCGCAAGGAGGATGGTTCTGATGTGGAGCCTTGAAATGTAAACTGAGGAAAAATGGAATGGGATGATATAGGTGTTAAGATTCTATAAATCCCCAGTCCCCTGCTGCCCTAGTAGAGTGAAAGAAGAGAAGGAAAACTTGTAACCTACACACCTCATTTGGAACCGGAAATACACAATCAGGCAAAAGCAGAGACAAAAAAAAATTTTAAAAAAAGGCAAATACATTACAGTACTGTGATAAACGGAAACTACTAAAAAATTAAAGGGAAAGCTTAAGAAAAGATTTGAGAAGGCAAGGAAACTGTTTCTGTGCTGGTTTCATTTAAATTAAGATGGTTAAAAGCAGCATTTTTCTTCTGCATGTTAACATTTGAAATCTGCATTAAGTCTATGTTCAGTTGTAAACTTTAGAAAAAACAACCATATTGTTTTGTTCAGAGTTACGAACAACTTACATTCCCGAGGTGTTCGTAACTCTGAGGTTCTACTGTATATACAGGTTAATTATGACTATAAACATAATTAGCAGCTTTGCCTTTTAATGGAATTTTATTTCTCTACCTTTTTTAAGGAAGGCATCAAGAAGATGAGTTGTTAGCATTAGTGATTCTTTTCTTCATAGTGGTATAATAAATTTTTCTTGCTTCTGAAATTTTTTTGTAACCAGAAAACTGTCAAAATAATTCTCTTGAGACAGATAATTTCAAAAACTACACATCTGCATTTTATGGGTCTATTATAGATAGATCCTGCTCTTGCAGAATATAGTGGGGTTAGTGGAGGATAGCCCAGCCCCTGATCTAGTACAGCTTGGCTTTAGAGACCCTTGTCTCCTGTGAGAAGTGCCAGCTGTTGCTCACTTTATTTTTTGTAAGAGGGTGCTTCCAGCAATCCAGTGCTTTGTGATACTATGTTGCAGTTTGCTTCAGTCCTAGCTCAGAAGGCAAAGTGCCAGCTACTAAATCACTAACTCCACTTCCTGAGGCATGTATGTGTTTATTGGCAGAATCTCTCACACAGATATGTATGGACCTGGCCTACCTCTGCTTCACTTGAGAACTCATGGGATTGCAGTGCAAAGTTGGTATATCAGTAGGTTTTTTCAAAAAAGGTTTCAGATGGAGCATATGCTGAGGAATCCTGCAGGACTGGCTATTGGATTTGTTCTGTATTGCTTGTGCATAATGTTTCTTATGTGTAACTGTACCTTCAGGCCTTGGTAGCAGTCTGATTTTGTAATCCTTGTGCACAATGTGCTGTACAACAGGTGTTCCCCCTGAAGTGTTCAGTGTGCACACCATGGCTTCTCAGCAGCTAGCCAATAGAAGCAGAAGGTTAACCAAACATCTTCCCTATTCCTGGATGATGAAAAAATTGAGCGGGGATTATCCATTGGGATCAGATGGGCAAGGTCTACACAATCAGTTCCATAGAATTGTAGGTGAGTGGCCATTGGGGAATCTTGGTCCTGCCTGTCTTCTTCATTGTTTCTGTCCTGAATGTGATAAAACATGGCTTGTGTTTACCTGCCTGAGATGCCCCTTTCATAATACTTGAGCAAATAGCACAGGCCTCTTAAGGAAACCCTTGTAAATTGCTATTTGCCGCTACGATCAGCCTTGTGGTAGCATTTTACCACTTTTCCTCCCTCTTGATTCCAACACTTGACCACGGAATTACATGCAGTGCCTTGAGAATCCAGATAGCAGCTCTTAAATGTTTGAGCTCTGAGTGGACTATTTGGTAGGACTTCTTTCATGGATTATTTCTATATATTTAAAATAAACTGTCCTGTGGCCCCCTAGAGCCTTAATCTGGTGCATTCAGGGTTCTGACTCTTGTGCATCTGTCCTCCATCTTTCTTTGGGTTTTGGCACAAAGGGTTTCTCATTTCATAGATTTACATGTGGCAGGTGAGTGGGTGCTATCCTCTTGGTATTTCATCATATTGATGATTTGCAAAAGTTTCTGTAGAATTTCCTGCTTAAACTAGTGTCTTCTTTCCTCTGTCTCATGCCTCACTTCTCTTCTGCTGTTCACATGGAGCAGAATACATTGTGGCATTTTTTTGAATATTTTCAGAATGCTAATACTTGCAAAGATATTACCAGTTTTTAGGAAGATTGGAACCACTTTTTTTATTCAGGATCTGGCTTTTTAGATTTGTTATTCCAAGGCGTATAGATTCCTCTAGTTGAGGAGCTCTGCAAACAGTTTGTTTGTGCTCACTTCATTAAGCATTAGAGGTTTACTGTCCAAGCGTTGATGGATGAGACTTTTGGTTGCAAATTCCTTGGCACAGTGATGCCTTAAGAAGTCTGTGGAAAGATTAGAGATGACTCTGGTTAGTACAACTTTTTATGTTCCACCCAGTTTGTTTTTGGGACTACTAACAGCCCCATGCTCTGCATTGATGGCACCCGAGTCTTCTTAAATAAATGATTTCAGACACCTTACCTCATTTTACAGTATTCCTAGACAAGGCTTGAATAATACACTCACCAGTGGTAAGTAGAAGAGTTTTCCTGGGGCGCAGTGACACCTAGGCCACCAATTTCTGCAGCATTTAAGCCTTCATTTAATAAAAAAAGAGTTTCTAGCCCTTCAGGTTGTGAAGAAAACCTTCCTAGTGTGAACTGATGCTGTGCTGTTTTCCTGAGCCCCCAGACAGGTCACTCAGGGGCCACTGCTGCTGCTGTTCATAGCTTTCTTGAATAGCAGAAAACAAATGAACCAGACCTTGGTCAGTTTCACTTACTAGCCTAGCAGATATTTAGAATAAAAATAGCATTAAATACAGTTTCAGTTTTCTGTTCTAGCTTTGGTTTTAAATTAAGCTCTAGGTTTTTATTACTGCAGCATTCCTGATTTCTCAATGTTTTTGTCGCCACTTAATAAAAATCACAAGCAAAATGTTCAGATAAATTTTGTCTAACAGAAAGGTTTCTCCATTTATGGTTGACTGCAGCATCTAATGTGACTCCAAATCAAACAACGGCAGCAACAGGGATGGGCATCTTGCCATTCTTTCCAAATCAGCCTGTTGTTGGACAAGCTGTGCCAGGGCAAAATAATACTCAGGATAAACAATCAACTACAGTGGGACTGTCAGAAGGAGCTGGCTCAGGGTCGCAGGCTTATCTTCAGAGCTTAACAAATTTTACTGCTGGAGGCTTGCGCACAGAACATCCCCAACAGCAAAGCCAGCCAAAAAGCACTGATACAAGTTCAGGGGTAAGAAAAACTGGACATAGATTTTGCATTCCCGTACTTATGCCCCCTTTTTTGTTGTTGTTCTTCCAGTTACAAGTTATTTCAAAAAGCAAATGCAGTTATTTCCATTATAATATTTACTGAATCATAGAATGATTTATAAAGCATTTTAAGGTCATTTGGATTTTGAATTAGAGGAAGGAAGAATTAATGTCTTTTGATTGTCAAAATGAATTAACAAAGAGGAATCTTTTATCCTATTGTACTATTCTCATGTACATGCCTCTTTATATGTAATGATGAAATTATTTTAGCTGCAGGAAATGCCCTTTTTGGACTGTAAAAATTGAACTCATGTTGGAATTCAGTGACTGTAAACTAGAACAGCACCTCTGGGTCAGGATGCCAAAGTGTGTGTGTGTGTTTCTAATCTGCATCCTCTTAAAACACGATTGGCATTTCCTTAACATCAGGTCAGGTTTAGTATTTATTCTTTCAAAGCGTGTGGATGCAGAAGAAAAAATTAAAGCTGAATTGAAATGCTTTATTAAAAACTGTTTGAGATTCCCAGCCATTAACTGGATTCTATACATGTATTTACTTAAAAACATTTGGCATTTTTTTCAGAAAACTTGAAATCTCTTAGATTATTATGTTTTGATTTAAATTTTCTTGGTTTCCTGAAGCAGTTGAGATTATTAGCACCTAAGCAGTGTCTGCGGCTGCATTCTATTTTCAGCATTTATTTAATATGTAATTATTTTAATTTTTAAATCCATGTTAGTGTAATGATTTGGGATTTTAAACAGATTTTTTTTTTATATTTTAATCAGCATTTCCATCACCTTTTCATACAGATAAAAAAGGAAAATAAACTTTTAAAACTCCAGAGAATCTAGTATTCTAAAAATGAATCTGCAGGTTATCTTTGGAGGTTTTGAATCCCATACTTTTGGACAGCCTTTCTGGCAGAGATCTTAATAAAGTTACTTCCTTTTCTGCATCAGTTGATACAGGGGCAAGTTTTCTAAGGCAAATGCATTAGTAGCACATTCCAGATTTGTACATTTTTAACAGAATGGATTTAGAATAAAATTATATAAAAATCACACTGGGCTACATATTTCAAGCAATTTATGTGTTCTCCCGTTTGAAATCAGTGCATCCATACTCTGGAATGGCTGCTCAGTGGTCTCTGTGAAATTGAGATAGTGTTGTATTCAGTCCAGTTCCCAGTGGACAGGTATCACAAAACTCCTAATAGTATGGCACTAACTCAGGGGTGGGCAAACTTTTTGGCCTGAGGGCCACATCAGGTTTCCAAAATTGTATGGAGGGCCAGTTAGGGGAAGCCAGGCGTGGACTGGCCCCTGACCCTCATCCAACCCCGCCATTCCCTGATGGGCCCCCTGCCCCATCCACCACTCCCTGTGCCCTGACTGCCCCCTGCCGCCCCATCCAACCCTTCCTCTCATTCCTGACTGCCCCCGCAGGACCCCTGCCCCCCATTCAACCCCCTTGTTCCCAGCCGTCTGACTGACCCGACCCCTATCCACACCCCTGACCTCCCCCCCCGAACTCCCCTGCCCTCTATCCAACCGCCCCCGCCCCCTTACCGCGCTGCCTGGAGCACCGGTGGCTGGCAATGCTACAGTCGAGCTGCCCAGCTGGAGCCAGCCATGCTGCCGGGCTCTGCAGCTGCGCTGCTCCAGGAGCTCGCAGCCCCACTGCCCAGAGCATTGTACCAGTAGCGCAGTGAGCTGAGGCTGCTGGGGAGGGGGAACAGCAGGGGAGGGGCCTGGGACTAGCCTCCCGGGCCAGGAGCTCAGGGGCAGGAGGGTCCCACGGGTCATAGTTCGCCCACCTCTGCACTAACTGGTTCCCCCCGTAGTCAGTGTCAACTGAACCCAAGGTTTGAATGGGCCTGGAGACTGAACCACCTCCTGATTCACGGAGGTAGAAACCCTTCTCGGAATAGGGCTCAGCTACAGTGGTAGTGTGAGGTGGGACTCATGCCTTACCGTGTTTTGACTAAAGAGAGAATTTCAGTTTCCCAGGCTGCCATTCTGGCACGTCTCATGAGCATTACATTCCTTTTTAGAAATATGCAAATTCATTTGCATTTTTCATTATGATTTTAAATATCAAGGGCAACAAATTGCCCTTATTTGAATAAACTCACTCCTTGGTATTAGTACTAGAAAAAGTCAACTTCCAACCCAAATGGCTGTACCAACTGTGATTACTAGGGGAATTAGGAACCTGAATTGTACATTAACAGTGAAGAGATTACACCCAGTGCTGAAAAGAAGGTAAAAATCCTCTGAAATTTATGGCCCAAATGATCTGTTGGTGTGATGCCATTGAGATCTTATGCGCACAGAAAATTTGATTTGCCCTCTACGTCGGATACTTGGTCCATCTCTGTGGAATCTCACTCAGCATTCTGATGGGCCTGTAAAAGAGATGATTTTCAGTTCCCCTCTGTTACAGTTTGAGGGGTGACATATGTCTCAGCATAGACCAGTTCCTATGTGTTTATTGATATTAATAGTAAGTGCTTCTGCATCACTGTTATGACTTACAAGGAGACCCATCTCTCAAAAGTAGGGAGAAAAATGTTTTTTTGGCAGATGTTGGGGGTGGTGTATTTTGACATGCGTTTTAAATGTTGCTAGAATCTATGTGGGATTAGCTAACTAACTTGCCACCTGCACACATCACTCTATTTTGGGTATATTTTTATGCTGTAAATCAACAAATTAAATGAGGGTTGGGCTAGTGGAGTGTTCACTAGCGTGCTAAGAATAGCTGTGTAGATGTTGTCCTCCCTCCCTAACCTCCCACCAGACTTGAGCCGCAGTGTCTACACAGCACACTAGTGAGAGCCCTGCTAGCCCGAGTCTGCGGAGCCAGGCTAGGAGCTCACTCCGGAATGCAGCGTGGACATACCCTTAGGGGGGGCCCTTGGGCAGGCAGGCTGCCTCTGGAGCTCCTGCTCTCCTCCATAACTTGTCCCAGTTACGGACTTAGCACCACAGAGAGGCAAAAACTATCAGAATAGACTCAGTCCATCACAGTTCCAGGAGCCCACGCACCTCTGCTGGTTTGGGGGAGTGAGTGAGTCCTGGGGTCTCAGACCCACTCCCAATTATTTTCCGCTTTAACGTAAGTACGGCTAGTGCTGATAAGCAGCTTGCTCAAAAGGCATTTTACATTAGTACATCACAGAAAATTCTACCTCCCTAAGCCAGAGTTCATCAGTCCTTGGTTTGCCAGAGGCTTGAGTTGAAGCTAATCTTCCGTCGCATACTTACTGTGAGCTTTATTAATCTGATGGCTTTTAGTGAGGTTTTAAATATACTCAGGAAAACTAAGTTTGCAATTCCTCCCCCCATCCCCTTCCCTGCTGGTCTAAAGAGACACTTGGCTGACAAACTCCTTGGCAAGAAAAAGTATCTGTAATCTGAGCTGTCTGTTCAGATGATTCGGTTCAGGATTGATTTGGAGATACTCTGCTGTAAAACCTATGAAATCTGCAAGTTTTTAAAGTCATGTAGAGACAAGCACCTGTCATTGCTTTGGTTTTACTTATGACTTGAGTGATAGCTGAAAAGTGGAATGAATGTTATCTAACATTTTTACAGATTCCCTCAAAAAAACAGACCTCACTCCTGGGAGAACCACCCAAAGAAATCCGTCTTAGTACCAATCCCTACTTGAATTTGGCAAGCGTGTTGCGGGGTGTGTGTCTTTCAGGTAAGCAGCCATTCAGCACATGCTTGTCTAACAGCTTGTGATTTGATTTAAAGCTTTCTAGAGCAACGTGTGGTAAGTTGTTTCTCTGCTTACTAAATGATCTCAACGCCGACAGCATTTGTCATTAATAAAACCTAGGATTCTCTCTTTCAAAGAACTTGCACTGAGAAGAAAAGTAAATTGATATAAGCGATCCTCATCACTAATTTTCTAGTTGAAAAAAATACAGTTTATATGCGTACTTATCTGTAAAGAGATATTATATCCTGCAGTATTTCTAATGCAAATGTACAGAGTTAGCATGTTTGTTCAGAGTTCATGTACATTCTAGAAACTATTTTCTATCAAACATAAGACCTTTTATATTTTGGGCTAGATTTTGATTGCAGTTAAATGTGTAAATCTGGAGTAATAAATTTCAGGTCTGTGACAATGTTCTGGGCTTACACAAGTGTATCCAAGATCAAAGTGTGCCCCTTAATGGTTGGACAGCTTGTATAAACTGAATGTATTCGTTTTGTTTTGAGCAGCAGTTGCCAGCAAAGCAACTAGTACACAGCAGCAGACTGGACTTTCAAGCAACATAGTGGATGCTGCAGTCTCTCAGGGAACTACATCACAACATGCAATGGAAAACTACTTTAATTACTCTCAACCGTATGGGGATTATACACAGGTATGTTAGCTAACAATACTTTCCTTCCTGTAATGGGGTGCTTGGTATATTTGTATTGACTTTATTACTTCTAGATAGCTGAAGTTATGCCGTAGTTGCATGTGGTTGTTTTGTGTTCTACTTGGAGTAAGGCCTGTTGTAAAGACATCCCATAGCTCTGTGAAGATGGTGGAGTTACTTGGCTCAATGGTACTGTAAATTATAGAGCATTTTGATCACTTTTTATGTCGTTAATAAACAGGATATTCTCACTCGGGTCCTGGTGTCAATTTAGAGGACAAGTGCAGAATGAAGTCTTTTTCACGAACTATAAGATAAACAAATTCCAAACCAATGAATCAAGTTATTTAATGTGTAATTGGGCATCACAAACATATACCATACTAGATGAGGTTCAGACATATAATTGTTCTATATCTTCTGGGTGAGTAGAAGACTTTGGTGTGGTCAATCGGACACCTATCACATAATCACTTAAAACATATATTTAACTGTTTTGTTGGATTTTTATGATTGGTTTTAAATCTGTTTTTGTGTCTTGGAGAGCTTTTGTCTTTAATTAAATCTAGTGCCCTGTGAAGGTCATGGGAAGTTGCTATAAAGTAAAATCACCATAGCAGGCAGATGAAGTGAAGAAGTTTTTTCTCATTTATAGGAGGCTGTCCAGCAGTGGTATCAGCATTATGCTCAGGCATACAACACTACTCAAGCAAGAGTAGGTGAATTTGAAAATGAAGCTTCGGAGGTAAAAGTAAAATGATTTTCCTTCACATCTCCGTTGACTTCTTCTCTCCTTTAGCATGAGGATGCTACTATGTGCTTCAGCACTACTGTAAACAGAAAGGACCAGATCATGTGGGCAAAATAGTGCTGCAGAGTCACCGTGTGGATCCCAAACACACAATCATTGGTATTCCCTAAGTTTTCCTGTAACTAGGCTCCTACAACCTAAAGTTTTCACCATGTGCTATAAAATAGACCAGGAGTGCATTAAAAACTACCCTACATTGTAGCGTTCAAACAGTATAAGTGAACAAGAGATTATCATGTTTTTTCCCGCTAAGGTATTATCCGAGAGCGATTTAGCGCTCAGATTGTTATAGATCCCCAGTGGGTGCTGCAATGCAAATGGGAGGCAAAACCTAAAAAATACAAAACCAAATTTCCCTTTTTTTTTTTTTTTTTTAAAGGATTATGTGCCTCAAGATTTTTTTAATGTTCCTACATCAGACTCAATGAGAGAGAAAAATTGCTATAGGCCTGAGCTGTTTCTGAATTGAAAATTCTTTCCTTTAGAAACTTGGCTTGACTCCGGTATTTCCGTATCTGTCCACTGATCATCACTGTAGTCAAATAAGAGTAATTACTTAAAAATAAAGAGTTTTTTGTTTTGACCTTTGGTTTATCATGGATCCTCTTCTCCATTTAGGAACCTGCTAGATCTTATGGAGACTACAATACATATTTGCAGGTTATGCCTTCATATTACACTGGAGCCCAGGGATCATACCAGCCAGGCAGCTTTCAGCTTACTCCACAGAATCCATTAAATAAGGTGAGAGGAGAAGCTAAGAGTGATTTCCGACAGGGCCAAATCTAGATGCAGGTGGTAGCATGCCTTGTTGGTCTCTTGCTGCCACCAAGTGGCTAAAAGATCATTAGGACTTTTGAAGGTATAAATGAGTATTGTGCCAACTGCAAAATTGTTTGGTAAACTAGGGCAAACATGAACCTTGTGGCATCTACCAAGCCAATTTTCTATTTATAGCTTGATTAGGAAAGTCCTGGGGTAGCCCTGGCTTTGTGCAGAATCAAATCAAGATGCTGGTGGTAGCACTTGTTTGGCAAGAACTGGCTGAGATGTACCTTGTAACAAAGATAGCCAAGGGCTACGCATGTTGCTGTGTGTTGTGCACATAATAACGAATTTCACTTTCAAGTTCCCAGACACAGGGCTGGAAACTCTCTCATTAGGTTCCATCCAGATAGAGTTATCAGAGCCCAGAGAGGAAAGAAATCGTTCAGGTGTCTGAGATAACAGCTGCTTTTCAATCTCCTTTTTTCTAGTTATAGGAGAAAAACTGCTAGGTGCAGCTGGTGTTAGACAGCTTGCTCCAAAGCTTGTATTAATGGCACGTTCCACAGAAGGCAGTCAGAGACCATTCCTTGGGCATGGACTAAACAAATACACAGTGTACCTGAGCACCCAGAGACCTGTCTGAAACCTGGCATCAGATGATTGAGTAACCTGTTGCCCGAAATATTATTTCCACACCCAAGCCCTGCACTGCATTTTTTTCAGCATCTGTAAAGCACATTTCAGAGCTGAATTTCAAAGAGACCACAGCCTGAGAGAGGTGCATACAAATAAAATAATGAAAGAGATCAGGATAGACTGGGATATTAGCACTTAGTAACAATGATTAGAACTTCTAGACTAAATAGCTAATGTCGTTCGTGCGTACTATAAAACACCTCAACTTGGAACACTTTATAAACACAAATGATACTGTTTTCTCTGATCGCTTAGTTTGGATTGTCACTCACTTTCTTCTTTCGCACAGGTGGCACCAGTAAGAAGTGAAAAGCGAAGTTCTTCACGCCTCATTTCTTCCCCAGAAGCTGGCCCAGCTGAATATAATGGCCAGCACACTCAGGGTGCAGAATGCTATCTTAAAAAAAAGCGTGTTTACTGAGATCCAATCAACCAATCCTGCCTTAAAGCCAACAGATGACTTTTTTGTACCTCTGTATTTATTACTGCCTTAACTTCATACCAATCCATCTTTATATAGGGTGATAAATTCCTAAAAGGAACAATTCAGGCAAAATTTCCAAATAAATTATATGTAGCAATAAAGACAACTAGTTGGACATTTTTCGCTCATTATTTGCCTTGTTAAATAATACAATGGTGTCTCCCTTAATACATGATCTTACAGTAACTTGTCAGAATTGACAATGATTGTCTTAAACCTGCAAAGAAGTTTCCTTTGGTGATTGTCGATCATGTGTCAGTCAAAAGCAATGAAAATAGTGGCAAGGGAGACTTTTCCCTTAGATGAGGAAGGTGAGATTGTCTTAATCATAATTTTTTTATAAACTCTTAAAAGTGTGCTTTTCAGTTTTATGTTTTCCAGAGTTGAGCCTTCTGCACTTACAGCCTTTACATTTTAAAAAACTTACTCCAAAACATTGGAGAGACACCAGATGTATTAACATAGAGCCCATGAGCTTTACAGTAAATGTTTTGTTAAAAATAAAGTTTGTTATATTGTGAGCCTACCAGCATCAATCTAGAGTACATAGGCACTAGTTAGAACAAAGGTGTATCCTTAGCTATTAATATTCTTTCCCAAGAGGTGGTTATCATTTTTATGTGCAATTTTACTCTTTGTGAATGAATCTGTTTCTGCCCTACTCTGCTTCTGAAATCTGTAAAATACTAGGTCTTGCTAAGTATTGGATTTGAACTGGTGTGAGAGTGTCTCCCAAAAACTAAAATGCAAAAGCCACCCTCCACTAGGTGATGAAAATTCAATGTGCAGGAACAGTAAAACCAACTAAAATAATTTCAACTACTTTTAAGCAGATCAGTATAAAAGTTGCTCAAAAAGAAGCTAAAAATTTAACTGCCAGTTTTGTTTTCACTAATTTCTGGGTTGTTCAGACAGTAGAGGAGGAAATGCTGTCCAACCCCACTACACCTGTCCTAGTTTAGTTTTGTTAATCCCACTTTCCTATTTTTAACCTTCACTCTACTCTGGCTCCAGGTGTCAAACTTACTTTTACAATTTGCTTCAGCTATCCCAACTGGTCATTTGGGGCCCAAAGGTCTGAATGCCCTCGATTCCCATTGACTGCAGGAGTAGGCCTTTATTATGTATTCTTTTGCATCAAATAGTCCTCTTTAGACCGGACTAATCTCTACTCACTCAGCTCTCATTGGCATTTATGAGTATGGTGTATATGATATAACACAGAGGCACCTGGGTTTATTATTTACACCTAGTGTGTGTGTGTGTGTGTGTATATATACATACACACATCCCTTTTGAACCCCTCCTTTCAAAAGTTTTTCATTGTAGACTCCTTCTGTCCCCATGAACATTTCCCACTTTCTCGTTCCTGCTACCCCCCCCCCCTTTCTTTTTTTTATAGAGGGTCATTTTCTCCAAGGAATTACCTCTCTTGCAGTACAGTAACTAGTACTGTACTCAGTCTCTGCCAGCCAGAACTGGAATAGTCTTTTGCCTTTGCCTAGTGCTTTTCTTTCTCCCTGACTTGTGCACTGGGCTGAGAGGTCCATTCAGAAACTTCCAAAGCTTTTTTTTCTCTGACTGTTCCTTTATCTTACATTTGATTTACCAGCTCCAAGTCCTATCACCAAATCGCCTTAACATTTTTGTATCTGCAGTGGTAAAAATCCATGTTTTCATTACTAATATTTATATAAGTTAAATTATGAATAAGACACTTGCAACTGACCATGTGAATTAACTTTCTTATAATCCCTTTGCAACTCAATGTTTCCATCTTTGACTAAACTGCAATAATCGTGTAATTGATGTATGTAGTGCTCCAGCCATGTAATGGCTGTAAATTTAATTTAGTCTCTTTATAGAATTCCCAGGTTATCTTTTAAAGTTTATCATGTTTAAAGTTTACTGATTTTTTTTTTAAATGTCTTGAATAAACTCAAAGTTTTTCACAGTAGCTCAGTCAGGACTGTTTTAGAAAACACAGTTGCTTTGTTATGTAGATGCTCTGCACGTCCACCTTAAAACAGCAGAATAGCAATGTATTTGATATGTATAATCTAACAAAACCAATCGTTCTCATATGTATTGATTGGTGTCAAATTCACCTGTAGTATTTTGTTTAAACTATTGTATCTGCAACTTTTCAAAACTGTTACCCTTTTCAACAAAATAAATTACTGCTCCATTTACAGTGGAATTTGTGTGAAAGGACAAAATCTCCAGCCTACTCTCACTCAGTGGAAGCCATTGTAATGTATCATTTTACACAAGTGTGCGATAGCAAAGTTTCAAATTTATCTTCCCTAAAAAAGTAAAGCTTTGCACAGTGTAATTTATAATTAACACACACAAGTGAAGAAAAAAAAATCTTTATTAATTTGTATAAAGAGTAACAAAGTGCATATAGATTCTACTCAGGTTCATAAGTAAAGTACAGAAATAAAAGATAATACTGTAAAAATGAATCCTACCTGTTTGGGGTTCAGTAATACTTTAATGTGTAAAGACATTTTCAGTTATTGCTGACACTAAATAAATGTGCCCTCTAAGCATTTTAATAATCCAGGTTTGGGGGAGACAATATTGCCTAAATTCCAGGGAGAGGATCAGCAAAAGGTTGCTAGTTTGAATAATCTACCATCAATAAAAGCTTGCCCAATTCACATAATATGACTTCAGTACCCTTGATTCAACTTCAAAATCTGTTTATGGTCATAGAACTCAAGCAGACCCAGTCTGGTTAATTGTATATATGATAATTGCATAATTTGGCAGTCTGCATATCAAATTGGGATCCAAAATCTGTTTCTAATGCAATAAGAATATATTAATACTCATTTAATTTTTGTTCCTCATGTTTTTTTAAACAGGTGTTAATAAATGCAATGGAGTGCAGGACAGAAAAATATCTGGCCCAAAAAAACATAGCTTCCAGGAAAATCCTCATTGTGATGGCACAATCAATCCGCAAAAATATTACTCTAACTTTAAACTTTACAGTCCTTCATTCGTGTACGTCAAAGATAACCTACACATCAATGGAGAATGCAGTTGAGAGAGTGCTTCCCGTGGCTCATTACAGTAATGGCCTGACCTACACATTTCGGGGTGTTTGTTAAGAAAATAAGATGTTTAATTTCCCTTCCTTGTGTCCCCATGCTGCAGCTCTCCTACATATCATAGAATAACTGTAATTGTAAATATAAAAATGGTGTAAAGTACTTAGCTTAGGGGTTTTTTTGTTTTGTTTTAGTAAAAGTAAAAAAAGCTGTAGTAAGAAACTGGGTTTCTGCAATGAAATGCAAAATCATAAAAGTTGGTAAATGGTCTTTTTGGAATATTTACATGTATATATGCAGCTCAAGATGGCCTTTTTTGCCCAGTCCACTTTTTTTAAAAATCTCCTTACCACTTTCCTAAAAATTAATTTCCTATTTGAAAAGCAGTTTAAATTGCCATGGAAAGTTCTGCTCAATCTTCTGAGTTAGTTATTCAGGAAAATCATGCTAGTTGCAGAACACTTGTTTAATGTGCTTCATCTGTTGACGTGCCCTGGGGGCCGTCATAAATTCCCTTTCTTGACACAGTTCTTTCCAATTTGGGTTAGTTCAGTATAATCTAAGTGATGGATGGGTTGATCAATGAACCTTTTCTAATCAGTAATACTCTAACAAGAGCAAAGTGCTTAAAGATTTTCTGCTAGGGAATTTAAATATTTTGATCCCAAAAAAGGAAATCACTGGAAAAGCAAACCCTTAAACACGTATTAGCATAGCCAGACTACAGTAGTTAAAGTAAAAGGACCTGGGTATTTATATCTGACATACATTTAAAGCACTGACCATACAAAAATGCTAATTATAATTTATTTATAAGTGCTTCAAATCCTTGAATAAGATTTTGAAAGGTCGTCCGGTCAGCTGGATTGTATATCCAACATTTCCTCATCAGCTGGTCCACCTAGCAACGAGAAAAAAAAATTTTAAAGGGTGAATTACTGGTAGACTGTTCATTTTCTCAATAAAGGGCCAGCTCCTCAGCTGCTGTGAACTGGAATAGCTCCACTAAAGGCAACAGAGCCATGTGGATTTACACTAGCTGATGATCTGAGCCAAAGTGAGCTTCCATTACATTTTTAAATCAAAGGTATTGGTCCATCTGGGGTGAGAGAGAGAGTGTCAGGCCCATTAGTTATGAGAATAGGGAGAAACAACACCACCACCTTTACTTACAGCATTACAGGCTCTTTGCTGTACATAACGAGTGAGCCGTAAAGTATTAGAGTGTAACATCAGCTTAGTGAATGGGATCACAGGTGCCTCGGGCCAAGTGACTAAAAGCCTGATCCACCTCCCACTAAAATCAATAGGAAGCATCCAAACGACTTCCGTGGGAGTTGGCTCAGGAACTAATCACCAGCGCCTTAAAAGGAAAAGGAGCTGTCCCTTAGCACAAGTGGTAGAGTCCTCTGGTGAATGGGGTGTCTACCGAGGGTTGTGAGTTCAATCCTTGAAGAGGCCATCTAGGGATCTGGGCCAAAAATTGGGGATTGGTCCTGCTTCAAGTAGGGGGTTGGACTAGATGACCTTCTGAGGTCCCTTCTAACCCTAACCTTCTATGAACACAGCCTCAGTGTGGTACACATGCACCGGCTCTATACTTCAGAAATCAAAGGACTATATAACGAATTAGATGGGACTCAGACCTTAAAGAGATTTTTGTTTCTGTGGAGGTGTCAGACTTGGGAATCTCATTAGGAAAATTTTTTTCAACATAATGCTTCAGAAAACTTGAGAAGAAAAGTTTGCTTGTATACATTTGGCTATCAATCTAGTTTATACCTCTTCTGGGGTGTTTGGTGGCCGAGGCAAGCGTTTTCCTTCTCCTAATACACGTACAAGCCGCGTTACTGTCATCTGGCCTTGAGTTGGGCCAATCATTTTCAAAAACTCCTGTAACAAGGAAAAGCCACGTGGATCTTTATTTATAATTCTTGCCAAATGAAATCATAACAGTTAAACTTGACATGAGAAATACTTAATCTCAAAATGAAGACTAATTATAAACCCGTATTCATACCATAGCATGCAGTATTCTCATTTCTTTCCCATCCCATCATGAGAGTACAAGAAGCACAATTTTTTAAACATGGCTTCCTTAATGAGACACCGAACACCTGCGTGTAGATACTCAAATTTGTTCTTAAGCAAAAATGATGGTTTGAGCATCCAGATGCAAGAGTCCATGTTTGAAAAGAGCACTCCGGACCTTTTGTTTCCATAAGCTAGAGAAATTCATTCTACCTCTTCACTGATTTTGAGTAAGCTGTAAGGTAATGATTCAGATGTGTCTTTTTCAACAAAGCTCACGTTGCTGTTTTTCAAAAGATATTTATGGGCAGAATTAGTGCTGAATTACAATTCAGTCGCTGATGTTGAAGTAACATTTCCTTTCACAACCACTCACCGCCATTGGACTAGACTCTGCATCACAGTACGTCAGTAGTTCGTACAGCGTCACTCCAAATGACCAGACATCTGAAGCAATGTAAAACTTGCTCTGAAGCAGACATTCCGGAGCATACCTACGGACGTAACATGGCACTGTTAAATTTCAGTAAGGGCTGCCCAAATCACTCAATACATACACTCCTGTTGTAAAAGGTGAAATTGGTGGCTTAACCCGCATGCATTTAAAATAAGTTGTCTACAGTAACATTTGTGTGGAATACAGGAACATGTGAGTATATAAAAGGAATTATACACACACACCCACTGAGCTCCTCTCTCTTGTCACAAGGCTTGAGCTGCTACACAAGCAACCAAAATATACCATCCAGGTCAAAACCCTTATGCAGCACATCAGTATAAGAACGGCCATACTGGGTCAGACCAAAGGTCCTTCTAGCCCAGTATCCTGTCTTCCAGCAGGGGCCAATGCCAGGTGCTTCAGAGGGAATGAACAGAACAGGTAATCATCAAGTGATCCATCCCGTCGCCCATTCCCAGCTTCTGCCATATAAGCCAAATAAGATATTAAAAAGAAATATAAAGGGTAATCATTCAATATAAGAGGGGTAGATGGCAATATGGAATTTGTGTGTGTGGTTTAGTTAACTTTGGAAAACATGACTTATCGAAACAGAAAAACAGTTCCAGAAAGCGTTCGTCTCCTGGAGCAGGTTAAATGACTACATTACACAGACTATTTAATGAAGCTGAGTTGTAGTATCCCATTACCAAAACACAGGACTGTCGAGATCGTCTTTGACCGTGTAGTACTCCTTATTGGTTTCAATTACTTTGGTGAGGCCAAAGTCCCCAATCTTCACTCTGTTCTCACTTTCAACAAGGACATTTCTTGCTGCTAAATCCCGGTGAACATACTGACGAGAGCCCAAATAATCCATTCCCTGAAGAGGGAGAAAAAGCCGGTTACACTAACGCCCCAAGTGTTCAGGTCTATGTTGCTTTCCCCACCTCCTTTCACAAATCAGCTCCCCAGCTTCTCTTCTACCTCACTCACTATTCACACCATCATCTCTACTCGTGGCTCTTCTTTCTCCCCTCTCCTCCATTTTGTCAGTCTGTCCTCAGCTGCTGCTCCTTCTAAACTCTGCCCTTGGGTGGCCTGATCTGCTTTTCTGGCCTCTGCTCAGTCTCATACCTAGCTGTCTTTCCAGCATCTATTCCACAATGACCCACTGATTTCAAATTTAGATGCATTTAAAATGGTATCTAATCCTGCAGCCTACTCCACCGTTCTCCCACGCTCACAACCTGGCTGTCACCTCCCCTCCTCACGTTCCTAACACACTCTTCCACTCCTGCTGATGTTGTGACATCATTCCACTTGCTCCCTCATTTTCTGTATCAAGTGCACACTCCTTGTCCTAGCTTCCGAGATCCAGCACAGCTCTCCTCTTGCCTACTGCTTGGTTCTTGTTTCCAGCTCTTCTGAGCTCTGGCCATGGTCCCCCTCCTGAATGCTCCCTTTTGTCCTGCCACGTCTACGTTTAGCAACTTTTCACTCCCATCCTCTTTGCTGGAGCTGCCGCCAGCTTTTCTGCGTGCCGACCATCCTTTCCTCCCTCCTTCAAAACCACTGGTTTTCCATGAGCTCACGCCGCAGCGGCTCTCCACACTGGTAACTACGCTATCCCCATTAGGTTTCAGCTGCTGGACACAGGGTAAGAGACATAAGTAATGCAAACCCCCTAGGAGCAGGGACCTTGTCCACGTACACCACTCCCCCTCCCCCCTTTTCAAGTACTTACAAATTAAACAGACATTGTGCTGCTGAAAGACTCCATTTCCAGGCTTACCTTGCAGATCTGAACTGCATATCTTAGCTGATGTTTCAGAGTGATTTTGCTCTTATTTCGTGGGAGATATTCCTTTAGGCTCCCAGAAGGAAGAAACTCCATTATGAGTTTAATCCCACTTCCTCCTGCAAACATAGTAAGAATGCTCATTTCACCATAGCTTTAACTCCAACATTCATCCTCCCACGCTTGCTCAACAGTTACCACCTTAGTGGCATCTAACATACTGGGGTTTTTTCCTATACTTGGAAGTATTTATATTCATGGCTGTATTGCCCCCAAGGCTCCAATCAGTGTCAGCAACACCCATGGTGCTGGGTGCTGCATGAATGGGTCAGAAGACAGAGATCCTACTTCACAAGGCAGATAACTGTGGCTCCCAACCAAATACTGACGTGTTAAAATAGCGGTCATGGTGACAGCTGAAGAATGCAGACATGTTTAATGAGACAGAGCCACACAAAGGATTTAATGTAAATATGACCTTATGGGCACCACAATTGCTTTGATATGAGGAATAGTTATGATTATGTCTGTGCTTCCTTAATAAATGCTCTATTTACCACGGGATTGTAATTGAGCCATAGTTAATTGTCCTACACACACATTTTTCGTGAGGGGGCAGCCAGTGTGGCCACTTTAAAGTTCTGAGTGCATAAAAAGGGAAGGGGAGAAACTTCAGAGAGATTTTAACTCCTACACCAAGAAGAAAAAAATCTAAGTTCATATCCAGAGTAAGTTTTTATGCTGAACCTTAGAAGGAAAAATCTTATATTTTTAATCTTCTTCTACTTGAAAATTTACCATCTTCTATGCAAATTCCCTTGTATTTCACAATGTTTTCGTGATAAAGATTCCTCAAGATTTCGATTTCTTTCTTCAGATCAGCGATATGATTCCCACCACTCTCAGGTTTCAGGGACTTTACTGCCACCTGCTCTCCTGTATTATCACCCTCTGGATCGTACCTGCAGAGTTCAACCTTGCCAAAGTGACCCTAATTTTAAAAGAAAAAAGGAAACCATTTTGGACTGTGATCACTAGCCAGATAATGCTTAGTGCAATACTTCAGGCATTTACAATTCAGTTTTTCTCATCATGCTACAGAAACGGTACATCAAAAAGAGACAGACTGGTGATGCTGCTCCTCTGGGTAACATATTACCAGTGAATTCTGATCACCCTGGGCTAGATTTTGCCCCAAATCCGTGTGTGGAGTGCACCTTCCATGTTTGGCTCTGTCCTTTTTATCCTGAAGGGGTTAGCCTAGATGCCTGTACCCACGCTATCCCTGTCTCTGTGCAGTGGAGGCACCTGTAAATCATCCCCTTCCCCACTCCTCCAGCAGCCCTACAAGCAATTTGCTTAAAAGTGCACACCACCTCTTCTTCCACAAAGACTCCTCTGCACTGAGAGAATTCCTTGGTTGGCAGGCAGCGGGGGCGCCCAAAGGAGCCATGCTGCCAGGGAGCGGTGTCAGCGAGAGAAGGCTCAGTCATATGTCTGCTTCTTCATGTCATGGCCTAAACACGCCACTCTACTTACCTCCCCCAAATCTCGGATTCTTTTCAAAAATCGTTTTTCAAAGAGAGTGGGATCGACCTCTGCGAAAGGCTTCTTCTCAGAGATAATATCAGGATCTAACATGGAAAACAGCATCAACACAGTCCAAGTTAGACAGGCTCCCAGAGTCCCCTTATTCCTTAGGTTTTACTCATATCCAAAGCTCCTGACTCAAGTCTGTCCCTGCTCGTAGTGCACACTTCTTCCCTTGAGTCCCTCCTCCTCCTTGCTGAATGCTAGAAGATTCCTCCCTCCCCTCACTGATTGCTTGCCCACCTCCTGCTCTGCTGCTTGTCTCAATGCCTAGCTCTGCTAAGCTGCTGGGTCCTTGTGAGTTCTTCTCCAAGATTCAGATTTAGACTTAGTTGCCCCATCTACAGAAGGGGATGAGCATTTTGGGTAGCCCCACATCTCCCTTCCAGAGATGAAATAAGGATTAGTTGTTTAGTGTTTGACACAGCACTTGGAACATGAAAAGTGCTAATTAACAGAATAAGGACTAAGGAAGGGGCTTATTCAGTATTGGGGGCAGAGAAGTCCAAAGTAACGTCAAGTTTCCTTTGAAAACATGATGCCCTTTAGCAACCTGGATCAGATCCACAGTTTTCTGTACTTACATCTGTGCCCTGATTAAGATTCCCAAATGACTATAGCCATAGCCTCTAGACTCTAGCCATAGGCCCACATAGCTTGACATACACAATATCAAAACTGGCTGCAATTATTTCAGCTCAGCTTGACTTAACCCACACGCAACATAGAAATTACATAGTCTTTCCACATACCCACAGACATGTTTTATTCCCATTGTTTCAATGATATAAAACTCACACCCTCAACAGTATTACACATAGAATTTCTGCTACCAGTATGTGTTGTCATGGTAAATCTTTGCTAGTACATGAAGTTACACTAAAGTATCCAACTTAGCTAAATAAATCAACCTTCCTTTAATAGCAAACTAAGAAGCAAAATAATTTCTTACTTTGTTCTTCCACTTTATTGATGTCTCTCATAATTGCTCTGAAAAATGGTCTCTGATTGGGATCATAGTGCATACACTGCTTCATCAGATCAGCTAGTTCCTTGCAGGATGGTGTTACCAACATGAAGTGCCCTTCATAGAACCTCTCCTTCTGTACGACAAGACAGAAAACCCAGCATGGATTGTAGACCTTATATTACAGACACATACTTTAACTCCAGAGCTATTGTAAGACACTTTCCATTACAAATCTGACTTTGATCTTTCTCCCACCCCAGCTTTCACAAAACAGTTCCTTTTCACCAGAAACTCTGCACAGGTGTCTCCTTCCAGGGGAGACTAGTTTCTGTATAGTCTGGGATAGCTCAGAGCAGCCATTTCTGAGAAGGGTTTGGTGTATATCTCCTTTGTGCCACTTGCATCCCTCACAAAAAGCGTTGTCTAAGAACTTAAGGATTTGCTGCCCCCATGATGTATTGGTTAGAAGGCGCATTTTAGGGAGGGGAAAGGAGGATGGTGGAACACGCTGTTGTCAGGGCAGCAAATTCCTTTCAGTAGCTCAGCTCTTCTGCTGAGCTACCTGTTCCTCTCAGGCAGTGGCTAAGGGACCCAGATACGTTCCTTGAACAGTTTAGTAGTTGTTGTGCAGGCTAGGAACTGAAGAGCCTCTTATTTAGAAGAGCAGAACTTCAAGGGAGAAGAATCCCAAATGGAATCTTAGCTGCAGGGATCCCAGCAGTGGTGAGGGAGAACATGGCTTTGGTTTGATTAAAGAATATTAGTGCAACAGAGAAGGATGTGGGAGTCCCAGGCTTGCAGGAGAGGAAGGGGGCAGGGCAGAGGGTGCGCTCCAGAGGTAACTAAATTTAATTGAATCTTTGTCAAGTGCTTTGGGATAAATAGTGTGATTTAAATGTCATATGTGCAACCCTTTGGTGCAGGTGCCTCAAAAGCTCCTGCATTAGCGCTAATCACTTATTACACTGGGTTAAGAAATCCCACCCTCAAAAAGCTGATACAGGGTCAGTAGTCAAGCATTAGTTATTTATCTTTGCTGTCAGGCAAAGCCCAATTCCTAGTTCAGACCTGCTGTATTCTAAGCAGCAGCATCCTCCTTAGCAAACCCACCTGTACTGAATTTTCACATGGGATTTAAATAGCTGGTTGAACAGAAAATATTAAACTACTATCAAGTCTAGTATGGAAACAATAAGTGCCAAAGATGATGCATTTCACACAGCAAGGTAAGACTTATGAAACAGACTTTTACCTCTGCTAATGTCTTATCTTTCAGGGGTGCTTCTCCATTATAGCAGATTTCCCACAGTGTTGTGCCAAAACTCCACTTGTCTGCTGCAACACTTAAATTTTTTGAATCTTCAACACATTCAGGTGCAATCCAAGGGATTCGTTCGACACATTCTTAGATAAAAGACAGTTTACATGATCTGGAGTTAATTTCAACTAAGGGCTAGAAAAACTGCCAAGTTATTCAGCATTCTATTGCACTACAGCAATTTAACAAATAACTAGTTACACGTATCATAAAACTGGGGTTCCTCTTACATTAGCTCATTAAACCCAATGTTGCTTTTTTACATCTTGTGTGTGTTGTGTGCGCACAGAATGACAAAGGTAACCAAATACACTGAATGTAAGCAACATACCACTTTATTATGTGTATCCACAAAACTATAACTCAAAGCTGTACAGAATGGAAGAGAGAGATACCAGGCTGTCAGCCAGAAGGAACTATCTGGTAAAACAACATTTTCTCTCTTCCTTCCCAACCGCAGTAAAATGAATAATCTGATTTTATACGGTACCTTGTCTGGATAGAACCATTATTGGAATTCCTGGGTCACTCAGTTTAATGAAAGGACCATATTCATGGTCAATTCCCTCTCTTGCTAATAAAATATTTTTCGTGCACACATTTCCATGTACTAACTCTTTATCCTCCTGTATTTAAAAGAGGGTTACAATAAATACAATGATGCAGCCATGCTATGCAAATACCTTTGCTTACATAGCTCAAGAAAGAGATGTAAAGCATCCAGTCTGAGCTCCAACAAGTAGCTTGGGAGAAATGCTCCTGGAGCGGAGGGGCGGGGGGGGGAGGGGGAACTGCACACTTATATGCCACTTTCACCCACAGATCTCAATGCACTATATAAAAATGGGCAAGAATCATCATCCCTCTTTCATACGGGATGTAAATGAAGGACAGGGGCATTAAGTGACTTGCCTGAGGTCATACAATGGCAGAGATGGGCACTGTATTAGATTTGACATTAAATAGGCACCCATCTGCTACTCTAGGAGCCTTGGACATTATTTGAAATAATATAATAAAAACAACAAGGAGGTCTGACTTCCACCCCACCCCAGACCACAGATGTTCCTGTGTGTTCTATTGAACAATACCCAGAAAAAGGATTTTCACTGGCAGCTATTGCACACTAATTTTGCGATTTAGACCAAAAAAACCCTACAGGCAGTACTTTTCCGCACTAGCATGCTGCCTACTTACCAAGTAGCTTAATGCACTTGCCAGCTGTTTGGCTACTTTGAATTTCCAAGGAGTTGTGAGAACATCACTTTTCCGGTGCATAAAGAGATCCAGTGGCCCAAATTCAACAAACTCTTCAACCATGATATCTACAAAAATAGAGTCATGCCTTCAGTATGTAGCAACAGTATTATGTCTGAAATAATCCAAAGGGCATAACTGGGTCTTTCATGGAGAGCTACATTTTTGGAGCATCTGCACCATACCACTGTGTCTGTACTAATGCTTTAAATCAGAAGTGAATTCACTGCTTATGAAGGATCCAGATTAACAAAGGGTTCCACTGGCCACATAATAGGTACAGTATATGCACTGGCCCCCTCCTCAACCCTGACCTGGGAGGTAACCTCTACTGGAAGGCAAAACTCCAACGAGTGGGAAGTCAATACCTTGCCTGGTCTCCTGACCCAAGGAAACCATTCTTATAAACACTGTCTGAAGATAAGTGGCATTAGGAGGGGAAACTCTGATATGATACACAGCTGAAGGAAAGGCTCCTCATTCCAATTCTACCACCACTTTGATTATTATTTATTATTTGTACTGCAGTAGCGCCTCAGGCTCCCAGTCATGGACTAGGACCTGTTGTGCTAGGCGCTGAACAAAAAGACCTACCCTTCCCTTAACGGCTTATGTCTTCACTTCGTAAGAGCCACATTGACAGATTTTAAATGAACTCACTTTCTACATCGCGGACACAGACCCCGTGAAGGAAGACGATGTGTTTGTGGGAAATTTGCCTCATCATGCTTGCTGTCTCAAAAAACGCCTGTTAGAAAGTGAAACAGTAAAAGTAAATACCAGCATTTCAGTGGCTATCCTAAAGTAAGGCATGTAAGGAAACAACTGAATGTGACATAACAATATTATAAAGTTCAGGAAAGACCAATGTGACTCCTGTAACATGCAGGATCAACAACACATTAAAGTGCTACATAAACACCACTGCAGAGAAGGTGCAATAGAAGTGCTGTTGTTTAAACTTTATATACCATGCCAACTCTTTAGCCAAGGTTTTCAAAGCATCTTATTCAACATTAAGCCTCGCCATCCTCCTGTATAGTAGCAGCTCCTCTTCACAAGGAGTAAACTGAGGCACAGAGAGGTTAAGTGACTTACATGCGGCTATATGGTGTATCAGTGTCAGAGGTACTGATAGACTCTAGCATCCTGACTCCAAGCCTACTGCATGCAGGACCAGGGCGTAATCTAGTAGTTACAACAAGTGCTTATCCCTGTGTATAGCCCACTGAACTCAGGGACTGCTGACTTCAGAAGTTACTTGCATGTGGGATCAGGGCCTGGATTTGTGACTCATCTGAAAAAACTGACTCCTGACTAAGTTAGATTGATCTTGTCAGGTGCATGAGTATTGCCAGGGAATGTTAGGTAGCATCTTGCATGCAAAATGCTAGCCTTAACTTTTCAACTTCCTCAGTTTTGTATGAAAACTAATGTTATTTAAATAATGAACATCTGAAAATGAATAAGGTGGCATTGGCTACTTGTTTGTATACTATGAACTGAAAAGAGAAAGAACTTGCCAAAGAAATGTCTCTATGACTGGGGTCCAAGACTTTGAGGAGGACTTTCTTCTCTTTTTCATCCTGGTACCCTTCAGTCTCATCTTCCTTATAATTAAGAATCCCAGAGTAAATCTGTGTTCTTGTTCCTCTTCCAAGGTGTTCATCCTAAAACATAATGTATAACCGGCATTTTCAAACCAAGGCATCAAAGAAACTGGTGTAGAGCTACAAAAATACTTAATACAAGTCCTTGCAACCACTCAGAATTCCCTATTCCACTTGCTTTAGTAATTTTCATATTTCACCATCAGCAGTCTATCACCAAAGAGAAACTAGTAACATTTTACAGTAAGTGCCAGCTCATTATTTCTCCTTTTGGTATTCTCTGAAAATGGTATTTTTTATCATGCTGAACTCATTTAGTATTAATAGGATGTCAGATAGTAGAGTTACATTAATACCAAACAAGTCCAGCATGATTTAATGTTATTAGAATGAATGTCAAATGAATTAATGATGACTGGCCTCTTATTTACAACAGGATGACATTGATGTGTTACTTTAAAGTGTTACCAAAAAATTACAGCAAGTAGTATTTCAATGGAACTCACTGTCAGGGATATTAGAAAAAACAAATGACATTTCCCCTCAAATTAACAGAGGATTCTCCTTGGTTCTTTTGCAGGGAGTATGTATGTATGTGCTGATTATTAACCTATATATATAAAGAAGTGAGTCTCAGAGCCCAGGTCAACAGAGCGCAAACACCGTGAGCCCAAATATATGGCTACAAACAGCACTGCAGATGTTCCTTCTCCAGCGGGAGTCCAGGCAGGAACAACTACACCGCTACAGTAACTCCTCACTTAACATTGTCCTGGTTAATGTTGTTACATTGCTGATCAATTAGGGAACATGCTCATTTAAAGTTGCGCAATGCTCCCTTATAACGTTGTTTGGCAGCCATTTGCTTTGTCCACTGCTTGCAGAAAGAGCAGCCCGTTGGAGCTAGTTGGTGGGGCTTGGAACCAGGGTGGACCGGCAGCACCCTATCAGCTCCCCTAAGTTCCCTGTGCGGCAGCTGCCCTGCAGGCTATCAATTGCCAGGCAGTTCAGCTGTCCCTCCCCACACTGCCATGTGCTGCTCCTGCCCTCTGCCTTGGAGCTACTCCCAGGAGCCTTCTGCTTGCTGTGCGTGGGGGGGAGGGGGAGAAAGAGAAAGAGAAGAGTGGTGCTAATGTCAGCGTGTCCCCCGCTCCTGCCCCCCATCTCACAGAGCAGTTGGGGATGGGGGGGACGACACACAGGGCTCAGGACGGAGGGAGCTTGCTGGCAGGAGCTGCTGTCTCAACTTGCTGATCTACTTAAAAGGGCAATGTACTTAGAGTGGCGTCAGCGTACTTAAAGGGGCAATGCACCTCTGTCTCTTTCACACACAGGGTGTGTGTCTCAGTCTCTCTCTGCCATGCTGTCTCCCCTCCCTCCATTTGTGCTGCCTTGTAGAGTGTCAGGCTACATTAACAATGTGTAAATTCTTGAGGGCTCAGCTGAGTGCTAGTTCATCGTTTAGCAGTAAGGCATTCCCTGGGAAATATCCCACCCTCTTCCACCCTCTGACTTCATCACCTCAACCAAGCTTCACAATCATCATTGCTGTGTACAGTATTAAATTATTTGTTTAAAAACTTATACTGTGTGTGTGTGTGTGTGTGTGTGCGCGTGCGTGCGTGTATATATATATAAAATATAGTCTTTTGTCTGGCGAAAAAACTTTCCCTGAAACCTAACTCCTGCTATTTACATTAATTCTTATGGGAAATTTGGATTCGCTTAACATCGTTTCACTTAAAGTAGAATTTTTCAGGACCGTAACTACAACGTTAAGTGAAGAGTTACTGTATTTGTTGACCCAAGCTCTGACACTTGCTGCTGCAGGGTTTTTTTGGTAGTATAGACATAGCTTTATAGTCACTTAAATCCCATTGACTTTCAGACAGACATATGCTCCTAAATCCCTCAGTCACTTCTGAAAATGGGACTTAAGCTCCTAAATCACTTAGGTTCCTCGTTTCCTACTGGGCAAGATCTCAGTCTTCAGTACAGTTTTTCTCTACTGAATCAAGCCTTTAAAAATATAAGACCTTTACAAAACAAAGTGGGTTAGGGTGTATGGGTGATAAAATTAAGATTCCCAAAACCAGTCTAGGAAATGTGTTTTTCCTTCCTGATGGAAAAACATGTACATGGGGTACTTCCTTCCTGCTATGCAAGTGCATATAACCCATCATTGCTAAAACACTTGAGTTCACATTGGGTGGCTTAATAGCTCTTTTAAAGTAATAATGATTTTTTTAAAGCCTCTTTTGGGGGAGGGGAGACTATCATTGTTGAGATTTCATGTTATGAAGGCTGTTCGTTCTTGTTCGGTTATACTAGGCAACTGAAAAGATCAGCAAAGCAAATTGATATTCAGCAGCTACTTACCTGCTTAACTTCTTCTTTAAGAATTCGATGAAAACTCAATTGACCTAGAGGGCAAACCGGATGCCATTCCTGGCCTTTCTTTGTTGCCACTAACAAGTTAGAGATTTCTGGAAAGAGAGAAAACACACTTTGCTGTAGTTGATTTTTTAATCATAAATTAGCAACTCCTTACTTCTAATAGTTCATCCAATAATGGAGTTTTATCTTCCATACGCTAACTGCAAGCTAATATTCCAAGATAGTTTAAAGGAAAAACCATAAAATGTGATTATCTGGTCAGGTAACTTCTCCTAGCATCTAACTATCATTTGGAAGAGAATCCAATAAAAACACCCATTTTTTAATCTCCCCATTGTAACATTAGCGAGTGGTGCTCTGTACAGCACCACAAAAATTGCCAGTACTTACCGCACTGAAAAATATACAGGACACAAATGCGCCTCTTAAGCACTGGCCTGCTTTGGGGTTACTGCAACTCCACAATGCCTCAAGCAGAGTGCTGGAAAGCAATGTACACAGGGTTTCCTGGTGCTCCCTGCATGCCCTCTGGGCCACCCATCAAGAGGGTATAACCTGCACACCATTCTGAGGGCAGCCAGATCAGCTGGCCTGTGTGGAGATGGTAAGAAAGCCCTTCTCCTTTCCAATCAGAATTGCTTGCACTTCAGGGGGTGCTAGCAGTCCCAGTGCCCAGAGTGCAAAAACTATCACTTCACCTTGGAAGTGGGTGGAGGGGCTCAGAATAAAGGCTCAGTGCACCCTCACCCTCCCTTGTGTATCTGTACAGAGAAAATCTACAATCCGATCCATAAGTTGCACATGCATATTTGGTTGTTTTGCGTGCTACAGCAGCAGTTAGTTAAAGGTATGCAAGTACAAAACACTGTTTGGGCTTCAGATGCATGTGTGTCCTTTCTCTTTGCCATTACAGGGAGTAGAACATGTCTTTCAAGGTCAGATTATGACTCTGCATACTTACAATACTTTAGGAAGGTTATACAGAGCTAAGACTGAAAAATTCTTTTCATTTCACACCAAAATTTCTTTACAAACCTCAGATTTTTTTTTTTATTTTTAAAAAGGCAAACTGGAAGGGTAGAAACAGAACAGTGAACCTTCAGGACCTTGCAACAAGAGTCCCCATCAAGGTCCAAAGACAAATTTACACTCACATAAACAGATGCAATTCTGATGAAGTCAGTGGGGGTCTTGGGTGAGCAGGACATACAAGTTTACCCTCCTATAGTATTATAATTACTACAACTGCAGAAAGTATCTCAAGAATTTAGGCTGTTTAAAGTGTAATTGCATTAATCCCCCAGTGCTCCAGACAATTAATATTGTTACTTTAGTTCAGGGGTGGCCAACGTGTGGCTCCGGAGCCACCTGCGGCTCTTCAGAAGTGACTATGCGGCTCCTTGTCTAGGCACCGACTCCAGGGCTGGAGCTACAGGGGCCAACTTTCCAATGTGCTGGGGGTTGATCACTGCTCAACCCCTGGCTCTGCACAGGCCCTGCCCCCACTGCACCCCTTCCCGCACCCTCCCCATAGCCTTCATGCCCTTTCTCCCCCCCCCCCCCCAGCCTCCGGCATGTCACAAAACAGCTGATCAGGAAGTGTGGGGATGGAGGGTGAGGTGCTGATCAGCAGGACCGCTGGTGGGTGGGAGGCGCTGTGAGCGGGGCAGGGAAGGGAGCTGCAGACGTATTACTGTAGCTCTTCGGCGAAGTACATTGGTAAATTCTGACTCCTTCTCAGGCTCAGGTTGGCCACCCCTGGCTTTAGTTTCTGAAGCACTGTCAATGTTGTTACATAAGCAGGGCAACATGCCTCTCATATGTACAAATTATATTTGTCTAAACTTTTCACAAACTAAAAAGATAACTACTTTATCTCAGTTATTCCCCTTATTCTAACAGGAAACCATTATCTGATCAACAGGACCACACCACGTCCTTCCTCTTTCATAAAGTTCAGCTACAAGTAATTTGTACACTTTTTATAAAGTGACTTTAATGAAATTCACAACACACTGCGCAAAGTTCCGCTCTACTCCCATAACCAATTTTAAAGCAAAGTCTGAAGTCCTTGCTCAGACAAAATTCCCAATGACTTCAAAGTGTGTTCTATCTGAGTAATGGCTTCAGGATCAACCCCTTTGTTTCTCTCTTTTAATTATTATTATGATTATTATTTATTATTAAACACTTGACCTCAAGAGCAAGTGATATTTAAAAAAAAGGTTGTAAACATGACATTCCGCCCTGCATGCTTTCTTTGGTAGAACAAAGAACACAGTGGATGGCAGCACCCCTGGTTGGTGCATATGTCTTTTACTGGGGGTGGGAGAAGCCAGTAAATGATTACTGCTTACATTTTACAATATTAAGAGGTATTTAAACACATGACTCATTATGAGTCATGTGTGAGATTTTTTCTAAAAACCTCTAAGAGCTATATTAAAATTAGTATTCTACTGTTGATACTACAGGGCTGGTTATTTACGTGCTGAAGGCAATGTGCTACTTACTTTTAAAACTGTGCACAAATTATGCTAGCAATTAGCAACAGCCCTTGAGCATCCTGTGCTGAGATCACACAGTTCTCAAAAAATAATTTGTTCATCGTACTTGCAGTACTATGAAGTACTTAGTCTTTTTTATTAAAAACGGCTTTTCCCCCCTGAAACAAGTAGGATATTTTTAAATTTATTTTTAAATCTGTCAAAAATTAATTTAAAAACAGAACAAAATGCAAAGTCCCTCTGTGATCAGAAATGCCTTCAGCTTCTCTAGAACAAAGTCTGAAGAGAGAGTCGCTACCTTTTGGTTTTGGCTGGCAGCATCTCTTCAGTGTAAAGCTTATGTTGTCCGTTCTAAGGGTCTGTCCCTTCAAGTGATCCATCAGTTCTTTTAAAGATGGGAAAAACTTATTTGAGCCATGAAGGAAGCAACCGTCTTTTGTCACCTCGATCTGGAAGTTCTTGTACTGGATCGACTCATTTAACCTTTGCTATTTTAGGGGGGAAAAAGGCAAAATGTTAATCAGAAAAATGAAACAATAGGTTACAGGAGCTGACAAGCACATCTGGGGCCAAATTCATCCCTGATGAGAGCCCAAAGAAGCCAGTGAAATTAAACCAGGGATCAATTTAGCACCATAAATCTACCCATGCCAACTTAAAGCCTCTGCTTTTAAAGTGGTATATACTAAAAATATAATGGGTCCAATTTCCCCAGTCCTTAATGGAGTAAAATTCCTAATAGTGTCAATTAAGGGCAGCAGAATTTGGACTTATGTCTCAAAATATAAATCTTTCCTAAAATAACTTTAAATGCACAAATGATGGTTCGACTTGCTATAATGCAGGATAGACTGTTCCAGATGCTGAGGGGAAAAGCCCGTTTAAACCTCAAACCTGAATAAGTTCTCCAGTTGCAGTCCATATCCTGGGAGTACATTTTCAATTGTAGGTACCTATGACCTGTGGCTTTGTAATTTTACCCCCCCACCACCATCTTTTAGCCTGAACTGCTACATACTAGATCTCTGGGTGTGATTCTTCTTCAAGTCTCTACAGTATTTGTACATTTGCAATAAGGTTCTCCTAGTTTTCCAAGACAAACTTCACATAGTGCCTCAACTTCCTCATCTGTACAAGGGAAATAATGATCACCCACTTCTGTAAAATGGGCTGCTATACAAAAGCTGTATGCAGTGTTGTAGCCATGTTGGTCCCAGAGAGACCAGGTGGGCGAGGTAATATATTTATCTTTTTCTGTTGGTGAGAGAGACAAGCTTTCACGCTTACACAGAGTTCTTCTTCAGGGCCAGGGAAGGGTGGGGGGGGAAGGGGAATGGTATGGGATTACAGACTGTTGTAATAAGCATAAAAAGCATAAATCCAGCATTTCTATTCAGTCCATGATCTTTAGTGTCTAGCAAAGTTATGAATTTAAGCTCCGAGGCTCATCTTTTGCAGATGTTGCACAGGTTGCATTTAAGGATGAGGACTGAGAGGTCAGCTATAGAGTGATTGCTTTGTAAAATGTGTTCGCCCACAGGTGATAGGGTGTTTTTGTCTTTTATCATTTTTCTATATGAGTTCGTTTGAGAGCATAGTTATTGTCTGGTTTCATCCACATGGTCGTTATTGGGGCATTTAATGCACTGGATGAGGTACACCACATGTTGTGATTGGCACATGTAGGACTCATGCATCTTGAAAGGTGTGTTGTGGGGAGTGTTCATCACTGCAGCACTAGACATACGTCTACGGGTTTTGCATCTGTTGTTCTGGCGAAGTCTAGTGCTGCTTTGAGTTGGTGTGTCCTGGTCTGTGGGGACCCTGCTTCTGATGATGAGCTTGGAGATGTTGGGGGAGTTGTTTGAAGGCTAGAAGAGAGGGGTCAGGAAAGATTTCTTTCAGGATGCGATCCCCACTGAGTATGGGTTGTAATTGTTTGATGATACCTTGTATGGGTTTCAGTGAGGGATGGTAGATGATGACTAGGGGTGTGCGGTTGAAGAGGGTTTTATTTTTGTACTGAAGAAGGTTCTCTCAGTGTATTTGGAGT
Organism: Lepidochelys olivacea; assembly: GCF_965140295.1. NCBI lineage: Eukaryota > Metazoa > Chordata > Testudines > Cheloniidae > Lepidochelys > Lepidochelys olivacea. The sequence goes on along the minus strand of NC_140418.1, from coordinate 90,168,241 downwards.
ATCCATGATGCGATCTATTTCTCTGGTGTCCCTGTTTGGTGAAGGCAGTTTTAAGTGTGTTAAAGTGTATATCCCACACTTTCTCCTCAGAGCACATTCTGAGGTATCTGAATGCCTGGCTGAAGATAACATATTTCTTGGTATGTTTTGGGGTGGTTACTGAACCTGTGAAAGTAGGTGTAGCCAGACAGCCAGCCCCCCCCCTCTCAGACCAGCATTGCTGGAAACACAGGAGGAAGCAGGAACAGGGCACTTAACATATATTCCAGCACAGCCTTTGAAGCTGTGAAAGCACAGGTGTGCTGCTACAATGTGCCTCTGGGAACAGATACAACGATTAAGCTCACAGCAGGCAGAGGCCCTGTGACAGACATGGCTGTTAGCCCCTACTAAATAGCGTGATGCACACACACCAACATCCTAGTTGGGAAAATATTTACCCTGATAAAAGAAATGTCCAGTAGTCGAAACTTATTGTTTCTCTCCCTTGCAAGTGTAAACTACTCTTGCAAAAGCTGGCGTCACCCCGACAGACCAGCCTCAATTTGGCATAAGAAAGGAGAAAGAGAATAAAGGAGTACAGAGGTATAAGTAGGGGACCTACAGCACCATGATTTTTGAGTGCTTTCACTATCTATCTGCTGGTCAGATAAGTGACAGCCTCCCAAGGCTTCTGCAGCTAAGAGGGTCCCTACGCCTTGTCCCTTATTCGTCTTTCCGCGGAATTGAGTGACCGATCCTGGCTTGGCACCGCTGGAATCGAGAGATGCAAGGAGGGTAAGAAGCACCCACACCTGATCTCCTATCTTTAGTGTACACATATTTTGAAATAGAGCTCTATACTTTGTTTTCTTTCTTTGGGATTGTGGCTTCAGTTTTGTAACTTGTTTGTGTGTGTAACATCTCTACATTTAAATAAGTAGGCACTAGCAATTTTGTAACCACATGATTAGAATCTAGCTTAATAAATTTTGGTAACCATTTATGCATAAGCCTGACTTGTTTTCTCTGGTTTACTGTAAAGCAGCCAACACAATTAAAGAACCTCAGCCGTTTTGGCTCTAAAGCCTGGCCATTAGGTGAGAGTACTAAGAGCCTAGCGTTGAGTTGTGCCGCCTCCACGGGGCAAACTCTTGGGGCACCTGTCAGTCAATCCTGGCTGCCCGCTGCGAAGGAGCTCTGAGCTCTAGCAGTTAAAGTCACGGGTGTGGAGAGGCTCTTAGTGCTGCCATTGGGGCACCTGTCAGTCAGTATTGACTGCCCGCTGCGAAGGAGCTCTGAGCTCTAGCAGTTAAAGTCACGGGTGGTTAGGACCTTGGGGCATCCGTCAGCCTAGCCCGGGCTGCCCGCCGCGAAGGGACAGTGCGTCCTAGCGGTTAAAGTCACGGATGGTATAAACGGGCATAGCTGGCACCTCACCAAACATCCTTGGCCGTCGGCTAACAGAAATTGGCGTCACGAACAGGATTGTGATATAGGCTGCACTACAGTAACACAATGAAACCAGTCATGATAAACACCACAGAATTCCCTGAGCTAGAGAAAAGTTTGACCCAAGAGGGATGGGGAAACCCTCTGTGGAGCAAAGAACTGCTGGAGAAATATTGGGGAAAACCAGCAGAGATCTGGCAGCATTTCTGTAACTGGAGAACTGCCTGCAAGATGAAGAAAGGGAAAGGAAAAGGTGCTTGTATATGGCTGCTTACTAACGTTTGGCAAGCTGCCTGTAAGGATTATAATGGTCTGGCAATAGAATTTAATAGGCTGCAACAGGAAAGGGACACACTGCGCAAGGAATGCCAGAATTTAGATACCAGAGTAAGAACACTGAATAGGGATATGGAACATCTTCAGAAAAGATTACTTCCCTTAATTGAGAAAGAAGGGATAGAACGAAGGGAAAAGCTGGAGACTAAAACACGCAGTATCAACCGGGCTAAAGTTGAGACTGCTCTCTGGCTAGACCCTGAGGAATGGGATGGAGACATTTGGGATTCAGCAAATGAGTCCCCCTCCTCTGAGGAGGAAGGTCCCTCTGTAAAATTAAGACCAGCTATCACACATCACAAATCAGAAGAACATGAGGAAAATTTGAGTGGGGCAGAGCTGGATGAAGAAGGGGATGACAATTATCCATCCACCTCTTCAAAAACAAAGAAGGGAGGTAAAAAGGGAAAAGGGAGTAAAGCTCCAACACACTTTACCAAAATTACCACCCGCCAATATACTCCCATGGAGTTAAAAACAATCCAGGGAGATTTTGCTAAAAAGCCTGAGGAAGGTATAATAGAGTGGCTGGTCCGCCTCTGGGACACTGGGGGTGGATATATACGCCTGACAGCCCAAGAAACTGAGCGCCTTAACTTAGGTGCAGGAATATTCCTGGAACATTCAGAGGGGAACACCCCTAAAACACTTTGGTCTCTGGCTTGTCAATGGGCAAGAGGAATTTACCCAGCAGACCGAGATGAACCCACAGTAATGCACTGGACCAACATAGATGAGGTAAAAACAGCTCTATTAACTGTGGCTGTCATTAGCATGCTTGGCCAAAACCCTCAAGAGTTAGCCTATGAAAGCCCATGGGAGGGTCAGGTAGATGTAGATGATCTCAGACCCCTGCTTAAGGGAGTTCCGAGTAACCACAGGGCTATGGCACTGTCCCTTAGATCAGAAGCTGCAGCACATAACAGTACCTTTCGGGCACTGCTAAACCTTCTGGTGTCATACTTTAGAGAATTCGGAGACATCAGAGCACTGACAGGCAAAGCTAAGATGCGTTCCCTTCAGGGAAACAAGGGGGCACCATCTAAAGGACATAAAAACAAGCGAGAGCCAACCCAGGAGGAAAAGGAGCTTAGAGCCAAGTTGTGGAGACAATGTCTGGCTTTAGGTTATCCCAGAGATGTGATAAATGGACTGCCCACAGAGCGGCTAAAATTATTCACCACCTTTAAAAGAGCTGACTGGGAGACAACTAATGCTACTCCCAGTGCACCTCTGCAGCTCTCTCCTCTTTCCCCACCTGCAGACACCCGGTATACTCCATTGCTGCGGCAACTGCAAGAGTTACCAGAGCAGGGAAACTAGCTTGCGGGGGTCAATCTCCTCTCCTAATAAACCAGCTTAAATCCAAAGAGGAGAAAACAACAGCAAAAGACCCCCGGATACATGTAACTGTAAATGACAAACACATTATTCCTTTCTTAATGGACACAGGGGCTCAAAGGTCCATGATTAAGCGAGAAAGTTTTCAGGGCTCGCCACCTACTGGCGGAAAACAGGTACTTGTTACAGGGGTAAATGGCAGTACCATAACTTACCCATTAGTTAAGATAAAACTGGATATCCCATTGCAACCCCACCATCAGCCCCGAAAATATGAGGTGATTTTGGGCAATGCCAACATACTGGGCATGGATGTTTTAAGAGGAAAGAAGGGAAGGATTAATGGGGAAAGATGGGCTTTTGGAGTCAGTTCTGTTCCTCATGCCACCCACCTGGAAGAGGAAAGCCCTCCCCACTATTCTGTAAACTTACTTAGCAGCGCACCTGCTCTCCCGCCCTCAACAGTAACAAACATAAAGCAGTATAATGTCCCAGCTGAGGCCATAAGCCCTGTTACTGACCTGATCAAAGATTTGGAACAGCGAGGAATTTTAATTCGTACCCACTCTCGCTTTAATTCTCCTGTGTGGCCCATCAAGAAACCAAATGGCAAATGGAGACTCACTATAGACTATAGGAAGCTAAACAGTAACACTGGACCATTAACTGCAGCAGTCCCTAGCATAACAGATATTGTAAACACCATACAAACCTGGGATAAACCCTGGCTAGCAGTATTAGATGTAAAGGACATGTTCTTCATGGTCCCTTTGCAACCAGCTGACCAGGAAAGATTTGCTTTTACTTGGAAAGGTGTACAATACACTTTTACCCGAATGCCACAAGGGTTTAAACACTCACCCACTATTTGCCATGGGGCACTGGCAAAGGTCCTAGATGACCTTATACTGCCACACAATGTACAAACTGTGCAATACATTGATGACATCTTAATAGGTGGGAAAACCCCAGAAGAGGTACAGGAGGCTATGAATCAAATCAAAGGAGCACTAGAAGCCCTTAATTTAGAGTTACCAGCTGAGAAATGCCAAGGTCCCTCCCAAGAGATAAAATTCTTAGGTACTGTATGGATGGGAGGTAGGAGGTCTGTGCCTAATGACACTGTGCAAGAGCTAAATCAGGCACCCTCCCCTGAAAGTAAAGATCAATTGAGACAGATTTTGGGAACCCTGGGGTTTTGGAGAAAACATGTACCTGGCTTTGCCATTATAGCCAGACCATTGTACAATTTGTTAAAGAAAAGTGCTGCCTGGGAATGGGCTCCTGCCCATGAGGAAGCCCTCAGGCAACTGATAGGGGAGATACACACCTATCAGGCTCTGGGTCCCATACATCCTGAAGCCCCATTCCATTTGTACCTAACTGTGGGAGCCACTGGAATGTCTTATGCTCTCTGGCAAGAAAGTGACACTGCTCCCAGACGACCAATTCAGTTTGGTTCCAAGTCATGGCAAGGGTCACAGGCTAACTACACGCCTTATGAGAAGGTGCTTCTGGCAGCTTACACAGCCTTGAGAGAAACTGAGGAATTAACTCAGGATAAGGACATCACAATTCACACTCCTCTTCCAATCATTAAACCTATATTGGAAGGGAAAGAGTTACCACCTGGTGTAGCACAAAAGATGACTATCCAAAGATGGGCACTTTACATACACCACAGGGTAGGGAGTGCAGACACTGCACAAAACCCCACTATGATTCAGGAATCCCTATGGAAAGTAGGAATGCCTGATGAATACCGCCTGCCTCCACAGCAGTCTCCCATTAAGGATGCTGCCCCATTTGATCCTTCTAAGCCTGAGGGAGTATGGTTCACTGATGGCAGTGCCAGGCTGGTCAAAGGAAAATGGAAGGGAAAAGCTGCAGCAGTGCCTGCAGACACCTCTGCAGCACCCCTAACTGCTGAAATTGATGGGTCAGCACAACTTGCAGAATTAGCTGCAATTAAACTGGCCTGTGAAGCAGGAGCCACCGCAGTATATACGGACTCCTATGTGGTATGGGCAGGTGCCACTCAGTGGATCACTAACTGGAAAAATAACCACTGGGAAATAGGAGGTAAACCAGTCTGGGGACTGGAATACTGGAAGTGGTTATATCAGCATGCCCTGCAACAACCCCTGTCTATAGGACATGTCTCAGCTCATCAGAGGAATAATACCCCAGCTGCACAGTTAAACAATTTAGCCGATGCAGCTGCCCAGCTCTTTACCACACAAGTAGAATGGGAACGCTTATATTCATGGTTACATGATAATTTAGGACACACAGGAAGTGATGAGTTAGTGCGGCAAGCACATATCAGGGGGTGGCCTATCACCCACAGACAGGCTAGAGACCTGGTGCAAGCCTGCACTATTTGTGCTGAGACTAGAAAACATATAGCAGAAGGACAAAGGTTTGCCAGGCTAAGAGATGGAAAAACACTATGGGCAACCTGGCAGGTCGACTATGTCGGACCACTGCCCACTACAAGGCAGAGGTGGAAATACATCTTGACTGGAGTAGAAATTGTTTCAGGGATTGGTTTTGCATATCCAACCCGATTGGCAACAGGGTTGTCCACAGTTATGGGACTAAACCGCTTAACAGCAATTGTCCCAATGCCTCAAGAAATCCAATCAGATAATGGTTCGCATTTTAAGAATAAACTTGAAAGGGAATGGACCCTTAACCATGGAGTCCAATGGACCTTCCACCTTCCATATCGACCTCAATCTAATGGCATGGTCGAGCGATGGAATGGGTTGCTAAAGAATCACTTGAAGCCTACTGATGGCACATGGGGAGACAGACTGGACGAAGTGGTGCAGAGATTAAACAACAGACAGACTCCTACAGGAAGTCCAATCAGCAGGGGATTCTTCCCTACAGGGAAAGCTATCTCCCCTGCCAGAACACCACTGCACAGTTCCAAGTATGCTCCCGGAGATACTGTTGTGATTAAACACCCAGCCCTGGGAACCTTTACCTGCGTTTTGCACGCCTATAAAGAGAAAGGTGTATGGAGTGCCTTAAATGCTGATAAAAGGCTAATAACCGTAACAGAGGCTTGGATCACATCCAAGACCGGCTGACCATGTGATTTATTGCAGGAATGGTCCCATCGTTCCGAGCAACCTGCCAGCTAACCTGTCAGCAAAATGGATCATGCAGCAGACCTGTTTGATCACTAGAGACTACTATGGACTGTTGATATATTTGCCATTACTTATAATAGCAGGTGTAATTTTTGCTTTTGGTTTTACAATAAGTTTTTTAGCTAGAACACGACCCACCAGAGATATGTTCCTGCAAGCCCTCATGATCCTTCTGTTGGCTCCAGTCACCTTGGCAATACCAGAACATCCTCTTCGGGGAGCAATCCAAACCATCGCCTCAGCTGCTGGTGCTACAAATTGCTGGATGTGCACCTTGCTAGATTCAACCAATGGACTGGGAATTGAATTTGTACCACTACATGCAGTGGCTGAGAATGGACAAACCTCATGGATGCAATGGTTAGCTCAACACTTGGGATTCTCCCTCTCCCCGTTTTACATTCGGTTGTGAATACTGTTTTAACCATTTTAATTATTGTAATTGTTTTTTGTGTAACTTTATGTATTATGAAGCGTTTGATTCAAACTGCTCTTTCCTCCACACAAATCAGATACCTAGAGCTAAAAAGGGATCCTACCCAATTCCGCGAACCCTCATCCTCTAATTTGGTTGTTGGGTATTTCTAGATTTCCCCAAGGAGGGCAAGAGGTGCTGGCATCACCGCCACCTTGCAATCTGGGATGTAGTGTGGTGCATCAGGGGGTGGAATGTAGCCAGACAGCCAGCCCCCCCCCCTCAGACCAGCATTGCTGGAAACACAGGAGGAAGCAGGAACAGGGCACTTAACATATATTCCAGCACAGCCTTTGAAGCTGTGAAAGCACAGGTGTGCTGCTACAATGTGCCTCTGGGAACAGATACAACGATTAAGCTCACAGCAGGCAGAGGCCCTGTGACAGACATGGCTGTTAGCCCCTACTAAATAGCGTGATGCACACACACCAACATCCTAGTTGGGAAAATATTTACCCTGATAAAAGAAATGTCCAGTAGTCGAAACTTATTGTTTCTCTCCCTTGCAAGTGTAAACTACTCTTGCAAAAGCTGGCGTCACCCCGACAGACCAGCCTCAATTTGGCATAAGAAAGGAGAAAGAGAATAAAGGAGTACAGAGGTATAAGTAGGGGACCTACAGCACCATGATTTTTGAGTGCTTTCACTATCTATCTGCTGGTCAGATAAGTGACAGCCTCCCAAGGCTTCTGCAGCTAAGAGGGTCCCTACGCCTTGTCCCTTATTCGTCTTTCCGCGGAATTGAGTGACCGATCCTGGCTTGGCACCGCTGGAATCGAGAGATGCAAGGAGGGTAAGAAGCACCCACACCTGATCTCCTATCTTTAGTGTACACATATTTTGAAATAGAGCTCTATACTTTGTTTTCTTTCTTTGGGATTGTGGCTTCAGTTTTGTAACTTGTTTGTGTGTGTAACATCTCTACATTTAAATAAGTAGGCACTAGCAATTTTGTAACCACATGATTAGAATCTAGCTTAATAAATTTTGGTAACCATTTATGCATAAGCCTGACTTGTTTTCTCTGGTTTACTGTAAAGCAGCCAACACAATTAAAGAACCTCAGCCGTTTTGGCTCTAAAGCCTGGCCATTAGGTGAGAGTACTAAGAGCCTAGCGTTGAGTTGTGCCGCCTCCACGGGGCAAACTCTTGGGGCACCTGTCAGTCAATCCTGGCTGCCCGCTGCGAAGGAGCTCTGAGCTCTAGCAGTTAAAGTCACGGGTGTGGAGAGGCTCTTAGTGCTGCCATTGGGGCACCTGTCAGTCAGTATTGACTGCCCGCTGCGAAGGAGCTCTGAGCTCTAGCAGTTAAAGTCACGGGTGGTTAGGACCTTGGGGCATCCGTCAGCCTAGCCCGGGCTGCCCGCCGCGAAGGGACAGTGCGTCCTAGCGGTTAAAGTCACGGATGGTATAAACGGGCATAGCTGGCACCTCACCAAACATCCTTGGCCGTCGGCTAACAGTAGGTGTGCTGATCCGTGGGTTTTTTGTATATAGCTGTCTATAGGTTTCTATTCTTGAAGCTGATCATGGTCTTCAGGAAGGAGCTGCTAGCGTAGGAGTGTTCTAGAGAGTTTAATGGATGGGTGGTGATTGTTGAAGTTATGGTGGAAATCTAAGGGAGTTTAGCTTGTCTGTCCAGAGGATGAAAATATCCTCAATGTATCTCAGGTTTATAATTGGTTTCATGGTGCATGTGTCCAGAAATTCTTCTTCAAGGTAGCCCATGGGGTTGGTATATCGGGGAGCCATCCTTATATCCATGGCTGTTACTATGGTTTGGACAAAGTGTTTATTGTGGAATGTAAAACTTTTGTGGGAATTTTACATAATTTTACCTTCCTTGCATCTATTATATCTTGCAGTCCTACTTTCAGGAGTTACTCACTGATGCCCTTACCTCTCCTACAGCCCATTAGTTTTTGCTATTTCTGTTACCTATGGGTGTGCCCTCTGCTGCAGCTTTCCTTATTCCCATCTGAAGATAAACCCTGCCGAAGAGAGCACTGTATGTATATCTGCTTGTCCCATTCAATCCCCCATATGTACCCCACTTCGTTATTTTATATTATGGAATTCCATTTGCCATTTTCCTCCCAATTCCCTACATAGCTCAAATTCTTGAGTAGTTTTGGAAAGTACCTCCTAATTTGGTTCTTTTAAGTGGTCCATCCAGCCACTTACTCACATGGTCCTAATCACTGCAGCATCTGAGCACCATCATCTCCTACATATACTACCATTCCTTTCTGTAGTTCATTTTAACAACTCTGGACCAATTCTGCTTTCAGATCCATCGACGCAATTGCCACTGAAGTCAGTGGGAGTTGTACATGCATAGCTTGGGGCCACATTCTAACCTTAAAGAAATGAGCCCAGCAATGACCTTTGAAGGACCCACTTAATAAGTGACTGCCTGACTTCCCAACATTTGTCTACAACCAATTTTCTATCCAGTTTATCATTCTGTCACTTCTTCCAAAATACTGTACATTGTTAACTTCCTGTATGATGCCTTGTCCAATGCCTCTTATATAGATCCAGGGAAACAACCCTCATCTAACGTCTCTATCACTTGTCCAGAAAACCACCTAAAGAAACATTTTGGATAGAATGAGGAACTCTGACAGTCACTCTTCCTTCTGCAGATCTTTGAGCATATATTTCATCCAACAAAAGCATCATTTTGGATCTGTCACTCACATGCCCTCCTGCGTGGAGTCCCAGTGGGAATTCTGCATAAACTGTGGTATCCCTGTCAGACTGGTTCAGGTACTCATGGAGATTTACCCTGTGAGTACGCAGGCTGTTGTGGCTATTGGGGCCAGTTGTTAGAGTCAGACAGGATCACACGCACTGAGCTACCGAATTACATGTATATGGATCATGAGGAGTTTATAGCCTTTACCCGACTCCAACACCATGTGTGATGCTGGTAACTTCATTTAGTGATATGTCCCAACATACCTGTGAGATTTCAGAACACGTCACTGTCATGAGGATGTGATTAAAGTCTGTACAGCTCCACCTCAGCACATACATCCCCTCCTCATTCCCTTCTTGTCTCAATTTGTTGATGGCATACTCTGTGCTGAAACAGTTAACACAAGAATGAGTATAATGGTCAAATGAGCAGTTACATTCCAAAGCTATTTTAATCAAATGTCCTCTTGAAATCTACACTTTAGAACAAGAATGAGCAACTGCATTATACAAGCACTTACACTATTAAAACATACTTTATACTGTGTGCATGTATACACACCTTAATTTGTTAACAAGCTTCCAGAACTGTATGCATGTAATAGCTTTGTTTTCTGTTTGTTGCACCTTCAAATTCTGAAGAACTATGCCTGTCTGCAGGAACAGTTACCATTATGTTTTCATATGTAGTTGTAGCCTACTACAAGTGACATGCACATGCTACAGTCTCTTATGGACGTTATTTTTAATCTAAAATAAAAATATGCTTTATGACTGGGAACACAAGAGGAAAAAACAATGGGATGGCAAAAACAAAGGAAGAAATGAGATAATTCCTTCAGCCGCAATCAAAATGAGAATACCACCACTTTGTATTTGCATACAAAGATTTCTTGGCTGGGGTTGACACACTTCACCATTTGGGGATGTATGTGCAGTTCAATTAGCAATAGTTCAACTCTAGTGCAGACCCTGCCAAAGTGCTCTATAGACATTAATGAATTAAGCCTTCACCTGCTCCTATGAGATAAGTAAACATTTTCATTTTACAGATGAGTAAAATGAGGTTCAGAGAATCAGTACCCAGTTACTCCATGTAGTCAGTGGCAAAGCTAAAAGTAGAACCCAGGAAGAAGTGGTTAGTTTGGAGAGGAAGTTGGGATTCCTGGGTTTATAGTTTAAAAAACAGCACAAAAAATGAAAGTACAGACTACATAAGAAAACATTGTGTGCATGTCACTTGTAATGGCCTGTAGAACTATGAAAACAAAATGTCTGCTATCTCTGCAGACAAGCAGGGCTCTTGGAAATGTAGAATAGCACAATGCAGAAGATAAAGACATTGTGAGTGTGATTTTTACAGGCGCTCAGCAGTGGCCTTACTCTGCTGGGAGTATTGACATTTTATTGTTCACTTCAATAACAGAAGAGTTAGGCCAGCAGTAAGTGCTTCTGAAAATCCTACCCTACAGTTTCAAATGACTTACACCAGATGTTGTTCTCCTTCTCTCCCGTCTTAGCAACATTTTAACAAATTGTCTCAAACTGAACATGCAAATATCTGAGAAACAGTTTGGCACTGTAAAAATAAATGCTGGTTTCCAGCAGACTTGTTCATCATCAATTAAGTCACCCTACAATCCTTTGCTAGCAAATCCCTGCTAGTCAAGAACCCTCCTAAATTTCTCAATTTCCTCAGTTAGGTCAGGGTAGTGCTATGGCTCTAGGAGGGGATAAACGCATTTAAACAAACCAAATGGGTCCATGGCAGCCGTTTTTTATGTTGTGCACTATCAGAGGTGGAGCTACATCAGTGCAGAGATAGAGGTGGGCATCTGCAGTAAGTCTGAAGTATCCATCTACTAAAGATGCAAATGACAAGGCCTCTTCGTGTGAAGAAAGTTTTAATTCCTAGAATAAAGAAGATATTTTAGTCAAGAATTATTGTAGCTCAGTTAAAAAATTAATAAAGGAGAGAAGGAGAGGGTTAGAATCTGGGAATTTATGTATGCTACTGTTTTCCCCAGGATTTTTCAAAGGGCAAGGCAAAATGTTATCCAAGTACCTCCGGCACAAGGAAATATTTAGAAGGGCAACAATGACCATCATACATCCCCAGATATCTTTTTGACTGGTTAGCATGGGTGAGCAGATGGTTTCACTGAATGGTGAGCTACACACACACCCTAACTCTCCAGTGAGATCCACAAGTGCAGAGTCTGGCTCCCATGTGGGTCCCTCTGATTCAAAAAGACTTCTCAGGAGCATGTGGGAGGGCCACACTGGATTCGGAGGCACACATGTTTTGATAGTTCCTTTCTAAATTCTGGCATCCAAAACAATGCTCAGCAGGAGGAAAAGGTCAGGGTACTCTCATTGAGGAGTCCCATTATTCCTATGTTTGCTGGTGTTCTCTTGCCTCTTCCCCACCAGATCTTTCTCTTGGTCTCCTCTCCCTCCATACTCATTGCTGTTTCTCTTCTTCCTCCACGCTGCTTTTCTCTTGCCAAGATGCATCCAGGGAGGTCACAGAGAACTAACTATGAAGTGTGGTGGGGTTGTTTACCACATACTGGGGGGGCTTGGATGGGGATAAAAACAAGTGTTGTGGTATGGATAGTGACACGTGCACAGCTGCATAGCTTTGGGGAAGAAAGATGTTGTTTATCAATTTGTTCTTCAAACCAGAGCACTTTTTTTTTTTAAACACAAATTGTTGACATTACAATGTTTGGTACCCATTAGATAAATAACAGGACTGATGGTATTAATGGCACCACTTTTGTCCAGCAATACTGTCTCATTAGCTCATCCGTCTGCTAGAAAAGAGCTTACCGCACCTATGCCCTTACCATCTTTTCGTGGTTCTGCTTCTTAATATTGACTGTGGACTCCTTTATGACAAGGAGTGTGATTTCAGGAAAATATGAAAAATTGTTCCATTCCTCTCGGATTTTGTTTTTTTCTTCATCCTTCTTGTTTTTGCTGTCTGATTTTTTCCTCTTTAGTTTATTATGTTTCTCTCTCTCAGGCTGTACAACCTGCAAACATTTTGGAATGAAAGTACCAGATAAATATTTTTTAAGTGTTGAAGATACATTTTCATGCTAAAATTACTCTTGGATGGATATTTCAAACCATTGCCCTCAGAATTAACAGGCCAGTCATGTCTTTAACGTGTATTTTATGAGGACATTCATTCTCAAAAAGACTATTCAGTGAAACAGGATTGAGAGCAAATAATTCATACATTCTGTGACTGAGGAACCTCTTGATTCGAACTAGAAGAGGGTGTATGGAGCACATAAGGGTACAGGAATCCCAAGTCTGGTATTCACATCAGAGTTCCCCAAAGAGTATCATACAAGGTCTCTAATAAAAGCTTGTGACCCTCTGGGCATCAACATTACTGTGAAATGTATGTAAAGATGCTATGCAAGGAGTTACCGGTATGTATTTATGCTGGAAATTATGTTCTTAAAGTCTGCCTCAAGGGACTGGCCACCAGCAAAGGTGAAAAATAGATTTTCTGTCACACAAGAAATGTTTATCTAGCTGGCTGTTTACATGTAAATTCAGTATTGTATAGTTCACAATGGTCTCCTCCCACACATCTGAACTGAATGCTAATATAGGCCTGTATAAGCTTCAGAGAGAAAAGTAACAGGAGGAAGTAAGTAGCTTGATTGAAAATGCTGCAGAGAACTTTGGGTGAGATATGCTTCTTTAGACAAGAGGTTAAACCTGTTAGTTTAGCCTCTAGAAAACATGTTATGATTTTGTTTTATATGTAATCATTTGTTCCCATCTCTTACACTGATTTTTATTTGAATCTCTATTCTTTCTTAAATAAACTTCCTTCTGTTTGATAATTGTACTCATGTGCTGTGTATAACACAGGGGCAGTGGTCTAAGATAAAACTGATAAACAGAGGTACACTGTTCCTTTGAGAATGGGAGATCTGGGATTTCTGTGGGTATCCAGTGACTAGGGGCTGGATACTACAAGGGGACACTTTGAAAGGACTCAGGCGCTGGGGTCCGTGTGTTGTCAACCTGCAAGGTAAAGACAGCGCTATGTAGCTCTGAGGAGCGTGCTTCAATGGCTGACAAGCTGGTTGTGTTAGGGACTTAAATATCCAGCTGGTACAGACAAGACTCCCTTGCTCCGGAGGCATGTGGTAACAGGGTGATTCACAGCTCTGGGCACCAGGAGGAGTGTCACAAATTCTAAGCCTAGTTTTGCCAACAATTCATTATGCAACCTTTGACATGTCAGTTAACCTTTCTCTTTCTCCATCAGTAAAACCGGGATAAAGCTATCTACATAGTACTTAAGGGTAACAAAGGTTAGTTAACGTCTGCAAAATAATTAACAAGTATTACAAAAACTCAGTTCAAAACTCAAGATATGCATGAACTCTCTATTGATATCTACGGAATTCTGTCTGTGGCGTACACACAGATAACTATAAAACAGATATACAGATAACACTATAAAACAATCTTTTGAGAAATCATAACTAATCCACCATATTTATTATGCCACAAGGAGGATCTTTAACTAGTAATTAGATAAAGGTTTTTCATGGTTAACTTGCCAAGACGAATGAGCATATTCCCTGTCCTCTGCACTCCTGCATATGCATCTTCCCACTTAGTTATATTATATATACATTTTCATTTCAACCACAATTGAGATTGCAGTTCCTAGAATGTGCCAAGCGCTTTCCAAACCCACAGGACAGGGTCCAAAATGCAGACCTACAACGCAGTTTGACATAGTCCTTTGTCCTCCATTGGCCCCCTTTTTGGCATAACTGTAAATCTGTGTGCGGGCACAGTATACATGTAGTTACGAAAGGTGGCCTTATTTATGAACGTTGATATTGAGAGCAGCATTTTAAATACAGCTGACTTCAGAAACACAATTTACTGTTTGATTCATTTGCGCACACGTGCACACACACACACACCTTTCATCACTTGGATGGGTACAGAATATTTGCATAAATCCCGCTTTTGAAATCCTACAGAGCAATATCTGGTTTGGCTGATTTGGTACAGGTATTAATTTTCATTCTGACTTCTCAAAAACAAAAGGAGGACTTGTGGCACCTTACAGACTAACAGATTTATTTGAGCATAAACTTTCGTGAGCAACAGCTCACTTCATCGGATGCATTCATCTGTGTCCATCTGCATTCATCTTTTCTTTTTGCGAATACAGACTAACACGGTTGCTACTCTGAAACCTGTCATTCTGACTTCTAGCACTCACAAAAGCAAAGAACCAGTGCTGATCAAAGGCAGGCTTTCTGTCAGTTTTCTAATGCAATTCTGCCACTGACCTACCACGCCCTTCCTTTCCAAATTAGTAATCTCATTTTGTGCAAAAACTACGAATTGATCAAACCACAAGGAGGTTTTACAATACAGAAAAATGTTTTGGTGACCGCTGCACTTATTTCAATTATGATCTAAACAAGGTTACAACAAAGTTTTTCTAGAGGCAAAAGCTAGTACGTTTCCCACTTGCAAAGGACTATTGAGTTCTGCTAACCATTTAAAAGGCATGACAAGAACGCTACTAAACAAACCAAAGAGTCTGAAGGTGAAACTTCTCAATTAACTAATTTTCCAAAATAGATTCAAGTTTTTTGCAGCCTGGTTTTCCCCCACCCCAAATAACCTCAGTCTTTTTGTCTGTGAATGGACACTCACACTTGGTTTGCGCCTCCACTGTATTCCATTGTTTCCCGTCACCATCACTTCATACTGTGGGATGATCCCATTGTCTCCAAAATTAAATCCATGTTTTTCATTCTCTGTTAAAATCTGCAATGATGAAGTCTCAAAAATTTCTGCTCCGTAATGCTTAGTTAAAGTCTCCATTGTTGATAAGTATTTAACCTTCAGATCATGTGGAGAGACACTGCTGTCGCAAATGGTTTTATTGTTAAACTCCTTAAGGAAATCCTTGAAAACATTGTTTATCCGAATTCTGGTTAAGATATTCCTTTGTCTGATGGTCTTGTTCAAAGTTTCAGGAATATAACGTTTATAACTAGAAAAAAACGATGGAATATTAATATTGCTACCTCAATTTTCCGTTATAAAACTGCAGTTGGTTTACTGTAAAAGTAACTTACAGAAAACACATGCAAAGTTTCATAGTACATTTAATACTAATACCACAGAAACCGTTTCATAACACGTGATATAATTGCCCAGTTTTTTGCCTGACACAGATACAGACAATAAGTAAACATCTGAAAACCTCAGAAAAATGTAGGGAGCTGTCTCAAATCAGTATTATCTCATTAAGATACATAGTAACAAAGCATTTAAGGGACAGTTAACAATTAAAATACACAGTAACAAAGTATTTAAACTGCAGTTATTTTTTTCACTACTTTAGGGAAAAAAAATTCTGAGTTTGGTGCCCAAAGTTACCAAATGAAATCAAGAGAAATGGTGGGTACTCCACAGCCTCTGCCACTCGAGCCACATTTTTAGGTGCCTAAATATGGCCGTAAACTTTTGAGAATTTTGACCTTAACCTTTGATATAGCCTTTGAGAAACTGACATTTGCTTGGGCAAGAAACTAACATTATAACTACCTACTTAAACAGAGTTGTAATTATAATCAAGAAAATATATTTAATTATATTGCAAACTGAAATTAAAATCACAATATACCATTAACTAACACGAAGTGGTAAGAAAAGCAAATTTGACTACACTACATGAAACTAAAACATTACTAAAATAGATTTAAAGGTTATGATGTTCAATTTACCATTGGCAGCCTACTAGTTAATAAAAGTACTACTTCTGAATCATCTATTGCTATAACAACTGACACGCTGAAGTTATATGGATTCCATCAATACTCAGGACTTTTATGGTTTTCACTTATGCTGTGGCTTCATAAAATTCACTGTAGCCAGCAGGTAACAGAACTCAAGGGCATCTTCTAATTACATATCCTTACCACAAGGGCTAAAAAAGAATTGCTTTTAGCTGTAGTAACATCAGGGCTTATATCAGTGGTGGGCAACCTGCGGCCCACGGGTTGCATGTGGCCCATCAGGGTAATCCGCTAGCAGGCTGCCAGACTGTTTACATTTGCACGGCCGCCCACAGCTCCCAGTGGCCGCAGTTCACCGTTCCCGGCCAATGGGAGTTGCGGGAAGCAGAATCCAGCACGTCCCTGCGGCCTGCGCCGCTTCCCACAGCTCCCATTGGCCGGGAACGGTGAACCGTGGCTATGGGAGCTGCGGGCGGCCATGCAAATGTAAACCAACTGTCTGGCGGCCCGCCAGCGGATTATCCTGACGGGCCGCATGCAGCCCATGGGCAGAAGGTTGCCCATCACTGGCTTATATCCTCTGTCGGATCAGCCACTGGAGGGCAAGGTGTCCATACACATTTCAGCAGGTCTAATATTTTATCCAGAAGACGGCAGTAGCATACACTGTGCGGAGTGTAGAGTTATACTGACTAACCTGATATCCTTGGGAAGTTCTGGCAGCTTCATGTTTTTTTTGATGGCATAGTGAGAGATTGCAAGGACAGCCATTCCCAGACATTCATTTTCAATTTCATGAACCTCCTGATCATTTTTTGGGTCTCGAACTGGTGCCAGGCACTTCACCAAATCATACTGTCCCTTAATGGGAAGCAAAGAGAACAAGTTGCTTTAAAAATGTTTGCAATAGTCTATCTTCTGTATACTAACAGGGTCAACAAAATCATAGCCCTACACAAGCAGCAGCAGAGCCTTCCAAAACAGGAAGGGCTGCCTTCTCCTGGATATAGACATATAAAATGGAACAAATAAAGATGCATCCAGGCCACCCTCACTCTACAAATCTTGTCTTTTAAAATCTTGAGACTAAGCAGCAACAACGGTGCCAAACAAAAAAGGTTTGTTTTTTTCCAATGGCAGTTTCTGTAGCACAGAAAGAGATCATACTTAGATGGTCACTAAAGCCCCAGTCCTCCACTGTGACACGTGCAGGTACACTTGTGTACCTGCAGAGCTCCAGTGACTTCAATGAGACTCACTGTGGTCACAGGGGATCACTTGTGCATCTCATTGCAAGACTGGGACCTACACTGGTGTACACATCCCACTCAAATCATTCCAAAGACCCCCACTCCTCAGTGTTGCCTAAAAAAATAACTGTAGAAAATAAACCTTTGTAGCACCATGTAGATATTTACCATCTAGTACAGAATAGCCATGATCTTATTTCATTAACTTTGTCCTTCCTCGCCTCATCACTCTGTTACTCCTTGAATCACATCTTAAAGATCAGATTGTAAATTCTTCAGGGCAGTGATATTTTTTCTCACTTATACTGGAGTTGGGATTTTTATACTCCACTTTTTAAAAAAATGGTAGTCCCCCAAAATACCATTTTGTTAACACTGTAACACTGTCTGCTAATGTTTTCCAGGGCGATGACCCATCCAAAAGTGTAATGCACATCCTTTTTTCCACAGTAACCAAATAAAGAGCTATTTAAATAAACCTGATTATAAAGGTTTTCAAGCAATAGTTACACAGACGATGCTACACTGTGACATATGTCTGATCATTTAATGAATAAAACATTGTGGGGTGATGCCCCTTAAAAAAATCTCTGCTCCATATATTTTATGCAGTTCTCTTGTTTCCTTCAAAAGTGATTTCTCAGATGTTCATGCAGCTGTAGTTTATGTTGTATTTTCTTTATTATGGTTTCACAGCTAAGCAACACACTATCACCCTAACAGCTCTCTTCAGATTTATCTTGCTTCTAAAAACAGACAGTCAGCTTTGAAAGTCACACTTCTGTCTGAAAATTTTGTAGCCACTATAGTTACAATTAACACCTAAGAGTACCATAAAGATGTTAACAATAAAATGTTCCTTATTTTTTTTTCCAGTTTGTTTACTTTGTGCATTTCATAGCACTCCACCAATTCAGTCTCTATGAATGGTCTATTTCCCTGTTTCCTCTGTATAGTCAATTTCTCCTACCAACATTATATTTTGTTTTCTGGCAGCAATGTATTAGGTACTGTAAGAAGACAGGATCCCTGCCTCAAAGTGCTTACACTCTTTAAAAATAAATACAAAAAAAAAAAACCAGAGACAGCAGATAGGGAAAAGTGAACTACAAATAAACAAATCCAGCTTGTGATTGAGTAATTTGTTATCAGGACTCTGCCAAAGGTTTTAACTCCATACAATTTTTTTTAGAAGTAAGATATGCAAGCTGTTCCAAATTACCCTGATGTTGTTATCTGTTGACTAGCAGAGGTTGCACTTTTAGACTGAGGAATAGCTTTACAAGAGAAAAGGTGGAAGCTCCATGGTTTTGGACATTTTAAAACCAGACTGGACAAAGCATCAGAAAATATACCATAAGATATAATCATACACGGATAAATGAGGTGGATCTCTCCCTTTAATTTCTATGGGAAGATTGTTCCTTAAAACATGAGAAAGGGACAGTTTTATGCAAGCACATATAAAGCATATAACCATTCCAACCACAGGAGAAATGGCTTAAGGGTTTTTTATACAATGTGCAAAGAGGTATTTTTATGTTTTATGTTTTTTTACCTGTGCAAAGAGGTATTCTAGCGAATTTGCATCAAGGATAGGGGTTCCGTCTGGCACTAGTTTCTTCTCATAGGAATTCTTTTGTTTCTTTGGAGATGTGTCAAGGATAGGAGTTCCATCTGGCAGTAATTTCTTCTCATAGAAATTCTTTGGTTTTTTCGGAGAATGCCTCCAGACTGAGGGCTCATTTTCACTTGTCCCATGCCAGTTCATAAAATAATACCTTGAGAAAAAGAGTGATGAACTTTAAAAACTGAGGGGAGCCTCAGTGTATTTTGGATACCTATTTTTAAACTGTTTAAAATAAAAGTCTAGCAATAAGTCAACATCTTTCATCCTTCTACTCTCAAGTAAAATATTACATTGGCCCAAAATCCTGGACCTGTGCCAAAACAGCATTCCAGGCTAAGGGACCAGTTGAAAAGTGATATTATTAAACTCTGATAGTTTCAACGTTCAAACAGCATATAGCATTCATGTTATGCTTTGGTAGGTAATACTGGCCATTAAAATCACAATAGCCTGAGTCACCATTCTCTCTCTTCCCTGTGCAGCCCACCATATAAACACACACCAATTTTAAAATGATTTTAGCTGCCACTATCTGAAGATTTGCTTGAACTAGGACCATTGTTGTATATCACATGATATCTTGGAATTTCTCATTTTTGGTGGTTCCAACCATTAAAGCTCCAACTCTTGGCATTCATGAAAATATGCTACTAAAAATCAGGCCAGAATTGAAGGGGTGAGACTAATCTGAATAATCCAGTTTTAAAGTGATGCAATCAATTTACAAAACATATCTGAAACAAACTTCTTAGCCTGCTGGAATGTTACTAATGTTACCTTCAGGCTGGGATTTTCAAAGAAGCCAAAGAGAGTGAGATATTCAAATCCCACTGAAACTGAACGAGAGCTGGGTGCCTTAATGCTTCCCTCCATACCCTATCCCAACCTTAAGCTCCTTTAAAACCATCTCAGTTTAAATGATGCAAGGTGAAATCATTTTAAAAATCCATATTTACTTTTTCAGTTAAGTAAAACTTAGTTAAACCAGGTCTGGATCAACACATCCTTTGCCATAATTCTTACTTTGCTCATTAAATACTTACCACTTAAAAGAATATAACAAATTTAACCAAGTGCAAAGTTTTCAGAGTGCTCTGTAAGAATGTTAAATATTGAACATGTACAGATCCAGTCCTTATTCAACTGTTACTTCAACACTGTTTACTAATGACTCCCATTAATAGAGATCTGAAACGACAATTTCTAATGGGGTGAAAGTCAGTACTTACGCTGAATGCCATCTTGTTTGTTACACGGACTTCTGCAAACCCTTGACAACCTTTAGAATTTTAAACAGCATTTGTCTGTCTAAACCTGCATGACAAGTAACCTTAGAACGCTATTTTGTGGTTGAAATGAGGTAAGATTAGATATCTTAATGTACTTAAAGGTCAAGTGAACATGGAAAACTACAATAGCTACTGCACGTACCGAAGAGAAGGTCACATGCATAAAGCTACATTAAAATAAAGTTAAGGGTTTCGTTTGGTGGAAAAGGCCAGTGACATTCTCAGTAAATCAGGCAGTTGAACAAAACTAAAAACTTTTCACAAAAATACTCAAAAGGGAATTACTGTACCCTATTATGGATTATTAATTTACAATGTTCAAAATGTGCAAAGTGCCTTTGAGTGCAAAAAAAACAGAATGTGGCCCAATTAGTCCAATTTCAGACATAACACAACAAAGGAGTCAACAACAAAAATGAGAAAAGGGAAGGAAGGGCAGCAATAAGTTTACACAATTACTCAGCAAAGGCTTGTTAGCAGCAGGGTGGAGCAAAACAACTTACTTTTCATCACATACGTTAAAAATAATCTTCTGTGAATCATTTCTCATAGGCATCACAAATCAAGTGGGCATTGGGGGAAATTAGGTCCCAATTCTGCAATGAGCTCTGCTCAGATGTCTGTGTGTGTGAAGCTCAAAGCAGGATCAGGCCCTTAGTGATTAATTAAATTAATGACCTTTGACATTTCAGTGGGTGTTTCTATTAAAGATGGTTTTAATTATCTGCATCATACTCCAATAACTAAAAAGGAAGCAAATAAAGTATTGGTCAAATTTAAGGACAACTTGATACAGAGCTGAGACATTCTATATTGTGTTTTCGACTCTTCTTCCCCCTGGACCATCTAATGAACTCCTGAAAAAAGCCTGGTATGGTGTGAGGGAAATGGTAATGCGTGCACACACAGCCATAGTAGGAACTTCTATAATGAAGAATATAAAAAACTCAGTTTGGAACTTTTACATTCCAAACACAAGGCCCATGAGAGAGTTTTCTTATCCCTTAATATCAGGCAATTACTTTTTCTATACTTTTATTAAAAAAACACTGTTAATCATTGTTAATAACCCCATTATTTTTCTGGTGATTCCTGAAAATAACTGTGGATGAGGAGGGCTGTATTGGTATTCTAACGGAGGTCAGAATTTGGGCCTTTACATATAAAATGACTTTTGTATTTCAGCAGTGTCTAAAAGTTCTAACCAAGATCAGGCCCCATTATGATAGGCACTACAGAGAGAGAGTAAGAGAGAGTTCCAGCCCTGCAGAGTGTGCAATCTAAACAGACAAGGCAGACAAAGGGTAAGAGAAAGCAAAGATTACTATCCCCTTTTTACAGATAGAAACTCAGGCAGAGAGAGATATTGAGTGATTTGCCCAGGGTCACGCAGGAAACCTGTGGCAGAACTGCAAACTGGACCCAGAAGTCGAGTCCCAATTAAGTGCCTTAACAACAAGACTAACCTGCCTCTCATACAAAAAGCTCCAACCAGCTCTGTTCTTAGAAAAAGAAACAGGCTTATTTTTTAAACATATTGTACCTTTCTTTTCATGGAAAAAAAACACAATAAAAAGTATGATTTTAAAAAACAGCAGGTTCTATTTAATTACTGGAATAATTCAACTCTTTCTGTATCAGCTTGTGTGCCATTTAAACAGGATGCTACAAAATATTGTGGCTTCTTATGTTGTAGACTTAGGAAAGGGGTTCTTCAAAAAGTCTGTAGTAAAAAAGTCCTATTAAAATATAACCAGGTATAAATGAGATAGGGCTAAAGTGTAAGCAGCTGGTATGTATGTACGTGCTCTGAAGATTGACAGATTATATATGGGAAAAAAAATCACACCCACCAAAAGCCCAAATTAGCACCTTTCAACAGTGGCACAGAAACCTAAACACCTAAAGCATTTGGAATGACTGAGCCATGTACTTTCATCATATTTTTATATATATTATACACACAAAAATGATATTTAAAAAAAATCAAAGTCGCAAAGTTAAGCACTCAGAAATCAGGAAATGCCAGAATTAAAAGATACCAACCTTAATTCAGACTCCTTGTGTGATTCCGTTATGATACAGTCATTAATGATATCACACACTAGTTTCTTCAAAGGACTGACTTTGCAACCTGTCCTTTTAAATGCATTTGCATATGACTTTTCTAAGCTTTTTAAAAAGCAAATTAAAAACAGAAATTCCATAACATGGCATCATACTGCCCCCCCATATGGGTCATCAGCAGGGTCAGAACCTATAGAGAGCCCTCTGCCATTTAAGCTAACGGAGTAACTGATAGCAGCAGTGAGTTGTCATCCTCTATATGGCCCAGCCCTAGATGGGACAACATACACACTTTGCCATTGAGTTTCATAGATATTTGCTGACAGCTGACTCAGGAATTCTGGGTTCCATTCCAAGTTCTAAAGGGGAGGGTGTTCTAGTGGGCACAGGCTCTTCTGTCCAATCCCAACAAATTTGACCCATTCTGCCCCATCCCTTCCAACCAGTGCTAGTCCAGTCCTGTCTCTTCACCACCACCACTGGCTCCTTGTCCCAGTCCTATTCTCCTCACTTTGCCAGTCCCAGGTGCCTCTCCTCAGGCTTCTTATCCAAGTCCCAGTCACTCCCTACACCTGACTCCTCATCTGATCTCTCTTCCCCCACTCGAGCCTCTAAATCAACCCTCTCCCCCCTACCCAGGCCACGTTCCCAGTCTCCACTGGCTCTCAGTCCCAAACCTCTCACCAGACTCCTTGTCCAACCTCAGCATTCCCCCGGCTCCTAGTCCGAGTCTCTTTGCCTATCTCCATACCCCAACTCCTCAACAGATTTGTTTCCCCTCACCTCCTTCCCCCTCTCCTACTTGTTTATACACAATCTCTTTGCCCAGACAGTTGCAGTTTCCTCTCATAGTTCCCAGGCTCTTTGTCCCAATCTACTCCTATCCAGTCCAGCTCTTACCCCTCTGCATTCAAGTTCATGCAGCTTCCCCCTCCATACTACCTGCACCCAGCAGGGAGGTCACTGATAGCACAGAACACAGTCTCCATGTTCTTAGTTCCAGTGCCCAGGCTTGGACCCAACATGGCCTACAGCAGCTCAGAGCTGCAACTTTTAGGGAAAATCCTGCTCAGCCCTGGGCTAAAGCATGCCTAGTGTGGATGAAGTCTCTGCTGAGCATATGCAAACTGCAATTTCTTTTCAAAGACTTATAATTTGGGTAGAGTTTCACTGGGAAAATGTTGCCAGAATTTTTTAACATGGTCAAAATATATTTTCGTCTAGTTTTGTTCTCAGAAATGGCTGAACAATTTTGGCTGAAATTAAAAATCAGCCTGAGGTAGACACCTTGCATGGAAAATTTCAGCAAAAATGGTTAAAGTCTGGCAAAGTTACAAGCAACTGAAAACGAGGTCTTACAATGGGAACTACCAGGCAACTTTAATAATATATAACAGAAATAAGAAGTAATTCTGGGAATTGTCACCATTGACTCACCAAAGCAGAAACATACAAATATAATCTGATTATTTGGGGAATTATTTTTTATGGATTAGTAATATAGTCATGCAATGTGGTTAGTTAAAAACAATATTATGCTTTGAGTCAGTGGTTAAAATTCCTAGAATTGCAATTTTCTTATGTTATATAGAATATGATACAAATAAATATAAAATTAAGCTCTTCCTTTAAAAAGAAGAAACTACACATCAGAAATATTACAGAACACTATCAGGGGAAATTGCTCTGAGTTCCTATTGTACCGAGAAAACAACAAGGTTTTTCTGGTATGTGGTTGACCTGATTGACCTCTTGAAGCAAATAAGAGCAACTAATATTCTGTGAGACAATTAGATTCCCAAGAGCTTCTCGCAGCAATTCAAGTCACTCAATTCCATTATCACCTGGTGTTAATCTACTGCATTTAATAACAACAGTTTAAACCTCAGATTAGTTTACATTAAGATATTAGCACTGCTTATAGAAAAGGCCTGTCAACAGAACAGACCAGATTATAGTAATCTTGTGTTTTTCTAACATACATACATATCACTAAAGTTATTCTCTGAAAAGCCAAGACCTATTTGTTCATTACAATCATTTCCCTGAATAACATACATTCCCTTTCCCTCAAACTTCTCCAATCAGAAAAGCAACTGTGACATGGTACAGATTTATTCAGGATTAGAATTCCTTAAACTTCAAAAAAAAACAAGGAGTCCTTGTGGCACCGTAGAGACTAACAAATTTATTTGGGAATAAGCGTTTGTGGGCTAGAACCCACTTCTTCATCAGATGCATGGAGTGGAAAATACAGTAAGCAGATATAAATACACAGCACATGTTAGTCTCTAAGGTGCCACAAGGACACCTGGTTGTTTTTACTGATACAGACTAACACAGCTACCCCACTTAAACTTCGAAGAGTCATACTGTCAAAGGGGCCTTATCCTGGCCTGCATTTACATTACCAGTGTGTGCACTTTTCTCCATGCAGGTGAAGTGGCCTGTGTGTGTAGATTTTTCTTGGAACAATGGAGGTTTGCACATGTAAGTTCTATCACCACTATGTGCATGTGACAATTCATGAAGCATAGGTGCAAATATTCAGATAAGTACTTAAATATGCAACATTGCACACAAACAAATTACAGCCAATTTTTTCCCCAGTCTCAAGATGAATTCAAAAGATTGTGGTTTTGCTTTTAGTAAAATGACAAGTTAAACAGGAAATGTTGGTATATAAATGTATGTTCTTAAGAGATGTGCCTAGTGGAGCTAACAGGGACCCAACTAGTTGTGCTCTTGCCCTTGGAAAATGCCAGAATGACCAACAGTCTGGAAAAATTTATTCCTCAAGATAAAACTTGTTCTCTAGATTGTAATGAAGGTTCTTCATTTTCAGTTTTTATTTTAAGATTTCCCAGGAATTTATCAGGGTTTATTACAAATATTTAAAAACAGATAAAACTCAGTACAAAAATTAACTGCGCCGTTTTCTGGGGAAATATCACTCTTGTTTCCTGTTTTTTTTTTATGCAACTTTCCAAAAAACCCTTATGTTCTGTTGGATACAGTTTTGTTTTGTTTTTTTCAACTCATTTTAACAGGAAAAGGCATTAACTAACTTTAATTTGCTTTGAATGATAATAACTATTGTGCTATCATGTAAAGCCGGTAATGTGTATGTAGTAGGTATGAGACTGCCAACAACATGTACACCAGCGCTTGCGTCATTCCAGTACTTCTGACCCAGCTCCCCGCACTGGAAGGAGACACGGAGGCTCAGTACCCTGGTTTCCAAGCTGCCCTCTCTTCTTCTGGAGGGAGGAGCCAGGTCTGAGGAGTTCCAGCACTTACAAAATTCAAATTATATGTAAAAACAAAAATAATGACTTTCGTAACACCTAGGAACTTTTCTGCAAAAGCAGGTAAAAACTGAAATTGAAGGGCCTCACTTTCAGTGTACAGGACGTTGAATAGTAACTGTATTGGTACAAGAGGGGAAACAATTAACATGAAAACAACAGGGAAGAAAAATGAATGGGATCTGTACTAGAATTTCTACCAAATCCAAAGGGGAAGAAATCCTTCCCTAGGCTGCAAAGTGATGGTGAAACTGCTCCCCAGTAGCTCCTACAGCTGCATGCCATCTCCTCTAAGAGGAATGGTTGGGGTATCCATGGAGTCACACGTCCACCAGCCCCCATGTGCTGTGGCTCAGGAATTGCCAATAAAGTACAACCTGATGATGTGCAGATCCCTTGCACAGAGTTGTGTATTTTCCTTGTGCTCTCTCCCATCCCACCATGGAATTGCACCAGTTCCCCTGGGAGCTAAGAGTGGGTGTTCAAAAGCACTGGCATGACTTTGCTCCCATTTAAGTTGATGGGAATCCAATGGGAGCCAAGCTAAGCCAATGCTGAACGATTTTGAAACCCCTACCCTGTGTAGGGGGAGACACAGAATTTGGCCCTTAACTTTTCAGTGCCTCAGTTTCTCAGTGTATACAACAGGAATAACAACAGTATTTTCCTACCTCACAGGGATATTTTGTGAAGCAAAATTCATTAATAGTTGCACTTGGAACACCTCAGATGGAAAGTGCTACAGAAATACAGAATATTGCGATATGACCATGGTTCTCAGCCATTTGCACGGTGAATTTTCAGTTAGTCCAGTCACTTACAGCTTTGTGGTTTGGGGTTGTTTTAAGGTTATCTAGCAAATGCACACATTCTGGAGACCTTTTCAGCCTTTCCTGTTGTTAATCTCTCAACTTTGCTGGAAGGGTTTTTTGTTTTAAACTGAGTTCAGCTCTAAGTGTTACACTAGCCACACACTTCTTGGAAAAAAATGCACACTGGAATCTTGAAATAATCCATCGTTCATTTGTCCCAACATACCTCATGCGATAATGGAGCCGGAGTGCTGTCTTGTCATCTATTTTGAAGACATGGTTTGGTGCATACCAGAGTTTTTTACTCTCCTCAAATAGAGCAAAGAGATTGTGGCACAATGGAGATACAGCTATTAAAAAGAAAAAATAAATTAATGAATTCACAAACTGAAATCTGAACTGCACTTTCGACAGCTCGCAGGAGAGGGGGTGTACTACTAAAACTGTTCAAAATTCTGTGATTTGGTTCTTGGGTTTGTTTTGCTAAAACCAAAACATGCCCTTTCCTTCAGTTGAAGGGCAGGAAAGCAAGTGATGTCACTGTCCCATCTGAGTTTACTAATCCACCACAGGGTTTTCCAACAAAACACTACAGTTGACTTGCCGTTTCTATGTTGTTTGTTTTTAATGAAACAAAATACTACAAAAACAGGTTACAGTGTCTTCATAGGGATGAAGCCATCTAATTTCTCTGTTTTGGGTTTCCTTGTCAATAAAAGAAGAGAGCACTATCTGGCAGCATATACATCACAGGGGCCCTGTACACCAGGAAGGCATCTCTACTTGGGACAGCACCAAAGCTTGTGCTTAAGTGTTTCCTGAATCAGGGCCAAATCCTGAGCTTCTCGCTCAGTTTTTACTGAATCCATTCTCAAATAAATGCTTTCTTAATTCCAAAAATATTGAGGAAAATAAATGCTGACTACGCCAACTGTACAATTATATACTGTGGGGCAGGATACTCGCTGCTCTCTCATGTAATCCAGCAGCACTGAAGGCATATTGATGATATATCACCATATCACTCATTTACAACAGAGACTAGCTTCAGAGCCTTACTGAAAGGAATTAAAACAAATAGGACTTTTTGACCTATAAATCAGGTATCTCCTATGGGCCTAGCTAGCATAAAAGAAGGTGGAAGGAGGTTCCCTAAGGAAAACCTTACTCCATCAAACACACTTTGACGATTTTGCAACTCTAACTAGATGCGGTTAGAAATTAGACATCAGAAGTTACTGGCAATGGACAGTGTGCGTGTTAGAATAAATACACAGAGAGGCATTTGACAGCTTTTAACCTATTAACATAAATAATAAATGGATTTAAGTATCTGCAGTAATTTATCATAAATGATTTTCATTAGCAGCCAACTTGAATATATATTTGATGAAGTTTGACCCTGAGATTTCCCTTACCCGCATCCTTAAGAAAGGGTAGAGTAACTGAGTGAAACAGAGGAGGAGGGCACTAGATGTCTGAACCCCAAAAATGGGGGGGTGGAACCTAACCTTTTTTTATTTTGAAGCTTCAGGGAAGTTGTGTACAGACTTAGTCATAAATAAGAGCCTGATTAAAGGGCCTGAATCTCCCCTCATATCAAAGTATGTCAGAAATAACT